>NC_087309.1:91821340-92457220 GCF_015220805.1 Pogoniulus pusillus
AGCCGCTTTTATAGACCCTTAATTCTGTGCGCACAGACCCAAGCGAAGACAACAGAGTCATGAGTATTGCGGAATCCGTTCGGTTGGGTGGGATTCGACTGCCTGGTGTGAAAGAGTGTGTTTGAGATGGAGTCTGACTCCGAATTGAGTGTGGAAGTCCAATAACTGTGGTTCCAAACTCCCGTGAGGGACTTGGCTGGTGAAGGATTCGTGGGTGGGTTAAAGGAGGGTCATTTAACCCCCTGCAAGACATTCTTTTAGGAAGTCAGGAAAGATGGGTCAAACTAAGTTGAGGACCCAAGACCCTAACAGAGGGAGTGAAACAAAGGTACCAGATTAATGATTAAATATTGGAATGATAGGGGCCCCAGAAAAGGGAAAACAAAAATTAAATTAGTCCATTATTGTATGAGAATATGGCCAAAGGAAGCAATACGGCCACATGTGCATTGGCCTAAGTTTGGGTCTTTTGAGGACCGGGTTTGTCAAATCCTAGTAGAATATGTGGGCAACAAAAAAATGTTTAGCCCGAAGGAGGGTGAATATGCTGACCTCTGGAAACTATCAGCAGAAAGAAAAGTTACAGTGCTGTGTGCTCTAACAGCAGAAAGAGACAAAAGGGAGAAGAGGGAGGAATGGGAGCCCTTGGATAACTTAACGCCTGCTCTAGTCCCCCCTCTCCCCCTTGCTGCTGCCACCGCTCTAGGCCCCCCCTCCCTCTCGCCGCTGCCACCACTTCAGCCTTGCCACTGCTGCTGCCTCAGCCCCTCCCCTCGCCTCTGCAGGATGATCAACTCCCAGCTACTAGAACGAGGAATAGTACAAGGGGGAGTCAGAAAGTACAAGCTACAACTAAAGAATTAAAAAGGGACAGGGCCCAAGGGGCATCTGGAGAATCAGAGTGCAAGAGAAAGGGAACCTCCTATGTGTTACTGTTGCAACAAGAAGGGACATATCCAGCAACAGTGCCGCAAAAGAACACAGGATGAGAAATTATTCAAGGAAGACTAGGGGAGTCAGGGGCTGTATCTTTCGGGGACCCCATCATCTACTGGGCACTTGATAAAATTATTAATAGGTCCCCATAAGGAGGAAGTTGAATTTTAGCGGACACAGGAGCTGAGAAAACCACCATTAAAAAACCTCCCAACAGGGGTACAAAAAGGGAAGAATCACACAATGGTCATAGGAGATAAAGGAGAAGTATTTAAAGTAAAGGAAGTAGAAATGGAAACAGAAGATAAAATTTGTCTAAATGGTTTGTTTTTATTACTGGAGGCAGAGCATAACCTACAAAGAAACAATCTACCTCCATAATTTCAGTGGTACAGTGTAATAGACCTGAAGGATGTCATCTGAGTTTGTCCACTAAAGGAGGAATCAAGGGATTACTTTGCTTTTGAATGGGAAGATCCAGAGATAGGGAGAAGACAACAGTTAAGGTGGATGGTATTACCTCAGGGATTTACAGAGTCCTCCAACTTAATTTGGTCAAACACTGGAGAAGTTATTAGAACAGCTGGTGTTTGCAGAGGGGACAAAATGGTTGCAGTATGTAGAGCACTTATCGATAGCAGGAAAAACTGAAGAGGCAGTCCAAGAAGCCATCATACAGACTCTAATTTTTTTTTTTTTAGTAAAAGGACTTAGGGTATCAAAACAGAAGCTATAATTTGTGGAACAAGAAGTAAAGTATTTAGTACATTGGTTGAGCAAAGAGGAAAAGAAACAAGACCCTGAAAGAATATCTAGGATCTTCGGGATGAAGACTCCAGAAAATAAGAAGGAAGTCATAAAGTTATTTGGACTCCTTAGATATTGTAGACAATGGATAGAAGGATATAGCAAAAGGGTAAAATTTTTATATGAAAAACTCACATATGGATGTCGTAGGTGGACTTAAGAAGATGAGCAGAGGTTGAGCGACCTTAAAAATGTTTTATTGCAAGCCCCCGTTTTGAGCTTACCAGATTTGGGAAGGCCTTTTTATTTGATTGTAAATATTTCAACCCAAACAGCTTATGGGGTACTGGCAGGAAGCAAGAAACCAGTGGCATATTGTTCACAATGATTGGACCCGGTAAGCAGAGGATGGCCAGCTTGCCTTCAAGCCTTGGTGGCCACAGCTTTATTAATTGAGGAAGCGAGAAGAATAACCTTACATGCTCAATTGACAGTTTATACCCCTCACAGTGTGAGGGGAGGGTTACAGCAGAAAGCAGAGAGATGGCTCACGGACAGCCGAGTACTGAAATATGAAGTCATACTCATTGACTCTCCGAATTTGGAATTAAAGATAACACCTGCTCAGAATCCTGCTCAATTCTTATATGGGAAACCCCCAATTTGGAACATGACTGTATAAGGGTTATAGAAACTCAGACGAAGGTCAGACCAGACCTTCAGGAGAGTGAATTAGATAAAGGGGCAAAATTGCTTGTGGATGGACCCTCTAGAGTTATAGAAGGGAAATCAGGATATGCGATAATTAATGGGGAGCTAGAGCCAGTGGAATCCGGGTCCCTAAATCCGTCATGGTCAGCTCAGGCCTGTGAGTTGTACGCCCTTTACAGGGCTCTTAAATTATTAAAGGACAAAACAGGAACCATCTACACAGATTCTAAGTATGCCTATGGAGTGTGCATACATTTGGGAAAATACGGGAAGAAAGAGGACTCATAAATACCCAAGGGAAAGGATTGATTCATCAAGAATTGATAACCCTGATATTAAAGGAATTAAAGGAACTAAAGGACGTTGCTGTAGTACATATAAAGGGCCACCAACAAGGATTTGATTTACGAGGTCAGGGAAACAACAGGGCTCATATAGAGGCCCAAAAGGCTGCAGTTCAAGGTGAAGGCAGCCCTTGTGAGACTTATACACATCACCAAGAACAGGAAATTAACACATTTATGGGAAAAAAGTTTTCAGGGGAAGAGGAGGATAAGATCAAGAAGATGGGAGTGGAGTTTAAAGATGGGAAGTGGCAGCTTCCGGACGGGAGGGAGATTTTGCCCAAGGCATGTAGCCGACAAATTCTTCAAAGACTGCATAATCAGACCCACTGGGGAACCAAAGCATGAGGAGACCAGTTCCTGAAACAGTATGGGTGTATAGGGATATGTGATATAGCAAAACAGATCACACAAATATGTCTAATCTGTAAAAGTGTAAACAAAGCAGTATTTAAGCAAAAAGCTCGGGGAGGGAGAAAAACAGCATTATCGACCATTCAAAAGAGTGCAAATAGATTTTACAGAATTACCTAAAGCGGGAAGGATAAAATATTTATGAGTTATAGTAGATCACTTAACCCAATGGGTGAAAGCTTACCCAGTGAGCAGAGCAACTGCACATATGGTGGTAAAGGTATTATTGGAAAATATAATACCAAGGTATGGAGTAGTGGAACATATTGATTCAGATCAAGCGACACATTTCACTTCAAAAATAATTAGGAAACTATCAGAAATCTTAGGTATTTCATGGGAATATCACACTCCATGGCACCCCCAGAGTTCAGGGAAAGTTGAACGAATGAATCAAACACTAAAACAACAATTAGCAAAATTAATGTTGGAAACTCAATTATCATGGATTAAATGTCTGCCAATAGCATTGTTAAACCTAAGGACAAAGCTGCATAGTAGCATGGGACTTTCCCCCTACGAAATGCTATACGGAATGCTATATTCAGCCGGGATGCCCATGGATAACAAATTGATAGAGGATAAGAACATCCAGAAGTATGTGATAGAAATCTCCAAAAGGCAACATGAATTACGGGAGATGGGGATGCTGGATCAAACTCCACCTCTGGGTTTTGCAATCCATAAAATTAAGCCTGGTGATAAGGTATTGATAAAGACTTGGAAAGAAGAAACTTTGTTACTCATGTGGGAAGGCCCTTTTCTTGTGTTGCTCACCACAGAAATGGCCATCAGAACAGCGGAAAGAGGGTGGACACATGCCTCGCGAGTGAAAGGACCTGTCAAGGAGTGGCAAGTGACTTCGGACCCAGGAAAAACAAAAGTGACACTAAGGAGGCAATAAGATAAGAACTGGTGGAATTTCTAAACACTTATCACTCCTAGGGGGTTAATTGGGACTTCAGAATCAATATTCAAAACTGACAAAAGGTGTTGATATTGTTAAAAACAAGAGGGATTGTTTAGTGGGGAAAAATTGGAGGATTTTGTTTTGTTTGGTTTGGTTTAGGTTTATTTGTGTTGTTTGTTTGGTTTTGTTGTTTGGTTGGTTTAAGATTTTATTTTTAATTTGAGACACATATTCCAAGAAAAGGAAAAGGGCAGTGAGAGGCACCCAAGGAAATAAAAAGAAGGCAAGACTGGAGTGGGAACCAGCGCTGCGGCTGAAGAAGGTCTGCCAAGGGCTGCAACCCCTCTGGGCTGTGACTGCCAAGTAACATGGCCCTGATCGGACCTCTTCCGTGCATATCTGGGTTAAGCCTCCTAGCTCTGGGACAAGCCCAGAATTGCAGTGACTGCATCACTGCAACTCAGAGGGGAAAAATCATGTCTCAAACATTGGTGTACCATACAATTTAAGAGTGTAAAGGTCAGAAGTTAGATCCCTGTTACCACAACCAAACAGAATATGCCAGATGTAATGAGAAGGGAAAAATCACTTGTTATGATCCAAAGGAAGTTCCCTATCTATGGAGGGTAGAAATAAGGGCAAATGATGGGAAAGGGAAATTGTTAGGAAGAAGCCAAATGACCACCAACTGCAGTCAACCCCTGTGGGTAACTTTTGACGCTTGCCAGGCTATTGACAATGATGGTGCTTCAAATTGTGGGAATATGGGGTGGAGACGTTATTATAGCAAGCAAGAAAAATATATTTGCCCAGAGGATCCTGGCTAATGCTGCCAGTATCGTAATTCACCTGTATATGTGGTGGAAGCACCTTGGGTGTCAGCTCAGGAAAGAGCCCAGTACTATTGTGGGGAGACATGGTGGAATTGTGTGTGCTGGGCCACCTGGAAGAAGGGACCAAATTTGTGTGTAGGTCTAAGAGCGGGATTAAAAAGGGGAATCCCATCAGCAAATTGCACTGCTGAAACCTGTAATCCAGTGAATCTAACAATATATGACATAGAAATATGGGAAAAAGCAAAGTACACGAGATATGGAGTCAGAATTGTAGGGAAGGGGTCAGACCCAGGGGTGATGCTTGATGTAAAAGTCCTACAAAAGGGTAGAGAAGGGAAATCACAACATTTAGTATTTCATTCATTTTATCATGAAATAGAACCAGGAGTTAAGTATGAGATTCCAACAGTTGCTAAAAATCTTTTTGTAAATTTGGCTGAGAATATTGCAAAATCTTTGAATGTAACCAATTGTTATGTCTGTGGAGGTACCAATCACAGTATCACAGTATCACAGTATCACCAAGGTTGGAAGAGACCTCACAGATCATCAAGTCCAACCCTTTACCACAGTGCCCAAGGCTAGACCATGGCACCAAGTGCCACATCCAACCTTGCCTTGAACTGCCCCAGGGACGACGACTCCACCACCCTCCCAGGCAGCCCATTCCAGTGCCCAATGACTCACAATCAAGGAGATCGATGGCCCTGGGAATCAATGGAAGCAAACATCTCTGATCCTAACACCTGGAAAATGGAGAGAGATAACAGAAATCAGCAGTGGGTCCTACAAACCGGTATAATTGGAAGGAGTTGCTGGCAGAGACTGGGTGATGGTCAATTTGTAGGGAATTTGGAATGTGAAGGTGGTTATGAGTGGAATGAAACTAAAAATACATGGGAAAGATGGGGCACTCCTCTGGAAATACCATTCCAATTGAGAAACTGGACTAATGGTAGCACAATCATAAATGGATGGCCAGCCCCGAGTGGATATTATTGGATATGTGGGAGAGTAGCATATGCTCACCTACCAAAAAATTGGGTAGGATCATGTGTATTGGGAACAATTAGACCCAGCTTCTTCCTGTTGCCTATCTACAAGGGAGAAAGGTTAGGTGTACAGCTGTACACTGAGACTGATGAGTTAAGAAGGGCCAGGAGGGATCTCCAAATAGGAAACTGGAAAGACAACAAGTGGCCTCCCGAAAGAATCATTGCCTATTATGATCCTGCAACGTGGGCAGAAGATGGATCTTGGGGTTATTGAACCCCAATATATATGCTTAATAGGATAATTAGACTGCAAGCAGTAGTAGAACTAATTGTAAACAAAACTGGAGATGCCTTGAACCTGGTAGCGAAGCAAAATACTCAAATGAGAACTGCTATATATCAAAATAGATTAGCATTAGACTATTTACTAGCTCATGAAGGGGGTGTGTGTGGGAAATTCAACCTAACTGCTGCCTGGAAATAGATGATGAAGGAAATGCTGTTAACCAACTGGTAAAAGAGATGAAGAAAGTTGCTCACATTCCTGTACAAACCTGGAATGGGGTAAACTTAGGGAATTGGTGGAATAACTTGGAAGTAAGTGATTGGTATACTAAATTGGCTTTAGTGGGAGGGGGGAGTGATGATTGTGGCATTAATTGTACCCTGTCTCATTCCACGTTTTGTAAGACTGATCACGATGGTTGTGCAAGGGATGCAAGAAACCATTGTACCCGATAACCCAGAAGAGAGAACCAAACCCCAACCTATAATGATTATTGAGGTGACAAAAGAAAGGATAAAAGATAGAGAGTTAAGCTCTCTAGAGCAAGTAATTGCCCAATTTGAAGCTGAGACACAAATCAATCTGATCAAAAAGCAAATGGGGGATTGTGACAAATATATATTTGATCCGATCAATTCATGGCAAGAGGCCACAGACAGGGAGGAAGGGGGGGTTTGAATGGAGCTGCACTCCTCCTTGCACAACCATCACAAAAGCATACACTTGTCTTAAGATAACAGCAATAAATAATTAGAAACTAGAAAGACTGGTGGAGGAGGGAGGCAGGTGGAAGAGACAGCCTTTGCGCATGAACAAACAGAGGACTAGTTTGGAGTTCACGGAGAGGACACTTGAGGAAGACCCCTTACTTCACCACTGAAGACCACCAGAGGGACCACTGGATAAAAAGAGACATGCGTGGAAGAGACACCTCCCATTCTTAGAACTGATAAGGAAAACCCAACCTTTTCTTAGAATTAGTAATGAATATGTAATAGAATAGGGTATAAAAAGGGAAAACTGAAAACAAAAGGTGTGCATTAGGGTAGAGCAGAGCCTCCCCACACACCCAGGCCTGTACATTGCTTGATTCCTGTGACTCTATTAAAGCCTTATTTTGTATGAATGTAAGTTTATGCCAGTTATTTATGACAGTAGTATGTCATGGAGAGTAGCCGCGAAACTGCGTTCCACGACATGGTGATGTGTACTTCACTCACAGTCTTGCTGAGAAGTATAGGAACAAGAAATAAAAACATTAGGTAACCACTCTCATTCAGCACTTGTGGCTGCTGGCTGAGCTGCATCTCTCTTACCTCACCCTCCATTTTGGACTAACCCACTTTGTTTCCTAACCCTTTGGCCGAACCTCTATTCTTCCTTGGGACCAGGGTAAGGTTGAGAGGGGTAGGGGGAAGGTGAAGGGGTGGTTGAGAGCCCCTCCTGGGGACTCAGGTTTCTGGAGGGGAGTTGTGTTTCTGTATTACCTTTTACCTTGTATATTTCTGTATATACTGTAAATATCTGCTTGTATATTGTGCTAGCTGTAAACAAGAAGCTCCATTCATATTCCCAGAGCCAGCTATATTGGCCGGGGGAGGGAGGGGGGGGGGGGTGGGGGGGGAAGCACGGATAACACCCAAACCATCACATACAGAAATATTAAAAGACAAATAATGTGGCACATTTTTTTCTTACCTGTTACTGTGAGAAATGTGTCAAAAAAAGACAGTTGAATATTTTGAGCTGCTTGGATAATAGATTTAAGACTGAGCATAAAAGGCAAACATATTTCACAGAATAATAGAACTGTCAAGATTGGAATAGACTTTTGAAACCATCATGTCCCACTGCTTGCCTAGAGCTTGTGATCCCATGGCTACTGCTAAGCCAGTCCTGCTAAACCAGTACTGCTGAACCATGTCCCTAAGCACCACATCCATGCATCTTATAAATGCCTCCAGGTATCATAACTCCACCACTTCCCTGGGCAGCCCATTCCAATGCTTGATAGTTCTTTGTGTGAACAGATTTTCTTAACATCCAACTTTGACACAATTTGTGGCTGCTTCCTTTTGTCCTGTCACTTGTTGCATGTGTTTTCCTATAGACCAAATAGAAAGCTTCTTTTTAATTGACTGTCTTGTGAGAGAAACTGTGATCAGAATGGGAGCTGAAAATCTACCAAGGAACCATTGCTTTAGAGTGAGTTTGTCAATCTTTGTTGTCAACTACTTTCACTTTTAACAGATTTTAAAATGTACATCTAAATATTCTTTAACTTGTACATTTCTTCTTTTGAGAGATAAGTTCCTACTACCTTGTTATGAAGCTTAAAATATATGAAAAAATGGGTCAGAATATTTTTTTATTTTAAGGCAGAAAAGAGATGTTGTATACTTCTAATTTGCCTCTACATACCTCAGCTATTATCCTGTAACTGTATGCTAGCAATGTGTTATTCTGTTCATTGGGTTGTTGGGGTTTTTTTTGTGGGTTTTTTTTTTTGGTGACTCTTTTTTTATTTCCGGAGCATTAAGAATCTTCTGAGACAAACATTTTAGTCTTATAGTATACTTCTTGTTTTTCATGTTTCTTGGAATAATTCACTACTATTTTTAATGTTATCTCTTTTAGCTGCAGTTTGAGGAGCACTTGTCTCCACTATAAATTTCATTCTCATAAGAACAAGTTCCTAGAATTTGTCAAAAACTTTTTTGAGTGTGGTCTGTGTTCTAGAGAGAGGCACAAGCCCAAAAACATGCCATGGCTTGCTTGAGCATACTCTCAGGGCAATGACCCTGGGACCACGCCAGTACGTGTTGCACATGCTGCTGTGTGCAGCCTGACACTTGTAACACACCTACGAACTGTGTGCATGATTGGCCATGTTTGGATAAATTTGATTGCATAGGTTAAAGTGCCAGATTTATATCTCTGTTACCATTGGTCACTCATTGTTTTTGGGTCTGTATTTATACTGGCCATGACGATGAGCAACTTGCCTTGTTTCACCTGGAGAAGCAACAAGAACCACTACTGAAGCTGCAGCTGGAAGAACCTCAATTAGAGCAGCAAACTATGAGGTGGCCCAGTTTCCCGGAAGTCCTGTGTACCCCTAAATTCCTCTCTCTCCGTGGCTTGAATGGGAGGGGGAAAGCCACCTGGTTTCCCCCCCTCCCCTTGCCTGCCCTGCGGGCGTGAAGGGGGTGAGCAAAGGGGTCCTGCCCGCACGAGGAGTGCCCCATGCAGTGCCCGTGCTGGGATCAAGCCAGGATTGGCTGTGCGCTTTCGTGCCTAAGATGTGGTAACTCTGCCCTTTGTCTAGCAAGGGTATAAATTGGGGGACTTCCCGCCTTTGGGGGTTCCCGCCTTGGATGTCGTCCATACCTGGATGTTTGTGTCTGCCTGAGACTCCCCGCCCCCCTCACTCACCTAAGGTGAATACAGAAAGCTTCAAAAGATTGCTTCCCCATTGACACCTTTGTAAGAGCTGAATACCTCTTAACGACTCTCCGACAGCTTCTGCAGGAGAATGAGAGAGACAAACCTCACCAGGAAGCCAGCCTGATCATGAGTTATTTTGGCTCAACTTTATTAGTAAGAAACCTGCTATCAATCAATAGCTAAAGCCTTTTCCAACTTCTGACTTCCAAAATAGTCAGATTATTGATGGTATCCCTGTAGGTAATTCTCATGCGACTGAATCTGCTAATTAAACTAAATTAATCTTTGTATATATAGTTTTGGGGGCGGGTTTTTGGGAAAATAAAATAACTATTTTGGTATAAAATTCCCGACTCGGCCACACATTAATTCCTGCCTCCACGACACCCAGCTAAGGGCTGAAGCCGCAAGAGCTGCTCCAAACTATTTGAAGCTGCAGACTGAATGGCAAGTAACTCAAGCACCGAACGTACCCAAGCTGCAGCTTGCTGGTCAACCTCTTCAGCTGCCTGCAATGCACGGAACAGATGATTCCCTCACAAAGAAGGAAAGTCGAAGGCCCAGAAGTCCAGGCATAGCAATCCACATGGTGGAGTCAACATCTGTGCTGTGGCTCATGGATTCAAACACATATCGCAATGCTCAAATTACGATTGCAGTGTCTGGAAAGATACTGGACAGAAGCAGCATAGCCATGAGTAACCCAGCAAATCTAAATCCTTCCACAAAGTATTAATATTAATAACCCTTTATAACAGTCTGAAAGGCAAAAATGTACTTCAAAAAATAGATTATAATGTATGTTAAAGCCAATGTTATATTTTTAGGAGACTGCTTTTTGAGTTTGGAATTCTCAGAATTGACAATACCGTGGTATACTACTGTTCTGGGGTACTCCAAATTCCTTTCCCCTCACTCATCCCCCCAGGTTTGAATGGGAGAAGAAGGCACGAAAACTCCTTTTGCCCCACCCCTGCCCTG
Source organism: Pogoniulus pusillus (assembly GCF_015220805.1). Classification (NCBI taxonomy): domain Eukaryota; kingdom Metazoa; phylum Chordata; class Aves; order Piciformes; family Lybiidae; genus Pogoniulus; species Pogoniulus pusillus. The sequence goes on from NC_087309.1 coordinate 91,831,948, forward strand.
CAGGCTTGAGGGGGGAACAACAAAAGGTGCTTTCCTGCACATGGGCTGACGGGTGTGGAAGCTTGTGGCTGGAATTGGGTTGGTGATTGGCTGGGTTTTTGCACCCGATGTAAAATGGTAAATGGACATTATGTCTAGAAAAGGATAAATAGAACAAGGGAGAAGGCAAAAAGGGTCCCACCTTGAAGGTTCCTATGTTGAGAGTTCCTGTCTTGAAAGATTCCTGCCTTGAAAGAGCTCCCACCTTGTCCTGGCAGGACAGGTTCTTGCCATGACAGAATTCCTGTTTTGGACCGTCCCTGCTTTTGGATGGCTCCTGCCTTTTATGCAGCTCTTGGTTTTACACCAACCCTGATTTTGGATAGTTCTCCCCCCTTCTGTGCAAACTTGCAGGCTTGACAAGCCCAGGGGTCCTTTGAGAGAGCTGCTGGAGGCACCTGGACCAGCCATTCTTGGACCATATCAGCAGCTAACTTCCTGGCTGCCTCCCAAACTGTTAGGACACTAATAATTTGGTTCTCCCTTGCCACTGTGAAGGCAGCATCATTCAATGATCATCTCATTCATGGAAGAAGTGCTTGAGACATTTCTGAGTTTGGCTTCTGCTGTATGGATCTATACTATGAGATATTGTCTGCAGCATCAGAAGGCTGCTTTTACAGAGAAATCCAGCAAGGGATCACTGTCAAATACCTATCTCACCTCCGTGAGTAAGACCCACTGTTCCTTAATCTTCTGCTCAGCCTGATTGATAGTAGAATAAAGCTATGTTTATAGCTTAGCCTTTTCTATTTTCTGACTTCCTAAATATCATAATTTGTCTATAGCATCCTTTCTGGAAGAAATTCCAGATCAAACTGAATCTGTAAATAAACCTAAACTAGCTAGTTTGTATAAAGTTTGGGGGTGGGATGTTCAGGAAAATACAATAATTCTGTCTTATAATTCCTGACTCGGACACATTAATTCCCTGCCTCCATGGCAACTAATATCTAACAACACAAAACTCTTCAATATGAGATACTGGTATAGCTTGCTTTCTTCAGTGGTTTTGTTTTACTTCTGTACATTCATTCTGCTATTGGTTTGTTTGAGTTCAAAACAAAGTTTATTAGAGATCTTAAAGATGTTGCTGATACATTAATTGAAATACCTCAGTTTGTTATTTTGTCATTTTACTACATAATTTTCTAAAATAGTGGCACTTACTTTGCAAAACATAACTAAATAAAATATGTTAAATAACCCAATAAAAATTACAGAAAGTGTATATGTCAATGTGATGGTTTCGAGGTTACCCCGCCCCCCCCCACTTTTGAATTTGCCCCAGCTAACTCAGACGGACCCTGGGAATATAGATGAAGCAATTTATTTACAGCTAGCAGAATTTACAAGCAGCTATTTACAATATATACAGTTACATACAATTATATACAGAAATATACAAAGGATAAACAATACAAAAGCACAACTCCCCTCCCAGAAGCCTGAGTCCCCAGGAGGGGCTCTCAACCACCCCAACACCTCCCCCGGCCCTCTCAACCTTACCCCAGTTCTCAGGAAGAAGAGAGGTGCAGCCAAGAGGTTAGGGAGCAAGGTTAGTAGGAGCAGGGTTAATGAGATGTGACCAGGTCTAAGGCAAAAGCAAGAGTGAGGAGAAAATGGAGAATGTTTACTTCTTCTTCCCAGAGTTCTCAGCGAGACTGTGAGAGAAGTTGACATCAATTGTTTTCATTTCACTGCCCGTGATCTAGTTCTTTTACCAAAACATTCTAGCTTGCTTCAAACTAGCACAATCCACCCCTTGTCTACTTCGCTCAGAGTATCGCTGAGAATTATCCAATCTAATCTAAACCAATATTTACACTAAAACAATATATACAAGTTCAGTTCACACTTCAAATCAGATGTAGGTGATTCAAAAGCTCAGAACAGGGACTTCCAGGTGATGTTGGGTTCGTGCTCACGTACTGTAGATTCTCTCAATGTTGGGCACCGATGTTACCTAAAAAAGAAAACTCCTAACAGCTTGAATTTAAACTCTCTCAGCTAAGGTTAAATTTCTCTGTGGAATGCACTGGATTTCACCATTCTCCTGCATTACCCAGTAGGCATGACCAGGACCTTCAGCAGAAACCACCCCTCGGACAGGTTTCCCTTCGCCCAAAGGTGAAAATACCCAAACAGTTTTCCCTAACAGATTCTTCTCACGTACAACAGGAACTTTATCACCGTCTACTGTTTGGACCAAATCTGATTGTGCAGGTCCTGCTCTGTTTACTGAACCTCTACTATTTACCAACCAGGTAGCTTCTGCTAAATGTTTGTCCCAGTTTTTCAGAGTTCCACCCCCCATGGCTTTTAGGGTGGTTTTCAGCAAACCGTTGTAGCGTTCAATCTTCCCTGAAGCTGGTGCATAGTAGGGTATATGATAAATCCATTCAATACCATGCTCTTTGGCCCAGTTTTTCACAAGATTGTTCTTGAAATGAGTACCATTGTCTGACTCAATTCTCTCTGGAGTTCCACGTCTCCACAAGATTTGTCTCTCCAAACCAACAATGGTGTTACGTGCAGTAGCATGTGGAACTGGATAGGTTTCCAACCATCCAGTGCTGGCTTCTACCATCGTTAGCACATACTGCTTGCCAGAACGAGATCGAGGTAAAGTGATGTAGTCAATATGCCAGGCTTCACCATACTTGTACTTTGACCATCTATCACCATACCATAAGGGCTTGATTCGCTTAGCCTGCTTAATAGCAGCACAAATGTCACAGTCATGGATAACTTGGGTGATAGCGTCCATGGACAAGTCAATTGACCTATCACGAGCCCATCGGTATGTTCCATCTCTGCCTTGATGTCTAGATGAATCATGGGCCCACCGAGCTAAGAACAACTCACCTCGGTGTTTCCAATCAAGGTCAATGTCAAGATCAGAGTTGGTATCAGCTTGAGCAATCTTAGCAGCTTGGTCTGCCTTCTGGTTATGTTGATGTTCCTCAGTGGCTCTGCTCTTAGCCATGTGTGCATCTACGTGCCGCACCTTCACTGGAGTTTTCTCCAGCCGTGCATCAATGTCCTGCCATAGATCAGCACACCAAATAGGCTTTCCTTTCCTCTGCCAACCATTCTTCTTCCAGTCCTTCAGCCAATCCCATACAGCATTGGCTACCATCCACGAGTCGGTGTAGAGGTAAAGGATAGGCCAATTTTCACATTCAGCCACATCAAGAGCAAGTTGGACAGCTTTTACCTCAGCGAACTGACTGGATTCTCCTTCTCCATCTTTCATTTCGGTAACTCTAATGGTAGGACTCCAGACTGCTGACTTCCATATTCGCTTGCTCCCAACAAGACGACCGGAACCATCTGTGAACAAAGCATAGTTCTTTTCCTGATCAGAGAGATCACCATAGGGAGGAGCTTCCTCAGCATGAGTTATTTTCTCCTCTGGAGGTTTGGAACAGTCTGTGCCTTCCGGCCAGTTGGTGATCACCTCCACCAGACCAGGTCGGTCAAGATTACCCATTCGTGCTCGTTGGGTTATCAAAGCCATCCATTTAGACCAAGTTGCATCTGTGGCATGATGTGGTGATGAACCTTTGCCCTTGAACATCCAGTTAAGAACTGGCAGTCTAGGTGCTAAAAGCAATTGTGGCTCAGTTCCAATCACTTCAGAAGCTGCTTTCACTCCTTCATAGGCTGCTAGAATCTCTTTCTCTGTTGCAGTGTAATTAGTCTCTGAACCTCTGTAACAACGTCCCCAGAAACCAAGTGGACGACCACGTGTCTCATTTGGAGCTCTCTGCCAAAGACTCCAAGTTGGACCATTTTCACTGGCAGCCGTGTACAGAATGTTCTTAATGTCCGGACCAGATCTCACAGGTCCCAAGCCCACTGCATGGACTATTTCTCGTTTGATTTGATCAAAGGCTGCTTGTTGTTCAGGTCCCCACTCAAAATTGTTTCTCTTAGGAGTCACATCATGCAGAGGTTTGACAATCTGACTGAAACCAGGAATGTGTAGTCTCCAAAATCCCACCACACCAAGAAAAGTAAGCGTGTCCTTCTTACTGGTGGGAACTGCCATGGTAGAGACTTTGTTAATCACATCCTGAGGAATGTAACGGCGACCATCCTGCCACCGCACTCCCAGAAACTGAATTACTTTGGCAGGTCCTTTAACCTTGTCTCTCTTAATGGCAAAACCTGCTTGCAACAGAATGTCAATGATTTTGTTACCTTTCTCGAAGACTTCCTCAGCAGTTTGGCCCCACACAATGATGTCGTCGATGTACTGGATGTGCTCTGGAGCTTTGCCTTTCTCCAGTGCATTGTGGATGACTGAGTGACAGACGGTTGAGCTGTGTTTCCACCCCTGAGGCAAACGATTGAACTGGTACTGGATTCCTCTCCAGGTGAACGCAAACTGAGGCCTGCACTCTTTTGCTATGGGAATAGAGAAGAAAGCATTAGCAATGTGTATGGTTGCATACCATTTAGCCTCCTTCGATTCCAGCTCGTACTGGAGTTCCAGCATGTCCGGCACAGCTGCACTCATGGGTGGCGTCACCTCGTTGAGGGCACGAAAGTCAACTGTTCGTCTCCAGTCGCCCGTAGGTTTACGCACAGGCCAGATGGGACTGTTGAAAGGTGAATGAGCTTTCTCGATGACAGCCTGACTCTCCAATTGACGAATCAGCTGATGAATAGGCAACAAAGAGTCACGGTTAGTTCTGTACTGCCTATGATGAACAGTTTGAGTTGCAATTGGCACTTCCAGGTCCTCTATGTCATGATGTCCCACAACTGCAGATTCATCAGAAAGTTCAGGTCTAATAGACAATTTCAATTTATCATCCTCAATCTCTACAGATGCTATTCCAAAAGCCCATTTATGACCTTTAGGATCTTTGAAACAACCTTGTCTCAAAAAGTCAATTCCCAGAATGCAAGGCGCATCAGGACCAGTTACAATAGTATGTGTCTTCCACTCTTTACCAGTTAAACTGATCTGAGCCTGTATCTTAGTTAACTCTTGAGATCCACCAGTGATTCCAAAAATAGAAATGGACTCTGTCCCTTTGCAATTTGATGGCAATGAAGTACACTGAGCACCTGTGTCAACTAAAGCCCTGTATTTCCGAACTCTTGAACTGCCAGGCCACCTAATGAATACATTCCAATAGATTTGGTTCTCTCCACTATCCCTTTCCTCCTCCTGGCTGGAGGCAGGACACCTCTAATGCTGAACATGGCATGTGGGGTGTACACAGTGATTGGTGTTGTTGTGAGAGGAACTGCAACTGTTGGAACAATTGCAGTTGCTCTTGGGAGCTGAAGAAGTGACAGCTACTTTTCTGGCATTGTTGCCTCTGTTTCTGCGACTCTGCAGTTCCCTGACTCTCTTTGAAAGACCTGAAGTAGGTTGACCATCCCACTTGTTCATGTTCTCCCCGTATGTGTCACGCAGAAGTATCCACAGTGACGCACGTGATTGCTGCTGTCTGGGTGGAATTTGTCTCCTCCTGGGCTGGAATTGCCTTGCAGGAGGTGGGCGTCTGTTCCTGATGGCAGAAACATGCACCCATTCAGATGATGCAGGAACGGTATCCTTTACCAGATTTTTGAGCTCCTCCTTCAGTTCTTTCATGCCATTTCTAATGCCATTGTCAATGCTATCCTTCATCTCTGTAGTCATAGTCTTTATGGCACAGATTATACCAGAATGTGACAAGCTATCCTCAATCTGCCTGAGCTGATCAGTGAATTCACCAACAGTGAAAGATCTTCCATTATCACTCCTTGCTAGGAATTTACTGGCCAAGATGTTAGCGTAGGATGAAGGAGCAAGCTTAATAAGCTTCTTCATGAGACCTGTTCCCAAAGGAATATCATCAGGCTCATGTGTGCCATGATCTCCATAAAGCACTTCCTTCACAGCAAACTCCTTCAGAAGCTTAATTCCCTGCTCAATGGTGTTCCACTTCTTGGCAGCCCATGGCAAATCATCTCGGGAAGGATATCTCATAGCCACAGCCAACAGAAGGCATGTCCACAAGCTAACCCTACCAAGAGGACTTGCTAGGTGTTTGTCCACTCCACTCTCCTTAGTGAGTGGTCCCAGCTGCTTGGCAGACTTGTCTCCTACCTGCAGGGCATTAGCACCAATGCCACGGCATCTCACTAACCAGCTTAAGATTGGCTCTCCGGATTCCCTTGTGTATTCCTTCCTAACTTCCCTGACCTCTCTGAGTGGATCCTTGGAGCCTTGGATGTCATCTTCCACCTCCTCTTCCTGTTGTTGATCTGGTGGTACCGGGCCTAACAGAACCTTCCTCATAGCATTCCTAAACTCATTGGAACCATCCTCTCTCTTGGCAGCTAACCTCACAGCACTCCTCTCACTTGAGTATTGTTGTCTCAGCACATCTACAAGGTCTCGCAGACTAATTGCCTCCTCTTCCTCCTCTTGCTGCTGATCACCAGAAGTCCTGTCTCTTACATCCTCCTGCGAACCACTCTTTGTCTTAGCTTTTGCCTTAGCAGGTGCCAGAAGGGCCTGAGCAGCAACAGACTTGGATGTGTCTGCTGGAGGATTTGTATTATTAGGGGTCTGACCTGGAACATTTGAATCATTAGGGGTCTGACCTGGAGCTTGTGAGTTCAAATCTGCCTTGCTTTTAACAGGAGGATTTTGGTTCTGGTCTGCTGGCTGGGGGTTCGAATTGGCTGAGCTGGTGTCATTGGGATTTGGACTGACTGGGCTAGCGTTACCAGCATTAGCATTAGCATTAGTGGGATTATTTGCCTGTCCTTCTGGGATGCCTGCCGACCCTGACTTGTTTTCAGTTTTGCTAGGAACATTCTGATTTTGGGTATTTGTCTGTGCTCCTGGTCCTCCTGCCACACTCTGTGGATTGCTGTTGCTTTTGTTATCATTGTTTACGTTAGTGGCGGGAACACTGGCCGTGTTCCCAGCACTTGGAGAAGGAGGGGCAGAGGCTGGCAAGGGGGAAGCCGATAACTGTGTTCCCTTGTTTTGCTGTGAAAGAGACTGCTTCTGAGACACAGAATTTTTCCTAGTTCTTACAGAAGCTGGTTTTGAATTTTTTCACCAATAATGCCAAAATTAATATGAATATCAAAATCATGAGGCAAATATTAAAAACTGTGAGAAGAAAAACAGTTTTACACGAGCATGTGCCTATGCAAACAGTTGGAATTCCTGTCTTAGGCTGAATAACTCTCATTAGAGCCATATTTAAAGCAGAATTTCCATTGATTGTCACATTATTGACCAGAGCTCCTGTAATATCCTTGGTAATATTCTCAGAGATATTAAAACCAGCATAATCAAGAATCAAATCACCCCAGCTCCAGAACATATCTGAAACCTTAGCTTTAGCCTTATTATAAGCCAGATCAATAAAATAAGCAACAATTTGACCTTTTAACCAACTAAATGCCAAGAAAACAAAACCAGACCAGAGCAATGCACCAACCAAATACAATAGCTGCTTGATTAGCTTCATCTTAATTCCCAGAGCTAATTTTCCAATCACTCAAAAATCTCTAGCCCCACGTTGGGAAAGCCAATAAAAAATGATGTGATGGTTTCGAGGTTACCCCGCCCCCCCACACTTTTGAATTTGCCCCAGCTAACTCAGACGGACCCTGGGAATATAGATGAAGCAATTTATTTACAGCTAGCAGAATTTACAAGCAGCTATTTACAATATATACAGTTATATACAATTATATACAGAAATATACAAAGGATAAACAATACAAAAGCACAACTCCCCTCCCAGAAACCTGAGTCCCCAGGAGGGGCTCTCAAACCACCCCAACACCTCCCCCGGCCCTCTCAACCTTACCCCAGTTCTCAGGAAGAAGAGAGGTGCAGCCAAGAGGTTAGGGAGCAAGGTTAGTAGGAGCAGGGTTAATGAGATGTGACCAGGTCTAAGGCAAAAGCAAGAGTGAGGAGAAAATGGAGAATGTTTACTTCTTCTTCCCAGAGTTCTCAGCGAGACTGTGAGAGAAGCTGACATCAATTGTTTTCATTTCACTGCCCATTATCTAGTTCTTTTACCAAAACATTCTAGCTTGCTTCAAACTAGCACAGTCAAACATCACAACAGCTGATTGTTTTTATGCCTCCACTTACACCTGAATGCGGATCTACCAGGGAGAGAATATATATTGTCTACTCTAAGAACATCAATGTAAAATCAAAAGCAGGATAGGCAGAAACCAATGTTCTTCATTCCGTAATCAGTATGATCTATGATGGTCACACCATCATCAACAAAATTTGCTGGTAGGCCCAGTACAGCTACATCCCCAAGCTCTTTGCCAATTCAAAATTTAGGCCACTGATTTGAGCACCCATGTCAATTAAGAACTTTGCAGCAGTTCTGATGGGTCCAGTTGAGATCAAGATAAGAGGCTTGTCATTATCACACCATTGGCAGACATTAATTAACAAAGCAGTGCCAGAGGCCTCATCTATTTTTTTGCCTTCTGCTGGGAAGGTGAGCAAGGGTTAACTTCCCTTCCTGAAGATGCAGCAGAATCCAGCATGGAGGGGTGGTGCTGCTGCTGAGCTCAAGGATTTGTCATGGCTGCGGCCACCCCAGTGCCCACACTGGCTTTGAATGGACAGTACCAGGTCTCTTGCTTGCCAATTGTCAGCTGCTTCAAGGTGGTTTCAGGTACTCCTAGAGATAGGGCTTCTTTATGCCACCTATCCCTAGGGGACTGCGACTGTCAGGATTTATGTGTCCAGCCACCACGTTTATTTTGGTCCCTCCCCCTCTTTTGTCCAGGGGACTTGGACAAGCCTGGGCTGCTATGGGAATCTTTTACAGGATGGACATGCCTGTGTGCTGCCACGAGTTGCATGTGTGGGAGTGGCTGTGACTCCTGCCAGAGTACTTGCCTCCATGGGGGCCAAACCCGAACTGAAGCCTGTAAGTATTCAAGTCCACCAAGAGCTCAAGCCCACGTCATGACATGCTCCTGTGCATTTTTCGCTCTGCAATTTTTCGTGACTGCCTTTGAAATTGTTTTCATATTTGCGGAGCCTTAGACCTGCAAGCTCGTTGGCAATCCCCTGAGGAGATGGAGAAGCCTCTCCAGATTGACTGGGGCATTTAAGGGACAGTCATATTTTCCATTATCATATATTGCCTGCAAGCAGACAAGCCTATGGAGCATCCTGATCAGCTCAGAGGAGCTGGTGAAATCTAACTCCATCGACTCCCTTCAGTAAGCTGGCCAGAAACCCAAATAAGCTATCCATGCAGACAGGCTGCTCAAGCCCTCAGGTTCCTGAGTCAGAAACACATCATCCCCTCAGTCTCCGTCTGCTTCTTGAGAATCCAGAAACACTTTATCTCCGTCAGCCAGGGAGACTCTATAGACATATTCTGCTACGGAGTTACCTGGCTCCTTTGTGTTTTAAATGTGCAAATTGCTCAGCTGAGTAACTGTATAGCACTTGTTAACTGTAGTAATGGCACCATCTTTGCTGCCCCTGCTGTTCAAAATTTCAGTCTTAATCTGAAAGCAGCATGCTTTTCTGTTTGATAGTGTCCTCCTCACCAGAACTCTCCTCATCACTCTCTACAAGAGTGGTTTGGACCTGGACTTTTCATGCTATTTTTAGCATTTTATTTATTTTTAGCTTTTTGCTGCATGAGAGCAGATGCAACAGGCTCCTCTGTATCATCAGCAGCAGTGTCACTTTCACCTGATTTGGCAGGGTTCTTTTTCCCAGCATTATCTATTGGGACAGTCTCTGCCTCCCTTCCCGATTCCCATGATTCTGAATCACTTAGTTGATACTAAGAGAGGGGGGTTGGCGAACTGGCATCTGATGAAGCTAGTCCCATCATTTTTTCTGCCTGGTCTCTCAAGGCATCTGTAAAGCCTCTAGACTGGACTAACATTGTTTCCCAAACATTCTGTCTCTGTGCCTTTTCCTCTATTAAACCTTTTCTCAAAGTCCGAATTCTTTCCTGTAACAGCCAAATTTTTCCTTCATAAACTTCAAATTCGGCCTCTGCCTAGGCCACCACTGATTCAAAGACCAGAGTGTAATATTCAGCTGTGGACTCTCAGCTCAGCAGCTTCATGAAAACTGCAAGTTATATCTAATGGTGGATCCATGTGTCACAAGTACAATCGGACACAGCTTTCATGAGACGAAGACTTGTGGAAGTGGTACTGCCTTAGCAGACAAGAAAGTCAAACTGCTAGCTTCTTCCCCAGCTTGGGGTAGTAAGCAGGAAGTCTGGCTGCAGTGCGGTCTGATCCAGGTGCTGCCAGCAACTGTCTCAAATGGACCTAAGGACTTGCTGAGCTTGCAGACTTATGGGCACAAACTGCAAGAGCGGGACTGCACAGGATGGTGCAAAACCAGGGGATCGTCCAAAAGCAGGGATGGTGCAAAACAGGAGCCGTGCAAAGGTGGGAGCCATCCAAAGGTGGAGTGGTTCAAAATGGGAACTCTCCAAGTGGGAACTCTGTAAAGGTGGGAACTCCCCACTTTTTCCTTCACTCTATTTGTGCTTTTCCTAGACAAAGTGTCCACTTGCCATTTATACTGGGCATGAAGAATCCAGCCAGTCAATTCCTGCGTGGGCTTCCACATGAGTCAGTACACGTGTGGAAAAGGCACCTTTTGCTGTTTCCCCTTCAAGACCACAAGGTGGAGGCAAAAGCATTTTTTCACACCTTTTTTCCCCACTCAAACCTCCTAGAGATGGAAGGGCGGGTAGGGGAAGAAGGAACTTGCAGTGCCCTACAACAGAAGAGACATCAAAAGATCATCCAGTCCAAGCCTCCGGACAGACCAGGATCACCTATACCAGATCACACTGGAATGCATCAAGGTGGGTCTTGAGTATCCCCAGAGAAGGAGTCTCTACAACCACCCTAGGCCACCTGTTCCAATGTTCTATCACCCCCATAGTGAAATAATTCTTTGTTGTGTGTACATGGAACTTCCTATGCCTCAGCTTCCAACCATAGACCTTCGTCCTGCCATTGGGCATTACTGAGAAGAGCCTCATCCCATTCTTTTGGCATTCTAACTTTACATAATTATAAACATTCATGAGGTCACTCCTCAGTCTCCTCCAAGCTAAAGAGACCCAGCTCCCTCAATCACTTCTGCTCTCCTAATCATTTTAGTGTCTCTGTGCTGGACTCTTTCAAGCAGTTCTCTGTCCTTCTTAAACTGAGGGGCGAAAAACTCGACATGATATTCCAGATGCAGCCTCACTAGGGGAAAATAGAGGGGGAGGATAACCTCCCTCGACCTACTAACCACACCCCTTCTAAATCACCCCATGATGGCATTGGTCTTCTTGGCCACAAGAGCACATTACTGACTCATGGTCAATCTTCCATCCACTAGGACCCCCCAGGTACTTTTCCCCTTTGCTGCAGTCTAGCAGGTGGGTCCCAATCTATACCAATATCTGGGATTATTCTTTCCCAGATGCAAGACCGTACACTTGCCCTTGTTGAAATGCATTAAATTTCTCCCTGCCCAACCCTCCAGCCTGTCTAAGTTTCGCTGAATGGCAGCACAACTCTCCGGTGTGCCAACTACTACACCCAGTTTGAGTTGTCAGCACACTTGCTGACAGTGCACTCTGTTCCTTTGTCCAAGTCATTGATGAATAGTTCTGGTCCCAGTACTGACCCTTGAGGGACTCCACCAGATACAGGCCTCCAACTAGACTCTGTCCCTCAACTCTCTGACTTCTTCTCTTCAACCAATTCACAACCCACCTCACTACTGGATCATCCAGACCACACTTCCTCAGTCGAGCTGTGGAAGATGGTGTCAAATGATTTACTGAAACCAGCTCTACCATCATCTAACCACCTTGTTGTCTCCTCATAAAAGGCTATCAGATTGGTCAAACATGACTTTCCCCTGTTAAAACCATGTTGGCCACTCCTAATGACCCTCTTGTCCTTGATATGCCTTAGGACAGTGCCAAGGATAAGTTGTTCCATTACATTTCCTGGGATGGAGGTGAGGCTGACCAGTATATATTTACCTGGGTCCTACTCCTTACCTTTTGAAGATTGGAGTGATGTTTGTCTTCCTCCAGTCACCAGGCACCTCTTCTGTCCAGCATGACTTATGAAAGATGATGGAAAGTGGCCTGGCAATGACCCCCACCAGTTCCCTCAGCACCCACAGGTGCAAGCCATCAGGACCCATGGATTTATGATGTTCAGATTATTTAGCTGTTCCCTAAATCAGTCCTCATCAACCAAGGAAAACTTCTTTGTCATATCTTCCACTGGGGTCTCCTGGCTCACTTTCTCAATTTCCTACTTGTTGAAATGCTCTGATGTTGAGCTTGGAAGAAATGGCCCTTGAATATTAACCAACTCTCATGGGTTCCTTTGCCTTCTAGCACCCTTTCCCATGACAGCTCCCTTAGCAGTTGCCTGAAAAGGCCAAAGCTGGCCTGTTGGAGAAATTCTTGCTAGCTGAGGACACAGAAATGATAAACATGAGCAACCTGTGCTGGGAGCATCCTTGAATCCATCTTGGGAGTTAGATACCAGGCACAGGGTAGCACCCCCCACATGCAGCTGCAGGGGGTGGAGTGGCAGCTGCATGTGGGCAGAGTTAGCCAGCCGCAGAGGCTGACCCTCAGATTGTTATGGTATACTGACCTATCCATGCCTTAAAAGTAACCCTGTACCCTTGTATGTAACCAATCTTGGTGGAGCACGCCTCTTGCTAGAATGCATATAAGTCTCTGCATCATGGAAATAAAGTGGATTATGACCATGTGCTAGTTTGAAGCAGGGTAGAATGTTTTGGTGAAAAAAACTAGATGATAGGCTATGAAAGGAAAACAATGGTGATGTCTCCTTCCCTCACAGTCTTGCTGAAGAAGAATGTAAACATTAGATAACACTCTCGCCATTTTGTCTTGCACTTTCTGGCTGGACTCGAACTGAGCTGCATCTCCCTAACCTCACTGCCACTAACCTTGCTTCTTAACCTCTTGGCTGAACCTCTTTTTCTTCCTTAGGACTGGGGTAAGGTTGAGAGGGGCAGGGGGAAGGTGCAGGGGTGGTTGAGAGTCCCTCCTGAGGACTCAGGTTTCTGGGAGGGGAGCTGTGTTTCTGTATTACCTTTTCATTTGTATATTTCTGTATATAACTGTATATATTGTAAATATCTGCTTGTATATTGTGCTAACTGTAAATAAATAGCTTCGTTTATATTCCCAGAGTCCAGCTGAGTCTTGTCTGGGTATCTTTAAAAGTGTGGGGGGGTGGGTAACATCCAGACCACCACAGACCATCTAACCATATTGGTGAACAAAGAGTCATTTTACCCAGGTGCTCCACCGGTTACACCAATACTGGCCCTGTTGAAGTCCAGTGTTGTGATCCTGCTTGGTATTCTGTTCTTACCACACAGGATCATGAACTTCACCATATCGTAATCACTACAGCCAAGGCTGCCTTCAACCTTCACCGCTTCAACTAGATCCTTCTTGTTGGTGAGTATCAGGTCTAGTAGTACTCCTCTCCTTGTTGGCTTATCCATGATTTGCATCAATAAATTATCATCAGTGCACTGAAAGAATATCCTGGACTGTGGATGGCTGACTGAATAGAGCTTCCAGCAAACATCTGAGTAGTTGAAATTCCTCATGAGAACCAGGGCCTATGATAGTGAGACTGCTGTCAGCTACCTGTAGAAGGCCTCATGAACTTCCTCATCTTGATCAGGTGGTCTGTAATAAACACCCACAACTGTATAACTCTGTTAACCCTTAATTCTTGCCCACAAGCTCTCAACTTGCCTCTCATCCATTCCTGGACAAAACTCAATGCATTCTAGTTGCTCCATCACATAAAAAAGCAATTCCACTACCTTACTTTGTTGACCTGTCTTTCCTAGAAAGGACATAGCCACCCATGACCACATTCCAGTCATGTAAGCTGTCCCACCATGTCTCTCTAACTGCCACCAGATCATAATCCCTTGACTGTACATGGATTTCTAACTCATCCTGTTTATTCCCCGTGCTGCGTGTGTTGGTGTACTGGCATTTCAGGGAGCAAGCTGGACATGACAATTCTGCCCTGATAGCCCTTGTGTCTTCCCTGACACATGGCTCGTTGTCCCCTATGTCCCCTGAATGTTGTGGAGGGCCTGTAGGCCTGAAAATAGGCTTATTTATGCCTTGCCCTGCCTGGACATGTTTTTCTGCCAGGGCCCCTGGGTGCATAAGCCCCCACACACCCAGCTCGTGTCTCCCTGGTGTAAGCCCATGTGATCCCCATATTTGGGGAACACCATAACTGATGATGAGAAAAAGGCTGAGGTCCTGAATACCTTCTTTGCCTCAATTTTCAACACTAAGGAGGGAGGAGTTCAGGGCAAGTGGCCTCTTGAACTGGGGGATGGGGTCGGGGAGCAGTGTGTTCCCCTGGAAATTCATGAGGAATTAGTTGAGGACCTGCTGAGCCACTTGGACGCCCACAAGTCCATGGGACCAGATGGGATCCATCCTAGGGTGCTGAGGGATCTGGCAGCTGAGCTGGCCAAGCTGCTCTCCATCATTTTCCAGCAGTCCTGGCTCACCAGAGAGGTCCCAGGAGACTGGAAAATGGCCAACGTGATCCCCATCCACAAGAAGGGTCGGATGGAGGAACCTGGGAACTACAGACCCGTCAGCCTGACCTCAGTGCCACTGAAACTGATGGAGCAGGTTATCTTGGGGGCAATAACTGTGCACCTGAGGGATGGCCAAGGGCTCAGGTCCAGCCAACATGGTTTTGGGAAGGGCAGATCCTGCCTCTCCAACCTGATCTCCTTCTATGATCAGGTGACCCGCTTGGTGGATGTGGGGAGGCCTGTGGATGTGGTCTATCTTGACTTCAGCAAAGCCTTTGACACTGTCTCCCACAGCAAACTGCTGGCTAAGCTGTCAGCCCACGGCTTGGATGGCAACACTCTGTGCTGGGTTAGGAACTCACTGGAGGGCCGAGACCAGAGACTGGTGGTGAATGGTGCCACATTCAGCTGGCAGACAGTCACTAGCGGTGTCCCTCAGGGATCAGTGCTGGGCCCCAACCTCTTTAACATCTTCATAGATGATCTGGATGAGGATATTGAGTCAGTCATCAGCAAGTTTGCAGATGACACCAAGCTGGGGGCAGATGTGGCTGGGTTGGAGGGCAGAAGGGCTCTGCAGTGGGACCTCGACCGCCTGGACAGATGGGCAGAGTCCAACGGGACGGTGTTCAATAGCTCCAAGTGCCGGGTGCTGCACTTTGGCCACAATAACCCCACGCAGAGATACAGGCTGGGGTTGTAGTGGCTGGAGAGCAGCCAAACAGAGAGGGATCTGGGGGTGCTGATTGATACCCGCCTAAACATGAGCCAGCAGTGTGCCCAGGTGGCCAAGAGGGACAACGGCATCCTGGCCTGCATCAGGAATGGTGTGGTCAGCAGGAGCAGGGAGGTCATTCTGCCCCTGTACTCTGCACTGGTTAGACCACACCTTGAGTCCTGTGTTCAGTTCTGGGCCCCTCAATTTAAGAAGGACATTGAGATGCTTGAACGTGTCCAGAGAAGGGCAACGAGGCTGGTGAGAGGCCTTGAGCACAAGCCCTATGAGGAGAGGCTGAGGGAGCTGGGATTGTTTAGCCTGGAGAAGAGGAGGCTCAGGGGAGAGCATATTGCTGTCTACAACTACCTGAGGGGAGGTTGTAGCCAGGAGGAGGTTGCTCTTCTCTCAGGTGGCCAGCACCAGAATAAGAGGACACAGCGCCAAGCTACACCAGGGGAAATTTAGGTTTGAGGTGAGGACAACGTTCTTCACTGAGAGAGTCACTGGCTACTGGAGTGGGTTGCCCAGGGAGACGATGGAGTCGCCATCCTTGGAGCTGTTCAAGGCAAGACTGGACGTGGCACTTGGTGCCATGGTCTAGCCCTGAGCTCTGTGGTAACAGGTTGGACTTGATGATCTGTGAGGTCTCTTCCAACCTTGGTGATACTGTGATACTGTCAAAAGGAACGCCTGAAGAAACTGACCCATCTCTCATTGTGAAGCTGAACCATATATGGAATAGCTCACTGGATGCCGAAACACTGGCTGACAATGAATACAACCTCCTGTGAAAGGAAATTGCCTGCTTGACTGCTGTGTTAAGGTCTCGATAAACACATAGTAGCAAATGATTTATTCCACACCTCCATCTATACTTGGCTGCATATTGCCTGCAGAGCTCTCTGCCACGGAGAGTGGCGTTTCTAGGTTGTCTCTCCTGCAACAGAGAGCACAGAGTAGAGCCAGACCAGCCCTCACGAGGGAACTCTGTTTTGTTGCAACCACTTGAGCGACTCTGCCCTGTCAGCGAAACACAGATTATCCCACCTCCAGGCCTCAGTAAGAGTAAAGGACCCCGGAATTGCAGCTGCAGGGACAACAATCCACCTCGGCGGCGACGGGTGACCAGTAGCTGCCACCCCGCCTTGCCCTTGGCAAGCCTTCCGCGATGCGACTTGAGTCTTGCAGCAGACGACAGCTACAGACAGCGCTACGGGACAGGTCCCCTCTATACGCATGCGTGTCGGAGCTACGGCCGGGAGTTCCTCTGCTGCGCCTGCGTACTTTTCTCTTCCCTCGGGCAACATGGCGTCGGAGAGATCAGCGTGGGGGGGCGAGTGAGGGAGGCGGCTGGGAAGTCAGGTTGTCGGCGGGTCCTGACGTCGTGGCCGAGGTCCGCCTGAGGGAAACAGGTGGCGGACCGGAGCTGGGCCCGCGCAGAAGCTTTGGAGGACGCCTAGGCTGCCCCGGAACTCGGCGTGAGGATGAGGATCTGGAGAAACGGGGCAGGGACTGGCCCTCGCCGGTGAGGAGGGGGAGCTGCTATCCCCTGTATGCGCACCCGCTGGCTGCTCCTTCTCGCCATCCCTGGGAGGAGACGCGGCTCTCGGCTCGCAGGTCCTCGCCAGTGGTGGCAGCGGCTCGAGGCGTCGTGGGAGTCACGGCCGCTCCGCCGTGCGGGAAGAGGAAGGCAGACAGGTGAGTGCCCAGTCAGCCGGGGCGCCGGCCTCAGTGGACCCTGTCTACTCCGGGCGTTTCGGTTCTACCTTCTCTGGCAGTACCCGCTGCCGACAGCCCCGGGCAAGTTTGAACTAGGTGGCCGTCTGGCTATGGACGTAAGTCCGTACTCCTACCCGGTGGCCCTGCCACCTGGCAAGGGGATCACTGCGCTGAGAGAGGGCTGAGCCCACTAAGTGCAGTGCCCCACGCAGAAGGAGCCTCAACTAGTGGGTGCTAGCAAAGGCAGTAGTGGTTTGGGGGCCTTTTGGTTTATTTTATGTTTTGGGTTGGGTTTTTTTGGTAGGGTTTTTTTGTTGTGTTTTTTGGTAGGGATTTTGTGAGTGTGTGTTTGTTGGTTTTTGTTCTGGTTTTTGGTTGGGGATTTTTTTTTTGGACGGTGGTGGTGGTACCATAACGCAATTTGACTTAATTAATGGATTGTGATTTTTTCTTAAATTTTGCGTGGAAGTCTTCAGATAGTCAATACTTAAATACTACTCGAATACGAAGGTGATAGTGTCAAGGCCCAGTGACTAGGTCTTGGGAAGAGATCAGCTTTAAAGTCCTTGACTTTAAAGCTGCCTCGAACTGTTATATGAATCTAACTTGAAAAAACGGTTACTTTTTCTCCTTAGATACTTAATGATTGAAAACAAACAAACAAAAAACCCCAACAACAACAACAAAAAAACCCACGTGGTTTTTTTTGTAAATGGTATTTCTACTTAGTAGTATATAGGCAAATAACCCAAAACTCTGGAAATCCAAATATATAGTTGATGAAATACTTCTTTTCTAAGTAAGCAACAGGAAGCACTATAGAACATAACATGCATACTATGTTTCTTATTTGCATACAAAGTAATGTATGCTCATGTATGTCAAGTTTTGATACTGAAATACCTGTTGCACAAAATATATGTAGAGTAACTTGCCTCAGATCTACAGCTTCTTTAAAAAATCATTAACAGTGTTCTGTGACCCTGGAAACTTTCTGCATATAGTACTCTGTTGTGGACTGCATTAATGCTAGACTGGTAACTGCTGGCCTCAACACCTCTGTTTTATATTTGGAGTACCATATATATATATGACTTTAAAATATATATACTCACTTGTGTATCTGTGTATTTATTTCAAATAAAGACTTCCAAATTATTTCTAGAATCTTCCTAGGTCTAGATAATTCCTTGAGTAAGGGAGTTACATTCCTCTATAATTCTATTTAAAACAAGCATATAACAAAATTTCCTTAGTTCTGTAATAATCAAGAAAGTTTTGCTTTGGCCAACTTTATTTTGGCTGGACTCTGAAAATTCTTTGAGTAAAAGCAAAATGTTTTATATTGTTTTATAGTAGTTAACATTCCTGGTTTGTTTAAAACAGTTCAGTAACAGCAGAATTGTTCACACAGGCGTTACATGCCTATGTTTTTGGAGATATTTCATGATAGCAAATTAGTCAGAAATACCACAAATGGCAAGTGAAACGATAGCACTGACTTAGCATAGTGTGCATCTTATTTCCACTTTCCAACTCTTCCCTAGAAGTTGTTTTCTGATATTTTACAACAGAAATCCATTATCCTGTGATCTTCTCTCACACTTTTTGAAAACCAGCATTTTAGGAGTCCTTTTTTTGCCATGCCATTTGTATTCTCCTTTGAGTTGTCTTGAACCTGAGTTATTGAGTGATTGCTGTTCAGTTTTGATTGAAAGCATGTGCCTTGTTGCATCAGGTGTACCTAGACCATAAAGCTACTTCGTCAGTGAGGTCTGTATTCAGCAAGTATGGTTTGTTTCAATGAAGGTTGTGGAAGAGGTTTGTAGTTGGCAAAAACGTTAAAAAGAAAGAGATGTGTTTGGTTTTATCTCCATGTACTGGTACAACTCTGATATTGCTTGCTGGTTATGGTCACAAGGCTCGTACGTACTGATTTGAATTGACTGTCAAAAGAGTAATTAGGTCCCCTGAGTATGTTCATTTGTGTTTTTTATTAGAGATTACATCTTTAATGTTAGTCATTGCTACTGGGAGGGACAAAATTTAAAAACAGTAATGCTTTTTCAGATCAGAGATAATTAATTTTGCTTTTCCTACCTTTCTCACCTTTCCAGAAGGTAAGAAATAAAATTCAGTTGACCAGAATGTCTTTGAAATTAGTAAATACAGTTGAATTAAAGTCCAAATAGTTTGATTTCTATATGGAATGGTAAACTAAAATGAAGTTTGAGGACAATAGTATTTTGAGGTTCTTTTTGTAAGCATAGTGTCCAGGGGTATGTTATAAACACACATTGATAGAGTGTTAATGTCCAAAGGAAGAGAAGATCCTAGTCATATAGGTCAAAATAAAAGGAATTTAGGCTCATGTGAAATAGTATAATTATGCCTTTTTTATGTTGGTTTTCTTGAAGATAGGAACTTTTTACTCATTGTCTAATAGAACTCTGGTGACTGACTTAACACATTGTTTAAATTCCCTGACTGAAAATTGTCTATTTTTCCCCAGAAATCGGATATCAATAAAAAGCTTTTGGTTTTTATAGTAATGAGGATTGATTGCTTTAGGTTCTGCATTTCACAAAACTGAAATTGGCTGTTAGTACATTGGCCTTTTTGTGGAACTGGCGTGTGGAGAGAACTGGAAGGAAACTGGGTCATCTAATTATTGTGTGACAAGAGTTGCAAAAACATCATGAAAGCATAAATTGTGTGAATTGGCTCTCCTTTTATTAATGGAAAAAGGTTCTCAGCATCACATGAGCTTTTTCTCCTCTTTGAAACTCTTACTATGGAGATCCCACATTGCTGCTGTTCTTCTGTTTAAGTGGCTTCACCTAAGAATCTCTTCAGCATTAAGCATTTTTTCTTATATAATAGAGTTACACATTCTAATTTAACATAAATTTTATAAAGAAATATAGTTATTACTCAGACATGCCTGGTTTGACTCATTATTCTTTCACTTCAAGAGTCATATTTTATGACTTGACTTGTGCTTTAGTGCTATTTGTTATCAAATATTTAATATTTTGTGTTTTTATAATTATTGTTGTTCCTAATTGTGTAATTGTGGCCTCTGCTGGGGTAGGGTTGATGGAGTTCTTTTTTATCTACATTTCAATTATTGTAATTGTGGTTCTCCTATTTGTCGAGGTAGCTGTCAGTGCTCTGTGGGTATTAAGATTTTGCTTTGCAGTGTCCTGACTTGCAGCTGATCTCTGTTCTCAGAAGTGATTCATTTGCCAAGTTTGTGGAGTTCGATGTGAGTAATGATGCTTTTTGTGCAAGTTATACTTGCATTTCTAGAGGAATGTAAGAAGTTGGTCATAGAAGGGTAGCTAAGAGAAACACAGGAGTTTGGTGTAGAGCAAGTTAAAATTTAGGTGACTAGATAACTGTACCTGTATTGAGTGCTTTTGTTTGCAGGGAAAGGACTAAGGGAAGGTTTAGTTATTGCTTGCAGCCTAGATCTGAAGACCAAATTTAACACAATCCACTAAGCAGACGTAGTGTATGCTATTGAAATGGTTCTTTTCACAATTGTGCTTTCTTTATTATGGAACAAGGTAGGGTTTTTCATAGACCATATGTATTTTTAGGTACAAACTATGTATCAACAGAATGCCAGGGTCTGGAAGGGACTTCAAAAGATCATCCAGTCCAACTCCTCTGCCAGAGCAGGACCACCTGTACCAGATCACAAAGGAATATGCCCAGGCAGGTCTTGAATATCTCCAGATATGCTAAACATATGTCCTAGGAAGCCCTGCTGTGTAGTTGACATTAATACACCTTTCTTTAGGTATGCTTGAGAGCATATGAAGCATAAATTAGCTATGTTGATACCTACTTGGTGACATTGGAATTTAGTAGATTGGATTCTTTTGTTATCTATTTTTTTAGAAGTGCTGTTTCAGACATGGTAGCAATACTGTCCTGGCATTACTAGGAATTAAGCTTTTTAAAAGGCTGTGCTATAGTAATTTGATGTTCTACAAGAAGCAGTCATACTACTTGTTATCCTAATAGATGCTTTAGAGATCAAGGCTTCTAATAGTGTAATATAACAACGGCCTTTATTTTTATTTTGTAATGGAAACACTGAAACATTAAATTATCATTAAAACATTTTAAATGCTTCTATATTTAAAAAAATCTGGAGTAAAACATGCTTGCCTTATTTTAGTAATGGAATTCATTCCTTGCTAACTTGAACCATATGAAAGGAGATTGTTGTAAAATACACCAGTTGAGGTTTTTTTTTTTTTAAACTACAGCAGTGTTATCAATACAGTCAAAAACAGGTACATCCCCTGTTTTGTGTATATATAAAATCCTTTGTAATGGGGTGATTAATCAAACTCTGAAACATGACATTCCTTTTGAAAATGGAGCAAAATCGTTTGAACAAATGAAAAATCTTAGTAAGTTGTGTTTTGTGTATACAATATTTGAATAAAAGTACTGACTTCCTCAATTTTGCGTCATGGATACAGGTCATAGTAATGCTGAATTCAGTCTTGGAAAGAACTTCCACTTTGCCTCACGTTGCTGACATGTTACTGAAATACCGTTGCTGCCTCTTTGTCTTCATTTGTGCTACTGAGATAAAATACTGTTTTTCTGTGGGTACTTCCTATGAAAGCAGCATCCTAATACTGCATGTGTTTTGCAAATATAACTAAGAATATTTTTTTCTTGTGAGGTCTTTTGGTACTCATATTAGTCTTGATCTGTTAAAATTTAATGTGGTTCAGTTTAATTGTGGAACTCTAGAAGCTTGTTCTTAAGAGCAGGAGTTTATCATACTTTGTGAACCTTTTTGTGCAATTTAAACCTGTGAAACATTGCTGGAAGCCTGCTAAATACCTTGTTATGGTGTAAGGAAATGTGTGACCTTCAAGCTGCTCTTGACTGTTTAATAAAAAATGCTTTTCTTGTAGCTGATTATAAGCCCAGTTTGAAATTTTAGTGTTATATTGCAGCCTGCTTCTTTAGATGTAATTTATGGCTACTTAATCATTTTGCTGTTCACTAAAACTTTCAAATAGGTAGGCAGTTCATTTTCGTGATACAGGGAAATACGTTTCCATCATGAAAGGTAAGTTTGCATTTTATTAGTCCTGCTGTCCTGCCCTTCCAGTGCCTGTAACGCTTGCCCCTAGAAAGGACTATCTCTTTTCCTCATGTGAAGGAGGAAATTAGGTTACAAAGACCTAAGTAGCTGTGGTTCTTCTACTAGTAGAAGGAATGCAAGAGAGAAGATGTTTTGAACTCAGAACTTATTTTTTATGTTATTTGGGTTTTAGTTTTCTACTGAGTTCTATTTTGTTGAATTTTCTTTTTAGAGTTCAGTTATCTTTTTAAGGATGAGATGGGAGACAGGAGTAGAAGATTTAGATATTCAAATTAGACATTCTGTGAAGGAAACACTGTACATGACTTGAATAATGGAATTTCTGGAGTTACATGCCTGCCTTGTCTCACTCAGATTGTTTGCCACTCTTGTATTTTCTGCTCAGAAAGACCTACACTTGCAGTGTGTACTCTTTCTAAGCTGTTTTCCACAGATCTTGCAATCCAAGGGATCATATGAAGTTTCCTTGATTACTGTGTCATTAAAGATGTGGAAGTGAAATTAAATTTGGGTAAAAGTGTTTGCTGTTAGCAGGTGTTATGCATCAAGACCTAGACAGACACACACACAAAAAGCGAATTATGTTAGGATTTACTTACTTTGGGCATCAAAACTGACTTGTCAGCAGTTTTAGCATAAAGGCTTTTGGTACCAGTAGCTTTGACACTGTGATTGGTACCTGTTACTGCCCAGAAGATAGTGTCAGCAGGTAGGACTGAGAGTTTAGCACAATGTACCATAAAACTATATTCCTACCACATTGCTGCTTTTAAACAGAAAACTAAATCAAATTTCTTATAATATAACATAGTTTGTTTACAGGCCTTGTTAGTAAAAACATTAAGCATACCTGAATATTGCCCAATTCCATCCTTCTTGATACCAGTCTTCCCTGCAGCCTCCCCTCCGTTTCCACAGAGTTACTCTATTGGGATTTTGTTCCCTGGTATGCAAATTCTTCAGCTACAAGCCTTCCGTTGTATACGGCTAATTTTAGCCCAGTCTGGTGGAGTGGTGACTCAAGCTTCTATGTAGTTTCTTTTTCCACAAAAGCAGGGGAAAAAACTGACAGAGTTCTTGACACTTGCTGTAGAATTTTTCTACATTTTATATATGTTGTTCCAGTAGAAACTACAGATCTCAATTAGAAAGACAAGCTGAAAAAGGGCAGTAGCTAATGCAGTTTTCCTTCTTTGGTTCCAAATATAGCTTATTTGTTTATAGATGTTGTTATATATTTTCATGATATTAAAAAAAAAATCTGTATACTGAATATGGCTCAGGCTAGGAGTACTAAAATAAAATAACATTATTTATTCTTACTTCTCAGTACTTAGTTTATATGTGTAAGTCTCTAAATACAGTTCAGAATGAGCTTCCAAAAGGTGTAAAATCAGGGCTCAGCTTAGAATCAATGAAACAGTTTTAATTCATTCAGATTTTTTTTTCCCTTTCACTTGGATATCATTATAACTGCAGCTAGGCTGCCAGGAAGCAGAGTATGTCATCTACAAGTTCATATAGAAGTGTGATTATTGTAATAATTTTGTCTTAGAATATCCTTGCTAGTTTCATGTGCATACACTGTAAATCTTTGTCCCTGTATTCAGTTACACTCATTCCATTGTTGTGTCATGTAGCCAGAATATTATGAGACTTCTTATTAATTAATATAAGACTAATGAAATGTTTGAATCAGCATGGAATTAGATCTCTGACAAAAGGTTTAGATGCCACTCCAAGCAATGGCTTGCTAATTAATTGTCTAATTGTCATTAAGTCCTTGAGAACTAGACTTGATTCATAAAACTTTCCAAAATTATGTTTCAAGCTGGAAAGAATTGTATGGAGAAAAAGCTTGTCTGCCTTTAAAAACAGTAGATTTGTGTAGTGTGTTATTTTCATGAAAAAGTAGTTGTCTGTACACAACTGTCTCTACATTGTTCCAGAACTCCTTCTTGATTTTACTTGTGATCGACACACTCAGGTCGTTTTTTTCCCATTTTCTTAAACAAATAAGAGATTACCTTAAATAGTGTAAAGGTACTGAAGACTCCATGTGAGAGTCTAGGATGCATGCTGCAAGGAAGACCTTGAACTAGTTTAAACTACAAAGCCTGATTCACTGACTTTTATTTTAGAAGTTTCAGATATTTTAAATTGTTCAGATAATAATGGGAAGACATCTTCCTTTAAAATACTGGAGTTACCATAGTTAAGTTTTACATCTACCCTCTGCCAGTACATTATTTTGTGCCTTTAAAGTTAGCTGATCTAAGAATGGGTAGCATAGGAACATAAAAATCTGTTACTTGCTCAGCCAGTGTTTATTGCTTGAAAGTTTTCTGACTTGTGACCTATAAATTATGGAAGTTCTTTACAATGCTAGGTGATCGGTTTTGTGGATGATTTGCCACCTAGTTCATAATTTGAAGGAGACTTGTCTATTTTATTCAGTTAATGTTCACTTAGTGATGGAGAGCTTGACTAAGGTTGTGATTATTTAAAATTTTCTTTTCCCATGCCCCTAGGGATTTGAGTCTGAGATGATAAATGGGTCTATATTCTGTAAGATGTTTTTTCTCTCAGTAATCCTGAGTCTTTCAAGACAGTTGCAGTGCTATACCCTTTCATTACATAATTTTATCGTACAGATACAATGCGTGTAAATTAGGTACTTTGGCTGTCTTGAGTAGCTGGTGATCCTGGATCCAAGCCGAGCAAAGGAAGTTAACACTCAAATAGGCACTCTATCTAGGTCAAGGAATTTAAAAACACTCCTGATTTCTCATTTTTTTTATAAACTCAAGTGGTTTTCTACTGTGCTATTCCAGTTATTCTTTATTTGTTCTAGGCATGGCTATCAGCCCTTTTCTCCTTAATATGCTTTTCCTTGGTATTTTACTGACATAACTTGATTAGTAGTAAACTAGTAGTAGCTGCCTTGGATGCTTCTTTTGTTACTTTGAAGTTGCATGTTGATTTACAAGATGAAGAATGGCCCAAAGTTTTGACTTCTATAAATGTTTGTCATAGAGCAGCTTGCCTGGATGAATTTTGCGTTCTTTTTCTACTGAGCAAGTAGATTAATTTCAAAAACTACTCGTGCCACTCGAATGCTGGACAAAGCAGCTTATACTTGAATTTTTGTTTCCTACTGAATATTTTGTAAGCTGAACCTTCATTATCTGGACAAAATATCCTAAGATATTGTAGACAGTATCCAGATTTTTATCAAAGCAATCCCTAGCTCCAATGGAAGCAAGAAGTTTCTTTTTTCAACTTCTCTAGTGTTACACAAATGAAGATTTGAAGATGCTGTCCATTCAGCACCCCCAAATTTAAACAGAATTCCTAGCACTCATTCCATCAACACCCTAAAACCTCATTTGAAATGAAGCTGTAGGCCCACTAAAATGTGTAAAGAGTGGAGCAAACAAACGCACGTAAAAAGTTCTGTATGCCACTAATGCCTAGAGACTTCTCTAACAGTGAATTCACTAGGGCAGTGTTGCGGGGGGGTGTTCTGCCACCTACGCTGGTTTTGGCAGAGGAGAGAAATTAATTGTTGTGAGATAATATTCTATAAAAATATATATTTATTAAACTCAATATTCTGAACTCTCGCCACCCCCAACCACTATATATTAATATTAAAATGGATTCCACAGTCATGAAAACATTCTAGGATAAATATCTACAGTAACTTATTAATAACTAGCAAACATTCAAATATAAACAGAGGATTTTTCCCCGCTGCAAATATCACTTGGGGTCTATATGCTATTTGTCCAGCAGAATGGGCTGAAAACTCTTTCTGCTCTGTAGCAGAGACAATAGATATTACAGAGGCATTAAAGCATTTATTCACCATTCTTATTAATTATCAGTCACCCTCCAGGGCTACGTCACAGCCTATTACTAGTGTCCAAACTTCAGGGGAACTTTGCCTGTGGACTTTGATGCTGGTATCCTCCTGGCTTCAGGGGAAAGGATGAATCTTCCCATCTTGTGGGGAAATAGTCTCTGACCCTTTTCTGACTTGGTTCTCCAAGCAAAGGATGCAATCTCTGCCCTTGTATCCTGGCTTCTTCTGGATGCTCTGTCCAGGGATTCTTAGCAGGATCTCAGGTGCAGGAGTAGGATGTCATGCAGTCTGAGCACAGTTCTCACACAGCTAGCAGGCCGATCACGTGCAGACAATCCAAGGTCTATTTCCTGGTAACTCAGTGGCGTGCAAGTGTGCACAGCTGGCTGGAGACTATGGGCTCCACATATACATAGGCAGGCTTAAGTGAGCTCTGCAAGTAAGTACGCAAGCAGGCAAGCAATGTACGGAGTCCGAGCTATACAGGCGAGTCCAAGCACATTGTTTACCTATGTACCCCTATTTATTGAATGTGGGCCAAGATTAATGTCCCTTTGGCCACTAGAATGACCAATCAGGTTGCCAGTCAGCCAAACCTTACCATAATAGGCAAAAGTCACTTGCCTGGACTTTCCCCAAATATGGGAATCACATGGGCTTGCACCAGGGAAGCACGAGCTGGGCTGTAGGGGCTTACACAACATATTTACAAACACCTTACACAACATAGTCCCTAAGCAGGCCAGACTTCATGGCACCAGGTCTGTTGTGCCCCTTTTATCCATTTAATGTGTTTACCTCTGGTTTAGGCAGAAAAACATGTTCAGGCAGGTCAAGGCATAAGCAAGCCTATTTTCAGGCCTACAGGCCCTCCACAACAGGTAGCATGACTCAGATCATCCAAGGAAGCATTTTTATGGTGTATAAATAAACTGAAGAGAGTATGAAACACTTCCAAACCAAAAGCTAACTCCAAAATTTGACAGGAATCATTACACTTGCTGATTAATATGTCTATGTGCAGGAAGACTGCATGCTGGCTAGGTGTCTGTAGGTGCACTGTGATGGTTTGGGCATTAACCTACCCCCCACACTTTTGAATTTGCCCCAGCTAACACAGACGGCCTCTGGGAATATAAATGAAGCTATTTATTTTACAGCAGCAAATATACAAGCAGATATTTACAGTATATACAGTTATATACAGACATATACAAAGGATAAACAATACAGAAGCACAACTCCCCTCCCAGAAACCTGAGTCCTCAGGAGGGGCTCTCAAACCACCCCAACACCTCCCCTTGCCCTCTCAACCTTACCCCAGTTCTCAGGAAGAAGAGAGGTGCAGACAAGAGGTTAGGGAGCAAGGTTAGTGGCAGCAAGGTTAATGAGATGTGACTAGGTCTGAAGGCAAAGGCAGAATGAAAGACAAAATGGAGAATGTTTTACTTCTTCCCAGAGCTCTCAGCGAGACTATGAGCGAAGAGACACAACCATGTTTACTTTTTCACTGCCCATTATCTAGTTCTTTTACCAAAACATTCCGGCTTGCTTCAAACTAGCACAGGCACACAGTGTGTTCGGCTGGAGTTCTGGCACCCACAGCAGCTATTGTCTGCGCACACAGCAAACAGTTAATGGTGAAGTTTTGCACTGATCCAGACAGAAGAGCTGGAGGACAGTATTTCCTAACCTTAGCAAGCAATCAGCTACATCTCAGAAATGTGAGACTTAATTATAATTGTTGCAACACATTGTGAGTGTATGCCCATTTCAAGGATTACAGGATTAAAATGAATTATGAACTTCCATGCGTTTCAAGTCCAGCACAGTGCAGCATGACCCTTGTATTAAAAAATGCGGAATGCCAGAAATCTGTGTTTCTTCAAAAAATGTCTGGTCTCACCTTGTGAACTCAGTTCCTGTTGAGATTTTGTGATTTGATTAACCACACTAACATTAAGAAATTCAGTAACACATTGCTAAATTTCCAGATGATGGATGTCTTTAAACATATGACTAACTTGGAATTTTTCAGTATGCATTAGTAAAAAGCAGATGACGTTTTGCTAAACCAGCTAAGTTGTTCTCCTTAAACCATATAACATAAGTCTTCCTTAACCTGAGCTGTTTTTGGTAGTCTTCCTTTGAACTTCTTACCATTACATACTGAAGTATGATTTTTTTTCAGATTTTTAAGGAAGGTATATGTGTTCTCAGTTTCCTTATTAACACTTTTCTCTTATAAAGAACAAGATTTTTTTTCCAATATATTTGCTATGGTTGTCATGTTCTAGCCTCTGAGGCTCAGGCCTTCATTTAAGTGTTTAAAATAATTGTGAGAGAACTTACAGCTATGAATAAGCAAGATCTTTATGTTTCTAGAACTTTTCACAGTGTTTCTTAATGCACTGGGCTTTAAGAAACATGCAGCTGGAACTTTTATTTCCTTAGCAGATATGCAGAATGGTGATGCTTAACATACCTTTTTGTAAAGACCTTTGTTTACAGGATTCCACAGAAAATGACCTTGCCTCTTTTTCAGTATTCTGGGCAAAAACTACTTAACTACCTGTATCTATGTAGAATTTTTAACTGATTGATTACTAGTAAAATGTCAAAATATTTACAAGAAATCAACTCTTGCATTAAGAACATGTATTTCAAACTAAAGAAAGGAGAGATGGTGAATGAAAAGATAAATATTCTACTGAAGTGATAGAGCTTGAATTTGTCAAAGTGGTGCAAAGTTTTGGGATGCTTCTGGGTCCTCTCTGTCAACCTTAATATAACAGGAAACTGAATATGGTCATCTATTTGCAAGTGCAGTCATCCATTTGTTATGTGCAGATGTGAATACTGCAATGTTTTATGGCTAATGCCAAATATTAAGAAACAGCAAAACAGACCTCTGTCCTGCAACTTAGACCACTCTATTCTAGGTACATGCTTAGTTTCTTCTACTGAGTCTGACTCTTCATCAGTCCCTGAGAAGCTGATTGCTATGAGCCCTAGATTAAAAAGTACACTAGAGCCAAGAGCTGTGTGACAGCTAAGGGCAAAGTATTCAAAGACAGAATGCCTGGATTACAAGAGATATATCTGTTGGAAACCAGGTAGATTCAGGGCCTGACTAATACTAAACATTTAGTATTTTTCTATAGCCTAGACAAAGGAAAGAAATCTGTATTAGTGTGTGCTAGTTTGAAGCAGGCTAGAATGTTTTGGTGAGAGAAAGTAGATAATTGGCTATGAAAGGAAAACATGGTTGTGTCTCTTCTCTCACAGTCCTGCTGAGAAGTATGGGAACAAGAAGTAAACATTAGATAACATTCTCATTTTGTCTCTCTCTACTTTTGGCTTTAGACTGAGCAACATCTCATTAACCTTGCTGCCACTAACCTTCCTTCTTAACCTCTTGGCTGCACCTCTATTGTTTCTCAGGATTGGGGTAAGGTTGAGAGGGGCAGGGGGAGGTGCAGGGGTGGTTGAGAGCCCCTCCTGGGGACTCAGGTTTCTGGGAGGGAGTTGTGCTTCTGTATTACTTTTCTGCCTTTGGCAGAGAGCTCCAAATCAGACACGTGGTCGTCCACTTGGTTTCTGGGGACGTGGCTACAGAGGTTCACAGAAAAATTACACTGCAACAGAAAATGAGATACTAGCAGCCTATGAAGGAGTGAAAGCAGCTTCTGGAGTGATTGGAACTGAGTCACAATTGCTTTTAGCTCCTAGACTGCCAGTTCTAAACTGGATGTTCAAAGGGAAAGGTTCATCACCGCATCACGCCACAGATGCAACCTGATCTAAATGGATGGCTTTGATAACCCAACGAACACGAATGGGTAATCTTGATCGACCTGGTCTGGTGGAGGTGAGCACCAACTGGCCGGAAAGCACAGACTGTTCCAAACCTCCAGAGGAGAAAATAACTCGTGCTGAGGAAGCTCCTCCCTATGGTGATCTCTCTGATCAGGAAAAGAACTATGCTTTGTTCACAGATGGTTCCTGTCGTCTTGTTGGGAACAAGGGAAGATGGAAGTCAGCAGTTTGGAGTCCTACCAGGAGAGTTACCGAAGCGAGAGATGGAGAAGGAGAATCCAGTCAGTTCACTGAGGTAAAAGCTGTCCAACTTGCTCTTGATGTGGCTGAATGTGAAAATTGGCCTATCCTTTACCTCTGCACTGACTCATGGATGGTAGCCAATGCTCTATGGGGTTGGCTAAAGGACTGGAAGAAGAATGGTTGGCAGAGGAAAGGAAAGCGTATTTGGTGTGCTGATCTATGGCAGGACATTGATGCACGGCTGGAGAGAATTCCAGTGAAGGTGCGGCACGTAGACGCACACATGCCTAAGAATAGAGCCACTGTGGAACACCAACACAATCAGCAGGCAGACCAAGCTGCTAGGATTTCTCAAGTTGATACTAACTTAGATTTTGACCTAGATTGGAAACACCGAGGTGAACTGTTCCTAGCTCGGTGGACCCATGATTCATCTAGACATCAAGGCAGAGATGCAACATACCAATGAGCACGTGATAGGTCAATTGACTTGTCCATGGACGCTATCACCCAAGTCATCTATGACTGTGACATTTGTGCTGCTATTAAGCAGGCTAAGCGAATCAAGCCCTTATGGTATGGTGATAGATGGTCAAAGTACAAGTATGGGGAAGCCTGGCAGACTGACTACATCACTTTACCTCGATCTTGTTCTGGCAAGCAGTATGTGTTGACGATGGTAGAGGGCAGCAGTGGATGGTTGGAAACCTATCCGGTTCCACATGCGACTGCACGTAACACCATTGTTGGTTTGGAGAGACAGATCATGTGGAGACATGGAACTCCAGAGAGAATTGAGTCAGACAATGGCACTCATTTCAAGAACAGTCTTGTGAAAAATTGGGCCAAAGAGCACGGTATTGAATGGATCTATCATATACCCTACTATGCACCAGCTTCAGGGAAGATTGAGCGCTACAACGGTTTGCTGAAAACCACCCTAAAAGCCATGGGGGGTGGAACTCTGATGAGCTGGGACAAACATTTAGCAGAAGCTACCTGGTTGGTAAATAGTAGAGGTTCAGTAAATAGAGCAGGACCTGCACAATCTGATTTGGTCCAAACAGTAGACGGTGATAAAGTTCCTGTTGTATGTGAAAAGAATCTGTTAGGGAAAACTGTTTGGGTATTTTCACCTTTGGGCGAAGGGAAACCTGTCCGAGGGGTGGTGTCTGCTGATGGTCCTGGTCACACCTACTGGGTAATGCAGGAGAATGGTGAAATCTAGTGTATTCCAGAGAGAAATCTAACTTTAGCTGAGAGAGTTTAAATTCAGAGTGTCTAATACAAGCTGTTAGAAGTTTTCTATTCTAGGTACTGTCGGCGTCCAACGCTGAAAGAATCTATGAGAGAATCTACAGTACGTGAGCACGAACCCAGTGTCACTTGGGAGTCCCTGTTCTGAGCTTTTGAATCACCTACATCTGATTGAAGTGTGAACTGAACTTGTAATATTCATTAATGTAAATATTGGTTTAGATTAGATCAGATAATTCTCAACGATACTCTGAGCGAAGTAGACAGGGGTGGATTGTGCTAGTTTGAAGAAGGCTAGAATGTTTTGGTGAGAGAAAGTAGATAATTGGCTGTGAAAGGAAAACATGGTTGTGTCTCTTCTCTCACAGTCCCACTGAGAAATATGGGAACAAGAAGTAAACATTAGATAACATTCTCATTTTGTCTCTCTCTACTTTTGGCTTTAGACTGAGCAACATCTCATTAACCTTGCTGCCACTAACCTTCCTTCTTAACCTCTTGGCTGCACCTCTATTGTTTCTCAAGATTGGAGTAAGGTTGAGAGGGGCAGGGGGAGGTGCAGGGGTGGTTGAGAGCCCCTCCTGGGGACTCAGGTTTCTGGGAGGGAGTTGTGCTTCTGTATTACTTTTCCTTTGTATATTTCTGTATATAACTGAATATACTGTAAATAGCTGCTTGTATATTGTGATAGCTGTAAATAAATAGCTTCATTTATATTCCCAGAGTCCGTCTGAGTTAACTGGGGCATTTTAAAAGCGTGGGGGAGGCGGGTGAAAGCCAAACCACCACATAGTGAGCAAAGTTCACTCGGAAGAGCTTTCCCGCTGAAAAAATTCCCCAGAGAATCCCAGAAGTATGCTAGGAAGGGGCTTTAATGTGGAAGATGTTCGGCCTTCAGTATCATTAACGTTATTACTGAAGTGGACTTAAAGATGGGTTAGAAGATGCAATTACAGCTTTTGAGAATTGCTGAATAAACTTTAGTTTGTGGAGGTTTGAAATGAGCGAGTAGGCACGTTCATGAATCAGTGGGGTAAACTAAACTACACATTGAAGTCTTTTATTTTAGCTGATCAATGTGAAATCACTTTTTGTGCATGCTGGGTGTTCCTCAAATCCATACAGGGACCAGTATGACGAGTCTTACACCAATATGATGCATAGAGTCAAATACTGTTTAATGCAGCTAAGAGTGATGCTTATATAGTGGCTAATACAACATGTATAGTTCTTATAGGTTACATGGCAGAATATGGGCTGTCCACATGCCTAAAGGCAGATCTGACTGACTGGCCCCCCTAATCCCTCTCGCACAGCTAACTACAGCTAACTTTGCAGCTTCTCTGCCAGCTTCTTAAGATTATTTTTCCTGCAGTTGCACTTGCTTATCAGTATGACCTAACATTGCCCTTCCTGCTCTCCTTATTTCAGACTGCTCAATTCTGCCTAAACCCCAACATGCACACTACAGAGAAATGACTGACACACTACACTCATTCATCTTTAAAGGTTTTCAAAATTTCTGTGAAAGTCCTCCCACATTGTGATTTGAATTAGCACCATCCATTTGTTTTCTGTCATTTTAGATTTTTTTTTAATCTTTGTTTTACGTTGTTGCAGCAGACCTTTGTGGAAAGGACTGGTTTCCCATTTAAAAAACAGAAATCTGTGTGAAAATGAACACACAATTTTAAGCTGTCTAGAAGAGGAAGAAAAAAACAAAAGGTATATATGAAATGAGAAGTGGTATTTACCATACACCAATACAGTAAACTACCTAATGAGCGTGAAGGAACTGCAGCAGAGGAAACAGTGATGCAATACCAGAATATTGTAATACTCTTAATTAGAGGATGAGGGAATCATCGGTAATGTGACACAAAGTTGTGGCAGATGTGGTTGATTATATAGCTGAGATCAAAGAAATGGGTAAATGGGTGGTGAAATTCACTGGATTAATGGCTTACCATGCAAACTCTTTTCATCATTATTTTACTGGTTTTAAAACGTATGTGATTAATAATGCATGTTGTACCATGGCTAGAACTAGCACATGCGAGGGAAAAAGCAGTGCTTCACCTTAAATCTTCATTTCTTTAGGTCGCAGTAGGAAACCTGCATGCAGATAGAAAAACATAGTGAGAGGAATGAAAGCATGAGTGGGAGATGCTCCAGAGGCCACAGTCCTTATGGACAAAGCAAAGGGATTAGCAAACAATGGAGAGCATTGTAAAGGATTTAAAGAGCAGGTGATAGCTACTTATGACTTTACTGAATAAATAAACAGCATGCATTTTGCTGCTTTTCTCATTTAGGTTATGTTACATGACTTTCCAGGAGTTAATTGACCCCTGTGAAAGGCAAACGTTACATTGCATGTGGAAGTGGAATTTTAGTATAACTGAAGATCATAAAAGAACAATTTTATTTCTGATTCTTTATTTTCAGTAAAGAATTACTTTCTTTTTAAGGTCAGTGTCAGAAGAGTTGAGCACATGTGTGATGCATCTGTCCTTTCTGCATCTGCATGAAGACAGTGGTCTTTCAGTGTCTTGATCCTCAGGAAACCTCTTTTTCTGATGATCTTTCTAATGTTCAGAGTTGGAGTTCATGTGTATAGGGAAATAATACACAGTGTTTCTCACAGAATCCTGGTGGATGAATTAAGAATACTGCTTTTCATGGTCAGCACACTGGTATCAATGCTGATGGGAGTGGTTTAATATGTATACAAGCTGTCACTGATCCTAGTCACATGGTAAGGACTGGGCCCAGAGGGAACGTGATACACAGACTGTATGTGGTAGTGATGACAGGTAAATGCAACTTCACATTTTCTAGGAATGAGATGCTTCATCAACTTTATTTTGAAAGTTGAAAGGCAGGAAACAATCTTTGATTATAGTAGCTGCTAAAATGTTAAGTCCTGTTTTAAGATTAAATTTGCATCTATATAAAAGAGATGTAGAATGTCTACAGTCTATTTTGTTAATAAAATCTGTCTGTACCATCTTTTTCAAAGATACACACTGACTTGCATCAGGCTGGAAAATTTACATAAGTGAAGTTCATAACGCAAAATCTCTTTTAAGTTGGTGGGTGCTACATTTCACTGTTGTAAGTAGAATCATAGAATCAACCAGGTTGGAAGAGACCTCCAAGATCATCCAGGCCAACCTAGCACCCAGCCCTATCCAGTCATCTAGACCATGGCACTAAGTATTGCCTCATCCAGACTTTTCTTGAAGACCTCCAGGGACAGTGACTCCAGCACCTCCCTGGGCAGTCCATTCCAATGCCAATCATTCTCTCTGCCAACAACTCCCTCCTAACATCCAGCCTAGACCTCCCAAAGCATAACCTGAGACTGCGTCCCCTTGTTCTGTTGCTGGTTGCCTGGGAAAAGAGACCAACCCCACCTGGCTACAGCTTCCCTACAGGTACTTGTAGATGGCAATGAGGTCACCCCTGAGCCTCCTCTTCTGCAGGCTAAACAACCGCAGCTCCCTCAGCCTCTCCTCATAGGGCTGTGCTCCAGATCACTCACCAGCTTTGTTGCCCCTCTCTGGACGCATTCCAGTATCTCAACATCTCTCTTGAATTGAGAAGCCCAGAACTGGACACAGTACTCAAGGTGTGGCCTGACCAGTGCTGAGTACAGGGGAAGAATAACCTCCCTCATCCTACTGGCCACACTGTTCCTGATCCAGGCCAGGATGCCATTGGCTCTCCTGGCCACCTGGGCACACTGCTGGCTCATGTTCAGCTACTAAGTACACCCAGGTCCCTTTTTGCCTGGTTGCTCTCCAGCCACTCTCTCTCCAGCCTGTAGCACTGCTTGGGGTTGTTGTGACCAAAATGTAGAGTATGGTTTGGAGTATCTGAGATTCATTTCTTTGCTCAGAAGGAGAATTGCAAGCTTCACATATTTAGAACAGAGGAAGTCTCTAATACGAACTATGGTACCTGGCAACAGAAAGAGAGACTTGAACTCATTATCCAATCCACAATCTGCCCAGAGTCTCTTATGTAGATAGTACTGTGCATGTACAATGACTAACAATAAAATGTAAATCAATTATATTAAAAACTGGAAAGTTCTAGCACGCTGCTGCAGAGGGTGAGGCTGTAAAGGCATAGAGAACTGTCCCATTTGTTGAGTCAATAATCTAAAGCAAACAAACCCACCCTGAATTTTCTATAGTAATTGTCTTAATTTTATGAAGCAAGTACATATTTTGCGGAAAGTCCTTTAAGAGTTTGGATTTTTTTCTTTTTAATTTGCATCTTAAATCTGCTCAAAGCTTCTATTTAGCACCACATAGTAGTGAGGGAAAGCAGGATTATGGCAGTTTTCTTTGGTCATAAATCTCTTCTGTTTTTATAAATGAAATAAGAAGTTGGGAAATATTGCATGGATTAGATCAGATATGCTTTTAAAGGATTGCTAATTCCTTTTCTGGAACCAAATTTCCATTTTGCAGTGTGTAGAGTGCTGTACTCCGTAGACTGCAAGGGTCTTGTCCAAAAAAAAGGTGATTGTATTTTGAATACTGAAACTGAGCTGATACTGAAAAAATATCAGCTGGGGTCTGATAGCTTACATGCATAGATTTCGTTATTTTAATAGATACTAAAAGGGGGGATTTTAGTGTAATACAGAGCATGTATTGCTAGATCTGTCCTAGTAGTGGTATCTTTCAGAGAAAAAAACCCATATTGTTTCTACTGCCAGGTAGAAAATAACTAACCAGAATTAAACTTTTCTCTGTACAGTTCCTACTGGTGGGGTTTTTTTTCCTGAGAATCTGATGTTGGATTTGTTTTGTAGGGGGTGGGGAGGGTTGTTTGGTTTTAATACCATTTCATTGCTATCAGTTCTTTCAGCAGAATCTGGTGCTGTGCATAGAAAGCAGTTTTGAAAGAAAAAGCTGATGTTACAACAGCATTCACCTGCTTGGCTGTGTATCAATCTTCTGACACCACTGGAAGATACAATATGGAAAGGTCATCTTATGATTAGTAATATGCTGTTTATTAAATTGAATTTTGCTTAATAATGGACTTCACATGAAAGTGCATGCTAGAAGACACAAAGTTACTGTTTTTATAAAATTATAGCAGAATGGGCATTATTATGAGTGAGGAAAGGAAAGCTTTCTGCCTCCCACTCAGCTATCATTTGGGCAGAATGTATTAGAGGATTCATGCTGCTGCTTATGCTCGTTTTTTTTCTGTGAATAAAACAGGAATTCAGGCTACAGAGCAGTGAATCTAATGTCATCCATGAGCCCTGAATTTGCTTAGACACACAGAGTTTCTGTCAGGCTTAGAAAGGACTGACCATTACCAGGACTAACAAGAATGTTTTCACAGATCAAGAACTATAGTTAATTCTCTCCATACTTGCAGAAAATGCAATATCACAGTATCACAGTATCACCAAGGTTGGAAGAGACCTCACAGATCACCAAGTCCAACCCTTTACCACAGAGCTCAAGGCTAGACCATGGCACCAAGTGCCACGTGCAACCTTGCCTTGAACTGCCCCAGGGACGTGACTCCACCACCTCCCTGGGCAGCGCATTCCAGTAGCCAATGACTCTCTCAGTGAAGAACTTTCTCCTCACCTCCAGCCTAAATTTCCCCTGGCGCAGCCTGAGGCTGTGTCCTCTCGTTCTGGCACTGGCCACCTGAGAGAAGAGAGCAACCTCCCCCTGGCCACAACCACCCTTCAGGTAGTTGTAGACAGCAATAAGGTCACCCCTGAGCCTCCTCTTCTCCAAGCTAAACAATCCCAGCTCCCTCAGCCTCTCCTCGTAGGGCTTGTGCTCTAGGCCTCTCACCAGCCTCGTCGCCCTTCTCTGGACACACTCAAGCATCTCAATGTCCCTCCTAAACTGGGGGGCCCAGAACTGGACACAGGACTCAAGGTGTGGTCTAACCAGTGCAGAGTACAGGGGCAGAATGACCTCCCTGCTCCTGCTGACCACACCATTCCTGATGCAGGCCAGGATGCCACTGGCTCTCTTGGCCACCTGGGCACACTGCTGGCTCATGCTCAGGCGGGCATCAGTCAGCACCCCCAGATCCCTCTCTATCTGGCTGCTCTCTAGCCACTCTGACCCCAGCCTGTATCTCTGCATGGGGTTGTTGTGGCCAAAGTGCAGCACCCGGCACTTGGAGCTATTGAACACCGTCCCGTTGGACTCTGCCCATCTGTCCAGGCGGTCAAGGTCCCGCTGCAGAGCCCTTCTGCCCTCCAACTCAGTCATGTGTATAAATAAATTGAATACATTATGTAGCCATAAGTCTTTGACTACACTGTACTTGCTGCTTCTAAATGTAATGTAAAAAACATTGCTGGACCAACCTGATTGAAATACAAGCCACAACTCCTACTCCAGCAACTTGTCAGCTGATAACATAAGTGTTGGGTTACTCGATCCTATACTTGGTATGGAGAGAGCTGCACAGTAACAACTGGGGGCATTTTGGTATGCTTTTCTGAAGGGAGAAACAGTGGCAGAGATCTGTAACCTACCAGTAAGATGTAATGCAAATGGCTAGGTTCAAGACTTTAACTTTGTTAGGGGTAATGTGATAATTTGTTGCATTTGAGGGAGTATGAGTTAAGTCTCTGCAAATTGATATAGACTGGGTCAAAAACCAGAGGTATGTCAACTATTGTTGTGATTAATAGAAGCTTTCTA
This sequence comes from Pogoniulus pusillus, assembly GCF_015220805.1. Classification (NCBI taxonomy): domain Eukaryota; kingdom Metazoa; phylum Chordata; class Aves; order Piciformes; family Lybiidae; genus Pogoniulus; species Pogoniulus pusillus. The sequence goes on from NC_087309.1 coordinate 91,870,114, forward strand.
GCAAAATATCGTAGCCTGAAACACCCATGAACACTGGCGCCTACTTAACTGTTGTTTAGAATAGTTTACCGTAATTGCTCAAGTGATAGGACCTGTATAGTTGGACATAATAACGAGGTCAGAGAGGATTTTGTGTGATACTATGCAGAACATAGCAGATGACATAATATTACGTACACTTTTTAATTATGAAGACATTTGGTGGAAGGTTGTCTGGTAAGAGTATCATTCCTGAGAGTGGAGTATTGCCTTCTATGACTGAAAAAAGGAGCCATGAGGAAAAAAGCTGAAATTAAAGTAGTAGTATTTAAGTATCTGTAGTGCAATAGGCCACATGTATACAGATACCTGTAATGCCTTAATTTTTGTCAGGTCCCAACTGTGAGGTATCATGAGCCAGCTTTTTTCATAGAAATCAAAGAAACTATTGCAGGAAGAATGACATTTCTGTAAGCATATGTTTTTAATGAACTATTTATCCTTATGTAGACTTGTATAAGCCTAAGACTCCACAGTTTGTGAAAGGGCTATAAGGAAGGGCATTAATGTGCTGTAGCTGAGAAACTTGCACTTTTTCAGATGTCTTCTGTTATGAACTGTTCTGTCAAGATGAACTGTGCTGCCTGTAGTTTTATTATTGAATACTTGATATTGAAAGATTAAAAAGCTGCCTTTTGTATTAGATAGATTAAAAAACAACCAACATCCCCACAGTAGCTTTTATCTATAGCTCTTTTATTTAAAAATGAACACGCAGGCTACAAACTAAAACCAGCTGAAATACATCCTAATTTACTGTCTCTTTTATTCAGTAGTGTGCTTCTGTGAGGTTTTAAGACTTGTTCATGAATGGTGCAGCATCCTTATCTTTGGAGAAAGGTAACTTTGGAAAGGACATTCTAAAATAGTTTTATAAATTTGTTTATGCAACAGTCTTTTAGATTTTTGTCCAATCTCAAACTGATACTTACAGTTGTAATTTGTAGTTTAAATGTATACATATTTGATCCATTGCTAAACCACCAAGAAGTGGTGCCAGCTTTGTATCTGAAAACCACGTGAAAACAGTTTAAGTGAAAATAAGTGTGAGATACCCTTGGGGATTACACTTACGGTTAATAGTGCCTGTGTATTTTGTTTAAAATGAGATTAAGTGTATTTGCTTGGGTTCTAGTACATGTAGACCCTCCTTTCATTTTGATATACGAGCAAAGTATTTTCCTTTGAATGCATGCCAAATACTTTATTGTTACACGGCATTTAGGACTTGAGTGCTTTTATTGGAAAAAAAAAATCATCACAACAGAAGTGATGCTAGTGCTTGTGATTTGATTTCTGCACAGCGCTAGGCCTTTGCTCATGGCCATGCAGAGTACTAGTGCTCGGAAATAGGAGGTGCTTCTGCATAGAACAGGCCTCGCCTTCTCTGCGGTGTAAAGCCAACCTGACAGCTGGCCTGCGTTCATGAGCGGAAACCCTACTCTCTATTGTACGCTCTGTGTGCTTAGTAGGCGGTAACAAGTTTCGACGGCTCAGGCCTTTAGCCGCGTGCACTAGCAGAGAGGCCTGCAGCGATGCCGACCAGGAAAGACGATCGTCGTCGCCCGGATCTGAGCCTGGACTCGCACTACCTTGCCGGCAGAGGTACGCTCCGCCTCTCGGCGCCCAACTCGAGGCGCCGCCTGTCGCGGCTGGATGCGGCAGTGCACCCAGCCTCTCCCAGAGACCGCAGGTACAGCGCCCCCGTGCTGCTCGTAGGCCGCACTCCCCAGACATGCTAGTCACGGTGCCCAAAGCCGCAGCTCCCGGTCCCGCAGGGAGCGGCTCCTCCTGCGGTAGATTTGCGGATTGGGGCGGGAGCGCAGCTGCTCACCCGGGAGAGGGCGGACGTGTCCTTCGGGGCGCGCAGCCCCATTGGCTGCGCCATCACGCGGGACGGCACGTGACCGGCGAGGCAGTATTGGCCGCGGCGCTGCGCAGCCGATGGGCGCGGGTGGGGCTGGGCGGGGCGGGGCTGGCCAGGCCGGGCGCTGGCCAGGCCGGGCGCTGGCGGCGGAATGGAGGCGATGCGGCCGCGGCCATGGGGTGAGTGTTGGCGGCGGCGGCGGCGACGGCGGCGGCTGCTGCTGCTGCTGCTGCTGCTGCTCCCCGGGGCCGCTCCACCCGGGCGACGGTGGCGGGCGGGGCGGAGTGGATCGCTGCGCTTGTGACAAGGAGGGGACGATGCCGCCGGGTCGGGAGAAGAAAGAGGCTTTTGTGGATAGAAAAAAAATAAATTAAAATTCGGATCTGTAAGAAAAAGCAGTCTTCGCGGAGGGGAGGAAAAACGGGGAAACGGGGGACGAAGCACGGCGGGGCATCGTTGCGGACGGGAGCGAGCCGCAGCCCGCCCCACCGGTGAGAGGCACAAAGCCGCTGCGGAGTTCTGGCGCGGCCCTGTGCTCCGGAGCGTGGTTCCAAGGCTGAGAGGAGGCAGGCGAGCGGGTAGGGGTCTCAGGGAGGTCAGCCCATGCCTGGCGTGCGAAGATGCCACTCATGGGCTGGTGGGGCGCTGACCGCAGGTGGCACTAGCCCGGATTTCTTTGTGACGGGGACGGTAGTGCTGTCGCTGCCGCAGCGTGTCCCTCTCGCCGAGAAGGGCGAGTCGGAAAGGGCCGAGAGGCCCGGTGGGCGGCCGGCGTACAGGCCAGGCGCCGCGACCGGGCATGGCGAGGGGCGCTCCGAGGATGGTACCGGGCCCTAAGTGGGCCCTGGGATCCGCTGACTTCTCGCACATTTAGTTAACATCACAAAGAAGTGCTTGGGTCCACGGCTTAATCTGAATGCTGTGGGAAATCTTAATAAATTATGTATGAAGCAATGCGTCCTTTCTTTCCTTTTGTCAGATACGCAGCTTTTATTCTAGTAATTAGATCATTGGAGAGCACGCCTTGCTTCTGCAAAAATATGTACCGGGTTTTGGATGACATGTATGCTGTCGAATTCTTTAATCCGAATATTCGTGTTTTGGCACAAGATTTAGTATTCTTCCTGTTGACATATATGGAGGACCATGTATGTCATGAACATTTTTCATCTGAGGATTTTCTAGAGAGGATCATCAGACCCCGTTTTTCATTTGATTTGGATAGCTACACACTGAAAGATGCCTTTTAAAAGCATAGCAAGAAGCAGGCAGCTTCTTAGTTTGCATAGAAGTATTTTCAATAAATTACCATGTGTACATGAACGTGGATAATTTTTAAAATACTTCTCCGTCTACTGTTTCTTCAGTGGAAAGTGCTCCTTAATGTTCTTTCTACTTATTTGTTTTCTTTTAAGGTTGTGAAACAGATTTAGAGGTAGATGTAGAGGTGCTTTCATGACTGTTTTGGTTTGACTGGGTTGCTGAAAGAAAAGAGAATGACAGAAGCATGGTAATGATTATGATGATTACTGTGGTGATACTCAACATTTTATAAAAAAACAGTTTCTATATTTTTGCCACTTGAACATGGCAGCTAGAATAAAAAATAGCTTTTAAATGTAATACTTATATTTGTGAGTGTGGACATTTCTAAACATCTTTGCTCAAATACTGTCATAATGCTGACCAAAACCTTTGCACAAAGCAGTCAGTTATGATTAATATTCTTATACACGTTTTTATAGTACAGTATTGGTATATATATCATACTACATAAGCTGGAAATGCATATGGTAAATTGGTTTCTTTGATCTCCTGATTGTTGCATTTATTTCAGTGTATGTCTTGAGTTGGTAAAATGTTAGTGTTTGTGAAATATGATTATTTTTTCTGCAGTATGAGAAATCCTGTTTAAAATAGGCTATGCTACTATTAATATACTGCGACAGTAAGTTATTGTCAGTGACCGAGTCTCTGCTGATGGTTCTCTAAAATTTGTGTGATGCATTTCCTGTAAAACAGTGTTCTGTTACCTGTAAATGCTGTAGAGAACTCAGAAGATGACCCTGGTAGATCACCCAGTGTGGGGAGAAAAATACTTCTTTATTATAAAATCATAGGGTAGGTTTTATTTGGGGGGAGAGGCAAAGGAGTGGGGCAGCATGTAATTGGTTTTTGTATTGGGTGGGATTTGAATGGGGGAAAGCTGCCATATTTTAATTATTAAAGCTGATTTATTTAATGATAGTGGTTTAGCGGTTAATTTGTATTTTTATTGAAAATAGGAAAATAAAGACCAGTCTCAGAATTCTTAGTATCTTAAACTTTATGGAATTGAATCTGTAAAAGATTATGAGAAATAAGCAAAAGGAAACAAGAGCAGTGAATGCATACACAGCTAGTCATGAATAGCAAAGGTGATCGTCATGAAGGAGTGTTCAGGCATGTGATTCATCCCTGGTCCAATATAAGTTATGATTCAAATGGTGTCTGGGCTGCTTTCTGTTTGATACAAAAAGTGACTTGCATTTTAATACTTTATTTTCCCAGTCATATTCTGAATGCAGCAATGACTAATTAGCTAAGGAACTTCCCAACTCAGAATTACGAAGAATTAAGTGGAGCTTTTTTATTGGTGATGTAATAAAAGCTGAACTTGATTGTTCATAGCTTGAAATGTAAGAATTCTTGATTTCACTTTTTTTTTATTAATAGAATTTTTTTGTTGTTGTTAGCATTTTTTAGTAAAATTGTAAACATGGAATCATTTCTGTTTCACACACAAACACACCCATCATACTTGATCTGTAATGAGAAACACAAGCCAAGAGTTCAGACCATCATTTTCCCTTTCCTTGCCCTCCTTATTGCTTAAAGAATGCTGAGAACATGGATCACTCATTATTTCAGCAGTGAAGTTAGGTTTTGGTTAGAAAAAGCAGATGATGCTCTTTCTGCTTAAGATTGCTGAGTACAAGCCAAGTATTGGACTTAAGGAGGTATCCCAAAATATAATGATGGATTAATAACTGTTGCCAAGTTACAAATTAATTTACAGAAGAACAAAACAAAAAAACCTCTATACACTACACCCTTCAGGGTTTTTGAAAGGTCAAGTATAGAAACACTTCAGTGTTTTAATCTGCAGTCCACAAAGATAAAACCTTCATGCAGAAGTGGACAGAAAAACTAAAGAAAATCCTCTCAGTGCAGCTGAGGTTTAGAGGAAATTATATGGCCTCCTTTTAAAGGAAGTAACACTTTCACATGTTGTATTAGAATAACTGATAATAGTAGTGTTTTTTCATTTTTTTTTTTTCTACATGACTGAAACTTCCAGGAATTCAGAGGATACATAACCTACGGATTATAATTTGGTGTAATTTATTGTTTTGTTTTGTTTTTCTTTTAAAAGGCTTTAAAAAATTTATCAAAAGGACTAGTCTTACATAACATGCAATTCACTTACAAATATCAAATCCCTTGTTGCCAAAACAACACGTTGAGTATGTGTGCTTATTAATTTAAAAGAAAATGGCTCAGGTCAAGAAATAATGTTTTTTCCTGTCTCTTGGGTTTTGAGTCTAAAAAGACTGTATTTGAAATTCTGATTGGCAGTTATTACTTGTATAGTTTTTTTAATCTAGATGAGTGCATGTTTAAATCTGCTTTGTTGTATGTATTCATGCAAAGTATTGATTCAATGTAGCGAGACATTTCTTACCATAATTTCACCTTACTCTGATAGGAGATGAAGAAGAAACCTCTGAGTGATAAGAAATATGGGTCAGAGAAGTAAGAGACCTGCATTTTAGGTACTTCTAATTAGAGCACTAGATTTCAAGTTTCTGTATTTTGTCATCAGTAGTATTCCTCGGGGATCAGTACTGGGTATGGTTTTGTTCGGTATCATTATAAATTACCTGAATGAGGGCATTGAGTTACAACTCAGCGAGTTTGTTGATGATACAAAACTTGAGGGGAGGGTGATTGACACCCTGTCAGGCTCTGCTGCCATCCAGTGAGACCTGGACAGGCTGGAGTTAAGTTCACTTAGCTGACTCGGTAACTCCAGGGTATGTGTTCCCTTTCTTTGTGTTGGCAGTGCCTGGGTGCTCTGCAGGCTGGCTGCTGAGAGGCTGAAGTTGGTTCTCTCCACTCATGGCTTCAAGGTGACTAGGTTTCTGCTTAGATGACCTCACACTGTTACGCTATTTAATTTCACCCTCTTCCTATTGCTCCATTTCATAGTTCATCAAATTCCTTGCGTATTACATGTAATCCTCTTGACCTTGTGAAGCCTCTAGATTTATGCAGCAAGGTTTAATGCCATTTTGCATGCCAAGGTCAGTAACAAAAGCTTTAAAAATACCTGTCATGAACTAGTTTTAGAGGAACTTGACTAACAAACTGCTTCCAGATGAACAGTTTGGCTTTCAGCACTTACCGGTGAAACCTTGTCTTGAGCTACTCCTTATCCATGTATAGTTTTTCTGCTCTTCCTTATTATAATTATCTGGTGTTATATGTGGTACTATATCAAACATGCTAGTGCAGTTTGGGGTAGGTAAGATTCTTCATTTGTAAAAAGCTTAATTTACTGTTCTTCTTAAGTGCAGGTAAAAGGAGAATTATCTTGGAGGGCTAGGGAGAAAGGCAGGTGCCCTAGCCAGTGAGGTGGCAGTTGTCTCTGGAAGCAGATGCATTAAGTGGCTTGTGGCGTATTGTAATGCGAGGCTGGGTGCCATCAGTTAGTTATCAGTGGGAGTGTACTGACTGCCAACACCCAACCCTCACTATGCTCCCAAAATACAGACTGTATGTCTCCCGACTCCACCCTACCTCTGGGAGGTTCTTTTTAAAATGCTTGCTGTATCTTGGTGTGCCTCTGCGAATGCTCTGGTAGCCAAGGGCAGCTGCCAGGCATTGCTGCTGTTCCTGTTGATGCAGGTACATTTTTGGCCACCACTTTGGCAGCTGGCAGAGCTGTAGTTGAGCAGCCTGACTCCTGCCAGGTGCCAGAGTTTCTTGATGTGGCGGTGTCACATATTGCCCATTTGGACATCTCTTAACAACAGGGAAAAAAAGGAAAAAGAAACTTTTTAATTGCTTAGTTTGTGGTAATTCTGTAACTCAGTTTTCTTTTAGCTGAAAACACATAAAGCTCAACATTTGAATAAATTAGGAAGTGACTCTTAATCTGCTCTCTCAGTGGTGATGTCCTACTTCAATGTTAGGAAAATAGAACACAGAAAAAGAAGCCTAGGAACTTAGATCAGGAGAGGGAGAAAACAAGCCAAACATCTCCTTCAGAAACTGGAGCCTTATTCATGCAGCGTAAGTTCATTTAGGGTGATTTTGCATTTGAAATACCAGAGCTAATGCAATTGCTGACTTTCTGTTGTAGCTCCTTCCCTCGTTCTCTTTTCATTGTCTTTGTTGCAGATGTGTATGTCTTTTTAATGTGCCTTTTTTTTTTTTTTTTGTGAACTCATGACTGATAATTCCTTAGTGTGCACAGAAAAATTGAAAACTTGGGGTTTTAACAAATTAAAATAATGGGAGAAAAAAGTACTCGAGAGAATCAAAATGTCTCTCAAATACATGGCACATCAGCTTCTATAAATCAAATTTAGATTAGTCAGAATCACAGAATGCTTTAGGTTGGAAAGGACCTTTAAATGCCAGCTAATCGAACCCCTTCCTGTCCCTGCAGTGAGCAGGAACATCTTCAAATAGACCAGATTTCTTAGAGACCCCTCCAACCTGACTTTGGATGTTTCCAGGGATGGGAATTCTACCACCTCTCTGGGCAACCTCTTCCAGCATTTCACCACGCTCAGTGTAAAAAAAAATTCCTCGTATTTAATCTAATTACTTTCAAACCATTTCCACTCATCTTGTTGCAACAGGCCTTGTTAAAAAGATTGTCTCCCAGAATCCTCCTTTAAATACTAAAAGCCACAATAAGGTCTTTTTGTAGCCTTCTCTTTCCAGGCTCAACAAACCCAACCCTCTATGGATGTCCTTCTACTTCAGTCCTTGGATCATTTTTGTGGCTGTTCTCTGAGCCCATGCTACCAGGTTCATGTCCTTGTGCTGAGGGCTCCAGAGTTGGAGGCAGTACTCCAGATACACCTCACCAAAGCAGAGCAGCAGATCACCTCAATCTGCTGGATGTGCTGCTTTTGCTGCAGCCAGGGATACAGCTGGCCTTTTGAGCTGTGAGCACTCGTTTTTACCTAAACTCCAGCTTTTCATCCACTAGTACCTCCAAGAGCTGCTCTCAATCGTGTAATAATAAAAGTGCAGTACTTGAGTTTAAATTAGCAGATCCTGTCAACATGCTGGTACAATGCTATGCTACAACAACTAATGTGAAAATATTTCCGCTTCTCTCTACCTTTCCTTGGGCTTGTGCAGAGTTGTCTCCGCAATATGTGTTTTGAAAAGAACTGAGAACAACAGCTTTCTTTAAATAGAATGGGAACTATTACTTAGTAAACAAAAGTATGTATGAAGTATTAGACTGCCTAAAGGCTGATTAATAAATTGGTAACTTCAACTGTAAAGAGCTCCAAAACACAGTTTACCATGTTTTAGTTAACTTACATTGTTAGATGAACAATTTTGGCTTTAGTATGGAAATTGGAAAACAATTGCAATTTTATAATTAAATTGGTATTTTTTATAATGGCTGAATAATTGTGATAGTGTTCAAGAACTGCTGCTGTGTTACCCAAAATATGGGGTATCTTGATATTGAGAATAGCCTTTTATCTTTTTATTTGCCTCTGCAATATTACTGTTTCTTTTGTTTCGATTTTTAAAGTGGATTTGTTTTAATCTTTATGCCTTGTAGAGTATTTTTACAGAAGACATAATTACTACTACATTTGGTGCTTCTTTCCCTGTAAAAAGTCCTTAATGTTTACTGCCTGCCTTTCATACAACAGTTACTTTAGTGTGTACTTTTCCTAGGAATTTTGAACATCTGTAACTATCTTCTGTTTCATAAAACACGTAGGCAGTTGGCATCTCATATATGGTTGGTGGTGATTGTTATTGGTCCAAAATTGATTATAGTGTGGTCTATTATCTGCACAGTTTTTTAGAGTTGGAATTGAAATGTGAATAGTAAGGATAGTTTTGTACAGTGCAACAATTTTCTTCCATCTGTCCTGGCTTCCTTTAGTAGTTAATGCACTTGTTAATGAAATTCTTTCATTTTCTTGCTCATAGAATCGTTTTAGTTGGAAAAGAATCATCACTTAGTCATCAAGTTCAACCTTTATTGGTACCAAGCCTGGTTCTAAGCAATGTATGTGCCTCTGCAATACATCTCTGTGTCTTTTGAGCACTGAAGGAGTGGCAATTCAGCTGCCTCGATGATGAGCCTATTCCAGTGTTTGATCACCCTTTCAGTGACAAAGTTCTAATATCCAATCTAAACCTCCTCTGGTACAACTTGAGGCCTGTCCTATCTCTTACTAGTAGGGAGAGCAGACCAACATCCACCTTGCTACAGCCTTCTCCTACATTAAGTACAGAGTAAGAGACTCTCAGCCTTCTTTCCAGACTAACCAATCCTAGTTCCCTTAGCTGCTCCTCATAAGACCTGTGCACCAGACCCTCCACCAGCTTCATTGCACTTCTCTGGATTCCAGAACCTCAATGTCTTTCTTGTAGCTAGGGCCCCAAAACTGAACACATGGCCTCACCTTTACTGAGTACAGAGTCACAATCACTCCCCAGTCTTTCTGGTTGTGCTATTCTTGATACAGGCCAAGGTGCAGTTTCCCTGAGTACACTGCTGTCTCATACTTAGCCAGCTGTGTTGATCAACACTCCCAGATCTTTCTCTACTGAACACTGATGCATCAACCCATCCAGGCCATGAGTAACCGGTTTCTTCAGAAGGATGCTGTGGGACACAGTATCAGATGCTTTACTAAAGTCAGATAAACAATGTCCACAGGCTTTCTTTCATCTACTAGCAGGTCACTTAATTGTAAAAGGAAATCAGGTTTGCCAGTCAGGACCTTCTTGATCCTGTGTTGGCTGGGCCTTATCAGCTTTTTCTCTCATTACCACCATGTGTATGCCATCCAATGCCATAAACTTGTGTATGTCTAATGTGGTGCAGCGGTCACTAACCATCTTCTTTGGTTTATGGGTTCTTCATTCTGCTCTCCATCCCTGTCTTCCCACTGGGGGACCTGGGTGTCCAGTGAAAACTGTTCCTACTACTAATAACTGAGTCAAAGAAGTTTGGTGCCTCAGTCTTGTCATCATTGACTAGGATATATTCCGCTCCATCCAGCAAGTCAGATAATTTCCAGTTGGGCTTTGGCCCTTCTAATTCCTGCATAGCCTTACAACAATTATGTAGTCCTCCTGGGGGGGCTGTCCCTTCTTCAAATGACCATAAACTCTCCTTTTTTCACTTACAACCACATCTATTTAACCAGACCAGCCTTCTTCCCTGCTGACTCACCTTTTAGCACATGAGAATAGCCTGTTCCTGTGCCTTTAGAAGTTCCTTCTTGAACAGGGTCCATCCTTCCTTCATTTCCTGGCCCTTCATGACTGTCGTCCAAGTGACTCTGTCAACCAGTCTCTGAATCGGGCCAAACTCTGCTTATTGGAACTCCAGAGATGGCAGTTTTGCTGATTCCTCCTCTTCTGCAGCAATTGAAAACTATCATTTTGTGATCCCTGTGCCTGAGATGGCCTCTGATTGTTACATCACCCATAAGTTCTTCTCCGTTTTCAACAAGGAGGTACAGTAGGGCACATTTCCTGATTGGCTTTCTCACCAGCTATATCAGGAAGTTCTCTTCCACACGCACCAGGAACCTCCAGGACTGCTCCCTCTCTGCTCTATTTCATTTCCAGCAGACATCTGGGAAGTTAAAGTCCCCAAGATGAGCAAGGACTAGTGCTCGTGAGACTTATCCAAGATACCTAAAGAATATTTTATCTGTTTTCTTCATGTGTATCAAATGAAAGCCCACTGAAGAAAAAGTCTTTGAACTGGTGGTGTTTTTAGACATAAAGAGTTTTGTTTAATGGATTTAAATTAATTGTTTGCAAAATTGAATGGTAAATGGGAAATAGGTAATAATTTTATGATTAGATGAATTTGCCTTTTTTTAATATATATGTATAATGTTTAATATTTTCTTTTTAGGTCTGAGGGTTGCCCAGGATGGCCGCAGCTTCATATGATCAGTTGCTAAAGCAAGTTGAGGCATTAAAGATGGAGAACTCCAACCTTCGGCAAGAGCTAGAGGATAACTCCAATCACCTAACAAAACTGGAAACAGAGGCATCTAATATGAAGGTATTGCAGGCTTTGTGCCTGTGTGGATAAGCATTTCTGTTGCTGTCTTCTGTGTCATGGACTGGTAGTTGTGTAACAAGTTTTGTGTACTTTCAGATTCAGTTCTTTTCCAGGCTGCATTAAGTGAAAACCATTAAATCTTAGTGAAGAATTTGTCTTTTTTTTTCCCTAAATATTAAAATTTAACTATTTCAAAACAGTTTTGAAGAAACAGCTTCAAAGCCTTGCATCTACTTTTCTCATGTGTCATGATAAGCACTTTGATTTTAGCACTGTTCTACTTACCAGCAAGTAAATGAAATCTGCTGACATAGTTTGACAATGCAAGTGTTGTTCAGCTCTTGAAAATGTGGAGGTTTTCAGCATTTTAAGTAAGGCTAATTTTTTTTATTTTCTGCAGTTACCACATTTAACATCACAAAAGGAAAAGTTCATTTTAAATAAGGGCACGAGTTCTCCAGCCTTAATAGTGTCACCTAGATCTGTCTATCTGCTGCTCATTGGCTAGGTGTAGGACCTCAAAGCCACCTGTCCAAGTGGAAACACTAGGCTCAGACGGAATTTAGATGGGTTTTGATGAGTAGGAAGATAAAATACACAGTTACATTGTGATGGTTTGGGCATTAACCCGCCCCCCCCACACTTTTGGAATTTGCCCCAGCTAACTCAGATGGCCTCTGGGAATATAAATGAAGCTATTTATTTTACAGCAGCAAATATACAAGCAGCTATTTACAATATATACAGTTATACACAGAAATATACAAAGGATAAACAATACAGAAGCACAACTCCCCTCCCAGAAACCTGAGTCCCCAGGAGGGGCTCTCAAACCACCCCAACACCTCCCCTTGCCCTCTCAACCTTACCCCAGTTCTCAGAAAAGAAGAGAGGTGCAGCCAAGAGGTTAGGGAGCAAGGTTAATGAGATGTGACTAGGTCTGAGGGCAAAGGCAGAATGAAAGACAAAATGGAGAATGTTTTACTTCTTCTTCCCAGAGTTCTCAGCGTGACTGTGAGCGAAGGAGACACAATTGTTGTCATTTCACTGCCCGTTATCTAGTTCTTTTACCAAAACATTCTAGCTTGCTTCAAACTAGCACATACATCCATGTGATCTGTGACACTGAACAAGGCAGAATTTCACAGGCATTATAGCTGTATTAATATAGAGCTTTTTTAAGCTGATAAATCCTGCTACTTTTTGCTAACAGCTAGCAAAACCAGATTGTTTTTGGCATCTCAGTTAATATATCTCAGAAATGTTTAGTGTCTTTTCATATACTGCTATATATGGCAGGCATTTTCTAGACATTAAACAACATTGGCATATCTGTCTTCTTGATTTCCAATCTTCATATCACAGTCATGCTATATAACTGATCTTTATGTTTTTTAAGTATGGTAATCTAATGAGTACAGAAGTTAAAAATGTTTTGAACTGAAGTTGCCTTTTATACATCCTGTAGGTTGGGACTTTTATACCTCTGTAAGAAAAAAAAATATTTCCTGTGTTTCAAGTATTATCACTACTTGTAATACTTGAAAGAAGCACATTTTTTCAGCTACATGTTCATTTTTACATTGCAGTATAAAAGGAATATGTCACTGGTACCTAAATTGAAAATTAATTGTAGTCCTGTACACTGGTTACTTGAAACTGTGTTCAGCATTAGCAGCTATGTAAAAATAAATGGTTTATCTGGTCAGTTATGCATCTTAAGGCTAGTTCTGTCATTTAGGGTGTTTTTCTATAGTTCAGTATTATAACAAATTGGTCAGTAACTCCCCTCCCCATCTTTCTTTGGAGTCTAAAATAAAGGAGGAAGAGCAAGATCATCTTCATGGTTTGAAAAAGGAAGAGCAAAAATGCCTTTTTTACTTTCTTTGTCTCCATACAGTTAATTTTATTTTTTCTTAAGCTTTTGTTCAGATAATGAAAATTCCACTGAAACTAGGGACAGAGCAGCTGTATAACCTGGCCTCTAGAGCATTAATTTGGGATGTGGAACAGCTTTCTGTCCTTAGTTCAAATGTGGCAGATCACCAACAGAGTGGTTAAGAACGTATAGAAAGTAGATATCACATTTTTTCTTTCCAGAAATGCCATTCTAGATCTAAATAATTCATCCTAAAATAACTCCAAATATTAATAAACTTGTTATGTTTATTTATGTTTTGAAGTGTGGATAGGTAGGAGATTGTTCGAGAGGAATTTGATTTTTTTAAAAATGAGTAATATATGAAGAAATCGTAATCCGTTATGGCCCTTCCAAGTGTTTGCACCTGAACCAAAAAGCTGTTTACCTTGATTCTTTCAGATGTGCTTGGAAAGAGCTTTGACTTGACTTGAATGTGAGGAATGATATGAGTATGATCTTGCACTCTAATTGGAGTCTGGAGGTGATATTTGGTGGAGATTGTTGGAAGGATTCTCTTTAGTCAGGAGATAATTTTAGTTTTGCAGACTTAAAGAGAAAGTATGTGTTGGCTTTGTTCCAATAAAAGACATGATTTCTATGGTTCCGCTGTAATTAAGGATAATTGCAGGCAAAGTGATTAGAAAAATTACAGCAGTGGACACAGAAAACTCTTTGGCTACCATATAAAGAGTTAAATTTCCAAATATTTTAGAAAAAAAATCCTTTGGGAGCATGTGAGTGTCACAGACGTAACAGCCCTTCCCACCCAAGGGTAGGAGTGGCAGTGGGGAAAACAAGCTGTGCTTCTGTGATTAAAATAACTGTTCTTGTGCAACGAATTTTAATGTGTGGGCAAGTGCAGTACTATAATCATAGACTCATTAAGGTTGGAAAAAGCATCTAAGATCGAGTCCAACCTTTTACCCAACACCTCCATGACTACTAGACCATCACAGAATGTTAGGTAGGTTGGAAGTGAACATCAAAGGATCATCTAGTCCAACCTCTCTGCCAGAACAGGATCACCTAGGGTATGTCCACACAGGAACTTGTCCAGTTGGATTATAAATGTCTCCAGAGGAGGAGACTCCACCTGGGCAGCCTTTTCCTATGTTTGGTCACCCTCACAGTGAAAAACTTTGAACTTGTGCTTTTGCTTAATGTGTGTGCTTTTGTCTTCTCTATTGCCTTATAGTCTGTAATTGGCCATGGAAGATAATAGTTAGGAAGAGAGTTTTAAAGACAACATTGTATCCTTAAAGAAATTTATTTTGGAAGTAGTGTTGAAATGTTGTGTAAGTGTGCTTTGTCTTTATAGTTGGTCTATTTCAGAAATGTAAGGCAGTCATACTGGAATTAAAAGCTTAACATGAGCTCATCTTGCACATGTATTTATTATAATCTACTACTGACCTGCATAATAACAGTGTCTGGATCCTTCAAGTTTAAATATAAATTATTACTTAAATGTGAAAACTGTCCATTTGCTGAGCGGAAAACAACATAATGGATAACAAAGAGAAATGTGATAACAGAGATGGCAAAATGGTTAGTAAAACAGCGTTCAGTTCAGCTGTTCCTAGGGATTAGCTGTCCAAACAAAAGAAATCTCAGAGTATCAGGACTAAATTGGGAAATTCAGTTTTTGCTATTGGCTTACCATCAGATAAATACAGCAGTTTGGCATGATAAAATAGTCTCTTTAAATCAAAAAATACACTGTTTGGTCAATAAAATAATGATTCTGGCGCATAAAAAGACAACAGTTTTCAGTGCCTAGACGTAGGTAGTAACAGTAACTGCATAAAATATGTACTATGGATAAATTCAGGAAAAAAGTGAACATAGTTTTAATTTAAAAGTCTGTAACATTAATGAAGAGACAAAAAGCAGTCTACCATTGGCTATACTGCTTTTTGTATTTAAGTGTAGTTTTTTCAGACATTTTTACCTGATTCTCATAAAAGATGAGTATTTTTCTGCCATGAATGTCATATATGGCACTTTTTTTTTTTAATAGAATCATAGAATGGTAGGGGTTGGAAGGGACCTCCGGAGGTCAAGTCCAACTGATCTGCTGCAGCAGGATCATCTAGTACAGGAATGCATCCAGATGGGTCCTGAAGTTTGGTCTCTAGAGAACACATCCTCTCTGGGCATCCTGTTCCAGTGCTCCAACACCTTCGCTGTAAAGTTTTTCCTCATGATGAGATGGAACTTCCTGTGTTCCACATTGTCCTTTATTCTACCACCAGGCACTCCTGGAAAGAGGCTGGCCCATTCTTCTTGAAACTCATCTTCTGTGATGGTTTGGGTGTTCCCTGCTCCCCCACTGCGGTGAGGCAGATCTCGCGGAGAAGGGCTAATCTCAAATATGCAAGGACACCGCACAATCCAATGTGGATCAAAAGCGAGTGACAACTTTATTTAGTAGCCGCGTGCTTATATGTGTTACAGATAATATATGCATACATGTAAAGAGCTAAATGGCTGAATCTCTAAATACCCCATTTGCATGGTGCACCTACTTGCTACGTGCAGCTGCAAGCAGCAAACTACTTCTTATCTTATTCAGAGTTAGCTGTATCCTGCTCTGCTTGAGCTGTCTGCCGACTCATCAAGGACAGTGCCTCCCTAGCTAGCTATATTAAATGCTGCCTTTGTTTATTCAATATGTCGTTGTTTCTTCAATGTGGCCTTTGTTTCAGTGTGGCCTAGCACAGCCTTAATTTAGTTCCATATACTCATCCTGCTTGCCCACCTCTAAGTCATGTCCATTTTCCTTTAGCCATTCTGCAACAATTCCCCTCTTCTCTTTTTGGGCAAGCAGGGCTGTACCCCCAGTAACTCGATCCACACCCCTCAGAATGCATCCATACCCTATGCGTAGTAATATAAGCATAAGCAGTACTATTCCCAGCAGGCGGAGGCCCTCCTTGATAAGCTGTAGTATCCAGGGAGACAAACCTCCAAAGGTTGATCTTAGCCACTGGTCAAAGGGATTTTCATTAACAATAATGCGGTTAGTATGATTTTTCAGCCAAGCAAGCTGTTTATGGATAGACTCCCCATGGTCGGAGAGGTTAAAGCAACACATTCCCTCAAAATCGCTACAACCATGGCCTTGTGCTAATAACAAGAAATCTATTGCTGCTCTGTTCTGCAGTAGTGCATGCCTTAAGCTGTTCTGATCTAGTAGTAATTGCTCTAAAACCTGAGTAGTAGCATTTGCTTCTTTGACTGACCAGCATGTCAGTCGTTCTAACTGCTTCACTGCTTGTGCTACAGCAAGATGCGGAATAAATGCAGTAACAAAAACATTTGCAGTTATTGACCATAACTGTACATTGTCATTGCAGTCTGCTTTCAGATTGTGCCACTTTGTAGCTCGTTTTTGGCGTGATCCCCCTCCTGGAGAAGCAGCTTGTATCATGTTCAACCAATCTCTTTTATGTGGTGCGAATAGAGTGAGTTTCCCCAGATAGCAAGGACCCCCTATAACATTTTTTGGGATCCCTTGCCAGGCACGATCACCACAGATAAGGAAGGTGTTGTTAGGAAGTGCTCTGGCTGACCCATTATTCCACAAGGTTTGCCCTATGCCCGCACCATACACAGCATCCAGTGCCGGCCTCTTTTTCTCCTTTTCGCTCATCCATGGTGTCACGCCACAATATTCCCTACCATTACCCCAAGTGTAAGGTTTTCCTGGTGATACGTCTGTCCACTGCTGTGACATTTTCCGATAAACCCAATATCCTAAATTTCCCTGATATTTTGTCCCAAAAGCAAAGCAAGTTCGGGTCCAATTAGTTGTGGACAGATTCCCTATCTTTTGACTCCCTAATAACTCTAGTTCTTGTGGGTCCCAGGGCAAGATTACATTCAGCCCTCTTATCAGTAATGCAGCACAATCTGAAGCATTTTGGATCCCATTACAATCATAATTGTCCACATAACCCTTAAAGTCTTCCGGGTCGAATCCTGGTAGTCCTACCAGACATGTTTTAAAAGGCTCAGTAGCCGATTGCAGGCTCAGACAGAAGTCCATATTACCCGTCTGGTTCGCCCATGTCACCCACATGTTCGCTCGGGGATTCACTCGATCGATCGCATTGGCCACCGCTCCCAGAAGTAGCGACAGGATCAGTGGAAGGAGCAGTCTTTGTCCATCGCGCTGGAACCCAAAGCGGACCTGTTGATGTAGAGACAGAAACGTATCCTCTGCCCCAATAGAGTACCTCTGCAGGCCCCTCCCATATACCTGTCTTAGGATTTCTGTACATCACCCGGACCTTTTTGTGTGGCTGTTTTTCTACTGTACCACCATGCACCTTTGCTGGAGGCACATCCTGATCAGAAAAGATGCATAGATGATTAAGGGTAAAGAGGGTCATTGCTAAACGCTCAACTGGATCAGCAATTTCTGGGTACTTCTGAAGGTACCTTTTCAGGGTCTGATTTGCTCTTTCTACTATTGCCTGTCCCGTAGGTGAATTCGGGATTCCTCTAGTATGCTTAACACCCCATGCTTGCAACATTTGCCTAATCCTTTCACTGGCATATGCTGGCCCGTTGTCAGTCTTAATCTCCTTTGGTACTCCCATCACTGCAAAGCAAACAGTCAAATGTCTTTGAACATGCAATGCCTTCTCACCCGTCTGAGCTGTGGCCCAGATGAACTTACTATAAGTATCAATCGTAACATGGACATACTTCATCCTTCCAAATTCTGGAACATGTGTGACATCCATTTGCCACAACTGCAACACTTCCATTCCCCTGGGGTTCACCCCAATACCCAAACCCGGACCATGATGGCTGCACTCAGGGCAAGCCTGAACTATACCCTTAGCTTCATTCATCGTGATTTTGAACTGGTTGTGCAAACCCTTTGCATTTTGGTGAAACCTCTGGTGTGCTTCTCGTGCAAGTGTGAACTCACTCAGGGGAACAACCGTGGAAACTAACTCATCTGCTCTTGCATTCCCTTCTCCCAAACCTATGTCCCATTTATGACTACGTACATGGATCACGCAATACTGTTCTGTTCTCTGCTGCACTGCACTTTGCATAGCTCTCAAAAGCTGCCCTAAACGAACATTTGATATGTCCTTCACAAAAGCACTTTCTATGCGCTCCAAGATTCCTGCTACATACAAAGAATCAGTCACTATGTTCAGTGGTTCTTGCATCCATCGTGAAAGAGCCCAAACTACTGCTGCTAATTCCAGTGTTTGTAAAGAGTCCCCAGGTTGGCCTTTTAATAGTTGGTGCTTCCAGGTTTGTTTCTCACACCACGTAGCTGCGGCTGTTTTCGATTTCTTCCCGGCGTCGGTGTACACAGTGATGGCATCTGGCAGTGGTCGTAGTGATCTCTTCCCCTGGCGTAACCATTCACCCTGGCTCATCCATTTTAGCGTGGGAGATGAAATTTGTTGTGTGGATAAATGTGCAGGACAGGATAGTAGACTCAATTGTAACGCAGGAGTTTGCCAGAGCATTTGCTCCAAGTCAGTCCTTTTGATAGGGAGAAATATGGTGTTCGGCTCTGTGCCACTAATCTGCAGTATACGACGTCTTCCTCGAATTATCAACTCTGCCAAATTCTCAACTTTTTGTTGAATCGTTGTCTTTGGTTGTAAGGGCGTAAAAATCCATTCCAGGATCCTTAGACTCTCCCCCTTTTTGTTTTTGCTCTGGCAAACTGCGCCCATGAGGGTATGGGTTGATGGTAGAATAAGCAGGTCTATAGGTTCCCGTGGGTCTAGGCGACTGACCCATCTTTGGGCAATTTGATCTGATAGTTTATCAATGATGGCTTTCTGGTCTGAAGACAGATGCACTGTAGCTGCAGGGTCACGGCCCTGAAGCAAAGGCCTAAGTTTTTCCAAGTCTTCTGAAGAAAATCCAATAACTGGTCGGAGCCATTGTAAGTCACCCATTAGTTTTTGTGCATCTGTAAGTGTCGTAATGTTTGTGTGTAGAGTGAGCTTTTGTGGCCGGATTTGTGAATCTGAAATCTTCTATCCGAGGTACAAATATGGCGATATTCTTTGAACTTTATTCGGGGCAATTTGTAATCCATGTTTGCTCATTGCTGCTGCAATTTGTGATAATTGTCTTTCACTAAATGGAGCTTCTTGACAAAAAAGAATGTCATCCATATAATGATAAATAGAAGTAGTCGGCCACTGTACTCGCAGTGGTCGCAATGCATTGTCCACATAAAGCTGGCAGATTGTGGGGCTGTTCTTCATGCCTTGAGGTAACACAGTCCATTGATAACGGTTCGCTGGTGCCTGCCTATTCAGTGATGGCAGGGTAAAGGCAAAACGTTGACAATCATCCGGGTGTAGTGGAATAGTAAAAAAACAGTCCTTTAGGTCTATGATCAATAAGTGCCATTTTTCAGGAAGCATAGCAGGAGTTGGCAAGCCAGGCTGTAGTGCTCCCATCGCTTGCATCTGGTCGTTGATTGCTCGAAGATCATGGAGCAGTCGAAACTTGCCTGATTTCTTTGGAATGACGAAAATAGGTGTATTCCATGGGCTAGTGGAAGGAATCAAATGTCCTGCTGCCAGCTGTTCTTGGACCAATTCGTGTGCCTTTTGCAGCCTCTCTGCTTTAAGCGGCCACTGCTCCACCCATATCGGTTTATCTGTTAGCCAATTTAGTCGAATGGGGAAAGGCTGCTTCTCAGTGGCCGCTAATAAAAACAACGCTCGTTTGTAATGACCAGTCCAAGCTGAGAGAGAGCATCTCTCCCTATTAGTCCGTTGACACCACTGGGTAGAGGCATTACAGTCACATAGAGGTTGGCAGTTCGGTTATCAACGGTGAGCTGCAGACGTTGAGTGGATCGTCGTACTTCGGCTGTACCACCCACCCCTTCAACCCCTTTTACGCAGGGTTGAGTGGTCCAGTGTGTAGGCCATTGATTTCTGTCAACAATGGTAATGTCTGCACCTGTATCCACAAGCATCGGCAATTGTAATCCATCAGGTCCATTTGATAAGTTCGCTGTCACCACAGGTCTTTGTCCCAGTTGTAAAGTTAATAGTGCCATACCTCCGGTCGATCCAAATCCCCTTTCTCCTCGATGTTGTGGTGAGAGAGGAGTTACTGATTGTAGCAGGCATGGAATTGGGACGAGCTGATCAATCTTGCTCTCTTTAGGAATATGTATTGGTGGAAAGTCCGTTTGAACCATAATTTGGATAGTTCCTTCAAAGTCCGAATCAATAACTCCAGGCAAAACAAACAGTCCTCTTATGGATGCTGATGATCTCCCCAGAAGTATACCCCCGCAGGCTTGGCCGTTAATAGTCACTGGTCCCTTTAAGGTGGACGGAATCTTTTGGGGCTTATTGTCGATTAAGGTGGTTTCTACTGCTGTTGCCAGGTCCACGCCGAGGCTTCCCCTGGTGGCTGGCTGTAGGTTACGGGAGCAGCCATTTGTGTCGGCGCGCGGTTGCTCCTCGCGCTCCTCCCCCCGTTTCCCGATCGCCGGCAGGCAGCTGCCGAGTGGTTTTTCACACCGCATTTGCTACAGCGTATGCTGGACAGTGGGCATTGAGAGCGAAGGTGACCTATCTTCCCGCAGCGAAAACATCTCATTCGGCTCACAGAATAGTGTGCTCCTCCTGCCGATCCAATCGGGGCTAAAGCTGCTAATGCCTGTGCCTGTTGTTCAACAATCTTTTCTAGCAGGTGCCTAGTGCTGTCCGGTGCGGGAGAGGCTGCAACATAAGCCCTAGGTTCTAGGGGTGTGGTTTCCGCTCTCTGCGCTCTTTCTAACATTTGTGCTACTGTGGCATCTCGAGGCAGAGTTACTAATATACCCCGGGTTTTAGCATTTGCATTATCAAAGGCAAGTTGTTGTAGAAGGGTGTATTTCTTGTATTCTGGCAAATCAGAATTGCTCAACGCCTCATGAAGCCGGTCGTAAAAGGAGCCAAAAGGCTCATTCTCCTTTTGTTTAACCGACGTATAAGACGGAGCGATCGGGGCTGCTTTTACTCCCCCCAGCGCTACCTGAGCTAACCTCATGCTCTCTCTTAGTATCTCCGGGGCCATATTAAGCTGAGCATCCACCCCAGCCCATTGACCTTCGCCTCTCAGCTGGCTAACGCTGACTCCCAGCAGAGGGTCACCTTCTGCCCGCGGCAGTGAAGCAGAGCCCTGACACAATGCTTCCATTTCAGTGTTAAACTGCATCTGTTGCGAGGGGGTTAGTATCATTCTCAGCACCTGTTTCCAGTCCTCTTGTGCTAGCGTCCCTGAGGCAGAGAAAATGTACTGTAGCATCTGCCGAGCAGGGTCACTGTGGAGTCCATATTTAGATACTGTCTCTCTAAGCTGGGCTAACAGTTTCCAATCAAATGCCTGATGCTCCCCAATAATCGTCTCATCTGCTCGGTTATCATAAACTACTGGACATACTTTAGATAACATACTTGCAGCCTCTGTGTCCCCATCTGATAAGGCCTCCCTAGCTATCTTTCCCCACGGCTGCCGCCTGGGAGGTGGTAGTCGCGAGCCGGACCTCTCAGCTTTCTTGCCTGCATTGTTAACTCCTTCCTTGCTCGGGGCACTCCCTTCAGCCTCCTGCTGACTGACTGCAAGGGCTCGCTGTCTCGAACTTTTTCTCTTAGCTAAACGCTGTATTATTCGCTGTGCTGCCTCATACAAGGTATCATCGCTATCAGCCTCAGGTTCGCTCGATTCTGAACTGGAGGACTCGGATGGTGGCACAGAGGTCTGTACCGCGGTCTCAGTAACGGCTGGATTCTCAGAAGCAGAGCGCGGCAGAGTGGGCTCGCTCTCTCCCTCGTCTTTGCTGGATTCTGACGAAACCTTTCCCAAGTCCCCCATGTCCTTTACTGGTAATGCTGCCGGAGATGAGGAGAACTTGGGAAACTTTATAGACCAAGAGCGTCCCGTACTGGTCTTTTCCAAGCGCCGCTGTGCATCAGTGGCTGTGGGACTGACTACGACAGGAAGACCGAGCCCTGGCGGTCCGGGTGCGAGAGCATTAAACACAGAGGATGCCTTTTGTCCCCCATCTTGCTTCTCGCCGGAGAGTTTAGTAGTAGCCACCGCCGCCACATCCTTCTCCAGTTTGTACTTTTTTATAGCATTAACAGTCTCTCGCCAAGGCACTTGAAGCTTCTTAGCTGCTGGATCCCCGTCTATTACTGCATCCCACAGTTCACTGCCGAACGCCCTCCATTCTGCTTCATCAAAATATGACTCGGGGGTTTTAAAGAAACCCTTAGCATAGCCATATGCACAAAGTCCTGGCAAATACTTGGTATTAAAATTCACTTTGCGCTTTTCTAAGAAGCAAGATAGCAAGGAAAGGGCTACCTCTTTATCCATGCCGCGGCGTCCCGCTTGCCCTCCTTGCAGCGACGAAGGCTGGCTCTCTTGTCGTCAGCCTCAGGCCCACCTAATTGGTCCGCCACCCCGTCCTAGCTTTGTCCTGCTAGCGGGCGTCGCTCTCCTCCGACGGCCCGCTCCGCCGGCCTGTCCTCCTCCGTGTTTCCTAGGGTCCCCCCAAATCGGGGTCCCTGTTCGGGCGCCAATCTGCGGTGAGGCAGATCTCGCGGAGAAGGGCTAATCTCAAATATGCAAGGACACCGCACAATCCAATGTGGATCAAAAGCGAGTGACAACTTTATTTAGTAGCCGCGTGCTTATATGTGTTACAGATAATATATGCATACATGTAAAGAGCTAAATGGCTGAATCTCTAAATACCCCATTTGCATGGTGCACCTACTTGCTACGTGCAGCTGCAAGCAGCAAACTACTTCTTATCTTATTCAGAGTTAGCTGTATCCTGCTCTGCTTGAGCTGTCCGCCGACTCATCAAGGACAGTGCCTCCCTAGCTAGCTATATTAAATGCTGCCTTTGTTTATTCAATATGTCGTTGTTTCTTCAATGTGGCCTTTGTTTCAGTGTGGCCTAGCACAGCCTTAATTTAGTTCCATATACTCATCCTGCTTGCCCACCTCTAAGTCATGTCCATTTTCCTTTAGCCATTCTGCAACACCCCACACTTTAGAAATCACCCAGACTAGACTCAGCCAGCTCTGGAAATATGAATGAAGCTTAAATTTACATCTTAGCACATTATACAAGCAGATATTTACAGTATATACAGTTATATAAAGAAATGTACAAGGTAAAAAAGGTAATACAGAAACACAACACCCCTCCCAGAAAACTGAGTCCCCAGGAGGGGCTCTCAACCATCCCTTCACCTTCCCCCTACCCCTCTCAACCTTATCCCAGTCCCAAGGAAGAATAGAGGTTCGGCCCCGGGGATTAGGAAGCAAAGTGGATTAGTGCAAAATGGAGGGCGAGGTTAGAGAATAAGATGCAGCTCAGACAGCTCCCCAGCAAGAGTGATTATCTATGTTTTAATTTCTTGTTCCTATACATCTCAGCAAGCCTATGAGCGAAGTAGACATCACCATTGTTTTTGGTTTTACAGCCTGTAATCTAGTTCTTCTCACCAAAACATTCTAGCTTGCTTCAAACAGCACACTGGTATCCAACACAGGACCTCATAGCTTGTCAGCAGAAGTAATATACACAAAATGCCAGCCCATTGAAGTCAGCTGCAAGCAGAAGACAAATATATCAACATAGAGTGAACACTGTAGCACAGGGAAAAAAACATAAAACTCTCTTAACAAGATTCAAGCCTTAATTGAATCTTCTTGTTATCTTCTTTTCATTATCTCAGTGCTTGTCACCTGCCAAAAACTTTTTTAATTAAGACAGCTGCTTTCATTGCCCCATGTTTGATGCCCTAATGAATGTAATAGGTTAACACAAGGATTAACCTATCTGTTCCTTCAACACAGAAGTGAGTGGGATAAAAAAGTTACTGAGTAAATGAGGTAACATGCCTAGTTCCAGAATAACCTTGGAAAAAAAGTAGCAGGAAGCAGAAGCAGGAGAGATAAAAATTCAATCCAGAGACCTAATCCTCCACCCCTCCCTGTCCTGCTACCATGTTACAGGAAGAGAGCCAACGTCCAAAACCTCAGAACTGCAAGGCAAAAACCAGAACAAGAAGTTGCCAGTGTTACAATCTGCACTTCAAGACCCATAATATTTTGCTCCAGCCAGCAATTTTGGTTTTGAAACTGGCATGAAGCAGGGTGGTAGAAATAGTAGCAAACTATGCCAGCAGATGATCACATTTTATTTTAACTCAACAAACATTGTTTTATGGTCATACAATCTGCTTAGCTACCATTTCTAGGTTTTTAACTTTGAAAACCTATTTTATGCTTATTAGCTGTTTTGTTTCACCAGTGTTTAATGATCTTTATGGTAAAGTACAGAAGGTACTAGGAGGTAGTTCTGTAACAGGCACGAGGAATTTTAGTTCAGTGTATCATGGTGTGCTAGCTGGGATATTTTGGTGAGAAGAATTAGATTATAGGCTGTGAAAAAGAAACAATGGTGATGTCTACTTTAATCATAGGCTTGCTGAGATGTATAAAACCAAGAACATAAATATAGATAAGAGAGTTGCTCTTGGACTCTGGGCTGCATGCACTTCTCTCTCTCACTTGCTGCCTAACTATTCTGTCTGCTTTCTAACCCCCCTGACCGATTCTTCAAACTCACCTTGAATGTAAGGCGAAGTCTGGGATAAAGTAGAGGAGTGGTTGAGAGACTCTTGTGGGGACTCTGGTTTCTGGGAGGAGTGTTGTGTTTCTGCACTATTTTTTAACTTTTGAATTTCTGTATATTGCTGTATATATTGTAAATATCTGCTTGTATATTGTTCTAAGCTATAAATATAGCTTCATTCTTTAATTTCCAGATCATCTGAGTCTAGTCTGGATGATTTTCACGGGGAGATGGGGGGGAGGGCGGCTAACACCCAAACCATCACATCCTTATTTTGGCGCCCAATGTGGAGCAAATTAAATTTGATTGACTGTTAATTAACTCTGGAAATTAAAATGAAGTTATTTTGCTTACTGTGGGCTCTTGCATGGCCAGTTATTACCTTTTTCTTTTACCATTGGCCAACAGCCAAAATTGGTGCCCTTTTGCTTGATATAATTTGGAGGAAGATTAAATGAATGTTTTTTGATTTTTGGGAGTATCTTCTTGGCTGGGTTTGCTACAGTATTACTGATGCTGTTATCAAATCTGTTTTTAACAAGTCAGGAAATAATACAACTGCTGGAGTTTATTCAACAGCTTTAATGTGAGTAATTTTGCCTAAAATAGAGTTACCAAATCCCTGTGCTGAATTTTACACTCATGATACAGTGGTATATTTGTCATGTGTGATCTTAGCCCTAATAATTCTGGGTTTAGTATTAATGCTGGCATTATGCATGAGACATTCAAATATGGCTTATTTAACAAAACATCAAAAGAGATGAGTGTCCTTGCACAGGGAGACACACATAAGCCGAACAGAAAATGAAAAGAATATCGGTTCAGAGGGAGAGCAAGGAGGGGCCGCCATGTCCACTGTAACACCTCCTCCCGGAGATTCTGGGATGATTGCCAAAGTCTCAGTTGTTGACAATAACATGGCAGCCAGCCAAAGAACAAGTCCAGCTGTTCAAGTCTCTGCTGTTTCTTCACGTAGTTCAAATCCTTAGGCAGCAGAAACCTGTAAGCCTAAACCAGATCCAAACTCAAAGGTCTCAGGTCAGACCCTCAATAACTCAGACACATTAGAAGGCACCTACAAGTCCTTTTCACCTCCAATTTTTCTGGCCCCAGCAAAGGTGTAGGCTAAGATGAAGTACTTGGTAAGGGACGATTCAAGAGAGGATTTAGGGGAGGGGGCCTCTGGTACACAGGAGGAGGAGGAGGAGAAATACAGTCTTAAAGACTTAGCCCACATACTCAGATCTCAATACTCTGATGAGAAAAGCTTTGTGAGATTGGCTGCCAAGAGGGAGAATGGCTCTGAGGAGTTTAAGAATGCTCTTAGGAAAGTTCTGTTTCTAGGCCGGAGCAACCAGAGGAAGGGGATATCCAGGATTCCAGTGATCCCCTCATATACGTCAGGGAAGTTAAAAAGGAATACATAAGGGAATCAGGAGATCCAGTCCTAAACTGGCTGGTGAGATGTTGTACTATTGGTGCAAATGCCCTACAGGTAGGAGACAAGTCTGCAAAGCAGCAAGGGCTACTCACCAAGGAGAGTGGAGTGGACAAACACCTAGCAAGTCCTCTTGGTAAGGTCAGCCTCCTGTTGGCTGTGGCTATGAGATACCCTTCCTGAGACGATCTGCCATGGGCAGCTAAGAAGTGGAATACAATTGAGGAGAGGATTAAGGTTCTGAAGGAGTTTGCTTTGAAGGAAGAGCTCTGTGGAGATCATGGCACACATGAGCCTGATGATATTCCTCTTGTGACATGCCTCACAAAGTAGCTTATTAAGCTAACATCTTGGCTATCAGGTTTCTATTGAGTGATAAGGGAAGGCCTCTCACTGTTGATTAATTCACTCACCAGATGAGGCAGATAGAGGACAGCTTGTCACATTCTGCTATGGTCTCTGCCATAGAAACTGACTACAGAGATAAAGGATGACATTAAGGATAGCATGAAAGAACTGAAAGAGGAACTTAAACCTTCCATTTCCAATCTGGCAAAGGATACCATCTTTTCATCTTCTGAGTGGGTGCATGTTTCTGCCATCAGGAACAGACACCCACCTCTTGCAAGGCAATTCTAGTGCAGGAGGAGACAAATTCCGCCTAGACATCAGCAGTCACGTGGGTCACTGTGGATAATCCTGCATGACCAATTTGGTGAGAACATGAACAAGTGGAATGGTCAACCTACTTCAGCTCTTTCAAAGAGAGTCAGGGAACTGCAGAGGGACAGAAACAGAGGCAGCAATGCCAGAAAAGTAGCTGTCACTTCTTCAGCTCCTGAGAGCAACTGCAATTATTCCAGCAATTGCAATCTCTCTCACAACAACACCAGTCATTGTGTACACCCCACATGCCATGTTCAGCATTAGGGGTGCCCTGCCTCCAGCCAGCAGGAGGAGGAAAGGGATAGTGGAGAGAACCGAATCTATTGGATTGTATTCATTAGGTGGCCTGGCAGTTCAAAAGTTCAGAAATACAGGGCTTTAGTTGACACAGATGCTCAGTGTACTTTATTGCCATCCAATTGCAAAAGAACAGAGTCTATCACTATTTTTGGAATCACTGGTGGATCCCAGGAGTTGACTAAGTTACAGACTGAGATAAGTTTAACTGGTAAAGAGTGGAAGAAACATACTATTGTAACTGGTCCTGCTGCGCCTTGCATTTTGGGAATTGACTTTTTGAGACAAGGTGGTTTCAAAGATCCTGAAGGTCACAGAGGGGCTTTTGGAATAGCATCTGTAGAAATTGAGGATGGTAAATTGAAATTGGCCATTAGACCTGAACTTTCATATGAATCTGCAGTTGTGGGACATCTTGAGGTAGAGGATCTGGAAGTGCCAATTGCTACTCAAACTGTGCACCACAGGCAATACAGAACTAACCGTGACTCTTTGTTGCCCATTCATCAGCTGATTAGTCAACTGTCAGGCTGTCATCGAAAAAGCTCATTCACCGTTCAACAGCCTGATTTGGCCTGTGCAAGAGTGTCTCACAGTAGATTTTTGTGCCCTCAACGAGGTGACTCCACCCATGGGTGCAGCTGTGCTGGACATGCTGGAACTCCAGTACGAGCTAGAATCGAAGGAGACCAAATGATACGCTACCGTAGACATTGCTAATGCTTTTTTCTCTATTCTCATAGCAAAGGAATGCAGGCCTCAGTTTGCTTTCATCTGGAGAGGAGTCCAGTACCTGTTCAACTGTTTGTCTCAGGGGTGGAAACACAGTTCAACGAACTGTCACTCAGTAATCCACAATGCAATCAAGAAAGGTAAAGCTCCAGAGCATATACAGTTCATCGATTACATCATTGTGTGGGGCCAAACTGCTGAGGAAGTCTTTGAGAAAGGTAACAGAATCATTGACATTCTGTTACAAGCAGGTTTTGCCATTGGGAGAGACAAGGTCAAAGGACCTGCCAGAGAAATTCAGTTTCTGGGAGTGCGGTGGCAGGATGGTTGCCGTCACATCCCTCAGGATGTGATCAACAAAGTCTCCATCATGGCAGTTCCCACCAATAAGAAGGAGACTCTCTCTTTCTTAAGTGCAGTGGGATTTTGGAGACTACACATTCCTGGTTTCAGTCGAATTGTCAAACCACAGCATGATGTGACTTGTAAGAGAAACAATTTTGAGTGGGGACCTGAACAACAAGCAGCGTTTGATCAGAAAAAACAAGAAGTGGTCCATGCAGTGGGCTTGGGACCTGTGCGATTTGGTCCGGACATGAAAAACATTCAGTACACAGCTGCCAGTGACAATGGTCCAACTTGGAGCCTTTGGCAGAGAGCTCCAAACGAGACACGTGGTTGTCCACTTGGTTTCTGGGGTCATAGCTACAGAAGTTCAGAGGCAAATTACACCCCAACTGAGAAAGAAATACTAGCAGCCTATGAAGGAGTGAAAGCAGCTTCTGAAGTGATTGAAAATGTGTCACAATTGCTTTTAGCTTCCAGGTTGCGAGTTCTAAACCAGATGTTCAAAGGCAAAGGCTAATTACTGCATCATGCCACAGATGCAACCTGGTCTAAATGGATGACTTTGATAACCCAGCAAGCACAAATGGGTGATCTCAGTTGCTCTGGTCTGGTGCAAGTGATCACCAACTGGCTGGAAAGCACAGACTGTACAAAACCTCTAGAGGAGAAAATAACCTATGCTGAAGAAGCTCCTCACTATGGTGATCTCGCTGATCAGGAAAAGAACCATGCTTTGTTCACAGGTTGTTCTTGTCGTGTTGATGGGAACAAGCAAAGATGGAAGTCAGCAGTTTGGAGTCCTACCAGGAGAGTTACTGAAGCAAGAGATGGAGAAGGTGAATCCAGTCAATTCACTGAGGTAAATGCTGTCCAACTTGCTCTTGATGTGGCTGAACGTGAAAATTCGCCTATCCTTTACCTCTACACCAGGCTCATGGATGGTAGCCAATGCTCTATGGGGTTGGCTAAAAGACTGGAAAAACAATGGTTGGCAAAGGAAAGCGTATTTGGCGTGCTGCTCTGTTTCATCATACAATCATAGAATCTGCAACTTTGTTTTTTTAAAAAAATGCAAATCAACAAAAACCCTCAGCAAATCTAAAATCAAACCAAGAACCGTTGAATCATAGAATCATAGAATCAGCCAGGTTGGAAGAGACCTCCAAGATCATCCAGTCTACCCTATCACCCAGCCCTATCCAGTTAACTAGACCATGACACTAAGTGCCTCATCCAGGCTTTTCTTGAACACCTCCTGGGATGGCAACTCCACCACCACCCTGGGCAGCCCATTCCAATGGCAAATCTCTCTCTGTGAAAAAACGTCCTTCTAACATCCAGCCTATACGTCCCCTGGCACAACTTGAGACTATACCCCCTTGTTCTATTGCTGATCTCCTGGGAGAAGACACCAACCCCCACCTGGCTACAGCCTCCTTCAGGTAGTTGTCGATAGCAATGAGGTGACTCCTGAGCCTCCCCTTCTCCAGGCTAAACAACCCCAAGTCCCTCAGCCTCTCCACATAGGATTTGTGGCAGGACATCGACGCACGACTGGAAGGAATTCTGGTGAAGGTGTGGCACATAGACACACGTGCCTAAGAGCAGAGCTACTGAGGAACAGTAACACAATCATCAGGCAGATCAAGCTGCTTAAATTTCTCAATTTGATACAAACTCGGATCTTAACCTTGACTGGAAACAATGAGGTGAACTGTTCTTAGCTTGATGGACCTACGATTCGTATGGACATCAAGGCAGAAATGCAACCTACTGGTGGGCACACTATAGGTCAGTTAAGCAGGCTAAATGAATCAAGCCCTTATGGTATGGTGAGCGATGGTCAAAGTACAAGTATGGTGAAGCCTGGCAAATTGATTACCTCACTTTACCTTGATCTTGTTCTGGCAAGCAGTATGTGCTAACGATGGTAGAGGCCAGCACCGGATGGCTGGAAACCTATCCAGTTCCACATGCTACTGCACGTGACACCATTCTTGGCTTGGAAAGACAAATCATGTGGAGACATGGAACTCCAGAGAGAATCGAGTCAGACAATGGCACTCATTTCAAGAACAATCTTGTGAAAGACTGGGCCAAAGAGCATGGTATTGAATGGATCTATCACATACCCTACTATGCACCAGCTTCAGGGAAGATTGAGCGCTACAACGGTTTGCTGAAAACCACCCTAAAAGCCATAGCAGGTGAAACTCTGAAAAACGGAGACAAGCATTTAGCAGAAGCAACTTAGTTGGTAAATAGTAGAGGTTCAGTAAACAGAGCAGGACCTGCACAATCAGATTTGGTCCAAACAGTAGACGGTGATAAAGTTCCTGTTGTACGTGAAGAGAATCTGCTATGGAAAACTTTTGGTACTTTTTCGTTTGAGCGAAGGGAAACCTGTCCGAGGGGTGGTTTCTGCTGAAGGTCCTGGTCACACCTACTGGGTAATGCAGGAGAATGGTGAAATCAGGTGTATTCCACAGAGAAATCTAACCTTAGCTGAAAGAGTTTACACTCAGATGTGTGTAATATAAGCTGTTAGGAGTTTTCTGTTATAGGTACTATTGATGTCCAATAAGACAAAATCTGCGAGAGAATCTACAGTATGTGATCATGAACCCAACATCACCTGGGAGTCCCTGTTCTCGTCTCTTCTGTGAGGTTTGCTGTTTTCTGAGCTTTTGAATCACCTACATCTGAGATAGCTAGAATGAAGTGTGAACCGAACTTGTGATATTCATTATTGTAAATATTGTTTTAGATTAGACAGATTGTTCTCAGCAATACTCTGAGTGAAATAGACAAAGGTGGATTGTGCTGGTTTGAGCCTAGCTGGGATATTTTGGTGAGAAGAATTAGATTATTGTCTGTGAAAAGGAAACAGTGGTGATGTCTACTTCAATCATAAGCTTGCTGAGATATATAAAACCAAGAATGTAAATATAGATAAGGGGGTTGCTCTTGGACTCTGGGCTGCATGCACTTCTCTCTCTCACTTGCTGCCTAGCTATTCTGTCAGCTTCCTAACCCTCCTGACTGATTCTTCAAACTCACCTTGAATGTAAGGCAAAGTCTGGGATAAAGTAGAGGAGTGGTTGAGAGACCCTCGTGGGGCCTCTGGTTTCTGGGGGGGGCGTTGTGTTTCTGTATTACTCTTTTAACTTTTATATTTCTGTATATCGCTATATGTATTGTAAATATCTGCTCATATATTCTGCTAAGATGTAAATATAGTTTCATTCTTTAATTTCCAGATCATCTGAATCTAATCTGGATGATTTTCACAAGGGGGGGGGGGGGGTTGGCTAACACCCAAACCATCACACATGGTAAATTAGGTGCTTGCAATTTTGAAGCCTGACATATTCACAACAACCTCTGATACATACAGCTTAACATTATGTGTTACATATAGTCTGTATCTATAATACAAGGTTCTGCAAGCAGAAATTCCTCTCTTGTGGGGAAGTGTAGCTCACAAGAGTTCTTTGAAGGAGTCATTTGAGTAGGAGGTAAGGTATATTGACACCGATGAGTGTGCTTGTATAAAATGAGTATAAAACATCCTTTATCAGAGACTCCTGAAGAATTTAAGGAAGGTTCTTTGATTACTCTGCAGCTTTGAGGTAGAAAATTAAGAGCAGAATAAGCAGTCAAGTGGTTTTTATTTTACCACTAGTGTCCTAGTGAGATTTCTGCTGTGGCCTGTATTTTTTCAGCGTACTCATAAGTTATCTGGACAAAGAAGAATGAGATTTAGAAGTTCAGTACGGTAAAAATTAACATGAAATGCGGAACACTGCAGAAGAGTTTTAGGTGTTGAGTGATGGAATTGAATACACAGCAAATAAAATTCAGTACTGTGTAGTATTAAACAGTCATGGTGGGAAACTGCCTCTGCCTCTGTGTACCTAATGAGAGGTTCTGAATTGCATGGCAACAATATAGAAAGAGGTCTTAGAAGTGGAGCAAAGGAGGAAGTGTGGCAGCAACAATCTATGAGGCCATGGCTGAAGAAGAAATCCAGAGACTATGGTGGAGTGTGTTTGTATTTCTTTGCTGCCTGTGAAGGAACACCTGTGCCTGCGAGGGTACTGTAGACAGTGATGAAGTTGCACTGAGACTCAGGAGCAGGAAATGCAGCGTCTCTTTGTGTAACTTCTTTTTTTTCCATTCAAATGGTTAATATTATAAATTAAAATATTAGATAATTGTTCTGATTTATAGTTTAGCTTTGATTTTTAATCATGTTTGGGAGCTCCACAGAAAGTAAGATCTAAGCAGATCCACCAGAAAACCCTGGCCACCTGAGTAGTAGCATGATCCCCAGTGCACTAGTTTTTATGTTCCTGGAGAATACTTTAGTGAATAATTTCAGAAAAGAATTCTGGTAAAAATTAGTACTTGTGTCAATTGGGACTTAAATGTTTGTTAATTTAACTTTTAAATTGCTACGTGAAATGGCACTAGCAGTACTTTATTACATTAAAAAGTGATAGATTCTGAGCATGGTTTTACAGTTTGGCCACAACAACCCCAACAGTGCTGCAGGAGTGGCTGGAAAGCAGCTAGGCAGAAAGGGCCAATGGTGTCCTGGCCTGAATCAGAAACAGTGTGGCCGGTAAGACCAAGGAGGTTATTCTTCCACTGTACTCATCACTGGTCAGGCCACACCTTGAATACTGTGTTCAGTTCTGGGCTCCTCAATTCAAGAGAGATGTTGCAGTGCTGGAATATATCCAGAGAAGGGCAGCAAAGATGATGAGGGACCTGGAACACAAGCCCTGTGAGGAGAGACTGAGGGAGCTGGGGCTGTTTAGCCTGCAGAAGAGGAGGCTCAAGAGGCGACATCATTGCTGTCTACAGCTACCTGTAGGGAGGTTGTAGCCAGGTCAGTCTCTTCTCTCAGGCAAGCAGCAACAAAAGAAGGGGAGAAAGTCTCAAGTTGATCTGGGGGAGGTATTGGCTTGATATTAGGGGGAAATTCTCAGAATGATTCGCCATTGGAATGTGCTGCCCAGGGAGGTGGTGGAGTTGCTGTCCCTGGAGGTGTTCAAGAAAAGCCTGGATGAGGCACGTAGTGCCATGGTCTAGTTGATTGGATAGGGCTGGGTGATAGTTTGGAGGTCTCTTCCAATCTGGTTGGTTCTATAATTCTATGATTCAATGGTTGTTGGTTTGATTTTATTTTTGCTGGAGTTTTTTGTTGATTTGGGTTTTTTTAGGAAAACAAAGTTGTAGATTATTGTATAAACATCTAGAAAACTTGACTAGATTAGGGTAGATAATGCGATCACATAGTTACCTTGACAATTTATGTAAAGCACTTGCAAAGTATCATAGTCATCCTATGATGTCAGTACGGTGCTGCTATGAAGCTGCAGACACATTTATTATCATTATTACTGGATCCTTTGATTGTGGTATTTGAGTTTTTTTTCTTATCAACCTAATTCTGCCAGTGTCTGTCTTACAGCTTTTTGGAAAAGAATCTTGTCTACCTGGATCCATATAGTAGTGAAAGAAACTTCTTTTTTTAACTATTAGCAGCAATGGAACATAAATTTTCTCTCCTTAATTAGCATGTTTGTCACCAACTGAGAAGGAACTTCTTATGTGCTTTTCACTTGCTCATTGCTATGCAAATAGTGTGCCTCATAAAGCAGTGCCAGTGTGGAATCTGCCTGTGTCCTGGCATTATCTCCATGCATTTTCAAGCTAGCTCTAATGAGTAAACTTCATTCAGTCTTAACTGTTTTTTTGTATGTGTGTGCTGGCCAATGTGGCCAGAGTTAAGATTGTGGCATGTTTTAATAGTTTGTACTCCTGGGTCTTGAGAGTTATTTGTGTAGTGCTATATGCTTGGTTGGCTTAACAGAGCTTGGTTTTCTTCCTCCTTTTTTTCCAACTTTTTTTTTTTTATGCTCTAGCACTCAGTAGAGGCATTATTTTGATTTCTTTGATAATTCATTGGATTTTGGTATGGCCCAACTTTAGGGATAAGAACATTAATTACAATAGACAGTAAAGGAAAACATAGAAGGAGCTACAAGTGTTTTAAGAACTGCTAAAGGTGCAGTAGCAAATGAGTTTGTGTAATAAGTTTTCCTGCTTTTGAGAAGGAACTTGTGGGAGGGAACCAGTGAATTGAAAACATAAAGAAATTTCTCTGCAGTTCTTGTTTGTATCAGTTTTGCATGGTCGTGATGTTGCAATGAATTTGAGAATCTGACCCCCAGATTTGTGCTTGTAGCACTAACAAACCTTGTGATTGAAGTAACCTACCAAAAAATAGTAACAATTGCACAGTAGAGGCATTTGCTTAGTTTTTGTTCCCTTAGTTTTTGAAAAAAATATGCCATCAAAAAAGAAAAAAGGTTCAAAATGCATTTTATTTGGATTTGCACATTCAAACATTAAGGAAATGCAGGTTTTAAAGTAGACAGTGTCTCACTGATTATTTTCAGATGGTTTGTACTCCCCGTGATAACAATTTTATGTGTTCTACAAAATTGCCTTCCAAAGTTGGCGTGTTCGATGCTTAGAGATTTTTTTATATATAGAGAGAGATAGAGGTAGATATAACAGTACTGTTTTCTTATTTACCTCTGCGGATAAAGTCTTCAAACACATACTTGCATGTATCTCGACAGAAATGCAGTCTACCAGAAAAAAGTGGAGGATTTTTTTTTCCTTCCCTCAGAAAATACATTCTTTTTTTTTAAGTTGGAGGGGTTTGTATGGTATTAAAACTAAACTAAAACTCCATCCACTTCTGTCAGCTAGATTTCATAGCCAAACCACCTCTCTGTGAATGAGCTACACTGTTACTATGAAGGGGTCACATATGCCTTGGAAATGCATGACTGCAGTCACCATCAGAATCACTTGTATGAGGGCAGCTGAACTTAGCAGAAAATAGTTCAGTGAGAGTTGTGTGATCTGTATCTCACGTAGTGTTGTAGCATGCTGGACAAACAGTGCCCAAAATCCAATTCCATTCTGTACAACCTACCAAAATACTTTGTTTAATAATGTATATTTTGCTTTCAATGTAACTGAACTATGTTTTGTATTCTGAACTAACAGAGATTTTTTTTTTTAAAGCACTACAAGCTAACTGTTGTTCCCATTAATGATTCAGCTATCTGTAGAAATTTCACATTATGCAAACTTAAGAAAGAACTTTGAGGATACAATAGTATCATAAGGTCTTAAATTTTGAAGTCCAGGTAGTTTGCTCTATCGGCTTTTGCAGAGTAAATATAAATGTACCCGTGCTTTTGCTGAAAGCATATTCTGCGCAACACCTATGGTAAGAGTTGACAGAAGGTTAATTCTTACTTTGCTCTTTTAGTTAGCCATATTAGCTTTCTACTTTTCCCAGCAGGTCTTCAAATATGCTTTATTTAACTGTCCATATGAATAGTTATTGTAGATTATGATTGCTAATCTAGTTTGAGAGCAAAATGAGCTGCATGTAGTCTTGCACTCTTAGGGACAGCTTGATAGAGTACTGGCTACTGCCTTTTTTCTGCCTAGAAGTCTCCATTGATCTTGACAATACCAATTTTGAAACTAAATTTCTAAAGATTCTGCTCATGAAAATACTGTTTTTCAGTGTTTTTCGATAAACACTGGTAAAAAAAAAAAAACATAAAAAAGACACTAATTCAGCAGTAACATTCCTTGCCCATGTAAATTTTTTTTAATATCTGCTAAATTCTGAGCTTCTGTAATTTCCACTGTGATTAATTAATGTAGTATTTTCTTTCTGGTATCTGCTTTATTTCCATTTAATTTCAATAGATCTTTTCCTGAGATGTAAGATCTTGGATTCTTAGAAATCTTTTAAGGAAAAGTGGTAGCCATGGTGACTTACAGAAAATGAGACCTCACAACGCAGAGTGTTCTTAGGAAATACATGTTTTTAATCAGTGCTGGATGACAACGGGAGATCCTCCTCCAGGTCCTTGCACAACTTCACCTGGTTCAGGTAGAATATTTATGATACAAAATCATGCATATTGAGTATAGGGGTAGGGTTATTATAGTTAGTTCTTGGAATAGAAGATACTACAATTAATTCCTGGAACTCATTTCCATAATGTCCCACCTCTTCATGCGTGTGCACTGCCACCTGGTGGTAATCTTTTGGGGTCTTCAGGAGGAAGGCCAACGTCTTCCTCACTCTGACTTCTCTACCTTTCAGCCACCTGGTATGAGTTGTGGGTCACATTCTTGGCTGGAGTTTCCAGTATTCTCATCTTTGAATACAGTATTCTTCTCCATGAGAGTGTTTCAAGACCCTCTCAAGTTTAACTCACCTCCTTTGTGTTTATCTGATTGATGATGCTTAATATCAGTGCTCACATAGTTAATGATTTAACTAGGTTTCTACACTCTGTGTTCTCTAGCTCTTTTCATAGGATCATAGGATGTTAGGGGTTGGAAGGAACCCAAAGAGGTCATTGAGTCCAACCACCCTGCCAGAGCAGGACAATACTATCTAACACAGATCACATAGGAACACATCTAGACAGGCCTTGAAAGTCTCCAGAGAAGGAGACTCCACAGCCTCTCTGGGGAGCGTGTTCCAGTGCTCTGTGACCCTTACAGTAAAGAAGTTTCCCCTTGTGTTGAGGCGGAACCTCTTCTGCTGCAACTTACACGTTGCCCCTTGTCCTGTGACAGGGAGCAAGTGAAAAAAGCCTGTCCCCCCCATCCTGGTCAGCCTTCAGATACTTATAAACATTTATCAAATCCCCTCTAAGTCTTCTTTTCTCCAGACTAAAAAGCCCCAGGTCCCTCAGCCTCTCCTCAAAAGCCATGCCATGTTGTCCCCTAATCATCCTTGTAGCCCTCCACTGGACCCTCTCCAGCAGATTCCTGTCCCTCTTAAACTGGGGAGCCCAAAAATGAACACACTATTCAAGATGAGGTCTCAGCAGGGCAGAGTAGAGGGGGAGAACCTCCCTTGATCTGCTAGACATCACCTCCCAGCCTCTACTGGTGGAGTGTGTTACTCTTCCCCAGATGCAGGACTCTGCACTTGTCCTTGTTGAACTTATCTGGTTCCTCTGTGCCCAGCTCTCCAGTCTGTCCAGGTCTCTCTTGGATGGCCGCACAACCTTCAGCTGTATCAGCCAAGCCTCCCACCTTGGTGTCATCAGCAGACTTGCTGAGCAGACACTCTGTGCCCTCATCAGTTTCATTGATGAAGAAATTGAACAGAACTGGCCCCAGCACTGATCCCTGGGGGACACCACTAGTCACAGCTCTCCAGCTAGACCTGGCACCATTAATCACCACCTTCTGAACTCTTTATTGCAACCAGTAACTAACCCACCTCACTGTCCGCTCTTCCATTCCACACTTCCTCACCTTGTTCACTAAAGTGTCATGGGAGATGGTGTCAAAGGCCTTGCTAATGTCAAGGTAGACTACATCCACTGGTTTCCCTGGATCTACCCATTCAGTTATGGCATCACAGAATGCTATCAGGTTAGTTAAGCATGACTTCCCCTTGGTAAATCTATGCTGACTACTCCTGATAACCTTCTTCTCTTCCAAGTGCCTTGAGGTGCCCTCCAGCAGGAGCCGCTCCATCATTTTTCCAGGGATGGAGTTGAGGCTAACTGGTCTATAGTTTCCTGGAACCTCTTTCTTGCCCTTTTTGAAGACTAGAGTAACATTGGCTTTCTTCCAGTTCTCAGGCACCTTTCCTGTCTTCCACGATTTGGCAAAGATGATGGAGAGTGGTAGAGCAATAATATCAGCCAGTTCTCTCAGCACCCTTGGGTGCATCTCATCAGAGCCCATGAACTTGTTAATGTTAAAGGTGTATAACTGATCCCTAACCCAGTTTGCACTGACCAGTGGAGGGCATTCCCTCCTTCGGGCTTCCACTCCTTCATCCAGGGTCTGAAGTACATAGGAGAGTTCAGCCTTATGTGTAAAGACTGCATTCATCAACTCTGCCTTCTCTGCATCCTCAGTTATCAAGGCTGCCTCCTCATTCAGCAGTGGTCCCACACCTTCCCTGTTCTTCATTTTTCTAGTGATGTATTTGGAGAAAACCTTCTTGTTCTGTTTTACTTCCTTTGCCAGCTTCAGTTCCAAGAGGGCTTTGGCATTCCTTGTTGCTTTCCTACAAGCCTGACTACTTTTCTGTAGTTCTCCCAGGTGACCAATCCCTTCTTCCATGAATTGTAAGTGTCTTCCCTGGCACTATCTTCAGGAGCTCCTTACTCAACCATGCAGTCTCCTAGCACATCTACCTGATTTTTTTACTCAGGGGAACACATCTAGCTTGGACTTGGAGGAAGTAGTCTTTAAAAATCAGCCAACTTCCTTGGGCTCCTTTACCCTCCAGAGCCTTAGCCCATGGGATTTCTATAAGCATGTCTCTGAACAGCATAATGTTATCTCTGAAGAAGTCCAGGGTTGCAATTCTACTTGTTGCTCTGATTCTACCCTTTAGAGTACTAAACTCCACCATGTCATCATCACTATCCTTAATGTCCTCAACCAGTCCCTCTTTATTAGTTAATGCAAGGTCCAGCAGTGCACCTCTCCTTTTTGATTCCTCTGCTACATGCATCAAAAAGTTATTGTTGATACACTGCAAGAGCCTTTTGGACTGTCTGTGCCTGGCTGTGTGATATTCTCTTTTCTCATATCAGTGTTTGGCATAGGAAACATTACTCACTTCTTACTTTTCTTTTTCTAATGTGAGATTGCATTTTCTTTCTCGAATTAATTGCCTTACTCTCAGTTCGACTTTGATCCTGCAGAACATTTTTGTGGTGCCCCATGTGCCCATGCCTTTCAGGAGGGAAGATGTGCTGTCATTCTTAAGGTACATAAAGGAGACTGTCATGGCAGAATTTTGACACAAGGAGAAAGAATTCTGCTGTTACAGTATGTATGCAAGGGATTGTGCAGTGGACAGATCCTCTAAAAGTAAGAGTAACTTGGAAGATACTAATGTGTATTGGGCATGTTATAAATTCTAATCTGTGAATGAAAGAAACTATTAAGTGTTGAACTTAAAAAATAACTACTAATTATGTATATTAAGTTTTCAGCATAGAGGGTTAGAAGCATGAGTACAAATGTTGTCAGGTAAATAATTTTAAAATACTATTGACATGCCTGGTTCGGCAAGAAAGCAGGACCGAGGCTAGCTCAGCTGAAACGCGCTTTCTCGAAGCCTTTTTTCTCCTCCATTTTGAGGCTCTCTCGACCCGAGGAGCCCAGAAGGGGGTAGGGAGTGGCAGGTGCTAAGTGCTCACAGGAAGGTGAGTCAGAGGGGGTGGTGCCTGGCGAACGGCAGATTCAAATGAGGAGCAGCAGAGGTCTCTGCTGAGCCCAGCGCAGCGCGCGCCGGGGGAGGGGAAAAAAAAAACCAAACCAAAACACCAAACAACTCACATCGGACCTTCAGGAAAGCCAGACATGGTGCAAACTAGGTCCAAGCTGTACAATACTTGTAAAACTGTGGGCACCCAAACAGAGTACACCTGTAGGAATGCAGGTGTGCAGACAACTGGATGTGAGGAGTGCTGGAGCCTGGCACTCGAAGTCGAGGGAGACACAGGCATTGGCTGCATTAGGTGTGAGCAGATTAATAGTCTGCTTAACCTGGTGGCTGAACTCAAGGGAGAGGTGGAACGCCTGAAGGCTGAAAGGGAATGTAAAAGAGAGCACCATGCTCTGCAGTCCCCCTTGCCAGAGGGAGACGAACGGAGCAACCAAGGAGAATGGATGCAGGTGCCTGCCAGAAGGGGCAAGGGAAAACCCTTCCAGCCATCTTCACATCCCCAGATGCCCTTACACAACAGATATAGGGCACTAGAGGTTGAGGATGAGGTGATCTTGGAGCAGGCAGAAGCATCACCAGCTGAGAGGGCAACTGAGACAAATCAGTTGCCCCCTCACATCAGAACAAGTACCCAGAAGAAAAAGAGGAGGGTAATTGTTATTGGTGACTCCCTTCTGCAGGGAACAGAAGGCCCCATATGCCAGCCAGACCCCTTCCACAGGGAGGTCTGCTGCCTCCCTGGAGCCCAGGTCAGGGATGTTACCAGGAGGCTGCCTACTGTAGCGCAGCCCTCTGATTACTATCCCTTATTAGTTATACAGGCAGGGAATGATGAGATTAATAACAGAGGGCTAAAAGCTATCAAAAGGGACTTTAAGACACTGGGGAAAGCAGTTGAGGGAGCAGGGGGACAGGTAGTCTTCTCATCTATACCCTTAGTCACAGGCTGGAATACAGAGAGGAATAGGAAAGCGTACATGATGAACAAGTGGCTCAGAGGTTGGTGCATCCAACATAACTTTGGATTCTTTGATCTTGGGGAACTTCATCTTGCCACAGGTCTGCAATCAGCAGATGGTATACAACTGTCACAGAAGGGGAGAAGGACCCTGGCACATAAGCTGGCTGGGCTTGTTGAGAGGGCTTTAAACTAGAATGGAAGGGGGAGGGGGTTAAACATGACAACACCAGAGATAAATCAAAGGGAATTGAGGATGGTAGGCTAGAGCTAGGAATAAAAGCAGCAGCCCAGCTGAAGTGCATGTACACTAATGCACGCAGTATGGGTAACAAACAAGAGGAGCTGGAAGCTCTGGTGCTGGAGGAAAACTATGATATTGTCACTATCACTGAAACGTGGCGGGATGGCTCACATGATTGGTGTACTGTAATCAATGGCTACAGACTCTTCAGGAGAGACAGGCAAGGGAGAAAGGGCAGGGGAGTGGCTCTGTATATTAGGGATGCTCTGGATGTCATGGAGGTAGAAATCAAAGATGATCAAGTTGAGTCATTATGGGTGAGACTTAAGGCAAAGGCCAACAAGACCAATATCCTGGTTGGAGTCTGTTATAGACCACCCAACCAGGAAGAAGATATTGATTTATTACTCTTTAAACAACTGGAGGCTGCCTCAAGATCACCTGCCCTTGTTCTGGTGGGCAACTTTAACCTACCAGACATCTGCTGGGACTTAAACACTGCAGAGAAGAGGCAGTCTAGAAGGTTTCTGCAGTGTGTGGAAGACAATTTCCTATCCCAGCTGTTATGTGAGCCTACGTGAGCCCTGCTTGACCTGCTGCTCACAAATCGAGAGGGGCTGGTAGGGGATGTGGTGGTTGGAGGCTGCCTGGGGTCCAGTGACCATGAAATTATAGAGTTTTCAATACATGGAGAAACCAGGAGGGACATTAACAGAACTTCCTCTCAGAAAGACTGCCGATGATAAAAAACTGAGAGGGTGGTTGATACAGTGGGAAGCTGTGCTGCCATTCAGTGAAATCTGTACAAGATGGAGAGTTGGGCAAAGAGGAAGGAGTTGACCTGCTGGACAGCAGCACCATAGAGAAGATTGCAAATGCTTGTGGATAGCAAGTTAACT
The DNA here is from genome assembly GCF_015220805.1 of Pogoniulus pusillus. Lineage (NCBI taxonomy): Eukaryota > Metazoa > Chordata > Aves > Piciformes > Lybiidae > Pogoniulus > Pogoniulus pusillus. The sequence continues at coordinate 91,911,866 of NC_087309.1, forward strand.
GTGAGCCAGCAATGTACCCTTGTGGCTAAAATGGCCAACAGTCTTCTGGGGTGCATTAAGAATATAGCCAGCAGATCAAGGGAGGTTCTCCTTAGTCTCTGCTCTGGTGAGACCACATCTGGAATATTGTGTCCAGTTCTGGGCTTCCTAGTTCAAGAGAGACAAGGAACTACTGGAGGGAATCCAGCAGAGGGCTACAAAGATGGTTTGGTACTTAGAGCTTCTCACTTAGAAGGACAGACAGAAAGACTTGGAACTGCTTAAGCTGATGAGAAGACTGAGAAGGGATCTTAGCAATGCTTAAAAATTCTACAGGGTGGGTGTAAAGAGATTGGGACCAGACTTTTCAGAGGTGCCTAGGACAAAGGACAGTGAGCACAATCTGGAACACATGAAGTTCCATGAATTTGAGAGAAAACTCCTTTCAACTGAGTGACAGCACTGCAAGAAGCTGCTCAGAGAGGCTATACAGTCTCCTTGCAAGATACTCAGAACCTTCCTGGATGCAACTCTGTGCAGCCTGCCCTAAGTGAGCCTGCTTGAGCATCGAGGTTGGACTAGGTTGTCTCCACATGTCTCTTCCAACTCCTACCATTCTGTGATCCTGTGATTCTGTAAAATGACGGATAGACCAGTTTGGATTTTGTTTAAAATACTTGAAAAAAAATTCCCACAGTGTGTATAGATATGTTTCACACTGTGTGTATACATACATTCATGCAGGCATAAGTGCAGTTATTAGCTGAAAAGGAACAAGTGCAAAAAGTGTCATACTAAAAATTGGTAGAATAGCTTTTGTTACAGATATTTTTAAGTGCAGACTTATGTGTTCCTTTAAAAAAGGCAGTATATTTCTAAATATCTTATTGGCTTATAGTATATCTGGTGCACTGCTGCCAGCAATTTAATGTATTAAATTTTCATTATGTTTTTCATACATTACGGCATTCAGTGGATACAGAAAACTTTCAGTAGAGCTAGTAACAATGATTATTTTATTTGAGGAGGTGATGTGGGGAGAGAAGCAAGTCATGCTTACACGTTTACATATCTATTATGTAATAGTCATTAGCTCTTCTTTTCCTGACAAAGGAGAAGTATATGCCTAAATATTTCAAAATATTTCTAATATGAATGTTAATATACATATGTGCAATTATCAAAAGTTTAGTACACTTTAAAATGTTAACTCACCATGATTTAAATATGGCATTGTCAGCATTGTTCATCTCTGATTCTTTTATTTTTTAGCAGCTTAACTAAAGTCACAGACCTTAAGCAGTTTTATTTACAAACCTTACCCGTTAGCTGGTGTATATACTGTTTGTTAAAGGTGCTTTTCTCAGTATTTCTCCAGCTACTTGTTGATGGATCTCATCCTTTTTTATTTAATTATCCGTAAAGCAGTTATAAGGTTAGGACTGTGTTCACGGAGTCCAAACAATAAAAAATTACATTGTTTCTGTACTTCACAATCCAGAAACTGTGAAGACAGGAACCTTTTAAAATAATGATGAGTCACAGTGCCAGACGCATTTCCAAAACTATCCTTCTGTATTTCTGTAATAGACGAGATAGATTAGGTTGTATTTAAATGACCATTAAAATAATTTGACTCACATTCTTTAAAAGAGCAGAAAAAACATCTTCAGCCTTCTTATAGATACACAAAGTTAGTAAAGAATTTGCTTAGAATGATGCTATAAAACATTACTAATTCAAACTTGCATAGCTAAACAGTTTATTAATATAACTTTAGTTAAATCAGTTCAAGTTTGTTTGTATCAAATACTAAATTACTGTGCAAAAGTACTATTTCAGAGCACTGTATTAATCTTGGGGAAGAAGTGGGAGAACTGCATATCAGCATCATTAGTGTCAAATTCTGGAGTTACAGTAAGTGAATAAATAAGTACATGCATTATCACCGTTGTAGATAATTTGCCATTTTTTTCTGGCAAATGGCTTACTGCAAAAAAACCTTCTATTCCTTCATTCAAATAAAATTGTAAATTCCCTAGTTTGCCATTTTTACCACACTGCCTCATTTTCCCCCTGGTCTAGAGGCTCTATCTGGCTCTGCAACTTTTGTCTGCCTCACCAGCCCTGATTTCTAAGTAACCTGTGATTGAGTTTCAAATTTATGTTATCTCATAATGACATTGTTAGCTTAGCAATGGAACTATAGAAAAACAGAATTAAATGTAGAAAAGAATACTTTGCATGCTAACTTGGAAAAGAAAACACATGTGCCCTGGAAAAAAGAGGATAATTTAAAATCTAGAAGTTAGAACCTCAGTTAATGAATTGTAACAGAGAAAATGGAGAAGACTGATCCAATGTGCTAATGTTCGCCTGTTGCCAGTATTCAGAAAGAGCATTCCCTTGTCTGCCTTGAAAACCTGGTCATACAGATTGGTGGCACATGAAAAACCGATAGTAGTTCCACATAGCTGTTCATATTGGTTTGAACCAGGAAGACTCATTATATAGTAAAGTACCCTGAAAATATCAGAATTGCAGTGCAATGGCATGATAAAAAGGTTTCTAAGAAGGTAACAGGAGGAAGGGATGTATGTTTGGGCTGTACTTTTTCACTGTGCCAAGGCACTGTTTTGGAGAATAGGGATTCTTTAGTTATTTCTAAATTTAACTGAGTAGATGGATCTTCCAGAAACCTGCAAGATTCCCAAGACCACTCCACATATCAGCATTGCCCTTTTAGGCTTGTAAGATAAAACTGCTGTCTGCAAACATTGTTTTTTATGTCAGATAATGCAGTTCTTTATGTAACTTGGTTTTTGAACTTTAATGATAATACAAATGTATATAAAGATGGATAATGAGGATGCCCTTGAACATACTTAGAAGCACAAACACAATGGAAATATCTTTCCACTGCTAATGTTTTTATCACACTAGGCATGATCCTGAAGGCTACACCAGCATTAGCAAGTAGCATAGTTAGAGCAGATCTGTAGAGAATCTCAACTCTGTGTTCATGCTATACGGAATTTTGGTTTTGTACTAGCTCTGGCCTAATTCTGTGGGGTCAGTGGCCATTAGCAGTCTTGAGTATAACTGCTAGCTTGGTTTGATGGAAGAGAATTTACACTGTGACCTGAAACCATCCTGCAGTGTGAAACAAAGTACAGTTGGTGAGGCAGATGGGAGTCTGTTGTTGGACTGATACAAACTAATATGCAAGTATCGCCACACACCTTGACTCCGTCAATCAGGAAATACATGAACCATGAAGTTTGGCCTCAGTTCCACCTGCAGTTATTTCTACAAAATTGTGTAAACATAACTAGTGTGTCTATACTCCAGAATTCCTAGAGTACCAGAATCTTTGCTGCCACCATTTGCTCTGAGTCAGGTGCTTGACAACACTTTCTATAGAGAAGAGCTTAATAGTGTATTCTCACTTCTTTTAAATGTTTTATTTGCCTTGAAAAAAGCAAAATGCATTTAAATGCTACTTCCTCTAAAAAGTTGCAAAAAGCCCCATTATTACTGACAGGAGGTATGCTAGGCTCTTGGAAGAGCAAAATACTGATGTGGAGAGCTTTTAAATTGTCTAAAACTCATTAATTGTCAGGTCTGAATAGAAGTAGAATTCTGGGTGTAAAGCCTATGTATGAAAGGTATGGAGAACCTTTTACTGTTCAGAACTGTTTTAGTTTCCTGACTGTTGCTCCTTCTAAAAATATTTTCTATGCCAGTATATTTTCAATTCCGGTAAGTGTTTTTGCCTTGTGGCCAGTCTTTCAATTTATTTTTTCTGTTGATAATACCCACCATTATGACACAGAAAAGGCGTTCGCTAAATTATATTTAATTTTCTGCTTGAATTTAGGCCACTGAGCATTAGGGACCTCGGAGCTTACAGGCCATTTTTACTGTAGTAGTCATTTTATACTGTGATTCTCTTTGTGCGTTAGAATCTGTTCCTTCAGCTGTATGATTTTATCATAGATAGTTTCAGTAGCATAAGGAGATATTCTTGGCTTTGAAGCTTAAGCTGTGCGGAGGAGTTCTAAAAGTCTTGGTTGTAGGTGTGATTGTCATGGTGTTAGGAGTCATAGTCAAATAATATGGTGCTGTGAAGAGATCCTAAGTCTTTTCCTCAGTGATGTGGTGATTCAGCATTGGTAGAGTAGCAGTAGAAGTAATACGATTCTCCTTACTGGTTTACATTGATGTTAAGGCCACAAAGAAAGTCCTAGGGTTTACTGATGCTATAGTATCTTTGAGGTTGAAAAAGTGGAGTTCAATGTACTTTTGTAACTATTAATTACATATCCAAATTTTACTTTTACAAGGCTAAATTTAGATAGACAAATGGAGAAATTTAACTGATATTTCTGTGCTTTCATTTCTCCATCTGAACATTAAGAGATAACTGGTATTCACTTTGAGAAGAACTTCTAAATAAGACAGTAGATTGGACTACCACAGAGAATTCATGTACTTTACATCATGACAATGTGTCACATTTTTTTAAAAGAGTGGACAGAGTGAGACACTCACAAATGAATTGGAAAAGAAATACAGAATTATATTTGAAAAGAAAGATACAGAAAAATTACAGAAAATATACAGGATACATAGCAACCTCCCCCTCCCCTTAAAACTTTCCCCAACTGGAAGCTAAGCTACAATCCATAGTGCTCCTTACCCCTTAGCACCTCTGCTGTCCATAGGCCTAAACAAGGCCTCTGCAGCCATAACCAGGCCCACTCCCCTTGTTTACCTAAATAAGTAGCTCCCTGTTGCCCTTGTGGGGGCAAGCAGCGACCTGGTTCAGGAACGAGACGGTGACCTGTTCCTGGCCACTCGTGACCACAGCTCACACACACCGATGCGGTGGAGAACAAAGGGCGTTTATTCGTGTACAGTGCTGGGTTATACAGTGTGAAGATAAACATAATTTCCGTCTGCTTACATCACCACTAAATATTATAGGTTATGGCAGTAAGGAGAGGGGCCCCTGTCTTTCCATACATCCCGTTATCTTCCAGATGCCAGACCCTAGCTGTCCACATTTCCCCCCTCCCTATGCTCAATAAGAGTAGCTAAGATATGACATTTTCTTAAAAGTATAAAATTGTAAAAAAGTATAAAATTCTATATAGAAAGAGCACAGAAAAATAGTCACAGTATGAAAAGACCTTAACAGTAGATTTCAGTAGTCAGGCACTTTAAATGAGGTACTGTTGAGAACAATGTAGTGCAACCAAGTGCGGTTAGTGTAAAAGTATGAGATGAGAACATTCTTCACATTATCGTTAGTAAACACCCAAAGTGCTCATACCCATCACCCATGAAAATCCCCCCAAAATATGTTTCTAAGTCAGTTGCCATATATTGTACTATCCCTATCTTCTATAACTATTTTCTTCACAGTATAACATTCTCTGGTGCAAACCTAAGCTACTTTGTGCAAGAGAATAGTAATAATACTGAAGGTACCTTAGAGCAAATCTTACTGCTCTACAAGCATGATATCTATAGTCTGCAACCTGCGTCTAACAAAGGATACAAACGTGTTCAGTACACAGGGTCCAAAAATTAAAGTCAGCACAATCATCGCGATCGGTTCCATCAGGGAGGATATCAGGGTGGTTAGCCATGGTGATCGGTTATACCATAATTCGAACCATCCTTGTTGGGCTTCCCTATCCCTTTTTCTTTGGGCCAATCTCTCTCTTAATTTAGCCATCGAATCTCTAACTACTCCGGTGTGGTCTGCGTAAAAGCAACACTCCTCCTTCAAAGCTGCACAAAGGCCTCCTGACCGCATGAACAGAAGGTCTAATCCTCATCTGTTCTGTAAAACCACCTCTGAAAGCGATGAGAGAGATTCTTCTAGGGAGGCCATGGAATTTTCTAGTCTTTGCAGGTCCTCATCGATGACAGCCTGTAGGTGGGTTAGGCCCTTTTGTTGGGATACCAAGGAAGTCGGCATGTCAGTGTCTGTACGAGGCATTGGATGGTCTTACCATACCCAAAATCAGAATCACACAGAGACATCACAGCCCTCCCTTTCAAGGGCCTCCTTGCTGTTGCTTGGATCTTGCTGGTGTGACTCTTTCTAGCGTGGGTGGTGGTGAAGTGCTTTTTGGGTTGTCATCATCCTCTGCCACCGGGAAGTACGCGTTACGAGGGCGTCCAATCAAGAGGTCCTGTGGACGAAAACTCACAGTTTTCATTAGTTTTTATTCTGGAGGTCTGGTTTAATAGATTTAAGTGGACACCACTTGACCTTGCCATCTTTTCTGACTGCGGTGTATCCACGCCCTGTTAAAGCTAATTTCCATCCTGATTCCCATTCTCCTAACTAATTTCTAACTATGACTGATGGGCCCTCTTCTAATGCCTGAGTGGCCCAATGTTTTTGGGAAGGGCCGTTTGTCTCCTCCCCTCTTGGGAACTGATTTAATGCTAATAGAGCAGTCGTCAGCAGATGTGCTTGATCCCCTGAAGGAATGGTACCATTGAACCCTTTGATTTTGCTAATACCTCTGATTTTGTTTTTAGAGTCTGATTTGCTCACTCGACTACGGCCTGTCCTGTGCTATTGTACGGAATCCCACGAACTAAACTGATACCCCATTTTGAAACAAATGCTTGAGCTGTCTTAGAGAAAAAATTTGGACCATTGTCTATTTTGATCTGATTGGGGATACCGAGCCACGCCATGGCTGTTAACCAGTGTTAAATGGTTGCTTTGGAGTCAGCTTTGAGATGTTGTGTGGCCACTATCATTCTGCTGTAGGTGTCTACAGTTACTGCCAGCCACGCTCGTGGCTTCAATAGTTGGCAAAGTGTAAAGTCTGTTTAGATGGTGGGACCCATTCAGCACACACCGCGTTCACTTCTCTCCAATTTGTGAGAGAGAGTTGTTTCCCTACCAACCCCTTTTTATTTTTATTAAAAGTCTCTTGCTGTTTGCTTCTATCTCTTCCTCTGAGCTCGAGCTGGACTGCTCTCCCTCGATGCGGTCTGACTCCGAGCCAGAAGATGACTGACTGCTCGTTCCGGAGTGCTAGCAGTTTTTCGCTGAGCTCCGCCCCCGCCCCCTTTCTTTGTCTGCTGGCTCCCTTTTCCTGCGCTCACCCCGCCCCTTGCTCGGGCTATGTTTCCGCCCCTTCTTCTTACCGGTGGGTGCCGCCCCCCTGCTCGGCTCGCTCCACCTGCAGGGGGTTGGAGGGGCCAATTGGTACGTGCTTTGATTGGTTTCTTGGCTTCTTTCCCTGTTTTTCCTCCCTGCTTCTCTTTTCTGATTGTCTGATTCTGACTCATCTGCCTCCCCTTTGTCCCTGCCGCGCCCACCTTCGCCACGCCCACCTTCGCCACGCCCTTCACCTTGCCGCTCGGCGCCATCTTTATGCGAGTACAGAGGTGGAGGCTTTGTCCAGGTCTCTTCTGAACTGCCCCCCGCCTCCACATTCCTTGCCTCTCGAATCAGCTCGCCCCAGGGGGATTTTACGGGTACTTGCTCCTCAATCGGGGGTTCCAGGGGTTTTGGGGGCGTTTCCGGAGGGACATTTCCCTCCTGATCTTTTACCTCGTCGGGACCGCTCCCCCCCGGGGGGTCCGGAGTCTGCTTGACCCCCCCGACTCCTGCTTTTGGAATGACTAACAGATATTCCTTAGCCACCTTCCAAGTTTCTTTCTCTTGCATGGCTGTTTTCAGAGCCTGCTCGACTCTGCCCCAAGCCTTTAGATGTTTTGCACACCCAGCAGATTTTGTTTCCTCTGCTAGTGCTCGGGTGCATTTATCCCACACCTCTGGGTGGAGAATCTCCACTGGCTAGTCAATGACCCCAATTTGTAAAAGTCTTGCAATAGCAAGAGTAAAATCCCTACCCTTACAATTTATATGCCACTGATTACGTAATAGCGATACGACCTTCACAAGAGCCTCCGTGGTCCTCGGTGTCCCTGGGGGGCGTCCCCCCCTCTTCGCAAACTCCGCCTGCCGAGCTGATCCTGGAGCTCCGACAGCCGCTCCTGGAGCGCAGGTGTTCTCCCGGGTTTCGGCACCACTTGTTGCCCTTCTAGGGGCAAGCAGCAACCTGGTTCAGGAACGAGACAGTGACCTGTTCCTGGCCACTCGTGACCACAGCTCACACACACCGATGCGGTGGAGAACAAATGGCGTTTATTCGTGTACAGTGCTGGGTTATATAGTGTGAAGATAAACATCATTTCTGCCTGCTTACATCACCACTAAATATTATAGGTTATGGCAGTAAGGAGAGGGGCCCCTGTCTTTCCATACATCCCATTATCTTCCGGACGCCAGACCCTAGCTGCCCACACTCCCACCAGAGACAGCAGGCAGGAGGGAAAGGAGAGCGAGTTAGCATTGCTGCCAGCTTATAAAGAGGTAGCAGAATTCTGGGATTGAATAACAATTTTACACTTTTCCTGTGTCCACCTCCTCAACACCTCTAGTCCTTAGAGGATTTTTAACTCTGTTTCCTAACCTACAAAATTCCACCCCTTATCCAATCTCATAATTTCTGCATCACTGCTCATCTAACTAGAAACAATATTCTTATATTATATTGCCAGCATTGCACCCCAGTTAACAATCTTTGACCACCAATATGGTTAGATAATCGTTCTCCGTTTACTTCCGTGTTACAGTGAGTTATATGCTTACTTGGAAGAGGTGTACATAGCTAACTTAGTACATGTGGAAAGTACAGGTTGGCTTAAGTTTATGTGTGAGGTGCAGATAGGTTAATTTTTATAAACAACCTGTAGGGTCAGCCCCCTGCAGCTGCATGTAGGGGATGTTATCCACCATCTGGTTTCCTGCCACTAAGATGGATTCAAGGATGCTCTGCATCACAGGGTTGCTCGTTGCTTATCAATTCATGTCCTTCTGTTAGCAAGAAATCTGTCCACATTATATTATAAGATTCATCCCTGGTATAGAGAATGGTTGCACCCAGCAGGAGGATGGAGATGACTTGCATCATCGCCACCACTGCTGTCAGCCCACCAACAAGGATGATGCTGTTTCCATGTGGCACCATCTTTGAAGCACCACCTGGAGCCATGGAACCAGGGGAGGCTGCTGGCAGGGCCAGAGTCACCTCTTGCATTTCTGCAGCCCTCAGCTTTGCACTGTGAAAATATGAAACAGATGGTTTTGCCAGCTCCACTCTGCTCCACCACTCCAGCTCCACCCATGCAGTGCCATTCAGCTCCATGCTGTGGGTCAGCTCAAGTTGCAGAAGTGGGGAAGTCATCATCTTCCTTGCCCACTTCAAAACATGCAAATTGCTGCCCGCTGCTCACTTCTTTGCCCTTCACCACCCAGGAGGGGAGCAGCTCACTCCTCCAAGTCACCTCCCTCCAAACCTCCATAGCCACCACTACACCGCACTTCAGACCAGCAAGAGAGACAGGCTCTTCCTCTCTGCAGACTTCTCCCTCACTACCCCACCACTTTGGGATGGAGAGTGAGCTTAAGAGAAGCACAAAGTGCTTTTCAGTCACCCAGACTATCCACAGTGCTCCTTCTCCTCTGGTGCCTCTATTGCCTGTAGGCCCAAACAAGGCCTCTGCAGCCACAACCAGGCCCCACATGTTTACCTAGATAAGTAGCTCCTACCAGAAACAGCAGGCAGGAGGGAAAGGAAAAGAGAGTGAGTTGGCCTTGCTGCCAGCCTATAAAGAGATAGCAGAATTACAGGATTGAATGACAATTTTACACTTTCATGTGTCCACCTCCTGGACTGCTCTAGTCCCTAGAGGATTTTTAACTCTATGATTCTCAACCTACAACACAGTGCTTGAGGAGATACATTTGATAACAGTTAACATTATCACAGTATCACAGTATCACAGTATCACCAAGGTTGGAAGAGACCTCACAGATCACCAAGTCCAACCCTTTACTACAGAGCTCAAGGCTAGACCATAGCACCAAGTGCCACGTCCAACCTTGCCTTGAACTGCCCCAGGGACAGCGACTCCACCACCTCCCCAGGCAGCCCATTCCAGTGTCCAATGACTCTCTCAGTGAAGAACTTTCTCCTCACCTCCAGCCTAAATTTCCCCTGGCACAGCCTGAGGCTGTGTCCTCTCGTTCTGGTGCTGGCCACCTGAGAGAAGAGAGCAACCTCCCCCTGGCCACAACCACCCTTCAGGTAGTTGTAGACAGCAATAAGGTCACCCCTGAGCCTCCTCTTCTCCAGGCTAAACAATCCCAGCTCCCTCAGCCTCTCCTCGTAGGGCTTGTGCTCAAGGCCTCTCCCCAGCCTCGTCGCCCTTCTCTGGACACGCTCAAGCATCTCAGTGTCCTTCCTAAACTGGGGGGCCCAGAACTGAATGCAGTACTCAAGGTGTGGTCTAACCAGTGCAGAGTACAGGGGCAGAATGACCTCCCTGCTCCTGCTGACCACACCATTCCTGATGCAGGCCAGGATGCCACTGGCTCTCTTGGCCACCTGGGCACACTGCTGGCTCATGTTCAGGCGGGTATCAATCAGCACCCCCAGATCCCTCTCTATCTGGCCGCTCTCTAGCCACTCCGACCCCAGCCTGTATCTCTGCATGGGGTTGTTGTGGCCAAAGTGCAGCACCCTGCACTTCGAGCTATTGAACGCCATCCCATTGGACTCTGCCCATCTGTCCAGGCGGTCAAGGTCCCGCTGCAGAGCCCTTCTGCCCTCCAAATCAGTCACATCTGCCCCCAGCTTAGTGTCATCTGCAAACTTGCTGATGACTGACTCCGTGCCCTCATCCAGATCATCTATGAAGATGTTAAAGAGGATGGGGCCCAGCACTGATCCTTGGGGACACCACTAGTGACTGTCTGCCAGGTGGATGTGGCACCATTCACCATCACTCTCTGGGTCCGGCCCTCCAGCCAGTTCCTAACCCAGCACAGAGTGTTACCATCCAAGCCGCGGGCTGACAGCTTAGCCAGCAGTTTGCTGTGGGGGACAGTGTCAAAGGCCTTGCTGAAGTCCAGATAGACCACATCCACAGGCCTCCCCACATCCACCAAGCGGGTCACATGATCATAGAAGGAGATCAGGTTAGAAAGGCAGGATCTGCCCTTCCTAAACCCATGCTGGCTGGACCTGAGCTCTTTGCCATCCCTCAGGTGTACTCTTATCACCCCCAAGATAACCTGCTCCATCAGTTTCCCTGGCACTGAGATCAGGCTGATGGGTCTGTAGTTCCCAGGTTTCTCCATCCGACCCTTCTTGTGGAAGGGGACCACGTTGGCCATTTTCCAGCCTCCTGGGACCTCTCCGGTGAGCCAGGACTGCTGGAAAATGATGGAGAGTGGCTTGGCCAGCTCAGCTGCCAGCTCTCTCAGCACCCTGGGATGGATCCCATCTGGTCCCATGAACTTGTGGGTGTCCAGATGACTCAGCAGGTCCTGAACTAATTCTTCGTGAATTTCCAGGGGAACACACCGCTCCCAACCCCATCCCTCAGTTCAAGAGGCCACTTGCCTCCTCCTCCCTCCTTGCTTTTGAAAACTGAGGTGAAGAGGGCATTCAGGACCTCAGCCTTTTCTTCATCATCAGTTATAGTGTTCCCCTCCTGGTCCAATAAGGAGTGGAGGCTCTTCTTGCCCTTCCTTTTAGCGTTGATAAATTTATAAAAGTGTGTTTTATTATCTTTCACGGAAGTGGCCAGCGTAAGTTCTAGCTGGGCCTTAGCCTCTCTTAATTTTTCTCCTGCATAGTCTGGCTTAAACACATCAGGAGAAGCCTTCCCCTCCTTCCAAAGGCGATACACCCTCTTTTTCTCCCCCACTTCCTTCAGGAGCTGTTTACTCATCCAGGCTGGTCGCCTTCCCCGACGGCTCATCTTTTGGCACATGGGAACTGCCAGCTCCTGTGCCTTCAAAAGCTCCTGTTTAAAGTAGGTCCAACCATCCTGGACCCTTTTGTTCTCAAGGACTGCTGCCCAGGGAACTTTGGAAATAAGTTTCTTAAGCAAATTGAAGTTTGCCCTCCGAAAGTCCAAGGTGTAGGTTTTGTGGTAGTGCCTCCCTACCTCCTTGCATTTTGAAAACTCCACTAACTCGTGATCACTACACCCCAGGCAGCCTCCCACTGCCACATCTCCCACCAGCCCTTCTCTGTTGGAGAGTAGCAGGTCAAGCTGACACGTGATCACTGCTTACATGAAATACAGTTTACATCTGTGTTTCAATTAGCTGTGTAAGTATAATTTTGCACTTGAGGGAAGGTTAAGATGTATTTACTTTGTGGTCAGTTTATTGTACGGATTTCCTAATTAAACTTAATTTTTTTACAGGAGGTGCTGAAACAACTACAAGGAAGTATTGAAGATGAGGCAATGGCATCTTCTGGACAAATTGACTTACTGGAACGACTTAAAGGTACACCTAGAGTTATGTTCTAAGTAGGCTCATTTATTTCTCAGTTTATCCTTTTGGATAAAATTTTGTATCTTGTCTGCATCATTTTTACAGGGTCGACTTTGATAATTAGACATAGTTAACAGTGTCTCTTGGTTTTGCCTAAGCATTTCAAGACACATACTCAAAAAAGCCTGCGTTTCTGTGCTATTTGTTTAATGATGGATTAGTTCCACTGATTTTCCAAACTTATTTGCATGCCCTGCCCTCTCCACTTCATTTTACTGGAATTGTATCTGCCATACTGCAAATTGATGCCTCCTTCCATAGAACATGTGCTCAAATGTGTGCCATCACATTGCATGGGATGTGCAAAACAAGTCCAGATTATTATGGAGTGGGTTATTCATTATGAAATAGTAATAAAATTATGAATATTTTTAATTAATGCAAAAGTTGTTACTTTATTTACAAGTTCTTTATGTGCAATTGTGCAAATAGATTACAGAATGTGTACAGTGCATAGGGCAGTACCAAACAATTTCAAAGAATTTAGTAAAACTACCAAAATACAAACACTAAGCTTTTGGGGATTCTTGCGGTGCAGTATGGTGCTTGCCCTCTAGAGGGAACTACCTGAAAGGAGGTTGTAGTCAGCTGGGGGTTGGTCTCTTTTCCCAGGCAACCCGCAACTGAACAAGGGGAGCCAGTCTCAAGTCATGCTGGGGGAGGTATAGGCTGGATGTAAGGAGGAAGTTCTTCACAGAGAGTGATTTGCCATTGGAATGGGCTGCCCAGGGAGGTGGTAGGGTCGCTATCCCTGGAGGTGTTCAAGAAAAGACTAGATGAGGCACTTAGTGCCATGGTCTAATTGATTGGATAGAGCTGGGTGCTAGGTTGGACTGGATGATCTTGAAGGTCTCTTCCAAACTGATTGATTCTATGATTCCTTTCTGCTAAGGCAGAAGGCAAAATTACTTACATTTACAGGGCTAACAGAACCAAAGCAAAAAGCTTTAGTTACAAAGTGTACTGCGTTATAATTGCAGTACCCAGAACACTTAGAGGAGTGCTGTTGGTGGTGTGATAACCATTGGAAGCTTTTGGAATTTCCTCAGGACTCTGGCAGGGTGCTGGAGCTTGCACTGTCTCTGACCTGGTCTTGATCACTTTTCGGGCAGAGGGTGTCGTTTGCAAAGCTCTGGATTCCTCATGGAAGTTTGCAGATAGGCAGGCAGCAAGGTGTCTTATGGCATGACAGTACCCTGCTCTCTTTCACCACGCAGGCTGCCTTGAGGTCTCTCGGGGGCACATGGTTCTCCTGGTTAATCCCTTCTGCCCAGTCCAGGTTGTCATTACCTGCTGGCAGTATTGTTTACGCTAGAAATGTCATAGGAGATGACTGCATTTAAGGGCCCTGTGATGAATAGAGTTGTCATGATTTATGTGATAGGATCTCTGAGAAGCTATTCAGAAGTGGGCCAGCAGAACAATTTGTAAAACATTATTGCAAAACTCTACCCATTTCTTAACTCCTCTGTGAAAGAGACAGGCAGGCTCACATGGCATGACTGTTCTGATTGTCAGGATTGTAGTTTGTCTATCTGCTCAGATGGCTGTTGTTCTTGAAGTTGATATTCTGTGGATTTCCATGCCAGATGCATCCATCAAAAAATCATGGAATTGTTCAGGAAATAAAGAATTATGTTGGAAATTAAATTTTAAATTTGGGCTACTGAACTTCAGGTTTGAAAATGTCTACTCTTTATTATTTAGAACTGAACTTGGAATGTACTAACTTCCCTGGTGTGAAGTTAAGGCCTAAGGTGTCCATGCGTTCATATGGGAGCCGAGAAGGGTCCATGTCAAGCCGTTCAGGAGAGTGCAGTCCTGTTCCCATGGGATCATTTCCAAGAAGAGGATTTATGAATGGAAGCAGGGAGAGCACTGGTTATTTAGAAGAGCTAGAAAAGGAGAGGTAACTTTCTTTATTTATTCATCCAGTATCAAGTGACTTCAGTTTTAACATAAAAGTTGACTGACATTATTCAGCTATCATACATATAGTTTTGAGATCACTGGTGTATTTATCCGGACAGTTAAGGAAACCAAGAATCTACATGCAGAAAAATAAAACAAATATTAAGCGCATCATACAGTTTCTACTGCTTCATGTTGGCATTTCTTCATTACACTTTGCTGGCTGAAAATCATTTTATTTTGATCAGCAGATTGTCAGCATCTGAAATACATTTAGAGAGAGAGGGTGGAGTATCTCAAACATCTCCATTATCACCTCACCATTGCTGACAAGTGCTGTTAACAATGTGATGGTGCAATCTTTCTCTTTTCTTTTTTTTCCAAATGGTTATAACTGCAATGGCAGATTGATCAGTTACTTGCTATTAGCAGACATTTACCTAGCAATTCTGCTTCTCAGGAAAAATATCAACTAAGCAAAAGTACTTATATTTTCCAGATGTTGTTCCTGTCAGATGTTTTGTGTTGACAAAATCATGGAATTTCTTTTCCTGGTGGAAGGTAGTGGTATCCGTTTAATAGGACTTTATTTTATGGTTCAAGTGAACTCCAGATCACTTGAAAGAAATAGTATTAATTTGTAGCACCTGGAGTTCTTCAAGGTGATTAGCACATCTGATTTGTGATCTGCAGTCATTTCCTACTATTCTAGTTTCTAAGGTGATTGTTCTTCCAATGTTTGCCAATAAGAACAGGCAGTGAGCTGGTCCTTGTTTGAAATAAGGTAAGAAAAAAACAGGTTTAATTTCAGATGAGCATAGGCAGTGTTACTCTCACAGCTGATGGGGTAAAGATTTGTGTAGGGTAGAAGATGATCTGAAGAAGCGTTGCCAGTTCATGTCTGAACAATGGAGCAGGTCATTCTACAGGTCATTTCTAGGCACATGGAAGAGAAGAAGGTTATCATGAGTAGTTGGCAAGAATTTACCAAGAGGAAAAAATGGTAAAATCTGGTTTCTATTACAAAAAAACAAACAACATTCAGCTTAGCTAAAAGTTTTCCCCTCAACATGAGGAGCAATAGAACAAGGGGACACAGTCTCAAGTTGTGCCAGGGTAGGTATAGGCTGGATATTAGGAAGAAGTTCTTCACAGAGAGAGTGATTTCCCATTGGAATGGGCTGCCCAGGGAGGTGGTGGAGGCACCGTCCCTGGAGGTCTTCAAGAAAAGACTGGATGAGGCACTTAGTGCCATGGTCCAGTTGATTGGTTAGGGCTGGGTGATAGGTTGGACTGGATGATCTTGGAGGTCTCTTCCAACCTGGTTGGTTGGTTCTATGATCTGAGGGAAAGCAAATTAGTCAGTTGATTAACTTACTGGAATGATGGTGAAATTGCCTGTTTCTCATTTGCTTAGCTCACCTCTAATTTCAAAGTCAAAAAAAAAAGAAAAGAGAAAAAAAATGGGAGGTGTGTAATTTTTAGGTTGCAAATTTCAAATACACTATTCATTAAATACCTCCTACTTTTTCTTTGGCTATTTCGAAGTGTATTTGGTAAGTCACTGTATATACATCAAAACTTTTTGGAATACACTGCAGGTTACTTTTTTGTTAATTTGCCTTTTGCAATTTAGTAAACTTAATAAACTTTTGTGAATTGTGTAACGTACCACTAAGAATGACCATCTTATGATGATTCTCATAATGAACATGTTTGTGTGCTGTGTTTATTCTGTCTCATTTATGCCACTTCTGTTTTTTGTCTGTTCGTTGGTTGTTTTTTCTTTTCTACGTGTTGATTTTGAACATTCTTTTCTGTTTCATGACTTCTCTTTCTGCCTTGCACTTAGTTCCCTTTGGCTGACTCTACAACTTGCCTAAGTCTCTACACTCTCTAAGTGTTTAATTTTCAAGTTTTTTCTTTATCACCTGTCAAATGAGGTGGAAGTATTAATTACAAGTGTAATTTTAATAGTTAAAGTAGTGTAACATATAGTTTGTTTTCATTCTCCCTTTTAGCTGGGAATAACACTGAAAAGGTATTATAAAGAAGAAACAAGTTTTCTGCATTCATTCAGCACATGTTGTTGGGAGCTGCAAAAATGCATTGGAGGAGTCTTTCAAAATAACCCACTCTTCAGAAAAGCAGTTCAAGACATAAAATTTTTAACTCAAAAATAGCGTAAAGTTTTCTTCCTCTGCCACCTTGCATTCTTAATTGATAATCTATGTCAAATATCACTGTTTTCTCTGATACTGTGAAAGTCCTAATATAAACAGTTTGGAATATAAAAACATCGAATAACTGTGCTGGATTTTTCCATCAACCTTTTGATGATCAGTAATAGCTCTTATACCTTAACTGCTCTCCTAACCTCAAAGTTTCAGAAGACTGAGAAGTATAGCTATTTCTGGTTGGTCTAGTATCCAGTAGTAGTATAAATAGGAGAAGCAGCTTGTTAAACAGATCTACATTGACTTGCACCATATTTTCAAGCAAGTGCAGCCTTGTGTCATAGAGCAGGGATACCAAAGAAGCAAAAAATGACAAAGTTGCCCCCAGGTTATACATTATGTTGTTTAAGGAACACTTATGGTTCCGTAGGTTTCCTGGTATTTCTAGTGTTCATCGTACATGCCAAAACAGACTGACACAAATTCAGTACTCTCATCTTTTACAAGAGGAACTTAATAGTGTATTCACTTAGCTGAAAGTAATCCCTCTGGTTTCTACTACCAGTTATTTGACAGACAGGAGCAAAATAAGTCAGTCCTTTAACATTTGCAAATACTCATATGGTTAACTCATATGGTTCTTTCAAGAACTGCAATTATGTTTTCACAAATTGGACAACAGTGTATGGGCACACAAGGTTGTAAAATGGGAAGCCATGCAGAATACTTGTGTGTGCAGAGATCCAGCACAAGGTAGGAAGATGAAAAAATTACTTTCTTTAGAGACATTCTCCAGGCACCATCTATTAATTTCTCCTTCAATCTCTCAAAAGGATTTAGGGGGCTGGCAAGAATTCCTTCCTTGTAGCTGAAGAATTACTGTTTCACTTTAATCTTAATACTGTTACCTGCAACAGTATTGTAGTTGTTTGTGGCTTTTCACTGGTGTTGATTGTAAAAGCATCTGATAAAAAAGCTGCTGAGTAAATTACTTCATTTGTAGTCTCAACATTTGTAATAGTAGTTCTGTTTCAACTACTGAATCAAATCTGGAAATTCATTTCATTCTGTCGTGTTCAAAAGATATTTCATATATCTTAAAACTCCATAATTTGAAATAACTATTTTAAAAATCAATACATTTGAAAACTATTCAATATGTTAATTAAACTGCCAATTGCTTCTCAAACTGTGCATCACAGACAGTACAGAAGTAACTGTGACCTTTTTTTGCCTATTCACAAGCTGATTCATCAACTGGGAAGTCTGAGTATCATCAGCAAAAATCATTCACCTTTCGGCAGTGCAATTTGGCCTGTGTGAAAGCCAAATGGAGATGGACATTTAACAGTATACTTCTGTGGCCTGAACGCATTGACTCCACCCATGAGTGCAGTTGTACTGGATATTCTGGAACTCCAGTATGAGCTGGAATCAAGAGGCTAAATGGTAATGCTAATTGCTAATGCTTTCTTCTCTGTTCCCATAGCAGAGGAATGCAGGCCTTAGTTTGCTTTCACCTGGAAAGGAATCCAGTACCACTTAAACCATTTACCTTGGGGGTGGAAACACGGTTCAGCAATTCATCACTCAATGATACACAATGCATTGGAGAAAGGTAAAGCTCCAGAATAGGTGCAATTCATCGATGACATCATTGTGTGGGGCAAAACTGCTGAGGAAGCTTTCAAGAAAGGTATAAGCGGCTTCTGAAGAGACTGGAACTGAGTCACAACTTCCTTTAGCTCCTAGATTACCAGTTCTGAATTGGATGGTCAAAGGTAATGATTCATCACTACATGCCACAGATGCAACCTAGTTAAGTGGATGGATTTGATAACCCAACAAGACAGAATGGGAAACCTCAAGCAACCTGGTCTAGTGGAAGTGATCACCAATTTGTCAAAGGCACAAATTGCACAAAACCTCTGGTGGAGAAGGTAACTCATCTTGAGGAAGCTTTGCCTTAGGGGAGTATTTCTGATGAGGAAAAGAACTATGTTTTGTTCACAGATGGTTCCTGTCATCTTGTTGGGAACAAGTGAAATGGAAGTCAGCAGTTTGGAGTCCCAATGAGAAGAGTTACTGAAGCAAGAGATGGAGAAGGTGAATCCAGCCAGTTTGCTGAGGTAAAAGCTATCCAGGCAGCTCTTGATGTAGCTAAACATGAAAATTGACCTGTCCTTTACACTGATTCAAGCACAAAGCCAGTGCTTTGTGAGTTTGGCTAAAGGACTGGGAAAAGAATGGTTGGCAGTGGAAGGGAAAGCCTGTTTGGTGTACTGATCTGTAGCAAGACACTAATGCACGTCTTGAGAAGATTCCAGTGGAAGTGCAACACATAGACACACATGCCGAAGAGCAAAGCTACTGAGGAACACCAACACAACCATCAGGCAGATCTAGCTGCTAAAATTTCTCAAGCTGATACAAACTGTGATCCTGACCTTAATTGGAAACACTGAGGTGAACTGTTCTTAGCTTGGTGGCCTCATAATTAGTTTGGACATCAAGTTAGAGATGCAACCTACTGATGGGCACATGACAGATCATATATCTATGGATGCTATCATGCAAGTCATTCATGACTGACAGTTTTGCTGCTATTAAGCAGGCTAAGCAAATCCATCCTTTATGGTATAGTGAGTAATGGTCAAAATACAAGTATGGGGAAGCGTGGAGATTGATTACATCACTATACCTTGCTGTTTTTCTGGAAACAATACGTTCTTACTGTGGTAGAGGCAAGCACTGGATGGTTAGAAACCTATCCAGTACCACATGCTACTGCACGTAACACCATTCTTGGTCTAGAAAGACAGGTGATGTGGAGATACGTAACTCCAGAGATAATTGAATCAGACAATGGAACTCATTTCAAGAACAATCTTGTGAAAAACTCAGCCAAAGAGTATGGTATTGAGTGGATTTACCATATACTCTGCTATGCATCAGCTTTAGGAAAGATTGAACACTACAGTGGCTTGCTGAAGACCACCCTGAGAGCCATGGGAGGTGGAACTTTGAAAAACTGGGAATAACATTTAGCACAAGCAATATGGTTGGTACGTAGTAGAGGTTCTGTAAGCAGAGCAGGACCTGAACAATCAGATTTGTTGTGAACAATGAGTGGTGATAAAGTTCCTGTTGTACATGAAAAGAACCTGTAAGGAAAAACTGTTTGGGTATTTTTTCTTTTGGATGAAGAGAAACCTATCCAAGTGGTGGTTTCTGCTGAAGGTCCTGATTATACCTACTGCATAATGAAAGAGAATTGTGAAAATCAGTGTATTCCACAAAGAAATCTAACTTTAGTTGGGAGAGTTTAAATTCAGAGTGTCTAATACAAGCTGTTAGGAGTTTTCTGTTTCAGGTACAATGGTGACATAGAAAGGAAGTATCCACGAGGTACACAAGCACGAGCCCTGAGTTACCTGGAGTCCCTGTTTTCATCTCAGCTGTGATGAGACAAACTGTTTCCTGTTTTCTGAGCTTTTGAGTCACCTACATCTGAGATAGCTGGAATGAAGAGGAATGAACTGAAAATGCGACCTTTATCTTTGTAAATATTGTTTTAGATTAGGCAGATAATTTTACACAAAACACTGAATGATTAAAGAGTGGGTTGTGGTAGTTTGAGACTAATTGGAATATTATAATGAGAGAAATTAGATCATTGGTTATAAAAGAATTACAGTGATAAAGTCTGTATCATTCATCGTTTTCCTAGAAGGGATAAAAAGTCAAAATGTAAATAGTTTGTCCCTCTTTGCTCTGTGAGACTTCTCTTTGCTTTTCCTTTGCTTCACTCTGATATCTTCCACTAACAAATAACAAGTCAGCTTTGCTGGTTGTTTTGTTTTCTATCTGGGAGAGAAAGGGAAAGAGAGAGAGGTTGACTTTGAGTCCCTTATGGGCAGGTTCTTTGGGAGAGAATTTGGATTTCTGTATTATTTTTAAATTGTATATAATTGTAAATACTTCTAAATATGTTGTCCATATATGCTTGTAAATTTTCCTTTGCTGTAACATCCAGGCCTTTTCTTAAATGTAGTTTGGTGCATTATACAAAGTATACTGTCTGAAGGAACCCAGGTGTGAATTAGCCCACAACTGGTACACAAAAAGCTAGTGACTTCACAGCATAGAGGAGTGGATAGATTATTTAACCAGTGCCAGAGAACTCTGCCCAGCTTCTCATATGCATAGTTAGTGTTATCTTCAAACCTTGTTTCATATTTAACCTTTTCTAATGGATATATCAATGCCTATTTTGGTACCTACACATGGTAATAAAATCTTACTAGTGAGACATGTCCCACTTCTGTTTTTAATAGATCTCTTTTGCTTGCGGAGCTTGAGAAGGAAGAGAAAGAAAAGGATTGGTATTATGCCCAGCTTCAGAACCTGACTAAAAGGATTGATAGTCTTCCCCTTACTGAAAGTGTAAGTATATTCAGTATGCATGGTCATGTACTTGATGCTGTGTACATTTTAAGAGTTTGATGACATTCTTTACAATCATTTAATTTAAACCTTTTTTGTTCATGCCATAAAGCTAACTTAGCCTAAATAAATAATGGGGTTTTTTCCATGTATAATTTTACATGTTTAAATTCATCCCCATCATCATAAATGTTAGTGATAGAAGCACTGAAAAGTCATTATGACAAATAAATTGCATGTCAATACGTTTCTCTGTCCATTCAGTTATTTAGTGGATCATTCTAGTTTTGAAAGCAGTATTAGCCTGAGAGACAATTCATAGAGGAGCTCAGTTCATTACATCTCCAAACTGTTTTATTCAAGTCACCGTTATTGGATAATGGAGATGTCTGATATGCCAGTTAATAAAGGTTTTCCTGTTGTCAGTCCTCAGCAGCTTGGATATATTTGCATTGCGTTCAGTCAGACATACAGTGCTTGAAAGACCAAATTGCCCATCTTTGCTCCTCATCGAAACTCAATCAGTTTCCTGGAAGTAAAAACACTTCCATGACCCATGACCATGGGGTGAAGCAGCTGGACTTCAGCACGTGTAATACTGAAGCTTAGCTTATTAGAACACCAGAAACAAGGGGAGAAGGTCTGAAAATGATCTTGAGGAAGTGCAACCCATTCTCAAAGTCACTGGCAGCTATATATGTGTCACTGTGTTACAGGTTTTGATATTGTCTTCCCAGTTTTATAGGTCATGAATTAACTTAGCTTTTTTTTTTATTAGAATGTTTTACTTAACCTCTGCAATAAATCTCTTTGGTAATTATATCCATTGCTACTCGCTCCATCCACAACAGAATGGCAGATCCCATTCTTTTTAGTAGAACCATTTTGTGTATTTGTAGTTGATTGTCTCTTTTGACTGGATTGACATTGGCAAAAGCTTCTGGGAGAACTGCTCTTGGAGACTCATTTATTTGCAAGCTGAGTAATAGTCCAAAATCAGTTAAGACCTATGCACCTGCATTGGAAGACTGTATCAGTTGGAATGTCTTCCCTTAAGCCACATTATTGTTCCTGAATTGAATAGGGTTTTTTGGTAGGGTAATTAAAAATAGGGTAGATAGCGATAGTATACAATCCTGCATGCAGTAGTTCAATATGTCTTAGTATTTTAGAGGGTAATGATTCAAATGGCATGCATAACCATTTTGTTGGCATGGTAACATATATTAGTAGCCGGGCATTCCAGTGAATAATACTGTCTTGGTGTTTGTCTATTGTGTTTAATTATTGAACAAATCCTGAAGGTAGTCTGTAGTTGAACAATGTTATGCAATCATGTCTTTAGTAATGCAGTCCTATTTTAAGGATCTGTTACTATGTTTTGTTTGTTCATGAAGTTTTGCTGTGCAAAGGCATTTGTTCTGCTTTTGTTTAGAGAAAGACATAGTTTACATACATGTTATTTACTAAAAATGCTTCTCTGTACTTCAATTTCAGTTCTCCTTGCAAACAGATATGACGAGAAGGCAGCTGGAATATGAGGCAAGGCAAATCAGAGCTGCAATGGAAGAACAACTAGGTACTTGTCAGGACATGGAGAAGCGAGCACAGGTATAGTTGGTCTTTCTTTATTAGAAAGAATGGAAAAAAGTTTTTTCTGTGTTTTTCTTAAATAATTGATAGTTACATCTTTAAACTGTGTGTAAACGTGGCAATACCCTAGAGTATTTAGTTAGATTCTCAAATAATACTAGGTCCCAGAATACAGGAAATAACTATTCAATACCCTCCTCTTCATGTTCAGAAGATTTATGAGTAGGCAGAGGTAAACATTTCCTTCAAAATAAAATATTTTTAATGATTATTTGCTTATAAGCATTATAGCTTCAAGCAAACGTGTTTGCAACTGGTTTTTTTTGTCTCCTTTATACCATTTTTATTCATACTTTTAATTTTGAAATAAAACTAAGCTAGTATGATTAAGTTTCCTTAAACACAAACCACGTATCAAGGAATAATCTTTGAAAACAAAGGTGCTCCAGTAAAACATAATTCATACACCTATCTGGAAGATGTTTTCTCTCACCAAGAGTAATTTTACATTCATCATGACAATAGGTACAATTCTGTGTTGCTTATATTTGGAAGTGCAACTTGAAACATAATTGTGTGGAACCTGTAAGTCACAGAATCATAGAATGTTAGAGATTGGGTGGGACTGCCAGAGAGCATTGAGTCCAAGCTCCCTGCCACCTAGGGTTGTCTGCACAGGAATGCATCCTGGTGGATTTTGAAAGTCTCAGAGAAGGAGACTCTACAACCTCTCTGGGCAGTCTGTTCCAGTGCTCTATCACCCTCGCAGCAAAGAAATTTCTCCTCGTGTTGAGGTGAAACCTTCCATGTTCCAGTTTGTATTCATTGTTACTTGTCTTATTCCTGTGCACCACTGAAAAGAGATTGGACTGCTCTACTTGCCACCCACCCCTCAGATATTTATAGACATTGGCCAAATCCCATCTCAGTTCTGCCAGCTAAACATCCCCGCTTCTCTGTTGCTCTTCACAGCAGAGATACTTAAGTCCCTTAATCATCCTTGTGGCTCTTCATTGGACTCACTCCAGCAAGCCCCTGTCTCTCTTGAACTGGGGAGCTCAAAATTTGACACAGTATTCCAGATGTTGTCTCACCAGGGCAGAGTACAGGGAGAGGAGAACCTCCCTAGACCTGTTGGACACACTTCTCTTGATGCACCCCATTGGCCCTCTTGGCCACAAGGGCACATTGCTGTCCCATGGAGGACTCGCTGTCCACTAGGACTCCAGTGTCTTTCTCCATTTTGCTGCTTACCAGCAGGGCAAGACCTAATCTGTACTGGTTCCTGCTGTTATTCCTCCCTAGATGGCAGAAACTGAATGGAGTGGAAATGGAATGGATTGATCAGTTGCTTACTGGTTATTCCCCCAAAGTAGTAGTAGCAGCAGTGGTTTGAATTATAGAATCATAGAATGGTTTCAGTTGGAAGGGATCTCGTAAGGTCAACTCCAGCCAATGACCTAACATTACCATGTCTTAATATGCTGTGTCTACCATTTTTTGAGCACCAATTATTTATAACCATTTATTTCCAGAGAGTAAATAATTACCTTAGTAGACTAAGCTGGCTTTTATGATGATTGTTAAAATAGTCCTTCTGTCATGGGTTGAACCTGCTGATGAGTATTTGATATCACACTGTCATCATGCCAGATAAAAATGGAAATTCTATCTGGAGCGAAGTATTAGGGGGCTTGAAGTTGAGATTGTAACATCAGAGGCTTCCTGTTCTGGTTGCTGCTTCCAATTTCCAATGAAGCTATTTTCTATGACTTTTCAGAACATTCACACGGTTCTAAGTATTTAGCAAAACAGATACCCTGAAAACATCACTGTAGGGATTTGTCAATGTAAGCATACTTAAACAGACTTAAGTTTAATCTGGATAATAACCGTCTCTGCCCTGGAAGTTGTATGGGTGTGTTGTCAAAGCTTATCAGCAGTGGTGATGCCCTGCACAAATTCAGCTATGCAGTTTGTGTCAGCCAGTCCTGAGTGAAGGCACTGCAGAATAAAGATTGTCTGTAGATGCTTGTTTAGCCCTGTTACAGAGGATGTAAGCTAGAGTGAGGTGAACTAAGATAAATAGGTAGAGTAAGCTGGTGGTGAAATTCTGAAGGCATTCAGGCAGAGAATAAATAAATTTTTGAGAGAAACAATTTGTTAATATCAC
Source organism: Pogoniulus pusillus (assembly GCF_015220805.1). Lineage (NCBI taxonomy): Eukaryota > Metazoa > Chordata > Aves > Piciformes > Lybiidae > Pogoniulus > Pogoniulus pusillus. Next base: position 91,936,608 of record NC_087309.1, read on the forward strand.
TGTGAAGGTAATTAAGGTGTTCTTGCAGCTGCTTCTTCTCTGCTTGTTAGTTTTTACTTTTGAAGGGGAGAATAATGCTACCAAGAAGGTGTTATTTTCTGCAACTTTTATGGAGTATCTGTATCCTGTAACGTTTTTTTTTAATCATTCTCTGTATAAACCACAGTGTGGCTTCAGTGGGAAATAAGTAGCAATACAGCCATAGAAAATGCTGATTCAGAGATATCTACAAAATCCCAAATAAACTGAAGAATTAGTATGCAGTTTTCCTCATACTTGGCCTATTACATTCTTTGAGGCTTGTAGGAACGGAAAATACTCACAGCTCAAGACATAGAGTAACAATATGATTGAAATCATTCAGGATTTCATACACTAAAGATACTCTGCAAATCCAAATCTCATTCACATCTCAGTAAGGCAAGTAAAAATCCAACATTTGAGATGGAAGTCAAATAATTTGCTAGAGATCTGCATGAAAAAGAAAAATTATGGAAGTTAATTGGAGTACTTTTATACCTGAATGTATACTGCATGATGACCTCTTACATCCAAATGAATATCAGTTCTGAATGTCCATCATGCCTGTGTTTTATTATGAAAACATGTTGTTGAATTACAGCATTCATTTTGTTAGTTTTGTTTGTAGTGAGCTGCATCTGCAAAGAACTCTTAATACTGTCTTCTGTGCAATAAATAAAAGTGGGGTTTTGGACAAAATCAAACATGTAAATGCAATTCATTTCAGGCAAGAGTGGCGAGAATTCAACAAATAGAGAAGGACATTGTTCGTATACGACAGCTCCTGCAATCACAAACAGCTGAAGCAGAGGTTAGTGAGCAATTACTCACCTTTTCTTTATTATGATAGGTATCTTTTTCTAAAAAAAAAATTAATTTATGAATTAAGTGGTAGGCAGGATTATTTTCATCAGATAGTGATGTCACACTTAACTAGTCAATATGCATAGGCTGTTACTTGCTCTTACCAGTGACCTGAAGTTGGAATACTTGTATTAGTCTACATGATCTATTTAACTGTCATCACTAATTATAATCTTTATCAGTTAAAAAGGTAACTTGCAATTTCGATAAAAATGCCAAGTCCAATGTATTATAAAGACTGGGTCTAGGTTTTAGCAAGTAATTTTAACACAGAGTTGTACATTCCTTTCTGATAAGCACTTTCATAGTTTGGTTATCTTTTGTAAGTGATAAGATTTTTTTAAATGAGTCAGACTTCATTACAGAAACCTTTTTTCAGTGTTTAAATATTGGGTTCTGTACTAGGAAATACAAGTTAATGGTCCATGTAAATTACACAGTCTGTAGTAGTAATTTCCATGTGTAAAATTCACTCTCATGATGAAAACTAAGTAGGTGAACTTAGTTTCTTGTACTGATGAATTAAATACTAATTATATTTTGAACCTGAATACTTCATGGTTTGTCTTCATGCAAAATAACTACAATGAAGGCTCGTAGCAGCATCCAATTGCTAAGGGATAGATATTTTTTCCATTTTGGAAAAGAATAGTTTCCTAATCTCAGGATTTTGAGGAAGCTGAGATTTTGTAAGAGAAGCAGAGAGTATTTTGCATAATCAGAGTTCCCTGGTCTATTGACATAATGGCCAATCCAAGTGGGTAGACACGTTGATGAGATCATCTTAAGTCTTTTCTTCTGGAGGCTGAGCAGTCTTAGCTCACTCAGCCTCTTTGCTTGTTAGGAATGGTCCAGTCTCTAAGACATCGTGGCTCTATGGAGGACTTGCTCCATTAAGTCCCTATCTTTACTATGCTGGGGAGACTGGAATGGGACAAAGTACTGCAGATGCAGCGTTGCTGAATGAGTGAAGAGGAAGGATGACCTCCCTCAGCCTGTTGACAATGCCCTTCTTAATTCAGCCCAGATGCTGTTGGACTTTTTGCCACAAAGGTCTATCACTAAGCATATATTCAAATTGTCAGTCGGTACTTCCAAGTTCCTATTCAGCTAAACTCTTATCAATCCAGGCAGTCCTCAGCGTGTACTGGTGCCTGGAGTTACTCCTCCCCAAGAGCAGGACTTTGCGCTTCCCTTGAACCACACAAGGTTCCCATCAGTCCATTTCTTCAGCTTGTCTTCTCAGGTTCCTCTGAGAAGTGGATGAACTACCTGGTATATCAGCTTCTAAGTTTTCTGTCTGTTGCAGAGGGGGATTCTCAGTACCCACACCTATTTGGCAGAGGGGAGAAATTAATTGGGGTGATATAATTTTGTATAAAAATATAGATTTATTAAATTCAATATTCTGAACACTTGCCACCCCCAACCACTGTATATTAATATTAAAGGTCAGTACATGGTTATGAAAACAATTTAGGATAAAACATGTACAGGAATTTGTTATTTAACTAGCAAACATTCAAACTGTAAACACAGAGAGTTTTCCCTGTGGCTTAATGCCACTTGGGGTCATATGCTATCTGCCCAGCAGAGCAGCCTGAAACTTTCTGCTCTACGGCAGAGGTAACAGATATTTACAGAGGTATTAAAGCTTTTACTCACTATTCTTATCAATTATTAATCACCCTCCAGGGCTGCATCACAGCCTATGTCTAATGTCCAGTTCTCCAGGGTTTCTGCCTGTGGACTCTGAGGCTGGAATCTTCCCAGCTTCTAGAGAAATAGGTTTTCTCTAACCTTTTCTCCTGGCGAAGAGGTGATCTCTGCCTTTGGTGCGGCTGGCTCCTTCTGGATGCTGTGTCCAGGACTTATCAGCTGGCAGGATTTCAGGAGAATATTGTGCTGTCTCTGGCATGGTTGTTCACGGTTAGCAGGCCGTGTGTGTGTGCAGACAATCCAGAATCTGCTTCCTGGTTATCTCAGCAGCAGTGACTTTTACCAGGCAATGATAGGCAGCGGGCATGCAAAGTGTGTGCGGCTGCTGGGAGTCTGAGCTCCATAGGTAAAGACAATACAGGATCTGGTCCTGATAACGCAATGGTGTGCAGATGTGCACAGCTGGATGGAGGCTATAGGGTCCTTACACATATATATATATATATATATATATATATATATGTGCAGGCTTAAATGAGCTCTGCAAGAAAGGTACACAGGCAGGTGAGCTGCGAATGAGTCAAAGCATGAGGTCTAAGCCTCTAACCATCGGAGCTATGCAATGGCATCCAAGCGTGGGGGTCTGAGTGGCTGAGCGTTGCAAGTGAGGATCAGAGCTGAGTGCTGCAAGTCAGAGCACATGTCTGAGCTGAGCAGGTGAGTCAGGGCTGAGCACGTTGTTTACCTGTGCACCCCTATTTATTGAATGTGGGCAGAAATTAATGGTCCTTTTGGCCACTAGAATGACCAGTCAGGCTGGCAGTTAGCCAAACCTTACCATAATAGGCAGAAGGCTCTTGCCTGGACTTTCCCAAATATGGGGATCACATGGGCTTACCCCAGGGAGACATGAGCTGGGTGTGTGGGGGCTTACACAACCTGTTTACAACCAGGGGTCCTGGCAGAAAGACATGTCCAGGCAAGGCAAGGCATAAGCAAGCCTGCTTTTGGGCCTACAGGCCCTCCACGACACTGTCATCTGCAAACTTGGCAAGGGTGCGCTGTGTCCCAGCAGCCAAATCGTCAATGAAAATGCTGAACACTTCTGCTTCCAATATTGATCCCTGAGGTATATCACTAGTGACTTGTCTCCAACTGTACTTTGTGTACCTGATCAACAGCCCTCTGGTTTTCAAGCCACATACTGTGCACTTACCTAATCCATACATTGTTATCTTGTCTCTGATGGTTGTATGGGAAACATTGTCTGGAGACTTACTGAAGCTGATCTAAGTAACATCAGCTGTTCTTCCGTCAACCACCAGTGCAGTCACCTCACTGTAAAATAGTCACCTAGCCTGACTATTTCTTTGGATAATCCATCTGACCTGCCCCCAGTCACATTTTTTATGTGTTTGGGAGTGCTTTCTGTCACCTTCAGTTGCCAGGACTAAGTTGAGGCTGACTAGCCCTTGATATCCCTTCTTGCTGTTCTTGAAGACTGTGATATTTGCTGCCCTCCATTCTTGAACCTCTCTCTGCAGCCACGATCATTGAGGAGTGGCCTTGCAGTAACATAGAATCGTGGAATCATAGAATCAACCAGATTGGAAGAGACCTCCAAGATATCCAGTCGAACCTGTCACCCAGCCCTGTCCAGTCAACTAGACCACGGCACTCAATGCCTCATCTAGGCTTTTTGAACACCTCCAGGGTCAGCGACTCCACCACCTCCCTAGGCAGCCCATTCCAATGGCAAATCACTCTCTGTGAAGAACTTCCTCCTAACATCCAGCCTATACCTACCTCAGCACAACTTGAGACTCTGTCTCCTTGTTCTGCTGCTGGTTGCCTGGGAGACCAACCCCCACCTGGCTACAGCTTCCCTTCAGGGAGTTGTAGACAGCAATGAGAGCACCTCTGAGCCTCCTCTTCTCCAGGCTAAACAAGCCCAGCTCCCTCAGCCTCTACTCACAACGTCATGCCTCTTTCTCAGCACTCATGGGTGCAACTCATGAGGCCTGTAAGACTTAGATATGTCCATTTTGTTTCATCTGTCTTTAACCTGACCTCCCTCTACCCTTATCTTCCCCATAAAAGATAAGTCTACTTGCTGCAGACTTTTCTGATGTCAGGCACCTGGCTTCCTGAAGGGTAGCTTTACTGATAAAGGCTGAGGCAAACAAGGCTTAGAGTACTTTGGCCTTTTATGTGTCTTGTGTCACCAGGCCCCCATTCTTATTCAGCAGAGGGCCCATATTTCTGCTCGTCTTCCTCTTGTTTATGTACTTATGGAGGCCTTTGTTTTTTGTTCTTCTCCTCCTCTCATGACTGGACAGCAGCTCCTTAGTTCTGGGTCATCTATGCACACTTCTGCCTCTTGTACACTTCCTTTTAAGGCATAAGTTCCATTAAGAGCTTCTTCTTATCTATACAAGCTTCCTACTGTCCTTACTTTGTTACTTCCTTGTTGGAAACTATTAGTTGCTCCTTTCTGAGCTTAGAGGAGGCAATACTTGAATATCCTGTACCCATCTTCTCTGCAGAGCTTGTATCCCATGGGATTCTTCCAAGCAGATATATGGAGAGGTTGAAATTGCTTTGCAATGCAAATTTGTGGTCTCCTCCTTTTAGTATCCTGAGCCCTACTGTCTCATGGTCTCTGCAGTCAAGGCTGCTTCTAACTCTTGTGTCCTCAACCAACTCTTTTTTAAATACCTTGCCTTGTTGAGTCTGTGTCAGGAACGACCTGTGTCAGGAAGTTGTTATCAGAGCACTCAAGAACTCTCCTAAAGTGCTCCATCCTGCTGTTGTCCCTCCAGCAGATACAAGTACAGTTGAAGTTCCTCATGAGAGCCAGGGCCTGTATACACGAGCCTTCCTTTGTTTCTTTGGAAAAGGCCTCATGTGTTTCTTTTTCCTAATCAGAAATGTCTTCAGCAGATGTCCGCTACAGTGGCACATATGTTTGCCTGTCTGCTAATGTTCACCCATAAAACCAACTCCTGACCCATCCCCAGGTGCAGTTCTATGCTAGATGGTGCACACATAAAGGACAGCTGCCCCTCCTCACCTTATAATCACAGAATTCATTCATGTTGGAAAAAATCTTTAATATTATCAAGTCCAACCTATAACCTAGCACCCCTTTATCCCAGTAAACTGTGTTTGCAAATGCCACATCTACAGGTCTTTAAATACCACCAGACTCAACCATCTGATCTAAACTTCCCTGGTGCACCTTGAGGCCATTTCCTCTCACCCTATCCCTTGTTACTCAGAAAAAGACACTGACCCTTACCTCACTGTGGCCTCCTTTCAGGTAATTGCAGAGAGCAATAAAGTCTCCCTCTGAGCTTTCCAAGACTATCCTTCCCAAAAGGAACTTCTATATTTCTCAGTTGCATCCTCCCAGTCATATGAGCTATCCCATCATGTCTCCATGATGCAGTGAAGTTGTGACCCCATGACTTCAGCTTACCTTGTTTGTTCCCCATGCAGTGTACTTGAGTGTGAAGACTTGCCAGGAAGGCACCCAAGCATGCCTATTTCCTGCGCAACTGTGAGAGCCTTCCCCACAAGACTGCTGCTGTACCTTGTTCCTTACATGCCTCTGGGAAAGGGAATTCCACTTACATCAGTTGTCTGGGTTGCCCTTGTGTGCCCATTAACTAGCACCCTTGCCTTGCCTGCCCTAGCCTCAATTTCCTTACCTATTTGTTGAGACTTGTTTGGTGAAGAATCAATCTGTCTGCATAATTTTTAGTTTAAAGCTCTCCTTTCCTAACTGACCACTATCAGCAGATGCTTTTGCCCCACAGTTAAAGATCCAGAATGTTTTTCACTCTGTTATTGAAAAAAAAAGGGCTGTATTGTGGACATGCTTAAGCTCAAGGACTTGAACATCATTGAAATACAACTACAGAATTAAATTTTTTGTCCTAATTCATCAGTCCACTCACAACATTATTTGGCTGCTGAAACTGCAGAGTCCATATAATGGAAAAATATGAACATGAGGCATTTATTTTATTTCTGTCTTGTACCTGATATAGTGATGTCTGAGTTGAATGTACATCTTTATGTTTATAGTGATGTAACAGGAGTAATAAATACCATAGCTTGTCTGATGGACTTATTTGGCCCCTGTGGTGTGATGCCAGTCACTGTAGAATCCAGGTGTATTGTATCTTGCAGGCTAAAACCAAATATAATACTGCACCATAAAAATAGCTTTTGGAAATCTTACAAGCAGAAACAATTTTTGCTTGCATCTTACCACATTTATAAGGTTTTGGCAAATTGCTGTGCCTTGTAAATGTTACTAGAAAAAGCACCTTCAAATTTTGTGGTACTTCAATTAGGTATTTTGCAAGGTTTTCATAGTAGGTTATGATTCATTGTAGAGAGGTCCCATCAAAGAGAGCTTTCAGTTGTCAGTAAAATCTGAAATTATTTCAGATTTTCATGTTGGCAAATGTTTAGTATGAAATTGCATGGTTTTTAAGGAGCTGACAGAATGAAGCTCTCAAATTGGAGAGAAAACAGAATTATATTTGAAGAGAGAGATACAGCAAGAAATTACAAAGCAGATACAAAATCCGTAGCAAACCCCCTGAATTTTCCCCAAACCCAAAACTAAATCTATAATCTCCAGTGCTCCGGTCCTCCACCCTACAACACCTCTGTCATCCGTGAGCCTAAACAAAAGCCTCTAGAGGCCCCAAACCAGGCCTATTCCTTACATGTTTGTCCCCATAAAAGCAGCTCCTGCCTGACATAGGGCTGGAGGGAGAGGAAAGGAAAGTGAGCTGGGCTCACTGTGAGTTCATGAAGAGATAGCAGAATTGTGGGATTCAATAACCGTTTTCTAGGCCCTAGAGGATTTTTAACCCTATAGTTCTCAACCTGGGACAGAACTTTTCCAGTGGTTATAGTCACACAGGCCTTTCTTCCATACTATGTGTTGTTTGAAAAACCTGAAGTATTTTCCATGGAGAAGTTTTGCTGTGGATTTATTCTGCACAGAGATTGTGCTTACCAAGCTTTAGACTGTTTAATTTCTGATGGATAGGACTTCTCTTAACAATTTGTCTTACTAGAATTACTTTTTATCTGTGAGTCAACTGTAGCAAAATTGTTTAATCGTAGGATTTCTTATTTTTGTTTGTTGCATTGTTGTCTTACCTTTTTATTTAGACCTGTGTTTAATACAAAGTAATGTCAAAATAGTAATTTTCTGGAATCTAAAGAATAGTAGTGTATTTGTGGTTTACAATACATAGAAAATAACAAGGTTGGGGAAAAAAACAGTGGTCTGTGCATAGAGAAGTCTTTTGTCCTAATAAATACACAAGGGGCTCCTAGTTAATGTTGACATAGTATTAGGTAACATTATTCAGAATTGGTTATCTTAGCAAAAATAATCAAGACCTACCACACATGCAAATGTAATAAAATAGCTAAAGATTTATATTTTTTCTGCCAGTAAATACAAAGAAGTTAAAAATTTATAAGCAAAGCAATTGTTGACTTCAGAAGTGCTGAACATGATGGAAGGAGCGGCTCTGTATTTGTGAAGTAAGCATGTGCAGTCTGTCACCATTTTGCTGAAAGAGCAAGCAAGCATACTCTGTTAAAGGTGACAGTGAGCTTTAATAGCCTCGCTTCAAAATGGATTGTGCTGTGTTCCCCAGCAGACCTGTGTGCTATTCTCTAGCTGATGTACCTAATGGAGAGAGGTTACAGACTCTTCTGCTATTTACATGCTCTGGTTCTTTGCAGATGTGGTTGGTAGTTTGTGTTTTCATCCTAAGGTCCTTTGTTCAGTGTTAAAAGGTAATGCAAAGAGAGGGCATACTTGCAGTGATTGTGCAGTGTGTAGCCACTATCCACAGACTGTCAGATGAATATTAATGTATTTACAGCATTTGGTATCTGTACAAATATATACTTTGATAACCCATGTGTGTGTGGATACATTTTTCCATTTCTCCATAATATGCATATATAATAAATACCTATTTGACTTAAATATGTATGTATACGTCTATGATTAAATATCTATTGATGTAAAGAATACGTTTTTTATAAATACCTACTATCTGCTGTGTATGTTATTGTTAACTGCTTTGAGCCAGTCTACATGAAGAGGACAGATTTTTACTTCAAATTACTTCAGTAGCTGAACTGGTAATAACTCTTCACTGTGAACTTGTGGACTTGACACTGAATCCAAGCTGATCACAGAATCACAGAATAGTATGGGTTGGAAGACACCTATTGTTGGGGTTTGGGCAGAATTGAGCAGTTTGAAATAAAGAGAGCAAGAAGGGTAACGTTAGGACATACTGATATGGAAGCGCAGCTATAAGGAAAATAACCTTGAGAAGGCTGGCAGAGAAGCTACAAAGTTAGCTGTCTTTAGCTGTGCGAGGGGGATTAGAGGGGGCAGTCAGTCAGATTTGCCTCTAGGCATGTGGACAGCCCATATTCTACTACGTAACCTGTCAGAATTACACACATTGTACTAGCCACTAAATAAGCATCACTTTTAGCTGCAATAAATGGGTTCGACTTTACACATCGTATTGGAGTCAAAATTCATCGTACCAATCCCTGCACAGATTAAGGAACACCCAGCAACCTATAGATCATGTAGTCCAACCCCCGTGAGTAACATAGGTATGCCTAGATCAGGTTGCACAGGAATGTGTCCAGGCTCTTCAGGCTGTTCAGGTCTCATTGAATGGCAACACAGCCTTCTGAGTGTGTCAGCCACTCCTAGCTTTATTATCAACAAACTTGCTGAGAGTGCTCTCTGTCCCTTATCCAGGTCACAGATGAATATGTTGAACAAGACTGGACACAGCACTGACCCCTAGGGAGCACCACTAAGGGTCTCCACCTAGACACTGCACCATTGATCACAACCCTCTGAGTTCTGTCCTTCAGCCAGTTCTAATCCACCTCACTGTCCACTCATCTAGCCCACACTTTCTAAGCTTACCTATGAGGATGTTATGGGAGACATGTCAAAAGCCTTTGTCCCAGGTTGAGAATTATAGGGTTTAAAAAAAATCTTCAGGTGACTAGAAGATTGTTGTTCAATCCCATAATTCTGCTATCTCTTTATAAACTCACAGCAAGACCTCACTCTCCTTTCCTCCTCCTCCTGCCCTGTGTCTGGCAGGAGCCACTTTATCGGGAAAAACATGTAAGCAGGGGTCTCCAGAGGCTTGTGTCTAGGTCCTTTGGATGGCAGAGGCATTGGGTGGGGGGAAGATTGGAGCACTAGGGAATATAGATTTAGTTTTGGGTTGAGCGAAATTTCAAGGGAGTTTGCCAGGGATGTAGTACTTGCTTTGTAATATCTTTTCTCCATTTCTCTCCAAATATAATTCTGGTTTTTTTTAATCCAATTTCATTTGAGAGTTTCATTTCTCTCATCTCTCTTTAAAAAAACATGACAGCCTTGCTGAAATCAAGATACACAACATTGCTTCATGACAGTAATGTTATGAGAGTGTCCTGCTAGTAACTGTTAAAATTGTCTTGTAAATTAAATTGGGTGTTGTGTTGACTAATTTTTTTTGTAATGCCATTTTTTTGAGAGTGCTTGGGGGTAGAATGAGAAGTCATTCATAAATAGCTTGTGTCAAACAAAATGTATTTGGTTGAGAGGAACACGGGGAGTGCTGATGAGACAAGAAGCTTTGTCAAGGAATTAAATATCTCCATGTTTGTGCTCTAAATGTGTCACAAATTGTTAGTAGATATACTATTGTCACCACTACCACCCCAAAAAGAAAAATGCCCCAGACCCAGGAATGTTCTTGGAAGGATAGTACTGTTCCCTCACAGGCAGCTCAGTCAGGACTGAGGAACAGTGCAGCATTTCACCGTTAAGTACATAAATACTTCCTTGTTCAGGAGATTGAAAATCATTTGAAAGTCATCTAATGACTGGAAAATTCTGTCTTGAGTTATACTGGAATCTTAGATATAGATTTTATCAAATTCATCATTACATTTGCCTTCAAGACTGAAAGCACTGTGAGACAGCATATAGTATATCCTGTTGTGTGTGGTACGTATTATGGCAAGGCTTGATCTTGACTGAGTTCCAGCTTTTATATTGGGAACCAAAATATGTTTATTCATAGTATGAGCATCAACAACAATATAATTTCATACACAATGACACAGGTGGTCAGTTTTAAAATTGCAGATCAGATTTAAAAGAACAGTAATACTGTTTCTCTAAATTACTTTTGAGAGTTTTGTTTTGAGTTACTCTTTTTCCATACCTGAACATATAATGTTAAGAAAAATGTTACTCGTCATTGTTTTCAGTTTTCTGATGTTAATACTTTGTCTCACTGTGTTCTTTGATGTTCTTTGATCCTTTAAATTGCATAGATGTAATTTTTAAAGTTCAGTCTTAAATTATCACTTCACACATACTTGTTATTTACTGGTTTCTGAAATTCTGTTCAGTGTTAAATATTTCCCATGTTTGAGACTAATGGAGTTAGTATGCCACTGATACTGTATGAGTGACTAAAGGTAACTAAAAATTCAGTATCTGTAAATTGAGAAAGGTGTGTTTCTGCTGAGTGTTAAAGAGCAGTTTTCATAAAGCAAGATGAGGCAGATTGTGCAACTCAAGAACATTACAGAGCTACAGAGAAACTGATTTTAATATATCAAGCATAGTGAAACTAATCAAGAGGGTTAATAAACTGTTGTCTATTAATGTAATAGCCTCTGAGTCAGAAAAATGAGGTTTGGCCTCAACTACTACTTTGAGGATAATTGTGCTTTGGAGGTAAGGTGGTATCTTTTCACATCCAGACTTTAAGACAGTTTCATAGACAGGATTATTTGTGTCTCTGAAAATGTGAAATATTTTAAAGAAAATGTTGCATACTTGATAACTGCTCAATTTCTTTATTAAGAAACTTCCAAAGGGCCTGATTTTCCTGTTGGTCTCATTGTCCCTATCAGTGTCAGACACCAGTTTAATTTTCATGTAGATGCACATAAAATTTGTCCTTAAGGAATTAAAATATGTCCGTAGCAGCTTCCCAGATGGGTTCAATTTTTGAGAAACTATTAGGTAGGGCAGTGTAAGGTTATATACATCTTATTTGCATCAAGGTGGTTATTCCTGCACTGTTTGTCCTTAAGATTTAGAAGGATTCTTAATGTACAGATACACTTCTGTTCACACAAAAATTACTTGTTTTGGAATGCAAAGCTTAATTGACCTTTGTTAGGTACAGTCTCCAATAAATGCACAAATTATGTGGCACTGCAGACAAACAGTTGTTTGCTCCAGTTCTTTTGCATTTCTGATAGCAATATGAGCACAGTTGGTGCTAAATAGTGTTTCTGCATGTCACAGCAAATCCTTTGTATTTCAGGGCTATAATCCTCAGAGGAAAGGCTTCACATTTATCTTGCAGTTTTTCAAAGACTCAGTCTCAGTTGTTAATTTTTATCACTAAGAGTTGTGAAATACAAAGTAGTGTTCACTGGCTGTGAGAATGCAGCATTGATGTGTTCACAGTCTACAAAGCTTTGAATGGTGTAAAGCATACTTCCTTTCTGTACATAATTTCATAAACTCTTACATTGACAGAGAGCACCTCAAAGCAAGCATGATGCAGGCTCCCATGATACAGAGAGGCTTAATGAAAGTCAAGGAGCAGCAGAAATCAGCATGGCAACTAGCAGTACTGGTCAGGTAAATTGATTTTTTTGTTCATCAGTAGTGTATACTTAAATACTCAAAATGTATAATGCTCATATATTGGCATGTATTTTACAGTGTTTGTGTGCCTTCTTGTTTTAGGGAGATACAGCTTTGTTCCTTCATCCATACATGAGAAAATTCCTGTATTTATTGGAAGAAAGTATTTTAATAAGATGAAGTATAAATACTTGATAATTCAGGGACCATTTTTCTCTTGTTTAAATTATTATTGAGCCTAATCCTATGAAGGAGATAAAATATGTTATTGCTGTTGAACTGTAGTATTAGAAGTATGATTTAATTCTGGAATGTCTAAAAAAAAAAAACTTTAAAATGTATGACTGAAATATCAGTGATTTTATTTTCCTTTTAAAAATGAGAACTAAGTGACAGGTTTATCATAAAAGTTTCTTTAATACTGTTTTAGATGAAGATTAGAAGCAGTAGTATCTATGAGGTAATAATGAAAGTGTGCTGAAGGATAATTTAGGTGCTTCAGTGCTCTGTCTTTTCAGTATTTTGAGGTACATTAAATTCCTGCACTTTAAAACAAGTATTTATTAACATTTTATATTCTTTACCATTTTATGTTTACCATTTTATTTTATATTATTTACCATGATCATTCCCTTCATGATTTCCAACTGTAGCTGGTTATTTCCCACTAGTAATATAGATTCTTGAAACTTAACACTACAAAATTTCATAGTTGAGTACATGTGCAAATATTTTTGGTCCTCCAAGAAAGTAGAATTATTTAAATAGTTCTGAAAGTGTGTTGTGCAGGAAGAATTACCAGGGAAAGTTGTGGATTGGATAGAGTATTTCACTTGATTGAACATTAATGCCAGCACGTAATTTTGCTTTTGAAACATGTTTGATCACCATTTGCAATTAAGTTCTGTCAGCCATATCTGAGCAATTGCTTTAAGCTCTGACTTTAATTCTTAACTTTATTATTTGGTAAGAAAGTTCATTGCATTGGGGCTAAAAGCATAGTGTTTTTAAATAATTGATGCATTGTGACTGTCTCATTCATTTTCAGTGTATGAATGAGGTTTTTTCTGTACATATATTACAGGGAAGGAAGGAAGGAGGGAAGAAAGGGGATTGTCAATGTCTTAGCAGACTTGGACAAGTGGGAGATTCATTCATACTCTATTTGAGGTCTTTTGTTGTGCGATTTGTTGTGCAATTTTTAATTCTGCCTGATTAAAATGTATAAAACAAGCATACTTCTTCCTCCTGGAGGAGGTTTCATGGGAGGCATCCTGAAGCATATACTATTCCAATAGTGCTGGACACACATCAAGAAGGAAGTCTTAAAGGCACAGGAGTAGGCTGTCCCTGTGTGCCAAAAATTGAATCAGTGGGGAAGGCACTCAGCCTGGCTGAATAGGTACCTTTGTCTGGACCTCATGAACAAAAGGAGAGGCTATGTGGCCTTTGGAAGAACGGACAGGTCTCTCATGAGGACTATAAAGATGTAGTGAAGCTATGCAGGGAGAAAATTAGGATAGCCAAAGCACAGCTAGAGGTCAAACTAGCTGTAGCCATTAAGCATAATAAAAAATGTTTCTATAAATTCATTAACAACAAAATGAGGACTAGGGAAAATCTCCATCCTTTATTGGATGCAGAGTAACTAAGGCTGAGATGCTCAGTGCCTACTTTGCCTCAGTCTTCAGCACTGGATCCAGCAGTTCCCTGGACACGCATCCTCATAAACCAGGAGTCAGGGAGAGGAATTAGGATGAGTTCATCACAATAAGTGAAGAAGTAGTCACTGATCTGCTAAGCCAGTTAGACACACAGAAGTCTATGGGGCTACACCCAAGAGTGCTGAAGAAGCCTGCAGATGTGCTCACCAAGCCACTCTCCATTATTACTTGAAGTCTTAGCTAAGTGGTGAGGTGCTAATGGACTGGAGGGTAGACACCTGTCTACAAGAAAGCAAGAAAGGAGGATCTGGGAAACCGTAGACCTGTCAGTTTGACCACAGTACCATGGAAGGTCATGAAGCAGGTCATCTCAAGCACCATATAGAGAAGAATTAGGGGATCAGGCCCAGTCAATATGGGTTTATGAAGGACAGGTTCTGCCTGACAAACCTGGTCTCTTTTTATGACAAAATTACCCAGTTGCATGAAGGAAAGGCTGTGGATATTGGGTACCTAGACTTTCAAAAAGGTTTTTGACACTGTTCCCCACAGAATTCTTGTGGACAAACTGACTGCCTGTGACTTCAGTGAGGACAGCTCTTCTGGATGAAGCACTGGCTGGATGAGAGGGCCGAAAGGGTGGTGGTCAATGGAGTTAAACTCAGTTGGCCAGTCACAAATGGTGTTCCTCAGGGTTCAGTGTTGGGGCCACTATAGTTTAACATCTTTACTGACAACCTTGATGAAGACACAGAGTGTGTCACTAGTAAGTTCGCAGATGACACTAAGTTAGGTGGCAGTGTTGATCTGCAGGAGGGTAGGGAGGCTCTACAGAGGGCCTTGAATACATTGGATCAAAAAGCCAGTGTTAATGGGATTAGCTTCAACAAGGCCAAATGCCAGGCTGTGCACATGGGTCACCCCAAGCAATGCTACAGGCTTGGGGAAGCGTGGCTGGGAAGCTGTCAAGCAGAAAGGGATCTGGGCACCTGAATATGAGCAAGCAGTGTGCCCAGGTGCCCAAAAATGCTGATGGTTTTCTGGCTTGTATTAGAAATGTTGTGTCCAGCAGGAGTAGGGAAGTAACTGTCTCTTTGTAGTCAGCTCTGGTGAGGCCACACCTTGAGTACTGTTGTTCAGTTTTGGACACCTCAATACAAGAGAGATATTGAAGTACTGAAGCAAGTGCAGAAGATGGCAACAAAGCTGATGAAGGGCCTGGAGAATAAAACTTGTGAAAAAAAATTCACAGAAAGAGTCGTGCATTGGAATGAGCTGCCCAGGGAGGTGGTTGAGTCACCAATCCTGGATGTGTTTAAAGTTTATTTGGATGTGGTGCTTGAGAATATGGTTTAGGGGTTAATCTGAAAGAGTAGGGTTGTCAGTTGGACTTGGTGATCCTGACGATCTTTTCCACCCTCAGTCTTTCAGTGATTCTGTAGAGCTGGATGGAGCTGAATCTATGTTAAAACAAGTATCTGGGAATTAGTTACTTTCAGTGCAATTTCAGGCAGATTTAACAGATTTAGCATAACATTTATTTTTGATAAATCAGCTCAACATACTTGGAGCAATCATTATTCAGTGGTCCATTAACATTTGGTCCTTTCCTATTCTCACAGAAGTGACTACAGGCTTTATACTAGTTCTTTCTTGTTAGTCTTTAGGAGCCAGTAGGAAATAGTTATACTTTGCTTAGGTGTCCTGGCATCCTTAAAGAAGTGAGGCCATATGATGGCTCTGAAGGAAATAGTTATCTGAATCACAGTTGCTATGGCTTTGGGGAAATTGTGCTATTTCTATCTATGTCATAGTGAATTTTTTAATACATGATGCCCCAAACTTTGGTCTCTTCTGCCTTTTTGGCTAAAATGTGCTTAAAAATGAAGACTTTTGGCATGTACATTATGTTAAACCAGTAATCCCCTTAATGTAGTTCAAAGTCAAGATGATAAGAAGAGATTTCTCAGTATATAAAACCCTAGGAATTAATTTCCATATTCTTGGCACTGCAGATTATTTTAAGTGAATAATTGAGAAAATCCAACATAATTTTCATTCTAAGCTTTACAATTTTGCATTTTTCCTACAGTTAAAAAAAAAAATTGAACAGGTTGTTTAACATAGGAAATATATGTCAGAATTAGTTGTGTGACTTTAAACCATTCTAGTGATAGTCTTTTACTCTTCTACTGATACTCTTCTAGTCCAGTATAACTAGAATTTTTTTCCATCCAGACATATACTACATAAAGTTTTTCCTACCTTTTACTTACAGTCACTTTCAACTGCAGATTTGAGATGCTGAGCTGTGAGAACCACAAATACTTGGAGAGGAATATTCTTCATCTTTTGTTACTGGTGCACCTAGAAGGAATATTAAAAATTGTTTTAAAGTGTCCTTCATATATTTTACTAAAATGTTCTATATATTTTTACTGGGTAAAAAAGATACTCATTGATACAGATAGTTTGAAAATGTTATTTTGCAAATTAAGCTAGTAATTTTGTGAATTTTAGCTTTTGTAGAGGATCAACAGAAGACTGGCAGCTACTTCTGCAGAACAGTGTTCTGATACTAAAAGTATTTGCTTGTCAAAGGTGTTGTTAAGTTCCCCAAAGTGAATGGGAAGGGAGGGGCAAAGTAAGGGAAACTAAAAAGTACATACAAAATGGATTAAAATAAGACAAAGCTACAGGTAGGAGCATGTTATATACAGTAATTCCTATGGAAATTACAGTAAATAGTGTCAACATTATTTTACAGCTTTTCCTTAAGAAATGACAAATTCATCCACTCGAAATTTGCTTTTGGTATGGCCAAATTCAAGTAAGGTTACTCCTTGTCTAGATCAATCTCTTCTAACTTGTTAGTTTCTTAATACTTAACTTGTGTTCTGAAGAAGTACAGACTTATTCTTGTGCACTACGTAATCTAACATAAAAGTTGAGGCTGCTTTTTTTTTCTCTGTATAAGTTATTATTTGGTTTGTTCCAAAGTTCACTACTTCTCACTGGTAAAATTCTAATTACAATACAATTCAGTTGAAAATACAACTATATGAACACTTAATTTCAGGAAATGCAATTAGTAAAACCCTGTTAAATAGTGACCTTTAAGCTGTGTCAGGGCAGAGAGGAACTTAATAACTTAACAAAAGCACACTGACAGGTCATTACTTTCAATATGATTTCTTGATCCAGTGCTGAAACTGAATTACGCAGCAGTTGTTTTTTTGCTCAGATTTTTTACATAATTGTCGTTTAAATTTCTAGGGTTCTGTTGCTCGAATGGACCATGAGACAGCCAGTGTTATGAGCTCTAGTAGTAATTATTCTGTTCCTCGCAGAATGACAAGTCATCTGGGTACCAAGGTAACCGAAGATTACAAACCACAGGTCGCTAATGCTACCTTTCTACTAATAGAATAACCTCATTGTTTCTGCCAATAGTGCTAATTTTAACTGAACAATCTATATGCACACAGTAGTGTAATGAAGTTAAAATTCTAGAATATTTTTCCAGCTTCAAAATATATGCACAAAAATCCTTGGTTTTTTATATGTTGATGATCAGCTGGGAGTTGTTACACTGAGGAAGAAATTATTGCAAGAATATTGGAAAATCTTTTGATATTGATTTATAATCCATGATGGAAGCAAACCTTTTTAAGAGCAGGTCTTTGAATACTTTGTCAGAGTCCAAATCCATAAAACAGTTGCTAAAAAATTAAATCGACAAAAAAAGACAGGGGACGTGGAGGGGCAGCAAGGAGAAAAAACTGCACAAGCATTTCAGGGAGATAAATGTCTGATCACAAAAAATTATGTTCAAAGTACACATGCAGCATTAAAGGACAGGAGGAAAAAAGGGGAAATCTTGTAACATAAAACTGAGTTCATGAACCACTGAAGTTAATACTGCCTCTGGAGTCAGCAACAGTATAGATACTACTGGTATTATGCTGGTTACTGTCTTCTTGGAAGACAACCCTGGTAGCTTGACATAGTATTAATTACTTCAGACCTTAAAACAGCATTATAATGTTGTAATTTCAGTCCTGCGCTGTATGCTTGTGCCAAATAGAGGGTGGTATCATCTAGTCTCTGTAAGCTTTCATTGCAAGTTGTAGAATTTCCAAAAATTGCAAAAAGTTGGAGAGCTGCGAAGACACAGAGACTGAGTGTTGAAGGATACAGACAAAGAAATAGGTTGAACTGGGTGTGATGTGAAGTAGGAAAAGCTTAATACTAATGCTGAAGAAGCAGGGAGAGTGGTAGAGAAGAATTTATATAGAGGTGTAGGAAGAGATGTGGGCTGTATTTGTATACAGACAGAAACAGACTGACAGATTTTTTTTTAGTTTGTCCTGTGCTGTATTTACCACGCCCTGTAAGCTGGATTCTTGAGCTTTGTTCTCTAAGAAAAGCTCCACCTTCCAAATCCAAATCACGCTGGGTTAAAGTTGCCACATGAACTATCTGTCAAGAGGCATACATAAAGCAGATAAAATTTTCTTTAAGAATCCAGGTAATTTTAATACTATATTGGATTTTTCCCAGACCAAGAAGACAGGATCTCCAAACTATCTTTCAGTGGATTTTGCATGTGATTATACAATTTCACATATTTTAAGATTTCTATTGCTTCAGCAATCCTATAATATTTAGAGAAGTACATGTAACAAACTTGCTGCTTCATCTATTCACTGCTATCCGATTTTTTTTTTTAATAACTTGGTATTTATGCTCATCTTCAGGCACATTTGGATTGTCTCTTAAGATATCAAATAAAATCATTCATTGGGCTGGTAACCATTTCAAATATCTGTTTATTTGTAGAAAAACATCAAACAGTCCAAAGTCTGATTTCTTTCTGAATATATTCTACACACACACTGCTACTTTACAATTCCCTTTGATAGTTTCTTTATGTTGTGCTTTGATTTTGAATCTTCCTGCATATCATGGCATTAGGAGTTTGGAGTTTCTACATAGTATCTAAAATTATCCTCTACATCTTGATAATTTACTACAAGTTCAGTAGAAAAACCAAATGCATTTCTTGATATAAGGCTGTTACTGAAGAAAACAAAACAGGGAAGAAACACCAAACAGTGTGTTGATGACTGTATTATACAACAATCAAGGGAGTCCCTCAGGAATTGCTGTTTTTTAAAGAGAACTTTGGTTACTCCAACTTAAGTATGTCATACTGGGTTTTCATGGCTTGATTTAGTCTGACAAATGCTCAGTATTTTAAATATATTAAATACTGATTTGTATGCTTTACTGTTTTTATCTCTGTAGTCTTGATTTTGCATTTTCTAAATAATCTGGGCCATATGCAACTCAGTCATCCTAACAAACAAATATTAGTTAATTGAAATAGTTTTACACTTTAAAAATTAATATAAACAAGAAAATTAATGTAATAATTTTTATCTTTGTCTAAAATAACAGTGCTTGATACCACATAACAAGTAGTTTTTCACTGTAGAGCACCTTTAAGTGATAGTGATTTGAACAGAGTATTTTCTGAGAGAGAATTAATTTTAAATGCATTTTAGATTTCTCCAAAATCACTTCATTGGTATGTTTATGAAATTTTTTTGTACAATGGAAATTTAGAAGTCTTTGTCATTGGTCTTGTAGATGAATACGTTAGAGCTACCATCCACCTCTAGCCATTTAACCACTGACTGAAATGTATTAATATTATTAATTCTGATATAGTACTTAATATTTCTAAATAGCACAGGGGTTTGCACCATTAAATACAGGGGGGCTGCCCATATGTACCACCCAGAATCCATTTTATTTTAATTTTACGTGTATTTTCTACATGTAACTATTTTTAAAATTACTCACCCTGCAGGTGGAAATGGTGTATTCGTTGTTATCAATGCTTGGTACTCATGATAAAGATGACATGTCAAGAACGTTGCTAGCCATGTCTAGCTCTCAAGACAGCTGCATAGCCATGCGTCAGTCTGGTTGTCTTCCTCTCCTCATCCAGCTTTTACATGGCAACGACAAAGACTCTGTCTTGTTAGGAAACTCTCGTGGTAGTAAAGAGGCGCGTGCTAGAGCCAGCGCAGCACTGCATAACATCATTCACTCTCAGCCTGATGATAAAAGAGGCAGGCGGGAAATCCGTGTGCTTCATCTTTTGGAGCAGATTCGTGCTTACTGTGAAACATGTTGGGAATGGCAGGAAGCACATGAACAAGGCATGGATCAAGACAAAAACCCAAGTAGGTTCTGTAATATGTATAAAAATGTTTCAAGGGTATATTGAAAACAGTGGATTTACAGAAAGTACAACTTTAATCTGACTTTTGTTGCATGTAAGTTTTCTTCTGTGTATGTTTACAGATGTGATTGTACCAAATGTATATTTAAACCATAGACATTGGTGCATTTTCCACACAATAATTCTAGTGTTTTATAAGCTGTAAATTAATATTGAATATGTATTCATTTGGTTTTAAATTGTAATGGATAGTAAAACATATCTTCCTAAATACTTTTCATGCACAGGTAGCACATTTTATTTAGGGCAGAGAGCTGAAATCAAATAAATGCAATCTATTCGATACAATCTTTAAATGTGAAAGAAGTGACAATATAAGTGAATAGGACTTTTTTCTCAGAGAACAGTTAGGAAAAAAGAGCTTATGGACTGCTTAACTGCTTCTCTGAATTTTGTGAATTCAGGCTGCAGGTGTCTGTGACAGACATACTACTGAGATCTGTGAGCAACATCACCAGTGTTGGAGTTTACTATGGGAGCCGTTAGGGAGGAGTGAGGGTCAGAACAAAATATGCCAATACCATTTGTCTGTTAGCCATAATCTATCTCACAAAAATAATAACTTTGAAACTTTTCAGTTATGTAACGAAGGGTTTAATTAACTTAAAGACGTAACACCCAAAGAAAGAACTTCATGTTAGGTGACAAATTATTTAATGCCAGAATTTAACCAGAATATTTAACCATATTAAAAAATGTTTGTTTCACTATGAGTGTTAATGTTTAAAAGTAGTAAGTTAAATTTTTTTTTTACTAGGAATAATATTTTTTACTTTCTACATACATTCAGAATTATCCCTCACTACTTCTTCAGCATCAGATCTATTTCTAGTACACACATTTGTTAGTAACATTCTTAACTAATCTTCTGTTTCTGGATTACTGGGAAGATACAAGCCCTGAATAAAAACTGCAATTGATTTATTTTAAGTTAAGTTTCAGCTTGGAAAACTTACCACCCAGTAAATATTAATGGTTACTTGTTTCTGGATCAGTGCCTGCTCCAGTAGACCATCAGATCTGTCCTGCAGTGTGTGTTTTGATGAAACTTTCATTTGATGAAGAACACAGACATGCAATGAATGAGCTTGGTAAGACCAAATATATTTCTTGTGATTGACAAGCTTGCTGGAAACACTAACACTTCTTATGGACTTTTTACTACTAGTTTAAACAGATCATCAGTTAATTTGTGTTAGCTGCTGCCCTTGAATTGATAAATACAGTTTAAATTAACCAAACCATTTCCAAGTGGTAAATTACTGTATCAGTTGTTCTCTTTTTTGGCACAAATTGTGCATTTTGGAAGAGTAATATTTTTATGGAAATATTTGTAATTCTAGAAGTATTTGACTTAATAGTGGAGCATGCTTTCTGTGGGGAGTGAGGGGGGTGTTCTTTGGTGTGGATTTTGCTGGTTCTATTTTGTGGTTTTTGTTTGTCCTAAACTGGTTCCTGTTTGACAGCCTGACTTTTTTCATCCATGTTCAGTAAAGTCTGTGCATGCCATTTTCCTTCCTTTGCCAATTTTCATTATCAGTGAAGTATTGTATGTATTTTTCTCAGAAAATAACATTCAGTTGCAATAATCAGTAATTTTTAAATGTACTAAACCGGGTTTTGTGTAACTGGTGTGAGTTCATCAGTCAGGTGTGATTTTTACTGGGTGGAATTAAAAGATGG
Source organism: Pogoniulus pusillus (assembly GCF_015220805.1). Classification (NCBI taxonomy): domain Eukaryota; kingdom Metazoa; phylum Chordata; class Aves; order Piciformes; family Lybiidae; genus Pogoniulus; species Pogoniulus pusillus. The sequence continues at coordinate 91,958,572 of NC_087309.1, forward strand.
CTGTGCTTTCTTACTTCCTCATAATTCCTCCTCTTCCTGTTTCCCCCTGAAATCTCGATGGCATGCTCTTATACTTTTCAGCTGTTTCCAAGCACAGGATTCAAGATCCAGAGTCAGAATTTATTTATCACTTTGAGCCTTTCAGATGTTTGAGATTTGTTCAGTACATATAAATGCAGTTTGTCTCCTGGTATATATGTACTTTACCTGCGATATTAGAGTACAGATATTGCTAATTTTCTTACTTGTTTGTTTTTAAAGGAGGCTTGCAGGCCATTGCTGAACTGTTGCAGGTAGATTGTGAAATGTATGGACTGACAAATGATCACTATAGTGTTACATTAAGGAGGTATGCTGGAATGGCTCTGACAAACTTGACTTTTGGAGATGTGGCAAACAAGGTAAGAGTAGAATTTTAAACATAAAATAATTTTAGTTGATAGCTACTTTTGAAATGTAGTTCTCAAGACAAGTGATGGAAATCTCCAGAACAGCATATTGTGTCTTAGCTCAATCAAAAGTTCAAAATACCTCCTCCATTACATCCCGTTCCAGACAGCATTATAAACAGAATGTTGTATCATTATAAACAGAATGTTGTATCATTAAGTATATCAACTCTCATCTTTAATTTGTCACTGGAAGTAAGGATTTTATCTGTCAGTTTAGATTTTTTTATGAGCATTAGGTTGGCACAGCATATAATGATTGTGAACCAATGATTACTGTTTGTGACCAGCTTTTCTAGGGATGTTGAACTAAAACTAATTGAGTCAAGTTTTGTTAAGTTCTCCATTATTTAACAATACTATTACTGGCTGGTGAAATTTTGCAAACCTCTTCAGGATGAAGCTTGTTTCCAAATGATCAGAGTTTATGTGCCTCATAAAGGGCACTACTGCAAATTATAAGAGAAGATAGGCTCCCTAATTTCTGACAAGGACCTTGCATTCAAATGACAGAAAGTCTCAGTAACATGCCCTAGCATTTGACATGCTGTGGATCTGAATTTTAACTTTGTACTGAAAAGACTTTTTTGTCTTTCTACTCTGGGGGAAGACATTTCAGGAATGAATGGAAATAGCCGATTTTATGTAACTTGTGTTTTTGTTCTAAATTCTAGAGGAAGGTAAAGCATAAGTCCTTGATGAAAATCAGTTGCTTCACGGAATACCAGCCTCTTACATCATCCAATTAGTAACATTACAAGGCTGTAGTCACTGAATTTATAGTGTAAACTAAACTACTGAGAGATGTAAATGTACCTGTTGCCCTACTGTGGGAATATTTTTTGAATAATGTTTAATTGTGCATTGTCACAAACAATTTATAACGCAAGTTTTTCAGGTGCTATTGCATCCTTGAGAAGTTGTTCTTCAGATGTCAGAAATGCTACATTTGTGTCAGTTAAAAATATTAATAATATTTTTCATACTGTGCTTATTTGAAAGAAAAAAATGTGATTTTGAGATTCAGTAGACAATAGGTAACAAATGTTACCAGCTCAAAGGTCATTTTTCTGTGGTGGAGAAAAGGCAGCTTCAAAGGTAGTAATCCTAGACCTTCGACTTAACATTTTGATAGTTGTAAACCATAGATGTATTGTTTGCAACATACTTTACTAAGTTTTTATTGAACTTCAGGTGTGATTGGTTTAAAATACAGAACATTGTGCACCTAACCCATCATTTAGTACTAATAATTTCCTTTTGTCTTCTCATTGTTAATAGGCTACATTATGTTCTATGAAGGGCTGTATGAGAGCTCTTGTAGCCCAACTGAAATCTGAAAGTGAAGACTTACAGCAGGTAATGTCCTTTGAGATGAAATATTTCTTTGACATTTCCATTATTTTGCATCCTGTGCAATCTGTGAGAGTAGTGTATTTCTACTCTCCATAATGTTTACCTTCCTTGTACTCACTTGGCCTCACCACCAGTTATTTTTATACTTGACTCCTGTTACCTTCATGAAGTTTACTCTGTGCTGTCCACACAGGCTGTTTCAAAGAAATAGGCTTCCTTCATCCCAGCTGATTTTTAATTTTTTTTTTGTCTACTCAACTTCTATAAATAAGTATTCTTACTGCAAAAGACACTGTATTTTTAAAATACTTTAAAGAGCTACATAAATGTTAATCAGAGTAATAGTACCATCTGAGAGCCACACAGGTGTTATTCTGTTTTACTATCAGAAAAGCTGAAAAAAAGATAATGTGCATCTCTCTGCAGACATCAGAATATATGTGTATCTGATTTTTTGACCAAGTTTTCAACCAGTGTGGAAATCAGTGAACTTTATTTCAGATCTTTCTTTTAGATACTCACACACAGAAGCCATAATCTTTGATCATACGAAATGTTAGAACAGTCTATCAGACAACACAACAAAACCCAGATTTTATCAAATTTTAGTTCAGTAGCTGAACATGACCACTGTTAATTAATCCAAAGCATTACAGAAATTCAGGAGTGAAGTCTGACAACCTGATAAAGAAGCAGCTGTATTGAGATACATTATTTTTCTTTTATGTTGTGCAGGTTATTGCGAGTGTGTTGAGGAACTTGTCCTGGCGAGCAGATGTAAACAGTAAAAAGACTCTAAGAGAAGTTGGAAGTGTGAAAGCCTTGATGGAATGTGCTTTAGAAGTTAAGAAGGTATCCTGTATAAGTGATGAATTTTAGTGAAATTGTGTTTATTTTACACAAACTACAAATATTGTTGTCTTTTTTTGGTAAAAGCACTATTTGGGGTAGTTTAGGTAACTTGCTTTGAAGAAAGAGAGTTGCTTTGACTCTACATAGCAGCAGACACCAATGCAGCAATTTTTTATGAACCATGTTGTTGAAAAGGTCTTTTTTGTAATTTTGCAATTTAATAAATTCTCTTTTAAGTTAGTGAACAGGTAGCTACCACTTCTATAGTTCCCTAGATAGACATTTGTGTGTCCAGACAGGATTATATTCCATCCCAGAGTCTCCTTTTAGTCTTCAAGCCAGACTTACCAGTAGGGCAGTTAACAAGCATTTTGGCACATGCTTCTGCACAAGACCAAATTCATAGCTGAAGAAAGCAGAAGAGCAAACAGAGGTATTTACATGTATACTGCTGCTTACGTGTAGGTTACAGTAAGCCCAGGAAGCAGAAATTGGAATATACATAACTCCTTGAAGTGAATATATGTATTTCATGTAGACTGTGATCAATAGTGAAAAACTTCTCTAATTCTATCATCTTGTTTTTTCCCTAGGAGTCCACATTAAAAAGTGTTCTGAGTGCCTTATGGAATTTGTCAGCACACTGTACTGAGAACAAAGCCGATATATGTTCTGTTGATGGTGCTCTTGCATTTCTAGTTGGCACACTGACATACCGAAGCCAAACAAACACTTTAGCCATCATAGAAAGTGGAGGAGGAATATTACGAAATGTTTCTAGCTTAATTGCTACTAATGAGGACCATAGGTGAGTATACATACATTCTTTTAACTTTTTTAGCAATTCCACATATGTGTTTATGACTGAATCTTCATATCAATGCTTCTATTAGGTATAATAACCAATTATAGTGAATTTTTAAGTATTTGATAAGTGAATAATTTTACTTATATAACTGGAATATGTAAACAGATTAATCAATACCTGATGCTTATTAATGATGAACTGTACTGAAGCTAACTATTCTTGTTTGTAAAAGGATTTGATTAGTATTCAGATGATAGTTAGAGGAGATAGGGGATAAATTTGCATTGGAGAATTCATCATTATTCTTTCTAAGGGCAAAACTTGCCCCCAGCTTAGTTTTATGTTTTGCTTTGTCTCTTCTCCTTTTGAAATGCCACTTACTGATGTTTGTTTTCAATTACTCAACACCAGGCAAATCTTGCGAGAGAACAGCTGCTTACAAACCTTGTTACAACACCTGAAGTCACACAGTTTGACAATAGTCAGTAATGCATGTGGGACCTTGTGGAATCTTTCCGCACGAAACGCAAAGGATCAGGAGGCACTATGGGACATGGGAGCAGTCAGTATGCTGAAAAATCTCATTCACTCAAAACACAAAATGATAGCCATGGGTAGTGCTGCAGCTTTAAGAAACCTCATGGCAAACAGGCCAGCAAAATACAAGGATGCCAACATTATGTCTCCTGGATCAAGCTTACCATCTCTTCATGTCAGAAAACAAAAGGCACTGGAGGCAGAATTAGATGCTCAGCATTTATCAGAGACTTTTGACAACATTGATAATTTAAGCCCCAAAGCATCTCACCGCAGTAAGCAGAGGCATAAGCAAAATATATACAGTGAATATGTCTTAGACTCCAGTCGGCATGATGATGGTGTGTGTAGATCAGAGAGTTTTAATGCCAGTAATATGACTGTACTTTCACCATATTTAAATACTACAGTATTGCCCAGCTCCTCCTCTTCCAGTAGAGGAAACATAGAAAATTCTCGATCTGAGAAAGATAAAAGTCTTGACAGGGATCGAGCAGTAGGTTTAAATACCTATCATCCAGCTGCAGAGAATACTGGGAACTCATCTAAGAGAATAGGAATGCAGATTTCTACTGCTGCAGCTCAGATTGCCAAAGTTATGGAAGAAGTAACAAGCATGCATATTCCACAAGAAGACAGAAGTTCTCGTTCTGCTTCTGAAATGCACTCTTTGACAGAAGACAGAAATGCCCCAAGAAGATCAGCTACTGCCCATACTCACTCAAATACATACTTTCCTAAATCTGAGAATTCAAACAGGATGTGTCCTGGTTCTTATACAAAAATAGAGTACAAGAGAGCTTCAAACGATAGCTTAAATAGTGTCAGCAGCAGTGACGGCTATGGTAAAAGAGGCCAAATGAAACCTTCCATTGAATCTTACTCTGAGGATGATGAAAGTAAATTTTGTAGTTATGATCAATATCCAGCTGACTTGGCACATAAGATTCATAGTGCAAATCATATGGATGACAATGATGGAGAGCTGGACACTCCTATTAATTATAGTCTTAAATACTCAGATGAACAGTTAAATTCTGGAAGGCAGAGTCCCTCTCAAAATGAAAGATGGGCAAGGCCTAAGCATATAATAGATGATGAAATGAAACAAAATGAACAAAGGCAGCCAAGGAGCCAAAATGCAACTTACCCTGTATACAATGAAAGTGGAGAGGATAAACACATGAAATACCAGTCACCTTTTGGGCAGCAGGAGTGTGTTTCTTCCTTTAGATCAAGAGGGTCCAATGGTTCAGATCAGACCAGAGTAGGCTCAACTCTTGGAATGAATCAGAAGGTAAACCAGTCCTTGTGCCACGTTGATGATTATGATGATGATAAGACAACAAACTATAGTGAACGTTATTCTGAGGAGGAACAACATGAAGAGGAAGACAGACCGACCAACTATAGCATGAAGTACAATGAAGAGGAACATCATGTTGATCAGCCTATTGATTATAGTTTAAAATACTCAACAGAAGTTCCTCCTTCTCAGAAGCCATCTTTTACTTTCCCAAAGAGTTCTTCAGTGCAGAGTACTAAAACTGATCATATTTCCTCAAGCAGTGGGAGCACATCAACCCCCTCATCTGGTTCCAAGAGACAGAATCAGCTTCATCCAAATTCTGCACAGAGCAGAAGTGGTCGTGTGCAGAAGACTGCTTCATGTAAAACTTCCTCTATTAATCAGGAAACTATACAAACTTACTGTGTGGAAGATACCCCAATATGTTTTTCAAGGTGTAGCTCTTTGTCATCTTTGTCATCAGCTGAAGATGAAGTAGGACGGGATCAATCCACACGTGTGTCAGATGGCAATAATACACTGCAGATAGCAGAACTAAAGGAAAGTAGTGGGGCATTATCTACAGAAGGTGCAGTAAGTGAAATCACATCAACACCACAACACATCAGAACAAAATCCAATAGACTTCAGACTTCCAGTTTGTCTCCTTCTGATTCCTCTAGAAATAAAGCTGTTGAATTTTCTTCAGGTGCCAAATCTCCCTCAAAGAGTGGTGCACAGACTCCTAAAAGTCCACCAGAACATTATGTACAGGAAACACCACTTATGTTCAGCAGATGTACTTCTGTAAGTTCCCTGGATAGTTTCGAAAGTCGGTCAATTGCTAGCTCAGTTCAGAGTGAGCCTTGCAGCGGAATGGTAAGTGGCATTATAAGTCCCAGTGACCTTCCAGACAGCCCTGGACAAACTATGCCTCCAAGCAGAAGTAAAACACCACCACCAGCTCAGGGAGTTCAAGTTAAAAGAGATGTACCTAAAGGTAAAGTACCAAGTGCAGAAAAGAGAGAGCCTGGTCCTAGACAGGCAGCTGTAAATGCAGCAGTTCAAAGAGTTCAGGTACTGCCAGATGCTGATACACTGTTACATTTTGCCACAGAAAGCACACCAGATGGGTTCTCATGCTCTTCTAGTCTGAGTGCTCTGAGTCTTGATGAGCCATTTATACAGAAAGATACAGAGTTAAGAATAATGCCCCCAGTTCATGAAAATGAACATGGAAATGAAGCAGAACCTGAACAGTCAGATGATAAAAAAGATGACCAAGAGAAGAAAGCAGAGAAGTGTACTGAAGCAGAAAAAGACATTCTGGATGATTCTGATGATGATGATGATATCGAAATACTGGAAGCATGTATTATTTCTGCTATGCCAACAAAGTCTTCACGTAAAGCTAAAAAGCCTTCTCAAGCATCTGTTCCAAAAATACCTCCTCCTGTAGCCAGAAAGCCCAGCCAGTTGCCAGTGTACAAGCTTTTGCCTTCACAAAGCAGACTGCAATCCCAAAAACACGTGACTTTTACACCAGGAGATGATATGCCACGGGTATATTGCGTTGAGGGTACACCAATAAATTTTTCAACAGCTACATCTCTGAGTGATCTTACAATAGAATCACCCCCAAGCGAGTTGGCCAATGTAGACAGCGTGGGTACAGGAACAGAGTCAGGGGAATTTGAAAAGAGAGACATGATTCCTACAGAAGGTCAAAGTACCGATGACTCTCGGAGAGCAAAAAGCTCAACTGTGACTCCCCCAAGCCTAGATGATGACAAAACAGAAGAAGGTGACATTCTGGCTGAGTGCATTAACTCAGCTATGCCAAAAGGAAAAAGTCACAAACCATTCAAAGTGAAGAAGATAATGGATCAAATTCAACAAGCATCTTCATCTCTAAGTAATAAAAACCAACCAGAAGGTGACAAAAAGAAGCCAACATCACCAGTAAAGCCTGTTCCCCAAAATAATGAATACAGAGCATGTATAAATAGAACCACAGAGTCTAAAAGTAGTAACAATAATGAAAGAAGTTATGCAGAGAGCAGAGATGTAAAGAAACAGAATCTTAAAAATAATTCAAGAGATTTTAATGATAAAATGCCAAATAATGAAGAGCGTGTAAGAGGAAGCTTTGCATTTGATTCCCCTCATCATTACACACCTATTGAGGGAACTCCCTATTGTTTTTCACGGAATGATTCCCTGAGTTCTTTAGATTTTGATGATGATGGTGATGATGATGATGATGATGACCTTTCAAGAGAGAAGGCAGAATTAAGGAAAAGAAAAGAAGCAAAGGAAACAGGAACTAAAATCTGCACTAATCCAGAACAACCCTCAAATCAGCAGCCAAGAAACAGGACACAAATTTGTCAGAAAAACCCAACAGGCAGAAGCCAACCTAAAAGTTTCTCTCAGTCAGCTAAAGATATTCCAGACAGAGGAGCGGCTACAGATGAGAAAATGCAGAATTTTGCTATTGAAAACACTCCTGTTTGTTTTTCTTGCAATTCATCTCTTAGTTCTCTCAGTGATATTGATCAAGAAAACAATAACAACAAAGAAAAAGAACCTGCAAAATGTACTGAGACTCCTGATTCACAACTGGAATCAAACAGACCACAGACTTCTGGTTATGCACCTAAATCATTTCATGTTGAAGACACTCCAGTATGTTTCTCTAGAAACAGCTCTCTGAGTTCTCTTAGTATTGACTCAGAAGATGATCTTTTGCAGGAATGCATTAGTTCTGCTATGCCTAAAAAGAAAAAGCCTTCAAGAATGAAGAGCGAAAGTGAAAAAATTAGTTCTAGAAATACAGGTGGTGTACTGGCAGAAGATTTAACACTGGATTTGAGAGAGATACAGAGACCAGATTCAGAACATGGTTTTTCACCTGATTCAGAGAACTTTGATTGGAAAGCTATACAAGAAGGTGCAAATTCTATAGTCAGTAGCCTGCATCAAGCTGCGGCTGCTGCATCACTGTCTAGACAAGCTTCATCAGACTCTGATTCTATACTTTCATTAAAATCTGGTATTTCTCTAGGGTCACCATTTCATCTTACACCAGACCAAGAAGAAAAACCCTTCACTAGTAATAAAGGTCCAAGAATTCTTAAGCCAGGAGAGAAGAGTACACTGGAGTCTAAAAAAGTAGAATCTGAAAGTAGAGGAATCAAAGGGGGAAAGAAAGTATATAAAAGTATAATTACAGGAAAAGTTCGCTCCAGTTCAGAAGTTTCGAGCCAGTTGAAGCAACCACAACAGACAAGTGTGCCCTCAATTTCACGTGGTAGGACAATGATCCATATTCCAGGAGTACGGAATAGTTCTTCAAGTACTAGTCCTGTTTCAAAAAAGGGTCCTCCACTCAAAAACACAAACTCCAAGAGTCCCAGTGAAGGCCAAAGTTTGACTAGTTCTCCAAGAGGAGTCAAGTCATCAGTGAAATCTGAACCAGCTCCTGTAGCTAGGCAGCCATCTGGGTTGAATCCAAGTGGATCAAGTAAAGGACCTTCTAGGTCAGGATCTAGAGACTCAACTCCATCTAGACCTCAGCAGCAGCCATTAAGTAGGCCTCTGCAATCTCCAGGCCGAAACTCAATTTCCCCAGGAAGAAATGGTATAAGTCCTCCTAACAAACTTTCTCAGTTGTCAAGGACATCATCTCCTAGCACAGCTTCAACTAAATCTTCAAGTTCAGGTAGAATGTCATATGCATCACCAGGCAGGCAGGTAAGCCAGCAAAACCTTACTAAGCAAACTGCCTTACCTAAGAGTACCAGTAGCATTCCACGAAGTGAGTCTGCTTCAAAAGGGTTAAACCAAGCTCTCAGTAGTGGTGGATCAAACAAAAAGACTGAACTGTCCAGAATGGCATCCACCAAATCTAGTGGAAGTGAATCTGACAGATCCGAGAGACCTGTTCTTGTTCGTCAGTCAACTTTCATTAAAGAAGCTCCAAGCCCAACTCTAAGACGGAAATTAGAAGAGTCAGCTTCATTTGAATCTCTGTCTCCCTCTAGGCCAGATTCTCCCACCAGGTCCCAACTACAGACTCCAGTTTTAAGTCCATCTCTTCCTGATATGTCTTTATCCACTCATTCAACTGCTCATACAAGTGGTTGGCGAAAATTACCCCCTAATCTGGGCCCTTCTGTAGAATATGATGGAAGACCAGCAAAACGTCATGATATAGCTCGTTCTCATTCTGAAAGTCCCTCAAGATTGCTGATCAACAGATCAGGTACTTGGAAGCGAGAGCACAGTAAACATTCCTCATCACTTCCTCGTGTAAGCACTTGGCGAAGAACTGGAAGTTCTTCCTCAATTCTGTCAGCTTCCTCAGAATCCAGTGAAAAGGCAAAAAGTGAAGATGAAAAGCAACATGGAAGTCCTTTTTCTGGACACAAGCAAAGTAAAGAAAGCCAAGCACCTGCAAAAGGTACTTGGAGAAAAATAAAAGAAAATGAAATCACCCAGATAATGAATGATCCTCAGCATAATTCCTCGGTTGCCACAAATGGCTCTGATTCCAAAACTCTTGTCCATCAGATGGCACCAGCTGTCTCTAAGACAGAGGATGTGTGGGTGAGGATAGAGGACTGCCCAATTAACAATCCTCGATCTGGAAGGTCCCCAACTGGAAATACTCCCCCTGTTATTGACAGTGTTTCAGAGAAAGGTGCTGTGAATGCTAAAGATTCTAAAGAGATTCAAGAAAAACAAACCTCAGGAAGTGGAGGTGTTCCAGTTCATAACAGTGGTTTAGAAAATCGTCTAAACTCGTTTTTTCAGATAGACAGTCCAGACAAGAAAGGCACTGAGACAAAATCTCTGCCAAATAATCCCATTCCTGCATCAGAAAATAATGAAAGTACTGTAAGTGAGCGTACACCATTCAGTTCCAGTAGCTCAAGCAAACATAGCTCTCCTATTGGTGCTGTTGCAGCAAGAGTGACTCCTTTCAACTACAATCCAAGCCGCAGGAAGAGTAGCATGGACAATAGTTCTGCTCGGCCATCACAGATACCAACACCAGTAAATAACAGCACAAAGAAACGTGACTCTAAGTCTGAAAACCCAGACAGCGGTGGAACTCAGAGTCCTAAACGTCACTCTGGCTCTTACTTGGTAACTTCTGTTTAAGTGCAACAACAAATAAATTAACTGATGTATTATATACAGCAGCTATTTAGAACTTCTGTTTCAAATGAAACTTTAAAAGATTGGGGATTGATTTTGTTGTTGTTGTTGTTGTTGTTGTTTTTATTTGTTGTAAATAGGTTTGATTCTTGTTAGCAGGTCCTTGTTCTGGAAGCCATATTTGATAGTATACTTTGTCTTCACTGGTAATATTTTGGAGGAATACCTGATTGACATTTTGGAGTAAAATTGCTAATGCAAGTATATTTGTACAGTATGTTTAACATGTATTTAATTAGTATCCCATCCCATAATCCTTTAAATATTGCTTGTCATTGAAATCATGGAATATCGCAGATAGAGATGATACAGTCATACTGCTTTATCAATCATTTCTAGATTACAGACTGACTAAACTACATCAGGGAAGAAATTATATTATTTATGCAAAAAAAATTCTCAGATTTTAGTATTTGTTAGTCCATCAATCCAAGAATTACTCATGTGACTGTGAAATTCACAGTAATATGGTTTCTGCTGAACAAGCTCTCCCAGCCTGCTTTTCTGCATGAATGGAACTGACGGTTCCTTTTCTGAAGTAATAATTAACATAATGTGCATAGGTAGTTATAGTGTAACAAGTTACACTTTCTTTGTGCTCTGAAAAAAGGAAAAAAAAAAAAAAAGGAAGAACTGTGTAACTGTAAAATCTTGAACAAAATTATTTTACCTGAATTAGATTTTATCTTAAAGTAGGTAGATTTTTTTTGCTATGCTGTAACTTGTTGTATATCCTGGTATTTGAGGTGAAATGGCTGCTCTTTTATTAATGAGACTTAGGGGATGTCTCAACAGAGACTAAAATGAACATTTCAGAATAAATTATTACTATATGTAAATTGTGTGTGTTACTTCTGCATTACATAAAAATACAGTATTTTATTTTCAGGTGTCACCATATAATGCATTGAATAATGCACTTAACACCTAAGGCCTGATCCAGCAGAATCTTGCACGTCCAGTGTTCGTTCCTCCTTAGCACTGACAAATGTTGGATGCTTTTAACATTTGCAGGACCAGGCCCTAGGTCTTATGTAATATATTTGTAATTGAGGCAGTTTCACACATCTCAGGTGCACAGAAGGCTAAAGGCAGGGTTATTTCCAGTAGCCAAGGAGTATAATTGTGTTCATGACTGCAAGCCTGAAACAATATTGTATCTATAAAAATAACATTTGCAAAATAGAAGTTGGGGTGTTTTATTTTTCATTTCAGAAAATACAGAATAAAAAACAGTGACTATATGATGCAACTGTAATTCTGTTCAGAATCTTCATGCCGTTTTTTTAATGACAAAGGGGAAAATGTCATCAAAATGCTATGGCAGCAAGAAAATTGCCATGGCAGCAAGAAAAACCATTTTATACACAAACCAGGACATTTGCTGCCTCAGGCTTTTTTGATGCAAATACGGTTTGTGCTAGAACAGTGCTGAAAAGACAGATTTACACTTCTAAAATATAGTCTGGATTTAGTTGGGAATCGGTTTAATTTAGAAACGTGAAAGAACAAAACAGCTACCATTCTGTGCACGATTGAGCAAACCATGAAACAGTAACAGTTCTGTTGTATCTCAACTGGACAGTTTTAAAGTTAGCACTCTCAAATAACTGATGTTCAGGATTCGAAATGCCCTGATTCCAGGAAGCCCTGAAATAGAGCAATTTACATTCATGGTATCTTTAGCACAGCTGTAGAGCATATCTTAACTATGGCTTTTGTATTTCATCATTGAAATGAATTTATTTTTATATTGAGCTCACAATAAGATGTGCACTGAGTATAAATAGATTTGAGATACTGTCAGCAGGCAGAAGTCAATTTAGATAAAAGTTAAAAACCAATACCAAAAATATCTGTTTGGCAGAAGTGGTATCTTACTTGCTCTTTCATACTTTGCTTTGTCAGATTTGAGACATGCCATGTTTCTGTATCATCTGATGAATCTGTTAACAAGCATGATCCTCACATTCACATTTGTAATATTTTGCATATAGTATCTTCACAAAACTTACCATTGTCCTTTTAAAGATTAAATAGAGATTGTGTGATGTGTTTAAAGTCAGGACTTCCTATTGGAGTAAAATATGGAAACTCCATCCCTGAGTTTAAAATGCAAGGCCATTTTTCTTATGAATGATGTGCTACTACTTTTTGTGCTGGGCTTTTAACTACTAATATGAAAATCCACCACACAATCCAAGGTGTTCAGCACCAGCATTACAGTTATGTCCTGTTGATTTAAGAATGTAAAGGTAAACTCAATCTCAGTAAAGAAATTCTGATTTCAGTTTTATAATTGAAGGAATCAGAAGATTATGTGGAACAATAAATAAACAATCATATGTGTATCAAACACCAGAATATCTTCAAAAATTGCAGTGGCTTCTCTAGATAGTCTCGGAGGTACTTTATGATCATTATAATTGCAAAGTTTCTCTTAATATCCTCATAAGTAACCTATATTTGTAGCAAACACAGATGAGAGAAACTTTCCAACTATAAGGTAGTGATACACTAAAATATGCTTCCCATGGGAGTTGTTAAATTTCCATTATAGAAGTTTTAAGAAGAGGTTTATGAAACATCTCATAGGGATGGACTATAGTGTATTTCATATTGCCTGTGCGCAGAGGTGGGCTTAGGTGATCTTTTTAAAACATTTCCAGATCTATCTTTCTCTGATTCTTTATCCAAAAGACTTAGTGTCCACTAAGAGCCTTTTAGAGTAATTAAGGACATCCATAATGCTTGATTTATGTGAGTGATGGGGATAGAAAGCTATATTCTAAGCTTAACTATAAAAACAACTCCCAGAAGTGGTCTGAGAATTTGTTAATAATGTCTAGATTCATGATAGATTTGTTTTATGATACTTGAGATTTAATAATTTTCCTTAGTTTTCCTTTTATGATGTTGCCACAGCAGGTGAAAGAACACTACTTGTACCAAGGCTAAACAATAAAAAACAAGGAGCTAAGTAAATGAAGACTCATTTTACGTTTATTCTGGGATGTACTGCCTTTCTACAGATTTTGGTAGAACTTTTGTGTTTAGTGCTTAAACCTTTAGTTGTCCTCGACTAAGGTTACCATATTCAGAACATATCTATTTTGTACTTAAAAATCAGTTTATACTGAGAACAGTCATAAAGCTTGCTTCAGACTAACTTGGAGCTTTGACCTCTTGATGTGATAAGCAAACACATGACCTCCCCCACAAATAGTAATTGGTTCACTTTTTTAAAACTGTATTCATTTTAATGTATTTTTGCAATGTCACAGTTAAGGGTAGTGCTTAATTTCCATGAAAACCCTTCTGATTAAATATTCCAGTTTAAAGAGGAACTAATCTGCTTAAGTTTTTAATGTGCAGGTTTTTATCAGTATTTTCCTCTAAAAGCTTAAAGATAATTCTTGAAAGGCTGTCAAGGATGACATCTTAGAAATTGGAAGCCTTATCAGGATTTCCTGATGAGATTGGATTATTGTTTTATGCAAGATTTGGCTGCAGAATACAAATACAGTTTCTGCTGTGGACTTCAGTATTCTTCAACATAGACCAGTATGTTTGATGGCCTTGGGAACTTATCTGCTCTATCTTTGGTGTAGAGGGAAGGAAAAAGAGACCGTTTTGGAGACTCAGCCATATTGTTCCAAGAATGTGTATTCATTTCTTCACCAGTGAATTGCAAAAGCCGCAAAGAACATTTTATCCGCACATTAATGAGATTTTATCTTAAAAGTATACTGTAGACCATGAAACTGCACTTTGTTTGATAATCTGACAGATGAGGTTTTTGATGGTCACTTTGGAGTAATTTGTAATTGTCCATTCCTCCATCCCCGTTAAAAGAAACTGAGATTACTAAGAAGATAACAATGTACTAGTTTCTTCATTCTTAAAGATCCATATTGTTTCTAGAATCAAAGGAACAGCACGCTCTGTTGAAAGAAGTTTTCTTCCTTACATGGTTCTGGCTGTGAATCCTGGCTCTCATCTGACCTCTCAGTGGACTAGCTCTCGTGTAGCAGAATTGATGTGGACTAGGATTAGTGCTCCATTTAGTATGGTGGATTTGCTTAGTGCAGAGTTAGACAAGTGCTGCCTGAGCCAGACGAAAAGAAAATGAACAGTTGTTAAAGTCTTTTATCCTGGAAATTCTGTCAACTAATTTCACAAAGATTACATCAGTCCATAATTTGTGCTTGCAGAAAATAAATATTTCTTTGAAAATACCCAAAGAAAAAATTTCCCATCCATATGTAAACTCCTAGGTGACAATTTTTAAATTTGCAGTATTAAATTCAATGCAGTAAATCAGTAAAAAGATCCATTGCAACTACTTGTTTTCTGGAAGATACTTAGAGAACATTTCTCATAATGAAGACAGTACTACTTGTAGACATGACTTGGAAAATGTTTAGGTGGGCTCCTACAAGCTCTTCTATTCTCTTAATACTAGATGCTTCCCAAGCTGTCTTCTTTCATTTAGCTTTCATGAAATAATTTGAAGAGCCATCAGACTATCACCAACAATCAATTCCATGCAGCCTTCCACCTAAACTTCATAAATCTACTGTAATGCCTTGCAAAGTTGCATTCGCCTGCTGACAGCTTTGTTTTTGATGAGATGTGCAGTTTGGATGAAGCTGTGAATCAGAAGTGACATGTCAACTAATACAAAGCATGATTTCATCCAAGTGTTTAAAACTTCAAGAACCTTTTTAATACTGAATTGCCCAAATGCACTTACTCTTTGGTTTCACAGCCTTCTCCTTTGCACTTTCAACCAGAAGAGATGCCCACATTTTTATTTCCAAGACACATAGAAATCCTGCTTCGTAGTTTCCTGTATGCAGAATAACAGATTGTATCTATAAATGTGTTTATAGTGAATGTTACATAGTTAAAGTTTTTAGTCAGAGTGGTAAGTTAACTGGTTATGTGTTGTGTTTGGTTACATATTGGAAGTGCAAGGGGATTTGATGTGCACAAGAGCTTAAGAGTTCACAACAGTAATTAATGTAGGTGTCAATTAATTTGTGATGCCAAGATGAATATAAAGTATTTAATACATAGGTTTTCTGCTGTTGACTGAGTTTACCAGATGTGCTGCTTACTTACTCTAAGATTGGGTAACACCTCCCTTAGCATAGTTTTGCAAATTATCTTTCGTAGAAATTTCCACATAGTTACAGGCTTATGTACTTAGGAATTTCTGCCACTTAAATAGTTCAGGAAACTACTCCTATTTTGTTGTTTGTGAACATATTCTTGAGTAGCTGTGGTTTTGCAATTAGGGTATCAGGAATGTAGAGGGAGCTTGTTCACTCAGTAAGATGCACGTCTGTCCAAACCGCAAGTCATAGCTACATACAAATAGTATCTCAAATGCCCTGCATTTTGGTGGGATTTAACATGCATAAAGCTTGTGCTGGTTCTCTGGAAGTACTTAAGATTGTCATCCTCTGAAAGCAGATGCTTTTTCCCACCTATAAATGTTGTTTCTCTTGAACAAACTCAGCCCACAATTATCTTTCCTTCATTTTGTTACCTGCTTCTGCCTGAGATGCATTACTGTTTATATTCGAACTCTGTAATTCTTTCTTCAACTATTCTAATGTATTTTGTTTTAACAGTATACTTATTCTGAATTTAGTCTTGCTATGCATAATTTATTTATTACTTGCAGTGTTATATAAAATTTCCTCCTGATTGCACCTTGTCAGAGTGGAATTGTTTTTTCAGCTACTGCTGAAGGTTAGGTGTCTGTTTGCTGTATTAAAAATAATATTTAAAAAGAAAGTTGCTGTTAAGACACTTAAGCAATGATTCAGTATACTCAAACAAATGGGTACACAAACAGTGTAAGTAAAAACCCATGCAGTTTCATTTTGGTGGTAGATGTGTTTCAGAAAAATAACTGGAAGAAAGACATGTAGTTCACCAATGGCATTCTCTGTTCTCTCCCATTTTAGAACAAACTGCACAAACCAAAATCAAGTTCGAGCACAGTGTAACTCCATAATCTGTGTTACTCACAAGAAGTTTGCATGGCATTGTGACTCAAAAGCATAGCAAAGATTCAGTTAATTCCAAAGTCTGTCTTTTCTGTAACATATGCATTCTTTAGTCTCTGATTAGAGACTGTTAAGATATCTAGATAAATCAGTTCCCAGCATATACATAAACATATATATACAAGTATATTTTGCACTCTTATGCTCACTTTAGGCTTTGATGTAGAGGGATTTAAGTTTTCTGAAAAACACTGTAACTGAGGTACTAAGTTACTTTGTTTCCTAATATTTCTAGCACTCTTTCATACTGGGTTCTCATTTAAGAACAGATTAGCTAGTACCTTCTTCTTTGTTTCAGAAAAAGATGCACTTTTAAGTTCTGATTTATATGCAAAAAGGGAATATTCTTGCTAGTAATTGGAACATTTTTATTTGTAATACAGAAATTGCTACTGCCACCTGCAGTTTAAATTTGGTAGAGATGAAAACATGATTTATTATATTTAATACAAATGAAAGTAGATGAGAGTTAATTCTGTTCCTTATTATAACTCCTCTGTACAAAAAGCAGGGTGTAAATGGTAATTTGGATTCACCATAACACACAATTCAGATGAGCTTGTGCATTTTACCTGGATTATTGGTAAGGTCTGTGGTGATACACATTTAGAGTGGAAGCTGCTTGGAAGAGCAGAAGAGTAGACAATAAAAATAAGCCATTATATGAATGTTAAAAAAAAATCAGAATTTTTAATCCTTTATTGTTATTCCATTTTGTGTTGAAATGAATATCTCATTTTTAACTACAAATTTAACTATAATTTAACAACTGTGATGGATTATTTTGACAATTTTAAGTGTTTTAAGTAATTTGGAATTCTTACAAAAGAGAAATCGCCCAGATTAAGTAAATACTATACAGTGCAAACCCTGCATTACTGTCTTCACACAGGTGACTAATGATTTTTTTGATCTTGCAAACAGACTGTACATAGCTGTGACTTTACACAGCTGTCACCTCTTCTACAAGGCTGAAACAGAAGTACAGTGACTGGATGTAAAACTGACATATATACTTTAAAAAAAAACAGTCTTTACAAGTATGAAGGAATCAAAGATGAGTAGAAATCTGTTTCAAATTTGCCAGTTTGATAGGAGTTTGATGATTCTTGGCAATGTGCTGTACAGTTAAGTCTGTATCTCAGTGAAATATTGGATATACTGTCTGCTGCAATTTCCAAATTAATTCATATAAAGTCAAGGCTTAGGTTTAGGCTGCCAAATTCAACAGATGTTTAGACAGAATGAGTGTTTAAATGTCACTTTATGATTATCAGCTACTCTTGTACAGAAATTGGAACAAGGTAGCCCATATTTGGGGATGTTTATGTATTTTTAAAGATATTAGGGCTACCAACTGTTTGCAAGCCCCTACTACTGAGATGCACAGAAGTAATGCTTCTGCTGATTAATATACAGGAAGTTGTGTAACTGTTGTCTCTGTAGGATAGGCATGAGGTAGTGCCTCTCCAGAAAATATTTGCATAGAAGATAGGATTTTGGATTAAGACAGAAAGAAATGGAGTAGTCTCTGGGTTTAAATTGCCACTTATTGGGGAACATGGTGTATGCAGTCTTAAAAGTTGCATACACCAAGGATGGCATGGTTAATTCTGCATGTTGAAGTTTCACAGTAAGTACCAGTTTTACAAAACTAAATGAAGGGCAGCATTTTTAATCAATTAATTTTATTAATTATTAATGAAATGGTGATGAAGCTGGTGAGAGGCCTGGAACAGAAGCCCTATGAGGAGAGGCTGAGGGACCTGGGGTTGTTTAGCCTGAAGAGGCTCATGGGTGACCTCACTGCTGTCTACAATTACCTGAAGAGAGGCTGTAGCTAGGTGGGGTTCAGTCTCTTCTCCCAGGCAATCAGCAACAGACAAGGGAACACAGTCTCAAGTTGTGCCACGGGGAGGTATAGGCTGGATGTTAGGAGGAAGTTCTTCACAGAGAGAGTGATTTGCCATTAGAATGGGCTGCCCAGGGAGGTGGTAGAGTCACCATCCCTGAAGGTGTTCAAGAAAAGACTGGATAAGGCACTTAATACCATGGTCTAGTTGATTGAACAGGGCTGGGTGATAGGTTGGACTGGATGATCTTAGAAGTCTCTTCCGACCTGGTTGTTTCTATGATTCTATGATTATTTTCTGTCTTCTCTGCTGTTGGAAGTTCTCCGTTGGACAGCCCTAGTTCACACCCATCTATCGCTTCCACACTAAGATTCATATATCTCACAAAGTGTGCTTACATTTTGAACAATCTGTTTTTTCCTAGCCCCTACATTTTAATTTGAATCCTTGATTATAAAGATTGTGAAGAAAATCCTTTTCAGCTTGCCTTCTTCCCTCCTAATGTCACTTGAGCCAACTCTTTGTTCTGTTTTACCTGCAGTCCACTGCAGAGCTATTTCATGAGCCTAGACCACACCTTGTCTCGAATTACTTCACTAGACCAATTATATAGGCATTTCTGACATGGTAAAACTATGCAGTGTAACATCAGTTTAGAGCAAATTAAAACTATGTAAACATGTAAAAATATGTAAGCTAAGTGTGAATAAGCTGGCATCTGTACACAACACTTGCAGTAAAACACAGGAATTCTGTTGCCTCAAACCGTATACATTCTCTTGGGTCCCCAGTTCTTGTTAGGGAATTTGCATTTATACCAGGTGAAATGTATAGCCTGTATCACAATCACTTTGAATTTCTGTTCTGCAGTGTTCTTGTTGCTGTGCTGTTTGGTTTGGTTTCACTATTTTTCTTCAGACACCCTTAACAACAAAATCACAGTGTGACTAAAGACACCTGACTTGCTGACTGTGAGGGAATTCTCTGCCCAGAACCACTTTTACTGCAGCACTCATTCCCTGCCACTTCCCTTTCCACTGCAGTTACAGCAACTGGAATAACCACCAAATTACACAGAGATTTCAGAGACCAGTATCTCGTTACCTGTACCAAAGGCATTACTTGCAGTCTTGACATTTTGCTGCAGATGTGTGTAAATCCTGTCCTAAGCAGCAATTATACTTTCCGTTCATATTTATTTAAATATTCAAAAGCTGTCAGATTTTTATCACTTCATCACTCAGTTTCTGAGGTCTGTGACAGCAGATACCTGCGAAATGAATGCATCTACAACATGCCTCAGCTTTGTGACCTACTTTTTTTCTCTGAATTCCTCAGGCTAGAAATACACAGAATTCAATTTTGAAATTTATTTCTTGTGGGACTAGAACAAATGGAATGACTGGATGCCATACACTAAAGTCATTCTACAGTGGTGATGGGGATCAAATTGACATGCCTGTATCTAGTTTCAAGATACTGTAAATTCTAGTACTAATAAAGGAGACTGGTATGTAGTAATAGTAGCTGCAGAAAAGAATACATGCTTCCTCTATTGTGGTCAGACATGTATGTCATATGATCCAAACTGTTAACTCCACGAATTCCATTTCCAACAAAATTTTTATTGTTCCATCTAAACATGATGCAGAAAACAATCTGTCGTCACCATAAGAACTGGTAGAAGCTACATAGCTTTTGTTCTGTTACAGTAAGTGTAAACACTTTTAAAGAGAAGCCATTGATATTGAAGTAATAAAAAGCTGTAAGAATTAAATTTTTTAATGCAATTTACAAATAATATAACACTAAACAAATATTTTTTCCCAGTGTCCTGAATCAAGTGAACTGAGAGCCATCTTAATACACAGTGCCACCCTCAGATTACAGCTGTGGCAATGCTGCCTGACAGTGCCATTGAGACATAGTAAATAAAATTAGATATATTCTGTCCACCATTTACATTATGTACTGTCATGGAGTATTACATGGTGTAAACAGTTCTTGAAGCCTTTTTAGCTTTAAGACCACCTTCACCACAGGAACTGGCACCACAGCCTGGTGTTTTGAGAGGCACGACCCTGTCAGTTTGGGATCCAACTGCCATGCTGTCGTGGGGTAGGTATTCTGTCGCCTACACCAATTTTGGCGGAGGGGAGAAATTAATTGGTGCTAGATAATATTCTATAAAAATATGTATTTATTAACTTCAATATTCTGAACTCTCACCACCCCCAACCACTCTAATACTAAATGGATCTTACACGGTTATGAAAGACATTCTAGGATTAATATCCAACCATAACATTAATAACTAGCAAACAGTTCAAACAATAAACAAAGAGAGCATTTTTCCCCGTGGCAAATACCATTTGGGGTCTATATACTGTTTGCCTAGCAAGGTGGGCTGAAAGCTCTTTCTGCTCTATGGCAGGAGGCAATAGAAATTACAGAGGCATTAAAGCATTCACTTACAATTTCTGCTTAATCAATAATCACCCTCCAGGGCTATGTCACAGGCTATACTAGTGTCCAAACTTCAGGGGAGTCTTTGCTCATGGACATTGAGGCTAGAATCCTCCCAGCTTCACGGAAAGGAGAATCTTACCAGTTTCTGGGGAAATGACAGTCTCTCAGCTGGTTCTCCTGGCAAAGGATACAATCTCTGCCCTTGTCTCCTGGCTTCTTCTGGATGCTCTGTCCAGGGACTCTTAGCAGGACCTTCAGGTGCAGAGGCAGGATGGCGTGCTATCTCAGCACGATCTCACACTGGCTAGAAGGCCGATCACATGCAGACAAGTGGAGTCTGCTCCTGGTTAACTCAGCAGCAGTGGCACACTTACCAGGCAATGATAAGGAGGCAGGCATACAATAGGGTGCATGGCTGCTCGGGAGTCTGAGCTCTGTAGGTAAAGGCAGGCAATACAGGATCTGGTCCTGATAACTCACCACAGTGGCATCCAAGTGTGCACAGCTGGCTGGGAGACTATGGGAGATTCTGTCTCCGTAATAACAGCAAAGCAAGTGGGCATAAGCACTGCTGGCAAGTCCAAGACTAATAATGAGCCTGAACATGAGTGAGCATCAGCAGGGGAGTCCGAGCACGTTGTTTACCTGTGTGCCCCTATTTATTAAATGTGGGCCGAGATTAATGGCCCCTTGGCCACTAGAATGACCAATCAGGGTTTGGCAGTCAGCCAAACAATACCATAATAGTCAAAAGCCACAGGCCTGGACTTTCCAAATATGGGAACCACGTGGGCCTTACACCAGGCAGAGATGAGTTGGGTGTATGGGGGCTTACACAACATGTTTACAACCACATTATACAACGTAGACCCTGAGTAGGCCAGACTTTGTGGCACCAGGTCTGTTGTGCCCCTTTTATCCATTTAATGTGTTTACCTCTGGTTTGGGCAGAAAAATATGTCCAGGCAAGGCATAAATAAGCCTATTTTCAGGCCTTTGAGCCCTCCAAAACACATGCAGACACCATAAATGTGAAATGCTTGTAGGCCAAGGCTACAGAGGCTGCCAACCTGTTGACTCCCCTCTCCTTCCTTACAGCCTACCTCTGCTTGCTGAACGCAAATGACAACCGTTGACAGAACAAGCTTCTGCCACTGTGGCTGATGTTACACTCTATGGGTGGTGTGAAAGTCATTTAATTGTCATGTATGTGAATGCAGTGGAGATTTAAAACACTGTGCAAAGAAAGAACAACAGGAAATTCCTGTGATCCAGTGAAATTCATTAACAAGCTAGTCTTAACAAAATGAGAATAGTAAGCAACAAAAATATCTTAAGTAATTATTTGTAACATTACCTTTAGGAGAGACTTAACTCTGACCT
Organism: Pogoniulus pusillus; assembly: GCF_015220805.1. Lineage (NCBI taxonomy): Eukaryota > Metazoa > Chordata > Aves > Piciformes > Lybiidae > Pogoniulus > Pogoniulus pusillus. The sequence continues at coordinate 91,980,876 of NC_087309.1, forward strand.
AGACAACTTGATGGTAATCAGGAGTTAAGCATCCAAAAATCTGTCTGTAGTACTGGATAACTGTTGTATCAAAAGCTCCCTTTGTAACTCCACACAGGTGGATTATATAAACTTTTTTTCAGCTGAGGAGCTTACTGAGTCTTCTTTGTGAGGTGCTGCTAAATCACTGACTTGCTACCAGGCAGCTGCAATCACATTTTGGAAGCTGCTGCCAGACAGCTGTACTGTTCATATTCTCTGCAGTACTTTGTACAGTATACACACTTTCTGACATGAGAGCAAAGACAGAAGGTAGCCAAACTGCCTATCATTCAAAAGACTGAATAACTTGATAAACAGTTCCAAATAACACCCTGGTTCTTTATCAAGTTTCTCCCTAACTCTTAACTCTTCCAAGTTTTCATGTATTTGCAGATCTTCCCTGGGAATATCACTGTATTGCTGGGTATCAAAACCTTCCTATTTCATCATGGGAAGTTGCACACTTTGGTGGAATAGGGAGAAAAAAATGTATATATATATATATATATATATATATATATATATATATATATATAAATTTCATACATACCTTCTCTTTTGTTGAAGTTTTTGGTTGTTTGGTTTGGGGATTTTTTTGTTGTTGTTGTTGGGTTTTGACTGTTTGGTTGATTGGTTGGTGGGTTTGGGTTTGTTTGGGTTTTTTTGTCCTGGTACATAGCTGCTGCATGAAGCTTACCAGGTAACAGTACACAAAACGTCTCTGTGAAATTCACAGAGTCAATGGTTCAAGTCAGCAGGTCATCTGGTTTGTCTGCCTGGCTCAAGAAGGCTACCTTAATCTGGGTGCCCAGGACCATTCCCTGACAGCTTTTGAGTAGGTCCAAGAAAGGAGGCTCCACAGCCTCTCTAGACAACATGTGCCACCCTCACGGGTGAAAAGTGTTTCTTGATACTCAGGAAGAACCTCTTTCATTGTGGGTCCATTGCCTCTGGTCCTGTCACTAGGCATCACTGAAAACAGCCTTTCTCTGTCCCTGCACTCTCCTTGAAGGTGTTTATATACCTTGATGAGATCCCCCTTGAGCGTTTTATTCACCATGCTGAACAGTTCCAGCTCATCTCGTGTGAGAGATGCTCTTCATCATCTTGGTAGCCCTTTGGAGTGTTTCCAGTATGTCCATGTCTATGTTGAACTGAGGAACCCAGCACTGGACCTGGAACTCCAGGTGCAGCCTCACCAGTGCTGGGTAGAGGGAATCATCTCTTGTGGTCTACCTGCACCACTCCTAATGCAGCTTAGGACATTAGTTGGCCCCTTGCTTTAAATGGCATAGTTCTTTTTCACAAAGTTGCTTTCTGGTTGTGTGTGTCCCAGCACATACTGGTGCGTAACCAGTATGATTAACCCCAAGTGAAAGACTTTGAACTTCTCTGTGTGGAAATAACTTGAGATTCTTGTTGGCCCATCCTTTGCCTCTCCAGGTCCCTCAGGCTGGCAGCATGATCCACTGGTGTACCGGGCACTCCTCCCAGTTTCATGTCATCCCAGCTTGCTGAGGGACTTGGGGCTCTGCTGTCCAGATCATTGATAATTTTTAAACCGCTCTGGACTCAGCATTAAGACCTAAGCCACGACGCTAGTTACTGTCTTCCAACCAGACTTGGCGCTATTGATCACCAGCCTCTGGGCTCGTCTTTTACGAATATCAGTAGTCCATTCGGGTACGCAGGTGCCATCGCTGCGGCACTGTCCCACAACCATATGATCGCAGGGTTCAGACGCGTCGCAGACAGAGCTGGCCGCGGCTGCAAGGTTTCCAGCTCTTTTCTGCCAACTGCAGCCCACCGCACTGAACAGGAATACCCCTCTCTAGGGTGCACAGCGCCACTAGAACTTCGGGCCATTTTGTGACTCGTGACACATCAGTCTGTGAGCGACTCGCTGAAACCTTTGATGTCGTTTCTCTAAGCCCGCGCAGCTTGTGCCTATGCCTCATGGCGTGCGCCCCCCTGCCGCAGTACCAGATCACTCTCGCATCGCGTTTCCGGTAGTGACCGGAGCGTTTCCGCGTTCCCGGAACGGCTGGCGCAGACCTAGGCCCCGCGACAGAACCCGCCATTACGCCCCACGCTCCCGCCGCAAGGGCGCACGAGAAGCTGAAATTCAGGAGGACCTAGTGGCGGTCACGTTGAGCGTCTCGACAGGGTGATGCGCTTTACAGACAGCATCGTCTGCCAATGGGATTCCCGGGGGCGGGATTTCCTGGAAAAGGGGAAGAGGATCGCAGTGGGGTGGAGGTTTCAGTGCAGCTGGTAGTATGGCTGCTGGTGCTGCTGCCACGTCTCCGTCTGATAAAGAGAGGTAATGTGGGCTGTGCGTTCCCAAGTCTGAGGTGGTGGCGTGCTAAGCTGGTGCCGGTATATCGGGAACTTCATGGACTACAACTGGGAGCGCGATAGGGCTGCAGCAGGCGATGGGAGAGTGGGTGGCTGCGTGAATTCCCAGACCTCTCCCGGCAGCCCAGGGGCCGAATCGGGCGTCGGGGGGTGGTTCGGGCCTGCAGTACAGTAGTACTTCCAAGAACATGCGATAACGTGACACAGGGCATCACGTAGCATGGCCTCGCGCCGAATTTAATGTAACTGGCATGGTGAGTTTCTCCCGGACAACCTGCGTAGCGGTGAGCTGAGGACCATTTACTTGAGGCAGCAGCTTGGTTTGCAGTTCGTCGGCAGTGCAGCAAGGCGAGGAACTGGCTGTGTGCCCTGCTTACGCGATTCACGTAGTGCGGAGAATTAAGGAGGACTTAAGCGTATGCTGAAATGGGAGTTTGAAATTTAGCAGCTTCCTATTCTGCAGTGCTTGTACTGTCCTGGTGTGTCACATAAAGCTCAGAAAAGAAACAGCAAAAGGTGTGGGTGATCAGCATCGTGTTGATGGTTATGAACTTGGGTAACAAGACTGAAAATTCCTTTTGCAGAACTCTTCCACATAGATAGAAGTCCTAGGGGGTTTGTAAAGGGGAAGGTAACTAATAAGGGGGAAATAACCGGTGCAAAGGAGAAGGGGAATGACAGAGTTGAGATGACTGAGGCTAGTTTCAGAGGGGACCTGTTTCCTAGGCGGCTGTAAAGATCAGTGATCCTTGTCTCCAGCTAAAAGAACATTGGCCAGATAAGGATTATTTACTCAGTTTCTACTTCTTTATTTTCCCTTTAAATTTTTTTTCCTTGTTTTCTTCACAGCACCTCACTCAAATACAGGCATTCTTCAGTCTGCCCTTGTAGACCCTGATGTAGTTGGGTTTTTATTGTCTCGTGTTTGTAAGTCACTGTGGGAATTTTTGTGTTGTGGCTATGAGATTTATTCTATTTAGAAAATGTTGCATAAACATTTAAAGACTTTCTATTACTTACTAACTCATTATTTTCTCGTTTTAGATTCATCTGCATTTACCCTGCATATTTGAATAACAAGAAGACAATAGCAGAAGGAAGGAGGATACCTATAGACAAAGTAATTTTGTGGGTGGCAGGAAAATAGGGTGTTCTGTTGTGCTATGCATTAGTGTGTAGAGAATTGAAAATAATTTCAAAGCTGTTCATCTTTCCTGTCTCTCATGACAAGTAGGTCAATAACTGGAAATTACAGTGTATTTGAAGGTAACCTGGAGTCAGCATGTGAATTTGGTACAAGAACAATTTGGTTTAAGTGTCTGCTGTAATATGAGCAGCACCTTTAGCAAGCAAGTAAAATAACAGAAGACTTAATGCGCTCAATTTCTTGTGTGAGTAGTGTGCCAAATTTGAAAGTGGTTCAGAAGCAAATTAGCAACTTAATGATTGGGTTTTGGTGACTGTATATTCTGTGCCCTGTCCCTTTGGCTGCTGTCAAAGATAGAACTTAAAAATGTGGCACATAGACTTGGTGGTTACTGATGATTTTTAAACTGTCTGGAATAAAGGTTTTATTGTCAACAAGCAGTGCTGGGACTATAAATAGCTTTTTCTTACTGCTTGGGGCTTTCTCCACTCGTGGTTAAAAATAAAATAGTTCTTGAGCATGCCAGTTGCCAGATACGTCTATGGGAGGAGTCTCCTACCCTGTGCCTAGGAAGTTTCTGCTCTCAGTCCTTGCTGTAAGTTTCTTGCCAATTCATGAGTTTTGGCTTATATTTCTAAATATAAGTGTTGTTATAATTCTTTTTCCTAAGCAATTATTCTGTTTGTTCCCTGTCCTAAATAATTCTTCTGACCTATTTCCTGGTTTACTGATGACTCTTCACTTTTTTGACTTTTCTTTCTTTTTTCTTTTTTTTTTCTTTTTTTTTCTTTTTTTTTTTTTGTGGGGGGGCAGGGTTTTTTATTTTGGTTAGTTGGTTGATTCTGAAGTTTACTGTAGGGGCACTCACAAATTACTTCTACAGTAAATATGTCATAGTTTGAAGTACCTCCTCTTTCCCCATCTGCTTTTTTCTGGTTATAGACTATAGGGTGGGAAACTGCAGATTATTGCTGTATAGGTAATTCATCATTGAAAAACAATCAACTGTAACACATTGTTTCAACAGGCTGTTGAAAATCCCACGTCTACAGAAATCCAAGATGTATGTGCAGCAGTTGGATTCAACGTGCTATTGGAGGTAATTCTTAAAAATCAAAGCACCAAGTCTGTGGGGTTTATGGTATGTGTCTCTGCTCTGGAGGTCTTGTCCAACCACATGGAAGAAAAGAGGGTTATCGGGAGTGGCCAACATGAGTTTACCAAGAGGACATCTTGCTTGATTAACTTGGTAGCCTTCTATGAAACCATGACCAAATGTGTAGATGGAGGAGGAGCAGTGGATGTCACTTGACTTCAGTAAGGCTTTTGATACTGTCTCCCATAACATCCTCATAGAAAAGCTCAGGATATGTGGTATAAGTGATTGGTCCGTGAGGTGGGTTGAAAACTGGCTCAACAACGGAGTTCAGAGGCTTGTGGTCAGTGGCACAGAGTCAAGTTGGAGGCCTGTGGTTAGTGGTGTTTTCAGGGATAGTACTGGGTCCAGTTTTGTTTAGCATCTTTATTAATGACCTGGATAAGGACATTGAGTGTACCCTCAGGAAGTTTGCTGGTGATACAAAATTGGGTGGGAGGTGGCTGACACCCAGTTAGGCTGTGCTGCCATCCAGTGAGATCTGGACAGGCTGGATAGTTGGATGAAGGCAAACTTCGTGAAGTTCAATAAGGACAAGTGCAGAGTCTTGCATGTGGGGAGGAATAACAGCAAACACCATTACAGCTAAGGGTTGCCTCACTGAAAGCCACTCCATGGCGAAAGACTTGGGAGTCCTAGTGGACAGCAAGTTCTCCATGAGTGAGCAATGTGCGCCTGTGGCCAAGAGGGCCAGTGGTGTCCTGGGGTGCATCAAGAAAAGTGTATCTTGCTGGTCTAGGGTGGTTCTCCCCCTCTACTCTGCCCTGGTGTGACCACACCTGGAATACTGTACCCAATTTAGAACTCCTCGGTTCAAGAGAGACAGGGATCTGCTGGAGACAGTCCAATGGAGAGCCATGAGGATTGTTAAGGGACTTGAGCATTTTCTGTACAAATAGAGACTGAGAGACCTGGGGCTGTTTGATCTTGAGAAGACTGAGAAGAAATCTGATCAATGCCTGTAAATATATGAGGGGTGAGTATCAAGTGGAAGGGTCCGATCTCATTTCAGAGCTGCACAGTAATAAGACAAGGAACAGTGGATACAAACCGGAACATAGAAGGTTTCATGTAAACATGAGGAGGAACTTCTTTACAATGAGGGTGACAAAGCACTGGAACAGGCTGCCCAGAGAGGTTACAGAGTCTGAAGTAATTATTTATTAAAAGTACTGTTGGAGTTTCCCAGAAGAATTGCAGAATCACAGAATCTCAGGTTGGAAGGGACTCCAAGGACTATCCGGTCCAATCTTTGTAGGTGACAGTATAGTTTAAATGAGATGGCCCAGCACCCTGTCAAACTCAGTCATGCAACTGACCAATACAGGAGAATCCACTCATTCTCCTGGGAGAGCATCAATGTCTAACTGCTCAAATTTTTTTTTTCCCTAGATTCCAGTCAGAATCTCCCCAGAAGTAACTCGTACCCATTACACCTTGTCTTCTCCATGTGACTCCTTGTAAAAAGAGAGTCTCCACTGTCCTGGTAGCCACTCTCTATGTGTACATGGTAGTAAGGTCTTCCATAAGCCTTCTTTTCTCATGATCAAACAAATGCAGTTCTCTCTGCCTTTCCTTGTATGGCACATAACTTCAGGGTGCTCTTGGTCCCAGCACCCAGATGAATAAAAATACTACACAGCATTGGGCCCTGTATCCATACCTGGGGGAACCCACTTGAAACTGGCTGCTAGGTTGAGAAAGAATTGTTTACTACCACCTTCCCAGTACAATCTGTCAGCCAGTTCCCCACCCACTTCACAAATCACCTATATGGGCCATAACATATCAGGTTCTCCAGGAAGATGTGGAAGGCTGTGTTAAAAGCCTTGGAGAAGATCAGGTAAACAGTGTCAGCTGCTTGCCTTCCATCAGCCAAGTGAGTTACATTGTTGTAGAAGAAGATCAGGTTTGTCAAGCATGATTTGCCCCTGATGAATCCATGTTGGCTTTTCCCGCTCACATGCTTCAGCTGACTTGTGGCACGCCTCAGGAATATTTGCTATGTAACTTTCCCAGTGATTGAAGAGAGGCCAATGGGCATATAATTACCAGGGTCCTCCTTAGATCCCCTCTTATATGTGAGGGTGACATTAGCCTTCTTCCAGTCTGAAAGGATGTCTCCTGATGTCCGTGACTTCTCATAGATGGGGAGAGCAGCCTTGCAATAACATCAGCCAGCTCTCTTCACAACCTTACATGCATGGCATCGAGGCACATTGATTTTTACAGATCAAACGTACAGTCTCTCTATGACTGTGCTTCTTGTTAATGTATGTGAAGAACCTTTTTTTGAAGTTTTTGACATCTTTGTCCAGTTCCAAAGCTGAACTTTTGCTCTCCTAACTGCATCTCTCTATACCCTAGTAATCTTCAATAGGTAATGCTCCACTTTTCCATCTCTGGTACGTTTCCTTTTGAATTTGCAGCAGACCGAGAAATTCAGCGTTAAGCCAGGGAGGTCTCTCATTTTGCCTGCTTCCCTTGCATGTAGAGGGGATGAACTGATTTGTGTGTCTAGGAGGGTTTTAAAAACTCCCATCACTCACTAGATCCATTGTCTTCCACGGAAGCTTCCCGTAGGATCTCTTATCTAAGAGTGTGACTCATTTAAAAGGGTGACTAGTATCCAAAAACCAGTAAAAAAAAAACAGAAGTCGAATACATTCCTGTTAGTACACACCGACCATGAAATAACCAGTACCAATAAGAAACCTGTAACACTTTTAACAGAAATTAAGGCTGTGGGTATTCAAAAGCAGTAAGCCTCAAAACTGTGGCCTATGACTTAACTGTCTGTAAGTGTCCAGAAGGGTTTATGGCTATAGGGATGAGCTAAAAGGCTGTGTCGCTGTGGTCCAGACTGGTGGGGAAGTAGAATGGTCCCTGTAAGGAGGTTGCTTACAAAATTGTTCAGTACCAGTTGCTGGCATCAGCAGCATACTGGAAAAGTTATGCTACAGCTGTGGATACTAAAGTGGCTAAATGGTGAATGACCCTTGGAGAGCTACATTTATCGTTTACATCTGTTCAGAGTTCCAGACTGCTATGATTTGGATCTATTGCCTGACAAATTTTGCAGAAAATCTCTCCAATATTTACTTAAAGTTTCTGCTTTTGTATAACAGAAAAATAAGATGTATCCTAGGGAATGGAACAGAGACATGCAGTACAGAGGCAGAGTACGAATCCAACTCAAACAAGATGATGGCAACCCCTGTTTACCTCAGTTTCCAACACGTGAGTGAATTCTTAGGTTATGTACTTCATCTATTAATTAAACAGACTTTGTTACCAGCTTGTTTAATTATTTCTGCCATTACAAATTTTACAGCTTACATTTAAATCTCTTTGCACCTGTGTAAAATAACAGATCTGTCACTGCCTGTTTAAGTCAATCCAGTCAAGCTGGAATCTGAGTATTATCCAGACTTTGTAAAATACTATTGCCCTTTTACCTTCTGTTTCTTCAGCAGTTACATCATAGAGGATTGTGGGGAGCATTGTGTGATTGCTATGTTGAACAAAGCAGCTGTTCAATTTTGGCTTATTGTTTTGTTGTCAGTCAAAAATTGTATTTTACAAAAAAATGTATTAAGTTTTGTACTAAAATGGCAAAATTCCACCTGTTTCTTAAGTTGCATACATCAGGAAGGCACCATTACAGATGCAAAATTGACAAAGTAAGTGCTGGGTTCAGATGAGTTTTCTGCTGGATGTTTTTGTAAATTAACAGTGGAGCAATTTCCTGTAACAGAAATGACAAATAGTGTAGTCACGTTCTTCTGGAAAATTAGTGTGTAAAAGAGAAGCAAATACATATTTGAAGGAGACAATTCTGAAGGAGATAATTTGAAACTATATTCTTGCTGGAAGACTCTCATGCTTTTCTACAAATGGTTTTAGCTTTTGCCTGGTTATTCTGTCTTGGATATTTTAGGCCATTAGGAGGTGAATAGAAAGAGTAACAAGGAGAGTGTAGATACTGTGGAGTTTGTCCTGTTGTGTGCCTGTTCCAGTCTGCTGTGACATTTACCAGTCTTTATTTTTTAAATTAAAACATTTTAAAAGTTGGAAGAGTTTTTCTCTAACTTACAGCTACATGGGAAAAGGAAGAACTCCTAAGATTTTATGTTCAATTTAATAGACATCTAAAGTGCTGAAGGGGGTAAAGTTTCTAACTTTGAAAATGGCACAAGTGTTCTTAACATAGTAAGCATGCATTGATTGCTTCCTGTAATTTTAGGTAAATCAGTGATGCTGTATGCTGCAGAAACTATTCCCAAACTGAAAACGAGAACCCAAAAGATGGGAGGTAGTGATCAAAGTCTTCAGCAAGGAGAGGGAGGCAAAAAAGGTAAAGGGAAGAAAAAGAAATGAGCTTACATCTGGAATAATGTCATATAGTTGTGGTTGAACTATGATGAACGTGTAACTTGCTGCGAGATTGAAGTGAAAGATACAAGCAAGAAGTAAACAGATAACACTGAAGAAAACTGTGTGCTTTTCTGGGAACTGAAATGCATGTAGCTGCCTCTCATCTGTGTAACAATAAATCTGTCTTCACACACAACCTGCAATTGTGCAGCTAGCATTCACTTTTAGAAGCAGAAGAACATAAGAAAATTATGTGGGTGAATGAATCACTCTTCCTGGAGAAACTATACAGCTTTTGATAAACATTCTTATGCAGACTAGATATTTGAAAACTGGTTGCCTTAGTAAACCTTTTATCTATGCTAGTCAAGTGACTGTCTTAGTTCGGGGGGGTCTTTGTCACTAAACATTTTTATGTTAATCAGTGATGTTACAGCTCTGTAAACTTCCCTTGCTAATAATCTTTCGCAGCTGTCAACTGTACTAATAAAGGTGACAAAGTTAATTAAAAAAAAGGAAGTAATTTTATAGAATGCTTCTCCCAAAAGTGTCAATTTTTTCCTTTACAGCCTGTTGTAAAGAAGTTAGTGACTTACATTGTAAGGTTAATATTGTATAAAGTTTTAAGATAATTTGAAAACAGTAGCTCTCTTTTATGGGTTGAATAATATGGGATACTCTATTTTCCTATTTTGGGTGGTTATTATTTGTATTCTACCTGCCAAATACTCTATCACCTGTATTTTCTGGATATTTTAGTGTGGCTCACAGACAGGGACAGAGTGTTAATTAGAGAAGATAAATTCATCAGAACAGCTGTCAAGTAGCAAGATTCTGTTATAGCAATTGAGAAATGCAAAGTGCAAGGTAAATTGAGAGTAGTTCCATATAAGAAGACTGAGAAAGAAGCAGCAGTACTTGGTTTAAACTTAAAACCAAAAATCTATGTGAGTTTTCTAATCCCCATTACATGAAAACAAAGTCATTTGAGTGCTTTCACAGACAACTACTGGAAACAAGGTAAGAGTTCAGTTTTCATATTTTTTTTCATGTGTCAGTACTAGTTTTCAGGATTAACTTTTGTCAGCTATGCTCTTCTATGGCATCACCTTTTTGCCTTTTGCATTCAAAACACATTTATACATTTAATGTCTATTCTAAAGTAATGAAACTTTGTACAGTTCTTGATGATATCACTGTTGAAGTCACTTGTGCTTGTAGTTTGAGATTTCTCATATTTCTTGCTCCACTCAGCTGCATCATGATTTCAAATAGATGGTGAGTTACTAGTCCCCCGTACAAATCAATGATGACAGGTACAGACACTGCCACTGCTCTAGTGCCCCTGGCTGGTCATTAGGAGTTAAAGTCGGTTGTCTTTCCTGACAGTAACACTTTATAGGTTTGGTTATTATGTTGCCTTGTTGAGCAAAGGAGGAGGATGCGCTTTTACTGCTATTTTACAAACTCCAAAAGCTGCCATGACAGTGTTCCTCGGGCTAAGCCCTGTACCGCACCAGTGTAGCAGTATGTATGCATTCTTGGTTTGGGAAAAGAAACTCTGTGTCCTAGAGGTTGTATGCAGAGGTCTTCATTGTTTTTTCTGGTGATGAAGTAGTTTACACAAGCTACCGGTGGAGTGTTTAGCATTGAGAACACCCGAAATGTAGAGAGGTTAGGTAAGTGGTATCTCTGAGCTGACGGAACACCGTGGAACAGTGAGAACAGGTGTTACCTGAAAAATGCTTTTTTGGTACAGAAAACAATACGGTCAGGTTGTTGATTCCATCCGCTCTGTTTTAGGGAGGTCCTACATGTTGGTTGCAACTTGCCAAAAAATACCAAGCAAGAGTGCAAGATACACTTCGAATGTAAAAGGTCATATCTGCCTGTGGATTGCAGGGCTCGAGTTATTCCTGTTTTTTTCTGATTCCCAAGTAACTTTTTGAAGTGAGAGCTCTTTGAGAATTAATTGGTACAAAAATAACTCAGTTAAGTGGAGCAGAATGACTCCAGCCAAGTCATGGTCATGTTATGTCCAGGTATTGCACATTAGCACTTTAGAATTTTACTTACAGCAGCCAGAAAGTAAATGCCTTAAGTACTTATCCTATAGTATATGTGTTGAGGAAAGAAATTTAATGCATTGCGTACCAAAATTTCCCAATGTATCCAAAATTACAAAGTTATTTTGAAGTGTAGGGATGTTACGAAAAAGATAAATTTCTGAGAAGGTGTAGTATTGATGTTATATTTATAAAAACATGATTTAATCATCACAGGAAGCTCTGTGAGTACTTTGGATAAAGGTGACTTTTTTTAAAGCAAATTGTGCATTGCTGGGAAATCAGATGATAACTACCATTAGGTAGCTGATTTCCCCATCCTGTGTTTATCCCCACACCTCTAAATGGGTCGTTTTGATGTTTAAAATTTTCGTCTGTCTTTAGAGTACATACACTGTGAGCATTTGCATAGGGGAATGGTTGAAATTCACTGACAGGATGAGTGTGCTCCACATTTTTGATTGCTTTGCCTGAAAGCAATTTTTGCTTGTAAGCAGTCTTTACATTATCTGTATATTCATCACATTATTTTGGAATGGGGTGAGAACAATCAAAGGCTTTAATGAAGTCACCTATCTAATGACTACACTATTAAAATGATAGTGTATTCATATACAGCTAATACAGGGAATGGGGGAAGGGGCAGAAACCAACAACTTTATGTGATCTATTCTTTTTAAACATCCCACATAAATTTAGGGTTTGTATAATTCATATTTTTTCAAGTTTTTCAAATAGTTCTGTAGCTGGAACAAACTGGAAATGTTCTTTCATTTGTTAGGAAAATTGTTAAGAAATGAAGATGAGCTGATAAGGGAGACAGACTGGATGGGCAAGGAGCTTCTAAAGGAATTAAAGGTGAAAAAAAGAGAGTATATCACCTTTGGAAAAAAGGGGAGGTTTCCTAGGAAGAGTTTAAGGGTGTTGCTAGGTCTTGTAGGAAAAAAATTAGAGAAACAGAAGTTCACTTAGAACAGGCCACTGCTGTTAAGGAGAATGAAAAATGTTTCTATAAGTATAATAATGGCAAAAGAAGGGGCAAGGACAGCCTCCACTCATTATGGAGAGGGGAATACAAAGGATGAGGAAAAGGCAGAGGGACTTAACACCTTCTTTGCCTCAATCTTCGGAGAGGTTGTCGCCAGGACAGCTAGCTTCCTGAGCTGGCAGATGGAGCCAGGGACCAGTACTGTCCACCTGTACTCCAGGAGGAAGCAGTAAGAGACATGCTCAGACCAGATGGGATCCATCCTAGGCTGCTTAGAGGGCTAGCAGATGAGCTGGCCAAGCCATTCTCCATCATGTATCAACAGTCCTGGCTCACTGGAGAGGTGCCTGGAAACTGGAAGCTAGCCAATGTGATGCCCATTCACAAGAAAGCCTGGGGGCAGGAACCAGGAAATTACAGACCTATCAGTCTGACCTCAGTGCCCAGGCAAGGTGATGGAACAGATCATCATGAGTGACATCACAAAGCACTTAGAGGATGGCCAAGGGATGAGGCCCAGCCAGCATGTGTTTAGGAAGGGCAGGTCCTGCCTGACCAACCTGATTTCTTTTTATGATCAGGTTACCCACCTGGTGAATGTGGGGAAGGCTGTGGATGGAGTCTACCTGGACTTCAGCAAAGCCTTTGACAGCATCTGTGACAAGAAGCTCCTAGCCAAGCTGGTAGCTCATGGTTTGGACAGAGTCACTCTGATATGGGTTAAGAACTGACTGGAGGGCCAGGCCCAGAGAGTGGTGGTGAATGGTGCCATATCCAGTTGGTGGCCAGTTACTAGTGGTGTTCCCCAAGGATCAGTGCTGGGCCCAGCCCTGTTCAATATCTGTACTGATGATCTGGACCAGGAGATTGAGTAGAGAATCAGTAAGTTTGCAGATGACACCAAGCTAGGAGCAGGTGTGGATATCTTGGATGGTAGGAGAGCCCTGCAGAGTGACCCTGGCAGGCTGGATAGGTGGGCAGAGGCCAATGGAATGAGATTTAACAAGGCTGAGTGCAGGGTTCTACACTTTGGCCACAACAACCCCAAGCAGTGCTCTAGGCTGGGGACAGAGTGGCTGGAGAGCAGCCAGGAGGAAAGAGACCTGAGGATGCTGGTAGATGGTAGGCTGAACATGAGCCAGCAGTGTGCCTAGGAGGCCAAAAGAGACAGTGGCATCCTGGCCTGTATGAGGAATAGTGTGGCCAGTAGGACAAGGGAGGTTATTTCTCCCCTGTATTCATCACTAGTCAGGTCACACCTTGAGTCCTGTGTCCGGTTCTGGGCTCCTCAATTCAAGAGAGATGTTGAGATGCTGGAGCATGTCCAGAGCAGGGCGATGAAGCTGGTGAGAGGCCTGAAACCACAAGCCCTGTGAGAGGCTGAGGAAGCTGGAGTTGTTTAGCCTGGAGAAGAAGAGGATCAGGGGTAATGTCACTGCTGTCTACAACTACCTGAAGGGAGGCTGTAGCCAGGTGGGGGTCAGTCTCTTCTCCTAGGCAACCATCAACAGAACAAGGGGACACAGTCTCAAGTTGTACTGGGGGAAGTATAGGCTGGATGTTAGGAGGAAGTTGTTGACAGAGTGATTTCCCATTGGAATGGGCTGCCCAGGGAAGCGGCGGAGTCACCATCCCTGAAGGTGTTCAAGAAAAAACTGGATGAGGCACTTAGTGCCAGGGTCTGGGTGATTGGACAGGCCTAGGTGATAAGTTGGACTGGATGATCCTGGAGGTCTCTTCTAACCTGGTTGATTATATGATTCTAACAACTGAAGGTTGCTAGCACACTACCCTTGAAATTTTTCAGTCTCCTTATGGTTAGGACAACTTTTCAACAAAATTATGTTAAGACAGACAGAATATATGCTGTGCTGCACAGCCAGTAAGTTTGCAGATTTATTCAGAGGCCTACATTCTGTAATTTTGTGTACACTCTTGCCATTTTTGTTCTCTGCATGGAGAGGCCTGTCCTTACAAACATGAAGATGAAACCACTGTTGCAAAAAACAAATTGCATAGTATACTCAGAGGAGCATAGAATTGTTTCACTTGAAAAAGACTTCTAAGATCAAGTCCAAGAATTGATATCACAGTAGGCATATAACCACATCCCAAAGTGCCATGTCCACACATTTCTCAAACACTTCCACAGTGTTGCGGAGAGCAGGATTTGATACGTGGCCGAGTCGAGAATTTATCAAAAATAGATATTTTTTATTATTTTCAAAAACCCGCCCCCACAACTATATATACAAAGATTAATTTTGTTTAATAAACAGGTTCAGTTACATGAGAATTAATCTACAAGGATACCATCAATAATCTGACTATTTTTGGAAGTCAGAAGTTGGAAAAGGACTCAGCTATTAATTAATAGCGGTTTCTTACTAAATTAAGCTAAGCCAAATAACTCACTCAGGCTGGCTCGTGCGGTCTGTGTTCCTCTTCCTTTCCAGCGGCTGCAGGAGTCATTAAGGGTCGTTAGGCACACAAAGGTGTGCCTAACAGGAAAGCGAATCCTTGGTCTCTCTGCAGTCCAGGCACAGGGGAGTGTGTGAGCTCACGCAGACACATACGTCCAGGCACGGGCAAAATCCAAAGCGGGAACCCCAAAGGCGGGAAGACCCCCAATATTTATAACCTTCTCTAGACAAAGGGCAGAGTTACCACACCTTAGGCGCGAAAGCTCACGGCCAATCCCAGCCTGGCTCCAGCGCGGGAACTCACGGGGCAGTCCTCCCCCCCTTCACGGCTGCAGGGCAGGCGAGGGGGGGGGGGGAAACCAGGCAGCTTTTCCCCTTTCCCCCCGAAGTCCGGGCAGGAGAGGAATTTAGGGGTACAGGACTCCAGGACACACAGATATAGACTCCACTACCTTCCTGGCAACCTATTCAGATGCCTGACCACTCTTCAGTACAGAAATGTGTCCTAAAGTCAAATCTCAAGCTCCCTGGCACAATTTCAGACCCTTTCCTCAGCTGACACTAGGGAGAAGAGACTGACACCTCACTACAACCTTCTTTCAAGGAGTTCTAGCAAGTAAGGTCTCTGAACTAGACCATCCCAGCTCACTCAGCCACTTCTCTAGATCTTTTACCAGCGTTGCTGACCTTCACTGGACATGCTCTGGTAATTCAATATATCTCTTGTACTGAGTAGCCTCAAATTGAACAAGGGGTTTGAGGTACAGCCTCCTCACCAGTGCCAAGTACAGGAGCATGATCACTTCCCTACTGCTCGCTACACTATTTCTGATCCAGGCCAGGATCCTGTTGGCCTTCTTGGCCACAATGCTGGCTCATATTCAGCCAACTGTTAACAAACATCCCCAAGTCCTTTTCTTCTGAGTGGCTTTCCAGCCACTTTCCCAAGCCTGCAGCATTGCATGGGGTTGTTATGACCAAAGTGCAGGACCTGGCATTTTGCCTTGTTAAACCTCCTACAACTGACCTTGGCCCATCTATTCAGCCTGTCCAGATCCCTTTGCAGAGCCTTCCTACTCTCAAGCAGATAAACACTCCTACTAAGAACTTTGTCCAGCTGGGACCTGAAACCCTCCAGTTTCAGACTCATGATGAGAGAAACATTGCTCCTCATCTCCAGCCCAAGGTTCCTAGCTTTGGATGATGCTGTGCACCTGTGGGAGTTGAAGGCCTGTTGTGACATCAGCAGGTTTTGGAGCTTGACATCACTGAACAATGGATTGTGATGTCAGTGAATGATGGACTGTGACCTCACGTCCATTGGGGAGTTCTTTTGGTAAGTCTCAGAGCTCACCACAGTGCCATCTCCTGTGTGTTCACAGTATCACAGTATCACCAAGGTTGGAAGAGACCTCACAGATCATCAAGTCCAACCCTTTACCACAGTGCCCAAGGCTAGACCATGGCACCAAGTGCCACATCCAACCTTGCCTTGAACTGCCCCAGGGACGACGACTCCACCACCCCCCAGGCAGCCCATTCCAGTGCCCAATGACTCTCTCAGTGAAGAACTTTCTCCTCACCTCGAGACGAAATTTCCCCTGGCGCAGCCTGAGGCTGTGTCCTCTTGTTCTGGAGCTGGCCACCTGAGAGAAGAGAGCAACCTCCCCCTGGCCACAACCACCCTTCAGGTAGTTGTAGACAGCAATAAGGTCACCCCTGAGCCTCCTCTTCTCCAGGCTAAACAACCCCAGCTCCCTCAGCTTCTCCTCGTAGGGCTTGTGCTCGAGGCCTCTCACCAGCCTCGTCGCCCTTCTCTGGACACGCTCAAGCATCTCAGTGTCCTTCCTAAACTGGGGGGCCCAGAACTGAATGCAGTACTTGAGGTGTGGTCTGACCAGTGCAGAGTACAGGGGCAGAATGACCTCCCTGCTCCTGCTGACCACACCATTCCTGATGCAGGCCAGGATGCCACTGGCTCTCTTGGCCACCTGGGCACACTGCTGGCTCATGTTTAGGCGGGTATCAATCAGTACCCCCAGATCCCTCTCTCTCTGGCTGCTCTCCAGCCACTCCGACCCCAACCTGTATCTCTGCATGGGGTTGTTGTGGCCAAAGTGCAGCACCCTGCACTTCGAGCTATTGAATGCCATCCCATTGGCCTCTGCCCATCTGTGCAGGCGGTCAAGGTCCCGCTGCAGAGCCCTTCTGCCCTCCAACTCAGTCACATCTGCCCCCAGCTTAGTGTCATCTGCAAACTTGCTGATGACTGACTCGATGCCCTCATCCAGATCATCTATGAAGATGTTAAAGAGGATGGGGCCCAGCACTGATCCCTGAGGGACACCACTAGTGACTGGCCGCCAGCTGGATGTGGCACCATTCACCACCACTCTCTGAGTCCGGCCCTCCAGCCAGTTCCTAACCCAGCACAGAGTGTTACCATCCAAGCCGCGGGCTGACAGCTTAGCCAGCAGTTTGATGTGGGGGACAGTGTCAAAGGCCTTGCTGAAGTCCAGATAGACCACATCCACAGGCCTCCCCACATCCACCAAGCGGGTCACATGATCATAGAAGGAGATCAGGTTAGAAAGGCAGGATCTGCCCTTCCTAAACCCATGCTGGCTGGACCTGAGCTCTTTGCCATCCCTCAGGTGCGCAGTTATTGGCCCCAAGAGAACCTGCTCCATCAGTTTCCCTGGCACTGAGGTCAGGCTGACGGGTCTGTAGTTCCCAGGTTCCTCCATCCGACCCTTCTTGTGGATGGGGACCACGTTGGCCATTTTCCAGTCTCCTGGGACCTCACCGGTGAGCCAGGACTGCTGGAAAATGATGGAGAGCGGCTTGGCCAGCTCATCTGCCAGCTCTCTCAGCACCCTGGGATGGATCCCATCTGGTCCCATGGACTTGTGGGTGTCCAGATGACTCAGCAGGTCCTGAACTAATTCTTCATGAATTTCCAGGGAACACACCGCTCCCCGACCCCATCCCCCAGTTCAAGAGGCCACTTGCCTCCTCCTCCTCCCTCCTTACTGTTGAAAACTGAGGCGAAGAAGGCATTCAGGACCTCTGCCTTTGCTTTATCATCAGTTATAGTCTTCCCCTCCTGGTCCAGTAAGGAGTGGAGGCTCTTCTTGCCCTTCCTTTTAGCATTGATAAATTTATAAAAGTGTTTTTTGTTAACTTTCACGGAAGTGGCCAGCCTAAGTTCTAGCTGAGCCTTAGCCTCTCTAATTTTTCTCCTACATAGTCTGGCTACCTCCTTAAACACATCAGGAGAAGCCTTCCCCTCCTTCCAGAGGCGATACACCCTCTTTTTTTCCCCCACTTCCTTCATGACCTCTTTGCTCATCCAGGCTGGTCGCCTCCCCCTGCGGCTCATCTTTCGGCACATGGGAACTGCCAGTTCCTGTGCCTTCAAGAGCTCCTGTTTAAAGTAGGTCCAACCATCCTGGACCCCTTTGTTCTCGAGGACTGCTGCCCAGGGGACATTGGAAATAAGTTCCTTGAGCAAATTGAAGTTTGCCCTCCTAAAGTCCAAGGTGTAGGTTTTGTTGAAGTGCCTCCCTACCTCCCTGTGTATTGAAAACTCCACTAACTCGTGATCACTACACCCCAGGCAGCCTCCCACTATCACATCTCCTACCAGCCCTTCTCTGTTGGAGAGCAGCAGGTCAAGCTGAGCTTGACCCTTAGTAGGCTCGCTTAACAGTTGGGTCATGAAGCTGTCCTCCATGCACTCCAGAAATCTCCTGGACTGCCTCCTCTCTGCTGAATTAAGTTCCCAGCAGATATCTGGCAGGTTAAAGTCACCCACAAGGACAAGATCTGAAGATCTTGAGACAGCCTCCAACTGTTTGTAAAATATCTCATCTGTTTCCTCATCCTGGTTGGGTGGTCTGTAACAGACTCCAACCAGGATGTCAGATTTATTAGTCCTACCTCTGATTTTAACCCACAAGGTCTCTACCCCTTCATCCCTCACCTCAAGCTCAATGGCATGGAGTGACTCCCTAATATACAGGGCCACCCCTCCTCCTCTTCTCCCTGGGTCCACCTTATTTCACAGAATCAGGGTTGGAAGGGACCACAATAATCATCTAGTTCCAACCCCCCTTCCATGGGCAGGGACACCTAACCCTAGATGAGGCTGGCCAGAGCCTCATCCAGTCTGGCCTTAAACACCTCCAGGGACAGGGCCTCAACCGTCTTCCTGGGCAACCCATTCCAGGCTCTCACCACTCTCATGGTGTGCTAGTTTGAAGCAAGCTGGAATGTTTTGGTAAAAGAACTAGATAACGGGCAGTGAAATGAAAACAATTGATGTCAAATTCTCTCACAGTCTCGCTGAGAACTCTGGGAAGAAGAAGAAAGACTTTTTCTCCGTTTTGTCTCTCACTCTTGCTTTTGCCTTAGACCTGGTCACATCTCATTAACCCTGCTCCTACTAACCTTGCTCCCTAACCTCTTGGCCGCACCTCTTTTCTTCCTGAGAACTGGGGTAAGGTTGAGAGGGCCAGGGGAGGTGTTGGGGTGGTTTGAGAGCCCCTCCTGGGGACTCAGGTTTCTGGGAGGGGAGTTGTGCTTTTATATTGTTTATCCTTTGTATATTTCTGTATATAACTGTATATAACTGTATATATTGTAAATAGCTGCTTGTAAATTCTGCTAGCTGTAAATAAATTGCTTCATCTATATTCCCAGGGTCCGTCTGAGTTAGCTGGGGCAAATTCAAAAGTGTGGGGGGGCGGGGTAACCCCCAAACCATCACACATGGTGAACAACTTCCTCCTCACGTCCAGTCTGAACCTACCCATCTCCAGCTTTTCTCCATTTCCCTTAGTCCTGTCACTCCCTGATACCCTAAAAAGTCATCCACTCCCAGCTTTTTTGTAGGCCACCTTCAGATACTGAAAGGCCACAATAAGGTCATCTGGGAGCTTCCTCTTCTCCAGACTAAACAGCCCCAACTCTTTCAGTCTGTCCTCATAGGAGGGGTGCTCTAGTCCACTGATCATCCCTGTGGCCCTTCTCTGGACACACTCCAGCACATCCGTGTCTTTCTTGTAATAGAAGCTGCAGAACTGGATGCAGTACTCCAGGTAGGGTCTCACCAGAGCAGAGAAAAGAGGGAGAATCACCTCCCTCGCCCAGCTGGCCACACTTCTCCTGATGCAGCCCGGGATCTGGTTGGCCCTTCTGGCTGCAAGTGCACACTGCTGGCTCACGTTGAGCTTCTCGTCTACCAGCACCCCCAAGTCCCACTCCTCAGGGCTGCTCTCAGCTAGTCACTGCCTAGCCTGTGTTTGTGCTTGGGAGTGCCTTGACCCAGATGCAGGACTTTGTACTTGGTCTTGTTGAACCTGATGAGGTAGGCTTGTGCCTACCTCTCCAGCCTGTCCAGGTCTCTCTGGATGGCATCTCTTCCACACAGCTTGGTGTCATCAGCAAATTTGCTGAGGGTGCACTCAGTGACACTGTCCATGTCACCGACAAATATGTTGAACAAGACTGGTCCCAGGACTGATCCCTGAGAGACTCCACTTGTCACTGGCCTCCAATTGGACATAGACCCATTTACAGGCACTCTTTAGGTGCAGCCATCAAGCCAATTCTTTATCCATCTAGTGGTCCACACATGAAACCCATGTGTCACCAGCTTAGAGACCAGGATGTGGTGCAGAACAGTGTCAAAGGCCTTGCTCAGATCCAGGTAAATGACATCAGTTGCTTGCCCCTCATCTATGAATGTTGTGACCTGTTCACAGAAGGCCACCAGGTTTGTCAGACAGGATTTGCCCTTGCTGAAGCCGTGCTGATTGTATTTAGTCACCTCTTCACTATTCTTCTGTCTCAGTAGTGCCTCCAGGAGGATCTGCAGGAGCTGAAACTGGCCTGTAGTTCCCTGGATCCTCCTTCCTACCCTTTTTGAAAATAGGAGTTATGTTTCCCTTTTTCCAGTCAATGGGGACTTCACCAGACTGCCATGACTTTGGGAATATAATAGAGAGGAGTTTAGCAACCTCATCTGCCGGTTCCCTCAGCACCCATGGGTGTATCCCATCGAGTCCCATGGACTTGAACACTTTCAGGTTCTTCAGGCGATCACAAACCTGATCTTCACTTATGATGGACAATTCTTCCTTCCAGTCCCTGCCATTATCTTCATGGCTCCAGGAGTGTGGCTGGAGGCCACAACAGCCCCATGCAGAGCTACAGGTTGGGGTCGGAGTGGCTGGAGAGCAGCCAAACAGAAAGGGATCTGGGGGTGCTGATCGATACCCACCTAAACATGAGCCAACAGTGTGCCCAGGTGGCCAAGAGAGCCAGTGGCATCCTGGCCTGCATCAGGAATGGTGTGGCCAGCAGGAGCAGGGAGGTCATTCTGCCCCTGTACTCTGCACTGGTTAGAACACACCTTGAGTACTGTGTTCAGTTCTGGGCCCCCCAGTTTAGGAGGGACATCGAGATGCTTGAGCATGTCCAGAGAAGGGTGACGAGGCTGGTGAGAGGCCTCAAGCACAAGCCCTATGAGGAGAGGCTGAGGGAGCTGGGATTGTTTAGCCTGGAGAAGAGGAGGCTCAGGGGTGACCTTATTGCTGTCTACAACTACCTGAGGGGTGGTTGTGGCCAGGGGGAGGTTGCTCTCTTCTCTCAGGTGGCCAGCACCAGAACAAGAGGACACAGCCTCAAGCTACACCAGGGGAAATTTAGGCTCGAGGTGAGGAGAAAGTTCTTCACTGAGAGAGTGATTGGATACTGGAATGGGCTGCCCGGGGAGGTGGTAGCGTCGCCGTCCCTGGAGCTGTTCAAGGCAGGATTGGACATAGCACTTAGTGCCATGGTCTAGCCTTGAGCTCTGTAGAAAAAGGGTTGGACTTGATGATCTATGAGGTCTCTTCCAACCTTGGTGATACTGTGATACTGTGATATTGTGATACTAAGGCAAAGAAGTCATTGAGAACCTCAGCCTTCTCCATGTCAGTCATGACCATTTCACTTGTTTCCTTTCTGAGGGGCCCACACCTTCCCTAGTCTTCTTTTTGCCATTAATATACCTGTAGAAATTCTTGGTGTTCCCTTTGACTTCCCTGGGTAGATTCAATTCAAATTGTGTCTTGACTTTCCTAACCAGATCTTGAGCTGCTCAGGCAGCTTCCTTATATACCCCCCATTATAGCTGTCCTTTCTTCCACTCCTTGTAGAGTTTCTTTTTGTGTGACAGTGTGTCCAGGAGCTCCTTGCTCAGCCAGGCAAACCTCCTGACATTCTTTTTTGCTTTCCTCTTTCTTGGTATGCATTGCTCCTGGACATAGAGGAGGTGATCCTTGAATACTGACCAGCTGTCCTGGGCCCTTCTTCCCTCTAGGGCTTTGTCCCATGATACTTTGGCCATCAGATCAAAGTCTGCATACCTAAAGTCTAGGTTCATAAGCTTAGAATACCTCCTCCTGGTTGTCCTGAGGATCTTAACTGCTTCATGGTCACTGCAGCCAAGGCTGTCCCTGAGTCTCAGATCAGTCACCAGCCTTTCCCTGTTGGTGAGAACAAGGTCCAGCATAGAACCTTTTCTTGTTGGTTCCTCTACCATTTGAAAGAGGAAGTTGTCATCTATGCAATCCAGGAACATCCTAGATTGCTTGCTCTGTTATCCCTCCATCAGATATCAGGGTGGTTGAAATCCCCCATGAGGACCAGGGTTTGTGACCTGGAAGCTGCTTCTGTTTGCCTGTGAAGGGCCTCATCTGCTTGGTTTTGCTGGTCAGGTGGCCTGTAGCAGAGCGATACAGTAACATCACCCTCCTCTGTCTTCCCTTTAATTTTAACCCATACACTCTCAACCAGCTCATCATCCTTCCAGAGGTGGAGCTCCACTGATTCTAGCGGGTCACTGATACAGAGGGCAACGCCTCCTCCTCTCCTTCCTTTCCTAGCTTTCCTAAAGAGCTTGTACCCATCTATCCCTACATTCTCGTCGTGGGAATCATCCCACCAAGTTTCAGTAATAGCCACTGTGTCATGGCATCCCAGCAGCACAGTGGCCCTTAATTTATCCTGTTTGTTGCCCAAGCTCTGTGCATAGAGGCACTTCAGCTGTGCTGGCCTGGCCTGCCAAATTCCCTTGATTTCTTCAGATTGTCCTGGTGCATCATCCCTGGCTTGTTTCAGGGCAGCAAGCTGAGGGCCCTCATTAGCTCTCCATCCTTCTGCCTCCAGTGAGCTGCCCCACTGTTTGTCACCAGCCAGAAGAAGACTATTAACTCCTTCCCCCTTTGAATCTAGTTTAAAGCCCTGTCAATGAGCCCTGCCAATTCCTGCCCCAGGATCGTTTTTCGCCTCTAGGACAAGTGCATCCCATTAGTTGTTTGCAGCTCTGGTGCCTTGTAAACCACGCTGTGGTTGTAGAATCCAAACCCCTGCTGATGACAGCAGCCCTGGAGCCATGAATTGAGCTTGTTGGCTCTTTGTAAATGTTCCCTCATCCATCGCTGATGTTAGAGATAAAGGAGAACACAATTTGAGCTCCTGATCCCTTTAGCAGCTGCCCTAAGGTCCTGAAGTTTCTTTTAATTGATTGCAAGCTTCTCGTTGCATCATCTCTACCCACTTGAAAGACCAGAAGTGGGTAGTAGTCTGAAGGACTCACGAGGTTGGGAATTTACCTACAATGTCACCTACCTGGATACCAGGGAGGCAGCACACCTCTCTATGAAGTGGGTCTGGTCTGCATGTCTGTCTCGGTTCTAATTTAAATTCCCCAGAGACTCAAATATAGTTGATAGAACCAATAACAATTTATGGGATGCCCTTGCCTCTTCCCCTTTCTTTCCCAAAGAAAAATAATTAGATGTAGAGAGTGGAAAGGGAAGCACACCCCAAAAAAAATCTCACTTTGATTTGGAAGTTAAAAGAAGAAAAGTTTAACAATAAATAAAAGGTATATGAGGTAGGGAAGTTACACAGGTATAGGGAAGGGAAAACAAGATACAAAATATGTAAATACAACCAGATTTGATACCAATGGTTTGTCTTCCTCATGGGTTATGGCCATGTGGTAAAACAAACAGCAGCAGGAAAATGGATGGTGATTGCTGCCAAGCAGGAGGCAGGGAGAGCGAGAGAAAACAGGAAGTCCCCCTGGTTTTATGGATCTTAGACAGGAAGTGGGAGTGGGATTGTCGCGGAGGGGTATTCTGCCGCCTACGCCGATTTTGGTGGAGGGGACAAATTAATTGGTGCGAGATAATGTTATATAAAAATATATATTTATTAAACTCAATGTTCTGGACTCTCGCCACCCCCAACCGCTGTATATTGATATTAAAATTAAAATGGATTCTTACACAGTCATAAAAACATTCTAGGATAAAATATCTACAGTAACTTATTAATAACTAGCAAACATTCAAACTATAAACAGAGGAGTTTTTCCCTGCGGCTTAATGTCGTTTGGGATCAATATACTATTTTCCCAGCAGAATGGGCTGAAAATGATTCTGCTCTATGGAAAAGGCAACAGCGGTATTAAAGCAATTACTTACAACTCTTATTAATCAATAATCACCCTCCAGGGTTATGTCACAGCCTATGCCTAGTGTCCAAACTTCAGGGGAGCTTTGCCCATGGACTTTGAGGCTGGAATCCTCCCAGCCTGAGGGGAAAGGACATTCTTCCTGGCTTCTGGGGAAATGATGGTCTCTGACCTTATTCTGGCGACGGATGCAATCTCTGCCTTTGTGCTGCTAGCCTCTTCTGGATGCTCTGTCCAGGGATTGTTGGCAGGATCTCAGGTGCAGAAGTAGGATGTCGTACTGTCTCAGCATGATTCTCACGCAGCTGGTAGGCCAATCATGTGCAGACAATCCAGAGTCTGCTTCCTGGTTAACTCAGCAGCAGTGGTGCTTACCAGGCAGTAATAAGGCAGCGGGCATGCAAGGTGTGCATGGCTGCTCGGGAGTCTGAGCTCTGTAGGTAAAGGCAGGCAATACAGGGTCTGGTCCTGATAACCCAGTGGCTTGCAGATGTGCACAGCTGGCTAGAAGACTATAGGCTCCACATATATATATATATATAGGCATGCTTAAGTGAGCTCTGCAACTAAGGTACACAGGCAGGGGAGTCTGAGCTGCGAGTGAGTCAGAGCATGAGGGTCTGAGCTATGCAGGAGTCTGAGCACCTGAGCACATTGTTTACCTGTGCACCCCTATTTATTAAATGTGGGCCGAGATTAATGGTCCCTTGGCCACTAGAATGACCAATGAGGTTGGCAGTCAGCCAAACCTTACCAGAATGGGCAAATGCCTCTTGCCTGGACTTTCCCCAAATATGGAGATCACATGGGCCTACACCAGGGAAGCACGAGCTGGGTGTGTGGGGGCTTACACAACCTGTTTACAATCAGGGGTTCTGGCAGACCAGACTACATGGCACCAGGCCTATTTTTTGGGCCTACAGGCCCTCCACAACAGGCTAATCACCACACCTGGTAGTGTTCAGACCCACCCCTGGGGAGGGGTCAGGACCACTCCCCCAGGTGGATTAACTCTTTACAATATTGGGCCCTCTGCTCCCTTCAGTAGGGAATCTCCTATAACAATGACTCTTTGAGGTTTCTTTTCAGGATTGGTTTTGATGGCTGGCCTGAGGCAAGTTTCTGGGCTTTTTTGAGTCCTCATCCTTGCTGGCAACCTGTTCCTCCTGTAGAGCCTCATACCTACTCTGCAAATGCACTGTGGGCAATGTGCTTCTTAAGGTAGTGCGCTTGCTCTGTTTGCATTTGTTCCGTCAGGTGGAGACCTGTTCCCATTGACCCTGCTTATGTCAGCTACTACATGGAAGCTGAGGGACTTGCTGATGGGAGGGTTATTAGATCCTCTGCTCCACTAAGAGTTAACCCTAGTTCATTTTTCTGGGGGGGGATTAGTTTATGGAAATAGGTGATTTCCCTTTCACAGTCCCTTATAGTTCGTAGTCTTTCCACCTCTTCTTTTACTTCAGCCACCATGTTCATCAGATCCCTCATCTGTTGACACCTAACA
This sequence comes from Pogoniulus pusillus, assembly GCF_015220805.1. NCBI lineage: Eukaryota > Metazoa > Chordata > Aves > Piciformes > Lybiidae > Pogoniulus > Pogoniulus pusillus. The sequence continues at coordinate 92,006,451 of NC_087309.1, forward strand.
CAGCTGCTGTCCTTTGTATCAAGTGCCAGGCTCCAGCACTCTCTGCAACCAGCTGCCTGAACATCTGCATGCTTGTGTGTAGCATCTGTTTGGGTGCCCACTGGTTTTCTACTCGTCTTTGCCCGAGTAGTAACCATGTCTTTCGGTAACCGCCCTATCCTTCCGCCGTTGTTTTTTTTTGTTTTTCACCCCATCTCTCAGCGAGCAGATGCTAACCCCGCTGCCTTCTCTCCTCATAGCCACACGCTGGTTTGTTTGGTTGTTGCGTGGTTTCTGCAGCAGCCCCTCCCCCTGTACATCACTGCACTCTGGCATGTAAGCAACCCGAGCCTGCTGCACCTGATCCTCCCTTCAAGAGCTCCGGAGCGGGTAGCCCCTTGTCGCCTGAAAAGAAGGGAAAGAAATGCCAAAAACAAGCACCCAGATCTTTTCTGGCTGCCACTGCTTCCTCCCCTCACAGCCACGCATCGGGATTTGAGCAGTTGGACACTGCAGAACATGCTTGCAGCAGCATAGGTAACCTGTGCAGAGAAACACCCATTCTGAGGTGGTCATGGGGTGGGTAATGGGGCTCAGGGAGCTGTGAATGTACCCTCGTGGGGCTTGGGCATTTCTTCCCTCCTCAGGACAGGGCATAAATATGGCATCTCTACATGTTGCAGCATACAACAAGACTGTAGTGCTGTAGTTCTTTGATCTCTCTGCTCCCCAGCCCACTACAACACATAGAAAGCATGGCAGCTGAGAGTGAATAGAGATGCGTCATCTGCTGGGACTACCAATATGACATTGCCTACATGCCACCCTGCCTCCACCAATTTTCTGATTAGGCTGTGCACTGCTGGGCATGCCAGAAGCCAAACTGCTTCCTGTGCAATGGTGACAACAGCTCTCTTGTTCTCTATGATACTGAATGATGATTATTTGACATTCAGCATCAAAAGCCTTGCAGCTATCACTTGAAAATAATCCCATTGAGATCATCTTGTTTGATGTGTCAGATCATGATTCTTTGGAGCTGGATGTGCCAGACTCTGCAGAGGTACCAGCTGAAGACAACCTCAATGATGCCATCTGGTCAGAGCTGTCAGACTATGATTCTTTACACTTAGCTGTGCCAGGACCTGCAGGCAGCCAGGATAAGCAGGAGAGGGCTGTGGAGCTCGTGCTTTGGCCTCAAGTGGGTGGGTTCTCTCTTGAAGTCTGGGCAGATTTTGTCAGTGGGCACTAATTTAACATCAGGCCTCTGCTGACCAGGCTGCTTTGTGAGCCCCAGCAGCTCTGCCTCCAGTAGTGGGAGGTGGTTATGCCAAATGGAGTGTTGTAGCCTGTCTGTGCCTCTGGAGGCTGGATGAGGAGCTGCTGGCACAGAATTGGGAGACAACCCTCAGAGATTACACAAGTACTTTCATCTGCCAGCGCATCGCAATGGCTGCACACCTGTACAACAGGGAGCTTCTTCACTGGGACCAGCAGGACTACAGTGCTACATCCAGCCTGCATCCCTCACTGCGGCAACTCCCCCCTCCAGTCTGGCCTCTTCTGACGCCAAGGAGGAAGCTGAAATGTCATAGGTTGCTGTCTCCAATGTTGAGGAAGAGGTGAGCACCATCAGAGGCCCACCTGCACAAGGGTCTTGGCTGCTCCACATCTATGCAGGTCCCTGCATAGATGGAATAGCCCCAGGAAGAGCCAGGGCAGGCAATGGGGGTAGGTTTCCTCTGCTCCCAGACACAGCAGGGACCACTCTCCTTGGGGACCGCAGCACCTCCCAAAGAGGACCTCAAGACTGTCCCCAGCTTCACATGAAGCCCAGCAACACTAGCAGGGCTTCAACTTCCACTGATTGAATAAAATGAATTCTTAATTCAGTGTGCTGGTTCTCCCCCTTCTCCTGGTGCCTTTCATTGCACCCTTTGCACCACCGTGGGAGGCACCAGTGTAATGGGGACTTGGCCACAGGTGCATAGTGCCCCAGTGCTATTCTGGGAGCCCTAGAGCATGCCCCAGCTCATGTCCCAGTCTTGGTTTGGCCATTCCTTGAGGCACCTTGCAGCATCACCAACACAGTGCTGGCCTCTTGTTGGCTGGAGTATTCTCAGAGCTGCTGGTCCTGTGCTTTGGGGCTTGCTCTGGCACGTCAGTGAAGCATTCACTACCCTAACTGTATTGGAAGTAGAAGGCATAGACACAGCTGCTTCTGGGGATCTTGTTGCTCCATGGGCAACAGAAGCAGAAGAGTGGTTGCCAGGACCCCCCACTAACAGCAGTGGAGGAAGTGCTTGGGGGGGGATCTTCCATGCTAGATCTTGCAGGGCTGCAAAAGGGTTGGACTGGGGCTCAAAAGACACACACATTCTCCCCCAGAGTCAGGGGAACAAAGACATCTCCCGGCAGTAAGAGCATCATGCCAGCCCAGCAGTGAGCCTTTCTGCTGCACTGGTGCAGTGACATATGCATGCTGTAGTACAAATGTCACCATGCAATTTTGGAGGGAGACTCTTGGCCCTTGACATGGCAGCCCTGCATCCTTCCCAGAGACCCCCTCCATGTCCTGGGGGACCAAAGGCTGTATGGTATGGAGGAGCATTTGGGTTGTTTCAGAGAATGTTCAACTAGTTTTGGGTCTGGAGGCCCATAAGACAATCAGCTACCCCACTCCATTCCTCCATCTCCTGTATTGTGCTTCAGCATCCATGTTTCATGCCTGTGCTTGTTTGAGCCTAGCTAGAATGTTTTGGTGAGAAGGACTAGATCACAGGCTGTGAAAGAGGAAAAAAAATTGGTGATGTCTAATTCACTCACAGGCTTGCTGAGAGGTACAAGAACAAGAATCCAAACATAGATAAGGAAGTTGCTACTGCTTCTTCTGGGGAACTGGCATTTCTGTCTAGCCTCTCTGCCATCTCTCTGATTAATACGCTTTGCTTCTTAACCCCCTGGCCAAACCTCCATTCTTCCTTGGGACTGGGGTAAGGTTGAGAGGGGTGGGAGAAGGTGAAAGGTCAATTGAGACCCCCTCCTGGGGACTCAGGTTTTTGGGAGTGGTGTTGTTTCTGTACTACCTTTTACCTTGTATATTTCTGTATATAACTGTATACATTGTAAATATCTGCTTGTATATTGTGCTAGCTGTAAATATAAGCTTCATTCAAATTTCCAGAGCTGGCTGAGTCTAGTCTGGGTGATTTCCAAAGTGTTGGGGGGCAGGGAACACCCAAACCACTACACTGCCTGTCACTGAGCCCTTGACCATGTCTTCCCAAAGCCTATATAAAGTATTATAATACATACATACATATAATACAAAACCTAGACTACAGGAAAATACATACTACACAATGAATACAATTCAATATACAATAAAATACCACACAATATGGTAAATGCATTAAAATACAATAAATACTGTAGAATACTGTATAGAGTTAACACTCCTGGGGGAGTAACCCTGAACCTGACCCTAGGGGTCTTGGCCCCTCCCCAGGGGTGGGCCACACTCCAGGTGATGGTTAGCCCACTCCCCCCACTTCCTGCGGTATAAAAGAGACAGGACCTCCCTGTCTCTTCCTCTTTTCCTGCGCTCACTCTACACACACACACACACTCATACTGCATACCAGCACACCACGTGGCAGCCACGAGGCAGAGACACCATCACACTACTCGGGTTGTATCCATCCCTGTTTGTATTTTGCTGTTTTCCCTTCCTTATCCTTTGTAAACTCCCCTACCTCCAATCCCTTTTTCTAAGTTATTGTTAAACTTTTTCCTTTTTAACTTCCAAATCGAGTGAGATTGATTTATTTGGGTGTCCCTACCTTTATCTCTCTCCCTGTCTTTTGGGGCAAAGGAGGGGGAAGAGGGGAGGGCACTCTATAAATTCTGTAAATTGTCATTGGGTCTATTGAATTTATAAGAGTCTCTGGGAACTTGCATTTGAACCCAAGACAATTTATTTGGCGTCTCAACGTGGGGCTAGGTAGAAAGAACTCTTTCAGAGAAGATTTGGAAGTTAAAAAATGGATATTCTGAGAGTCTTAATCATTCACGCTTTTGCATGGCTGTTTTGGGCCTGGCTGTTAAAGTTTATAAGTTACCATGTCTTCTGGATTGTCATTGATATGGTCTGGGAATATTCTAAGCATTTGCCTGTCCGAGTCTATGCCTATTTCCTGAATTCTGTTAGTAATCTCACTGTGTTTAGAAATGTTTCTGGAACATGGAATCAATCTGAGTATATGCATTGGAACACAGAAGCTCCAGATATTTTGGGGGAGAAATGGTACTGGATAGCTGTTATTTCACTGTGTTTAAATGTGGGTTTGGGAATTAACAACGTAACTTTGAGCTGGAGCACGTGGACACCTCGGGTGGGCGCCGCCATTAGGATGCTTAGGGGGAGGGGTGGTGCACACTGCCCGAGCTGCAGCTGCGGGGGGTGGGCGACAGGCTAGACCGGTCCGACAGGTCTGGCAGCCCCGAGCGCAGGCACCGCCCCTAGCGCGGCTCCGCCCCGAACTCCGCCCCCGGTCCCGCCCAGGGCAGCCCCCCGGACCCTGATATGGAAGAGGGGATCTCATACCTGAGGCAAATGGCGGTACAGGAAATAATCTATGGAGCCGGCCAGATGCCCTTGGACCCTGATGATGTCCGCATGAAGCCAGCCCTCTTAAAGAAACTGACCCAGTGTGCCCCTTCCACATATGCCCCTACACTGGGAGCACTGCTGCTGGGCAGAGACCCCAACAACCTTCCCACAATCAGGGAGTTTGTGAATGACCTAAGGCAGTTTGAAGACAGTTTGTCGAGGAAAACCTTAATTGCCACTGTAGAGACCCTCACCCAAGAAGTGAATGAGCTAAAAGCCTCTTTCTCTGAACTGCAGAAGGCAGAGGATGACTGCTCTTCACCTTCAGAATGGGTGCAAGTCTCAGCTGTAAGGAACACACGCTGCCGTACTCCTCCTCCTCCCCGCAGGAGACCAGCCCAGAGCAGACAGGGTACACACAGGGGTTCACTCTGGAGAACACTGTGTGAACATGGGGAAAACATGGACAGATGGCATGGCCAGCCCACCTCAGCTCTATCGGCCAGGGTAAGGGAACTGCAGGGGACAAACACAGGGAATAGCTCCTCCAGAAGAGGGGTTGCCCCAGTGTCCCGCAGGCAGCCCTCTCGCCCAAGGGGTGGTGAAGCCAGTAACTCAGATCCATGTGCCTCATGCGGTCACACTGCTCAGCATTAGAGGTGCCCTGTCTCCAGCCAGGCGGAGGCCAGGGATAACAGAGTATATTGGGATGTGTTTGTGAAATGGCCTGGCACTTCTGAAGTGTATAGGGTTAACACTCCTGGGGGAGTGACCCTGAACCTGACCCTGGGGGTCTTGGCCCCTCCCCAGGGGTGGGCCACACTCCAGGTGATGGTTAGCCCACTCCCCCCACTTCCTGCGGTATAAAAGAGGAGCACTTCCTGCTCCTCACTCTCTCTTTTCCTGCGTTCACACACACACTCATACTGCATACCAGCACACCACGTGGCAGCCACGAAGCAGAGACACCATCACACTACTCGGGTTGTATCCATCCCTGTTTTGTATTTTGCTGTTTTCCCTTCCTTATCCTTTGTAAACTCCCCTACCTCCAATCCCTTTTTCTAAGTTATTGTTAAACTTTTCCTTTTTCACTTCCAAATCGAGTAAGATTGATTTATTTGGGTGTCCCTACCTTTATCTCTCTCCCTGTCTTTTGGGGAAAGGAGGGGGAAGAGGGGAGGGCACTCTATAAATTCTGTAAATTGTCATTGGGTCTACTAAATTTATAAGAGTCTCTGGGAACCTGCATTTGAACCCAAGACATGAAGCCGAGAAGTACAGAGCGTTGGTAGACACCGGTGCCCAATGCACTCTGATCCCCTCCAGCCACAGGGGGACAGAAACTATTACAATTGCAGGAGTCACAGGGGGGTCTCAGGAGTTGACTGTGCTGCAGGCTGAGATAAGCCTCACCGGGAATGTGTGAGAGAAGCACTCCATAGTAACTGGCCCTGATGCACCTTGCATCCTGGGGATTGACTTTCTCCGGGAAGGGTACTTTAAAGATCTGAAGGGGAACAAGTGGGCTTTTGGCATAGCAGCTGTAGAGACTGCAGACAAAGAGCAGCTGTCTATCATGCCTGGCCTGTCAGATGACCCTTCCGTGGTTGGTACCCACAAGGTGGAAGATGTTAAGTTACCTATTGCTTCTCATGTAGTTCATCGCAGGCAATACCGCACCAACAGAGACTCCCTGCTACCCATACAGCAGCTGATTCGCTGCCTGGAGCAGCAGCTTGTCATCAGCAAGAGCCACTCGCCCTTCAACAGCCCGATATGGCCAGTGCGAAAGGAGACGGGGGAGTGGAGACTTACAGTGGATTTCCGAGGCCTGAATGAAGTGACTCCTCCAATCAGCGCAGCCGTGCCTGATATGTTGGAGCTGCAGTATGAACTGGAAACGAAGGAGGCCAAATGGTATGCCACGATCGACATTGCTAATGCCTTCTTCTCCATCCCCATTGCAGAAGAATGTAGGCCACAGTTTGCCTTCAACTGGAGAGGAGTCCAGTACCACTGGAACAGACTGCCTCAAGGGTGGAAGCACAGCCCTACAATCTGCCATAGCATCATCCAGACTGCACTGGAGAAGGGTGGAGCTCCGGAACACCTGCAGTACATCGATGACATCATTGTATGGGGTGAGACAGCAGAGGAGGTCTTTGAGAAGGGTGAGAAGATCATTAATATCCTGTTGGATGCTGGTTTTGCCATTAAGAGAAGCAAAGTGAAAGGGCCTGCCAGAGAGATCCAGTTCCTGGGAGTTCGATGGCAGGATGGCCGACGCCACATCCCTATGGATGTGGTGAATAAAGTGGCCACTATGGTGGAACCCACTAACCGGAAGGAGACACAATCCTTCCTGGGGTTTGTGGGCTTTTGGAAGATGCACATTCCCGGGTACAGTCAAATTGTGAAACCCCTCTTTGACGTTACAAGAAAGAGGAATAACTTTGGGTGGGGACCTGAGCAGCAGGTGGCATTTGACCAGATCAAACGAGAGGTGGTCCATGCCATGGCCTTGGGACCAGTTCGAACCGGCCCAGAGATTAAGAACATTCTCTACACAGCAGCCGGTGAAAATGGTCCTAGTTGGAGCCTATGGCAGAAAGCTCCTGATGAGACACGAGGCCGCCCACTCGGGTTCTGGAGCAAGGCGTACAAAGGCTCAGAGGCCAACTATACCCCCACAGAGAAAGAAATCCTAGCTGCCTATGAGGGAGTTAGAGCTGCCTCTGAGGTGATTGGGATGGAGTCACCACTCCTTTTAGCTCCAAGGCTTCCAGTCCTGACTTGGATGTTTAAAGGGAAGGGTTCAACTCCGCACCATGCCACAGATGCCACTTGGAGTAAGTGGATGGCTCTGATAACTCAGAGGGCTAGGATGGGGACTCTCGAGCATCCAGGCATTGTAGAGGTCATCACCAACTGGCCAGAGGGCACTGACTTTGGAAAACCAGCAGAAGAGAAGGCAGTGACCCGTGCCGAGGAAGCACCCCCATACAGTGACCTCCCTGAGGAGGAAAAGGCATATGCTCTCTTCACAGATGGATCCTGCCACCTGGTAGGCAGCAAGCGGAGATGGAAGGCTGCCGTCTGGAACCCCACACGCAGGGTTGCAGAGGCAAGGGACGGAGAAGGTGAATCCAGCCAGTATGCTGAGGTGAAAGCCATCCAGCTGGCCCTGGACATTGCAGAACGAGAGCAGTGGCCAATGCTATACATCTACACCGACTCATGGATGGTAGCAAATGCCTTATGGGCGTGGCTGAAGGAGTGGAAGAGAAATGATTGGCAGAGAAAAGGGAAGCCTATTTGGGCTGCTGACCTCTGGCAAGACATTTCTGCACGCCTGGACAAATGACCAGTTAAAATCCGACACATCAGTGCTCACATCCCAAAGAGCAGAGCCACTGAAGAACAGCAGCATAACCACCAAGCTGACCTGGCTGCCCACATCTGCCAGATTGACCTGGACTGGAAACACAAAGGTGAACTGTTCTTAGCTCGGTGGGCACATGACTCTTCTGGTCACCAAGGAAGAGATGCCACATACCAATGGGCCCGAGACAGGTCCGTGGACATATCCATGGAGGCCATAACTCAGGTTATCCATGAATGTGACATCTGTGCCACCATAAAGCAAGCTAAGCGCATGAAGCCTTTGTGGTACGGGGGACGGTGGTCAAAGTACAGGTATGGGGAGGCCTGGCAGATCGATTACATCACTCTGCCTCGGTCTCGCAGTGGCAAGCAGTATGTGTTAACCATGGTGGAGGGAAGCACAGGGTGGCTGGAAACCTACCCAGTACCTCATGCTACTGCCCGTAACACCATTCTGGGCCTGCAGAGCCACATCCTATGGAGACACGGTACCCCAGAGAGAATAGAGTCAGACAATGGGACCCATTTCAAGAACCACCTTGTAAGCAACTGGGCAAAAGAGCATGGGATAGAATGGGTTTACCACATCCCATACTACCCACAAGCTGCAGGAAAGATTGAGCGACACAATGGCCTGCTGAAAACCACCCTGAAGGCTATGGGAGGTGGAACTCTCAGAAACTGGGAGAAGCACCTTGCAGAAGCCACCTGGCTGGTGAACAGCAGGGGATCAGTTAACAGAGCTGGTCCTGCTCAGTCTGCCCTACTGCCCATAGTTGAGGGAGATGGAGTTCCTGTAGTCTGTGAAAGGAATCTACTGGGAAAGACTGTGTGGGTTGCTCCTGCCTCTGGTGGGGGAAAACCTATCAAAGGGGTGGTATCTGCAGAGGGTCCTGGTCACACATACTGGGTAATGCTGGAAACTGGTACTATCGAGTGTGTCCCTCAGAGAAATCTCTCTTTAGCTGAGAAGGTTTTGAAATCTCAGAGTTGATTCCATGTGTTCCAGATACTTTCAGGTTATCTTGTATTATAGTTGTATAATAGTTGTATCATAGTTGTATCATAGTTGTGTAATACTTGTATTATAGTTCATAAGGGGTTACAAGTTGTTTTTGTAGTTATACCCTCACCACTACACAGCGTCCAACAGAACCTACATCACAGCAGCAGCTATCCAGAGTCCTACAGCATCGCATCACAACGAGGCATCCAACCAGAACCCTGCACCTGATTCGTCACTGATGCCCTGCAGTGAGACTGTTCCTGATTTCCCTCCAGAGGATGTCTACAGCCATCTCATCTACACCTGTTTCCCCCTGATGCCAGACACCAAGAGACTGTTCCTGATGTTTTCTTCACAGAGGGAAAAGACTCTTTCCTGAGTTCCAACAAGAACTGTTCCTGTTTCACTGACTTTTCTTCCGTTCCTGTCCTGCTCACACCTCACCAACCTGCACCGGACCAGAGGAGCACATCGCCTTGGGATACAGCCGGGGACCAAGAAGGACTTCAAGAACTCTTAACCCATGGACACTTTTTCCCATTTTTTGGAGAAGAAGACTGTTTGTAGGAAGGTGGAAGTGGTCTAACCAAGAGGTGGAATGTATAGGGTTAACACTCCTGGGGGAGTAACCCTGAACCTGACCCTAGGGGTCTTGGCCCCTCCCCAGGGGTGGGCCACACTCCAGGTGATGGTTAGCCCACTCCCCCCACTTCCTGTGGTATAAAAGAGACAGGACCTCCCTGTCTCTTCCTCTTTTCCTGTGCTCACTCTACACACACACACACACACTCATACTGCATACCAGCACACCACGTGGCAGCCACGAGGCAGAGACACCATTACACTACTCGGGTTGTATCCATCCCTGTTTGTATTTTGCTGTTTTCCCTTCCTTATCCTTTGTAAACTCCCCTACCTCCAATCCCTTTTTCTAAGTTATTGTTAAACTTTTTCCTTTTTAACTTCCAAATCGAGTGAGATTGATTTATTTGGGTGTCCCTACCTTTATCTCTCTCCCTGTCTTTTGGGGCAAAGGAGGGGGAAGAGGGGAGGGCACTCTATAAATTCTATAAATTGTCATTGGGTCTATTGAATTTTTAAGAGTCTCTGGGAACTTGCATTTGAACCCAAGACAAATACAATGCATACCTGTTCCAGTATCTGGTAACCCTCTTGATAAAGGAATACTTCCTAACTTTCAGTTTATACATTCCCTGACGCAGCCTTGAACCATTTTCATGAGTCATTTTGTTGGATACTAATTTAACTTCTTCTGCTAGCAGACACTTTTCTGGGATTCTTTTACCTCTTAGGATAGAATAACCTTGCTTTACTTAATGCAAATACTCTCTTCATCTGTTGTTTTATAACTATAGAGCCTGTTGAGTCATTTGGTTGGCATGATAAAAAAAAAGCAGAATTCTCAAGACACTATTAAGTGCCATAAATCAAGAGTGGTCAGATTAAGAGGTAAGACTATGCTAATACATCCTCTGATAAAGAAACTTTTTGTGACCCAGATGGGACAATGAATGGGAAGGAGAATGAGCATTTATCCTTTTTGGTTGGAAGTTTGCTCAGATCAATTTGTATTTAGTATGTTGTCTGTTCACACACACAGGTGCAGATCAGATCTGGTGAAACAGATACAAAATGAGCTTGCCCTTTACTGCAGATCCTGAAAAGCTGGGAAAATTGAATAGACTGTTGTGGCTGGTGTAAGGGAGTGTTGTAGTTTAGTGGTTCCAGGCTCCCTTAAGAAAACTACAGAGACCAAAATGCATCCCAGGGGACAGATATGGGTGTCCCGAGATGATGTAATACTGCTATTCCATTTCTCTTCGGTTTTCTGGTATCACAGCTTATTGATACCTGGCCAGTATCTCTCTTTCCCTTTCTCCTCCCTTCACATCTTTCTCATGGTTCGTGTGGGGGAGATGGCTGCTACCTGGCAGGGGGTTATGAGCTGTGTCATGCAGCCTGCCGAGGCCTTGCAGATGGAGATGGCTGTGGGAGTCAGTTATGGCCTACTCTCAGGCCTGCCAAGGGTGGAATGGGTGGAGAATTCTAGATGGATTTAGTCCAACAGACTTGTCTTAGGTGGATGTATCCATTCTACCTGACTGCCTTTGGCATGTATGCACTAGTAAATAGAATCTCTCTTCAGACTTCCCATCAGTGTGCTGTATTTTCATTTTTACTCTCTAAAGAGTCACCTCTGTCATCCACTCCTGGGTAGCTTATGGCCTCAAACTACAACAGGGAGGGGGAAAGAAATTGATAATCTATGGTAGAAAGGGAGCTGGGAGAGAGCATGGGATGCTCCAGGTAGGAACTGAGCAGCCTGTGTCGTAGTGCTCTGGAAATCAGCATGTGTGTATTTTTTGTTTCTGTGAAAGTCCAGAGGTTTTTGGAGGGGAGTGGTGGTTTTGTCTGTTTTTCTTTTGTTTGTTCGTTGGTTTGGATTTTTGTTTGGGTGGGGTTGTGGTTGGTTTTCCATTTGTTGTTTTGTTTTTGGCATGTTTTCCAGATGGAAGAACTCAGACATATAATGGAAGGTTCTAAGAATTTTCCTCCTGTAGGGATGCAATAATAAAAAATGGTACATATATAAAGTATTACTTATTTTGTAGAGTTTCATAGTCTGAGCAAAGGCCTTCCAAAAGATGCTAAATTCATAATTTATTCTTGGATTATTTTTACTTAACTAGTTGATGTTGCCCCTGAGGATTTTTTTGCCTCAGAGTAGCTTACTGGTTTTATATACCAATACCAGTATTATATATTGGTTTTATATAACAGTATGGAATTGATTCTTCAGAAAGTTATGTCAACATGGTTGAAAGTTGTCAACATGTAGCTTGGAAGGTGACTAAAGAATTAAGTCATATTTTGAGTTCTCAGTTGACAAGACTGGAATGCAAATTCAAGACAGTTTCTTATGTGTCAAATTAAGTGTTGTGCAGGACTGACTTGACAATATTAGTCACATCTTCCACTTCATACAAGAAGTATGTCATCCACCAGGCTCTAAACAGCTCAGCTGCACCTTGAGATACTGTCATGAAACAGAAGTACATCCTTCAGGCTTTTAGAGAGGTTTCTACTAGTTCTAGAGTAACAAAGTTTGGGCAAAAGAGGTGAATGACTTGGACAGACCTTCTGCCACCTTAAACTAATCAGGTTTTCAGTGTTGAGACAATTTTCTTAAGCAATACTGAGGCATTATAGCAGCCCTGTAATAGCATCTTTATTTGTGTTCATTTTTATTTAGCACATTACAACTTCAGCACAAACATGGAGTAGATGTGTGTACCAACATTTGCACGTAAATGTAGTGAGGAAGACACTGAGAAGAACAGTGATCTGTGGATCCAGCTCAGCGGAATTACCTGCAGGGAACTGTAACTTGCTGCAGAAATTCAGTGATTTCTATTGGCACAGAAAGGTAGACAAGACCAAGTTCTGATAGTAACAGATGCTAGTTCTAATGCAAGTAGAAATTCAAAAAAGGAGCACTGAATGCAGATGCTGGCCAAGATAAGAAACTGTTTAAAAGCTTAGACCTTGAAGTTGAAAAATATGCAAAAAAATGTTTTAATGCTTAACTATAAATGCTTTATCCCCATTAAATACAGTGGAAGAACCATTTAGTATGAAAAATGAAAAGTCCTGTCCCTACTACAGACCTCATGAGGCTTGGGAAGTCTAAAATTTATCATCAGCTTTTAGAGAAGTAAGTTATGTAGTATTTTCTACCTACATCAAATAGACTACTAAGTATCTTTATTTTTATTTATTACTTATTATTTAAAGAGGTTAAACTAAACTACACTGGCCACATGACTGCTATGTACATAGCTACTAATGTTTAAAACACAGCATTAGGATTTCCTATAGAAAATGGTGCAGTGGGTCTCCTACTTCCTTGTCCACATTATCAGCTCTAAGGCCTGTGTTTTCCAGTTTAAAATGCTTTCTTTTCTCTCAAGACACTTATACCTCTGCTTAAAGTATTTGTCTCTCAAAACTGACCAGCTGAGTTGCAGGATGGGTTTCATTCCTTTGCAGTTCTTAACATTTGAAAATGTAGAGTTAATTTTTATATACCAACTTGTAACAAAACGAACCAACAAATAAAAAGCCAGAGAGAAAAAAAGTCAAAAGTCTTTAGGTTTTAAGGGTTTAGTTTTAAGGTTAAAAAATTTTCTGAATTTAGGTATGTGGACTAGAAATCACTTTTTATCATATTCAAAAGCTAAAGCTTACCATCTGCATGTTTTGTGAGTTAAGAACTGCCACAGCATTACTGCAGGCTTTAAAGACACATGGATGAGGGAGATTTCAGTAACTCATGCTGAATTTGTTGAAAATTCTGTAGTGTAAAGAAGCAAAACCAAGTTCAGCTTTAAAACACTCAGTATTACTTTCCACTTATTGCAAGCAAACATTTATCCTCTTAACAACTTTTTTTACATTCTTATTAATTGGTCAAGAATATATCAAATGACAATAGCATCTCCAGGAAGTTTTAGTGCTTCTGCAAAGCTATTCTTAGTACCGTCAAAAGGAATTGGAGATTCTTATGAGCAGAAAAAGCTCATGTAGGTTACAGACCATCCAATTAATGATGTGGCAGACAATATTTTAACCCAAGGCAGATAATATTTTAACAGGCCTTTGGGAAAAAGTGTTTGCAAGACCCACAGCAAAACGTTGTTTGTGCTTTAGAGTGTAGTCTTAAAAGGCACTCTAACAATTTTAGATGACAATTTTATTTAGCAAGAAGAGACAAGTAGTTTTATATTTGTCATCTTATGTTGATCTTGTGCAATTTAATGCATCTATTTTTTGGCAAATTACTTCATGATAATGTAAGATTAATCACCTGAATGAAGTTCCTCTTTCCAACATTTAGTACCCATCCATTTAATACACACACTTTACCCAATACTGTTAGAGCAAAGCAAGTATCAGTTATGTAATCTCTATCTGCCTAGAATATGTAGTTTCATTATTTACAACCCGATTGGTGAGTAGTACGTTTGTTATGCCATCTCTCACAATAATTCCCCGTAGATTCAAGAAAACCTGTTCAGACTGGTATTTTTTGCATACAATAGCTTTGTTACCAGATGCGCAACAAAGTGTAAGAGTAATTACACACACAGAGACAAAGGAAGTGTTGGATGTGTACTTTTGATGTAACTGGTGAAAGAGACTACTGAAATAATTCTTCTGCATAAAGATGAATAAAATATTTTCATTAAACTTTAGATGCTGCCCACTGCACTGCTTTTAAATAAAAAATGCTCACTTTCTATACAGATACAGCAAAGCAGTAAGCGAACTTACAAGACATTCCTTTTATATGTCAAAACATTTCCAAGGCAATATTAGTAAAGTTATGCCACAGTTCCCAGTAACATCAAGGTTCATACAGGAAATGATAGAGAGACTTTTCCAGTTATTAGTTTAAGTGCTCTTCTTTTCTTCACCCAGTAAGTTCACTGTTGCTTTCTTGGCTGCAGGAAAAGAAATTAAAATTTAATCTCAGATGCTTACAAAGTCAAGTGGCTTATTCACTGCTCTTGAACTGCCTATTTTTAGGCCACAAAAAAACACCACAAAAGAAAATCACAGCTTTTGTATGCACATACACACAGACACAGTAGTTATCATAGAAAGATTTAAAAAAAAAAAAATAAGAAAGAAGTGGCACACTAAATCACATAGACTGATCTGCAACTATTATAACAATAAAACAATGTGTTTAGGACATACAGTTTTAAAGTAAGAAATACACTATCAAGCTGATGAAATAGGGCTGGAATAAGGATGTGTGTGTCCATCTGCTTACGTGTGTGCATGATTTCTTTAAAAAATGCATGTATGTGTGCTGTGGAACACTCCAAATCTCCTCTTCACCCCTGCTCCTCATCTCTGGAGGTTAGAACAGGAGAAGAAGAAGGTGTGAAACTGTTTTCCCCCAACCCTTGCAGGCCTGAAGGGGAGTACAGTAAAAGGTGCCCTTTTCCACATGTGTACTGATTCAAGGGAAAGCCCATGCTGGAATCAGCTGGTGACTGACTGGATTCTTCGCACCCAGTACAACAGACACAATGTCTAGGGAGCTTACAAATAGTGAGAAAAAAGGTGCATGCAGTTTCCACTTTCACACCATTCTGTGCAGTTCTATTCTAGTCCCACTCTCGCACAGTTCATGCCACTCCTCCACAAGTCTGCAAATTCAGCAAGTCCTTAGGTCCATTCAAGAGAGACCTGCCAGTGGCACCCAGATGTGGCTTCTCTCAGACCTCTAAATCCTGATTTCCTGCTCACTACCCTGAGCTGGGGAACATGGCAGCAGTTTGGCTTTTTCCCTTGCACTGCTAAGACAGCACCTCTCCATGATCTTCACCTCATGGAAGCTGTGTCTACAGACATTTTGACTCTGGCTGGTTTTAATTTGCATCAGACTGCAGTTTCCAATTTCCTACCTCACCTTTGTGAGTAAAATCTACTGTTCCCTAGGTTCTCTGCTCAGCCTCACTTGTAAGTGGGGTGGAGCTCTCTAGTAGCTTAGCCTTTTCCATTTTCTGACTTTCCTAAAGTACTAAACTTGCCCATAAGCATCCTTGTGAAGATTTCCCAACCAAATCAGAACCTGTAAACAAATCATAATTAGTTCTGTATATAGTTTAGGGGTGGGACTTTTGGGGAAAATAATTCTATTGTTATAACTCCTGTCCTGGCCATTTAATCCCCAACACAATCAGTATGTAAAGAAACAGGAAAAAGTGTCAAAATGAGTACACAAAAGAACTATGTGCAATATGAAAGATTATTATTTAAGAGACCTATCTAACAATAATGATTCAAGAAGAGACATGCAGCAAAATTTCCAAGCATAGTTGAGGAAAGCAGATAATTTAAATTCCAAAAGGAAAACTGCTTAGGTTGCTAAGAAGAAATGAGACCACATACATTGTTTCAGGGAAAGAACAGTTGAGATGCTTTGAAATACCTTAAAATATCCTTTTAAATAAAATTTAAATAAACCTTTATTTTAGCTATTTAATGTATTTCCTCCTCCTATTCATAAAACTATCAAATATTTTAGACTACTACAGAATGCAAAGAAATAAAAGCAAAAATTAAGCAATTAAGCAAGCCACCATAACTTTTATTCTAACAAAAAGCTCCTACATAATTTCCTTAAAAGTGGTGTCAGAATCCTTTGATCTCCAGAGGAAAGAAAGTCAGAACAACTTATAGATGGGAAGACTTCGTTTCACATGTTGCTATTGATTGAAGAGTTGAAGAATTTGCCTTACTACAAATAGGAGCCTTTCTGTATTATCAGGTATTTGAGATGGTGTTTTAGGAGATAGAAGAATACACTGAAATAATAACTGTATTTCAGAAAGGTAACTTGTGAGGATGTTTGGACCTTCCTCTAGAAGTAATGTTCATAGTTACATGTATGGTGGGACAACATATAAACTAAATAGTTATTTTTCTACCCATACACCTTGCATTAATTCTAGCATAATTACATTCCTAGAAAGTAAAATCCACTGCAATCATCTTTTCCTGGCTTCTTCACCCAATTTTAACTTCCCTATTATAATTTACCTACTATTTTAGCATATCTTGCCCCTCCGATAACGAATATTAATTGTTACATTACAATTGCCCACAAAAATTCCTTCTACTTGATGCAGTTAACGAACAGTCTTTTCCTCACCTTCTTTACTAATGGTGTCTGCAGTCTCTGCAGCCTTGTCTTTCAGGTCTCTAACAACACTGTCAAGCTGAGCTTCATGCTTCAGAAATAAAGGTCGGATAATTCGATGATACAGAAATTCTGCCCCATTAGAAGGACTTGGAGCCATGCACCACAACAGGAAGGCACACTATAAGAAGAACATCTGCATAAGTAAGAGAAATAAGTGGGAGACTAGGTGTAGTGTACCTTCCTAACTCTGCCACAGACTTGAGCATATTTAAATAATTTAGTATCATCACAGTATGATTAAGTATGCAGGTAGCATACTCACATATAGTGTATCTTTAAACTGGAACAATTTGCTGATAGGATAAAGGAAGAGGGGAGGTAGCAGTCAAGCTAATATGGTAACAGATGCATTAATATTATATGTGGGTTTTTTTTTAAGGAAGAAGTATAAAATCTGACTAGACAAATCATGTGTCTATCTACTTCTAATAACTCCATATAAATGCTCAGGCCTGACTGAAGGTCTGCACCCCTAAATTCTGTAAGTTCAGCCAAAACATATTCCTGTCCCACTTCCCTCAAAAATGCTGCAGGGGAAAAAATGGGATTTTGTGTAACCCAGAGCTAAAGCAACAGTGAAAAATTATACACTCAAGCTACGCACAGTGCACAGACAAGGGTAATGCTGTTGGATTGCATGGTTTAGATATAACTTCTATAGCACAATCTACTCTCTGGAGAAAAAATAAACCCAACAAACAAACACTACAGTTTGTGGGGTAGTGTTTCTGCACCTTACTAAGGGAATTGGAAAGACAATTATTAAATGCAGCACCAATATCTCCCTTTAGTGCTGAAGAACCTTTATTTAGCTTTTGTTCCGCTGTTACACACAACAAAAGAGAGCTGCGAAAACCAAGATCCAAACATTTAAGGGACAGGAAGTGAATTTGCTTGTGCTCTGAAAGTATATATAAAAACATTTAACAAAGTAAAACAGCAATAAAATTAAGCAAATTTTCTCAGCAGTTGTACAATTTTTCCAGATAGAAGTAATACAATTTTACTCTGTGTCAAAAGCCTCTCCAGAAAATAAGGGTAGAGTAGCTTTTCACCAACCACCTTTTCTTTAAACACAAAACCAAACCACCTCAGCCAAAATGTCCTTTGGTTTGAAGTTAAACAGAATTATGTTTGGGCACTTCCACATATTTTTGGGAGAAGAAAACACAACAATTACTGACCTCCTGAAAAAGAAATCCACCATAAAATTAGCTAGGCACCAAAACGCAAAATAATTTAAACAAGCCACTCAAAAGGTTGCATTTAAATACAGTAACACTTATTTAAATAGCTTAAATTTCAAACTTCTCCAGTTTTTAAGTGAAATAAAGTTTTGCAGCAACAAGCACCAACTGATGCAGTACAATTAAACACAAGTCAGAGAAAATTAAGGCAAAAAGTGATGGAATATCAATTTTCGAGAGCTTATTTTTTAAAAAATTAACATAAGAGGAAAAAAATGGTTCTATCTTATGAACTTTTATTAAAAGCTGAGAAGAATAAAGATTCTATTTCCTGTTGAACAATACCTGGACAATTGTTAATAGTTATTTTACTTCTTCCAGTATGCAAAGATGTTACCTAGGTCTCCTTTATTTTAGGAAATCCCTCAACTCTAAGTCAGACTTCCTCTGAAACAAAAAGAAAATGACGTTTCCCTTTCCTTGCCTAAGAACAAATCAATCACTCTGTAAAGCTTTCTTTCACCCTAGCCAAGAAATTAAAAAAAAAAAAAAAAACAGAAAATCTTTTACAGTTCTGTGTATCTATATATCTAGATGATCTTTCAAGGTCTCTTCCAGCCCCTGACATTCTGTTATTCTGTGTAATTTTATCTCAATACTTCTGAAATGCACTGAAACACATGTTTAAATAATTTTCTAGAGGACCATACCAAAGCTGCAAATCTGAGTCTTCTCACAGCTAGAGAATGTCTGACTGCTGAGTTTGCTTTTCTTGTCTCTCATGAAACTGAATATGTAAATGGTTTGTAAAAGATGTCCAGAAAACTCAGCAATAAAACTGTTAAGTGGAACAAAACAAATTTTCTTTATTACAGTATCACACAGTATCACAGTATCACCAAGGTTGGAAGAGACCTCACAGATCATCAAGTCCAACCCTTTACCACAGTGCCCAAGGCTAGACTATGGCACCAAGTGCCACATCCAACCTTGCCTTGAACTGCCCCAGGGACGACGACTCCACCACCTCCCCAGGCAGCCCATTCCAGTGCCTAATGACTCTCTCAGTGAAGAACTTTCTCCTCACCTCGAGACGAAATTTCCCCTGGCGCAGCCTGAGGCTGTGTCCTCTTGTTCTGGAGCTGGCCACCTGAGAGAAGAGAGCAACCTCCTCCTGGCCACAACCACCCTTCAGGTAGTTGTAGACAGCAATAAGGTCACCCCTGAGCCTCCTCTTCTCCAGGCTAAACAACCCCAGCTCCCTAAGCCTCTCCTCGTAGGGCTTGTGCTCGAGGCCTCTCACCAGCCTCGTCACCCTTCTCTGGACACGCTCAAGCATCTCAGTGTCCTTCCTAAACTGGGGGGCCCAGAACTGAACGCAGTACTCGAGGTGTGGTCTGACCAGTGCAGAGTACAGGGGCAGAATGACCTCCCTGCTCCTGCTGACCACACCACTCCTGATGCAGGCCAGGATGCCACTGGCTCTCTTGGCCACCTGGGCACACTGCTGGCTCATGTTCAGGCGGGTATCAATCAGTACCCCCAGATCCCTCTCTGTCTGGCTGCTCTCCAGCCACTCCGACCCCAGCCTGTATCTCTGCATGGGGTTGTTGTGGCCAAAGTGCAGCACCCTGCACTTTGAGCTATTGAACCCCATCCCATTGGCCTCTGCCCATCTGTCCAGGCGGTCAAGGTCCCGCTGCAGAGCCCTTCTGCCCTCCAGCTCAGTCACATCTGCCCCCAGCTTAGTGTCATCTGCAAACTTGCTGATGACTGACTCGATGTCCTCATCCAGATCATCTATGAAGATTACATTCCAGACCGGACAGAAGAGGGAATGGAGTTCTTGCAATATAGTGACTACCTTAGGCAGACACATGAGCTGGCTCTAACCCACTTGGATCTGGTGCTAGTAGCTGTCCTCAGCCTGGCAGCACCTGCAAACCACCACAGGCACGCTTATGGCCTGTTCTAAGCTTTTAATGAAAGACCAGCAAAACTGTAGGATTTGCTATCATCTTGCCCAAATTTATCTGAACACCAAGACAAAAGAACTGTCTTTCCACAGTACAGCTACACTTTATGACCTAGAAATTATTCCAAGGGAATCTATTGTCAACTATTTCTGAAGATGTTACATCAGTTACATCAACAGAATCATTTCAGAAGATATGTCACGTGAACTAACATACCTTTATCATGTAGTAGAAAGGAAACCACCACAGAAAAATATCAGAGAAGAATTCTGCTATGCTGAAAACACCATACACAACCCAGTAAGTCAGCCACTGTGTGTCATCATCTTTGTTGGGACTTTCAATGGCCTTGATGCTGCAAGGAACACAAAACAAACGAGCATCACTATTATCAGTTTCACCTATAATTGTAAAGATTTTGATTCTGATTTCTTGTTACATGTAAATCCTCATATATCAATTACTGCATAAGCTCTACAGATGAGAAATACACAGTATCTATCATATAGACAATGTATCAAAGATCTCTGAATAGTAAAGCTTTACCCTGTATATTAGACATCAAAAAGAAAAGGTATTCAAGCTAATTCTAGTTCTGTAATAAAAAAAACACTAAACAAAAAACATTCAGGAATTCAGTGTGAATCTCAAATACCTTTACCTATAATGTACATATGCTAGATTTCTCTTTGAAAATGTGAACCACAGTATTTGCTCTAACTACTAGCAAGCACTTTGTCTACAGCAGAGGATACCCAGTACCATTACTCTGCACAGTAAAAAAAAATGAAAGGCACATATGTGCTTACTTCAGTAAAAGTAGTGAGGCTTGAAAAGTTATAGGTCAGTACTGTTAAGAAGATCAAGATGAAATGTTAGCAACCACGAGTGTGACACTGTGAATCATAGAATCATAGAATCAACCAGGTTGGAAGAGACCTCCAAGATCATCCAGGCCAACCTATCACCCAGCCCTATCCAGTCAACTAGACCATGTCACTAAATGCCTCATCCAGTCTTTTCTTGAAGACCTCCAGGGACGGTGCCTCCACCACCTCCCTGGGCAGCCCATTCCAATGGGAAATCACTCTCTCTGTGAAGAACTTCTTCCTAATATCCAGCCTATACCTACCCTGGCACAACTTGAGACTGTGTCCCCTTGTTCTATTGCTGGTTGCCTGGGAGAAGAGGCCACCCCCCACCTGGCTAAAATGCCCCTTCAGGTAGTTGTAGACTGTAACAAGATCACCCCTGAGCCTCCTCTTCTCCAGGCTAAACAGGCCCAGCTCCCTCAGCCTCTCCTCATAGGATTTGTGCTCCAGGCCCCTCACCAGCTTCGTTGCCCTTCTCTGGACATGTTCCAGCACCTCAACATCTTTCTTGAACTGAGGGGCCCAGAACTGGACACAGGACTCAAGGTGTGGCCTGACCAGTGCTGAGTACAGGGGAAGAATAACCTCCCTTGTCCTACTGGCCACACTGTTCCTGATGCAGGCCAGGATGCCACTGGCTCTCTTGGCCACCTGGGCACACTGCTGGCTCACGTTCAGCTTACTATCTATCAGTACCCCCAGGTCCCTTTCTTCCTCCTGCCTGCTCTCCAGCCACTCAGTCCCCAGCCTACAGCGCTGCTTGGGGTTGTTGTGGCCAAAGTGCAGAACCCTGCACTTGGCCTTGTTAAATCTCATCCCATTGGCCTCTGCCCACCCATCCAGCCTGTCCAGGTCCCTCTGCAGGGCTCTCCTACCCTCCAACAGATCAACACCTGCTCCTAGCTTGGTGTCATCTGCAAACTTACTGATGATGGACTCAATGCCCTCGTCCAGATCATCAATAAAGATATTGAACAGGACTTGGCCCAGTACTGATCCTTGGGGAACACCACTAGTGACTGGCTGCCAACTGGATGTGGCACCATTCACCACCACTCTCTGTACTCTGCCATCCAGCCAGTTCTTGATCCAGCACAGAGTGAATCTGTCCATGCCATGAGCTGCCAGCTTGGCTAGGAGCTTCTTGTGGCAAACAGTGTCAAAGGCTTTGCTAAAGTCCAAGTAGACTACATCCACAGCCTTCCCCACATTCACCAGGCGGGTAACCTGATCATAAAAGGAGATCAGGTTGGTGAGGCAGGACCTGCCCTTCCTAAACCCATGCTGGCTGGGCCTGATCCCTTGGCCATCCTGTAGGTGCTTTGTGATGGCACCCAAGATTACCTGTTCCATGACCTTGCCTGGCACTGAGGTCAGGCTCACAGGTCTGTAGTTTTCTGGCTCCTCCTTACGACCCTTCTTGTGAATGGGTATCACACTGGCCAGCTTCCAGTCTTCAGGGACCTCTTCAGTGAGCCAGGACTGCTGATAAATGATGGAGAGTGGCTTGGCCAGCTCAGCTGCCAGCTCTCTCAGCACCCTAGGATGGATCCCATCCGGTCCCATGGACTTGTGAGGATCCAAATGACGCAGCAGGTCCCTTACTGCTTCCTCATGGATTAGAGGGGGACTGTACTGGTCCCTGATTCCATCCACCACTTCAGGAGTCCAGCTATCCTGGAGACAACCTGTCCCACTAGTGAAGATTGAGGCAAAGAAGGTGTTAAGCACCTCTGCCTTTTCCTCATCCTTTGTCACTATGCTCTCCTCTCTATCTAACAAGGATTGGAGGTTGTCCTTGGCCCTTCTCTTGCCATTCATATATTTAAAGAAACACTTTTTATTTTCCTTGGCAGCCGTGGCCAGCCTGAGCTCCAAGTGGGCTTTTGCCTCTCTAATTTTTCCTCTACAAGACCTAGCAACTTCCTTGAACTTCTCCTGGGACACCTCCCCTCTCTTCCAGAGGTGATACACTCTCTTTTTAATCTTTAATTCCTTCAGTAGCTCCTGCCCATCCAGTCTGGCTGCCTCCCTCGTCGGCTCATCTTCCGGCTCAGTGGCACTGCCTGCTCCTGTGCCTTCAGGAGTTCTTTCTTGAAGTAGGTCCAACCTTCCTGGACCCCTTTGTTTCTAAGGGCTATTTCCCAAGGAACTTTCTGAATTAGTTCCTTAAATAGACTGAAGTCTGCCCTTCGGAAGTCCAGTGTGGAGGTTCTGTTAATGCCCCTCCTGGTTTCTCCATGTATTGAAAACTCTATAATTGCATGGTCACTGGACCCCAGGCAGCCTCCAACCACCACATCCCCTACCAGCCCCTCTCTATTTGTGAGCAGCAGGTCAAGCAGGGCTGTCCCCCTGGTAGGCTCACGTAACAGCTGGGATAGGAAGTTGTCTTCCACACATTGCAGAAACCTTCTAGCCTGCTTCTTCTCTGCAGTGTTTAAGTCCCAGTAGATGTCTGGTAGGTTAAAGTCGCCCACCAGAACAAGGGCAGGTGATCTTGAGGCAGCCTCCAGTTGCTTAAAGAGTAATAAATCAACCTCTTCTTCCTGGTTGGGTGGTCTGTAACAGACTCCAATCAGGATATCAGCCTTGTTGGCCTTCGCCTTGATCATCTTTGATTTCTACCTCCATGACATCCAGAGCATCCCTAATATACAGAGCCACTCCCCCGCCCTTTCTCCCTTGCCTGTCTCTCCTGAAGAGTCTGTAGCCACTGATTACAGCACTCCAATCATGTGAGCCATCCCACCACGTTTCAGTGATGGCGACAATATCATAGTTTTCCTCCAGCACCAGAGCTTCCAGCTCCTCTTGTTTGTTACCCATACTGCGTGCATTAGTGTACATGCACTTCAGCTGGGCTGCTGCTTTTACTCCTAGCTCTAGCCTACCATCCTCAGTTTCCTTTGATTTATCTCTGGTGCTGTCATGTTTAACCCCCTCCCCCTTCCATTCTAGTTTAAAGCCCTCTCAACAAGCCCAGCCAGCTTATGTGCCAGGGTCCTTCTCCCCTTCTGTGACAGTTGTATACCACCTGCTGATTGCAGACCTGTGGCAAGATGAAGTTCCCCAAGATCAAAGAATCCAAAGTTATGTTGGATGCACCAACCTCTGAGCCACTTGTTCATCAAATACGCTTTCCTATTCTTCTCTGTATTCCAGCCTGTAACTAAGGGTATAGATGAAAAGATGACCTGTGCCCCTGCTCCCTCAACTGCTTTCCCCAGTGTCTTAAAGTCCCTTTTGATAGCTTTTAGCCCTCTGTTATTAATCTCATCATTCCCTGCCTGTATAACTAATAAGGGATAGTAATCAGAGGGCTGCACTACAGTAGGCAGCCTCCTGGTAACATCCCTGACCCGGGCTCCAGGGAGGCAGCAGACCTCCCTGTGGAAGGGGTCTGGCCGGCATATGGGGCCCTCTGTTCCCTGCAGAAGGGAGTCACCAATAACAATTACCCTCCTCTTTTTCTTCTGGGTACTTGTTCTGATGCGAGGGAGTAAATGATTTGTCTCAGTTGCCCTCCCAGCCGGTGATGCTTCTGCTTCTGTGAAACTTTATTAAAAAGCATTTGGCATCTTCACTCATGTCATAGGATTAAAATCTGTAAACTTAGTGTAATGAATTTAGTTTTAATTATTTAATCATGTTACATGTCTTTTGTTTTAGCAAAAGCATAAGCAAACCCACCAGATGAAGAGAGAATTGGTGTAGCTACTGGACTGAATTACTTTGATATGCAATACAAGGATCTGACAATTTATCCATTATTTTTATTTGTTTGTGGATGGCCAACAGAATCCCACAGTGAGAAGAGCAACAGCCTTTATCATATCTCATCATGTACAATAAGGCACTGTTACTGAGGTACAACCAGAAGAACAGGTTTTCCACAGGTGGTAACTCTATGTCAACTTACTGCTGTTTCTAACAACACAGTGTTAGTAAATAGTAGTCCAGTTAGAGGCAATATCAGCTCTTCCTGCCCCTGCACTTTAACCAGATTTTTTCTACACCTCCACTTCTCATGTATTCTAATGCTACTGGGTGAGGATGCCCTACTGAAAAAAAGTAAAAACAAAGACACAAATCCAAATGACACAGGAGGTCATGAGAGAGCTACTCATCTACTTTCATGGTGTAAAACTGTAGTTCTGGTAAAAAAGTACAGGTGGCTAGTAAAGAAGTTAGGGTAGTGGGTAAACAGAGGAGAGAAAGGAAATAATTGTAAAGTTTCTCAGTGTTAAGGAAAACTTGTTTTAGAGGTTCACCGTATGAATTCCTCTAGTTCTGCTAACAACCTCTCTCCATGAAAGGCATGGGGGAAGGCTTATTACCACAATAAGCATGGTATTTATGAGAGAAGACTCTGCAGTTGACCCACTAACAATCTTGCTATCTTGCTGTATTCCAATTATTGTTTGAAATCATTCACAGATTTAAGGAAGCATTGTTGATTTTTTTTTTTTACATTACTAAGGTATCTTAGTAATCACAACAGTTTTTTATAAAAATGCTTAGAATGTCCTATTTTGGCAAAGGCCAGATGTCCTGTAGTGGCAAAGGGCAGATGGCATACGACCATGTTTAATGAGGCATGCTTTCCTGTAAACACCTTCAAGAATTCTTACATGCAGTGCCATGGGTGTGTTCCCTTTGAACACTCACCATGTGCTGCTGTAGCTCCTTTAAGGTGATGTCTGAAAGACAATATGTGAACAATACATGTACAGAAGCAGCAATACCTCAAGTAATCAAAACCCCATCTGATGTAACCAGCTGATAATACATAGCATTAAATGCACATGTGTTCTTGCACATTGTACAAAACAGCCCATTCCCCAGCTTTCTATAAATGGTTGGACTAGATGATCTTGGAGGTCTCTTCCAACCTGAGTCAATGATTCTATGAATAAATACACCAATTATGAGCTTGAAGTGGGTTTTGGGTTTCAGTATTTTTTATCTGAGTCTGTATGTGTAGGCCAGAAGTACATAAATAAATGCCAAATTTTATTGCCCTAGTCTCATGTGAAATGAGGGTACAGGGTGTACCCGATGACTCCTGTATAAATAGATTTACAAGCTTAAGACAGAAGATCAGCCTCTGTTAAGCCCAGTGCTTATGTCGTAAGATTACAATTATTAGGATTATTTTGTGAATCTTTCCTTTGGTTGACTTATCAGTGCTAAATGTACAGGCAGGCAGATCTATGACGTTCTTAACTGAGCATAAGTCTTCATTTCTTCACACCCTCTCCCACATTTAACTTTAAACCCTGAAATTACCTATATTTCTATATCTTGTATTTAATGGTCTGCCCCAAATCTTCAAAGCAGGTTATAGTGATTAAAAAATAATCTACTTTTGGTTATCTGTCCAGACACCTCTGTGGGATCAGCCCTCCACTGCACCATACACCTTCTCAGTCTGGTGCCTCCCTGTCATCCTCACTTCAGAACCATCTTGGTAGGCTGCCTCTGTGACATCTCAGGTCATGTTAGTGCAACAAGTGCCTGTCTTGTGCCAAAGCCCTATTTCTGTTTACTGTATTATTTTGTCTGCTTCATTTCTGTTCATTAGTTAAAAGCCTTCTGTCTTCCATCTTTCTTTCTCCTTACTAACTCCAATAGTTCTGCATTTGCAGATACTAAAAACGTCTTTCTGCCAAATGCACTTACACACCCTCTGCAGTCCAAGTTCATCATGTCTCCTCTCTCAAAATCTTGTGTATCCAGAAGATGGCAGCAGACAAATTCATGTAAGATAACAAATGCAGCTCACTATCCGTGCAAGGACAGATATTAGAAGACAACAAGTAACATGAAAGCACTACAAAGCATTATATTGTTGTTTCTTCAAAGGTGAGACTGACCCAACAAAAGTACCACATGGCATTTTGCTTACCACTGCAGTGAGTTCTACATAGTATGTAACACAGTACAAAGATAGGTTCCTGCAATAAAGCAGCAATCCTCTCATTTCATTGTTCTCTGCCAATTTGTGGCCAGAACAAGTATTTCTAGGGTCACATGAGGCAGTGCCCAAGTTCTGACTCAGGGTAAAACCAGCTTCCCTCAAACACACACACACACACACAGGCTTTTCTTGCTGGGATTAGCATGTGTCAGTGCCTCAGTCTAGCCTGTCAAACCACTCATTACTATTTTTTCTGCTAGATGGGTCAGGATGATATACAGCAGATGGTCCAGCAGGCTTCAAGTCACCACTACTGGAAAAGCTGTCAATGTACTCTCTCAGGGTGGAAGAAATCTCCTTTCCACAGCACAGGTAAAGAAAGTGACCGTGGCCTTCCATGCAGCTCATTCTGCTTGTGTATGCAGTCTCAGACAAAGTTTTACCAACTTCACTGTTGGCTGTTCTTGTCCACATCAGCAGCCACATCAGTGCTGCTACACTACCTGATATGGTCTACAAGCCCCTTTTTGGAAGCATCTAATCCCATATTACATTAAAGAAATTTTCAGGTTGTCTTTCTTGAAGATACTGAGAAGAAATAGAATTGATGTACAGTGAGGCTTTCAGAAAAGCCCATTTTGCCTGTGTAAGTGCAGACATACTACATCCCACCAGAAGTCTCTTGCTAAAGATCCACAACAGAACACCTCCCTACTTTTGACAGCCAGTTTTCTTAGTTGGGAAAACACCCCTTCACATGCTTTGCTACCTCTCCACATCTGTAACTAATTAGGGTGCAGGCAAATAAACCAAACAGTATGGTTGTGACCAAATGTAGAACTGGGTCCCTGCTACATGCTTCCAACAATACAGAGAGAATTAAAGTCTGAGGTTTCTGTCAACTTATGCTGCACTGTGGAGGTTATATATGAAGCATAATTCTGTTATAGTCTCACTACTGTCTTTCAATTCTGTTTACTGCAATATTAACATCATACAGTATGGCCTAAATTTATTCAAATGTACAGTAGAGCATGAAACTGTAGTACAGCATTTTCAGACCTAGGTAAAATGTTGCTGTTTGACAATAATCACTGTGAAATGAGTTTCTAAACTAGAATATCCTAAAGTTTTGATTACCAAATGTAATTAAAAAACATGCCTCATCAGGGAGTATAAAAAAGTTTCAAGTTTTAATCTGAGGACTAACTTACAGGTCAAGGCTGGTTTGCAAAGAAATGAAGAATTTCCTTCATGAGTGCAGTGGTAGTTGCTAAACAGTACAGCAACAAAATCTGGTCTTTTTTTTGTTGTTTGTTTAATAAAGTTTTGTCTAGTGTCCCTAGACTCTCACGTTAGCTCACATTTAGCTGAACACAACTTCACTATCCATATCTGAAAGTTGTGTATCTTGCTTGTATGCAAGAACAAGTAGGCATCTTCCTTTTTTGACAGGCAAGATTTTGTCAGGTCTCCTTTGTCAGATAGTCTTCTGGCTGTGTAGAAGCAATGATTAGATAGGGTTACAGAGATTCAGGCACACACAGTTAACCAGCGAGCAGCAAGCCACAGAATGAGACACTTTGTTACTGTTTTGTGTTTTTCTATCTCTTGGCAATCCAATGGGTAATTACAGACATCGCTATTATTTTCTCTTTCACAGACAATGATCTAATTTCTCTCATTAAAATATTCCAATAAGCCTCAAATCAGCACAATACCCTAAACTGTAACAGACAAAAAACAAGTATGGAGACAGTGATTTTCAGAACATATTAAAAAAAGTAAACCAATTTTTAGTGTCTGAAGCCCCACGAAAACATCGGGAAAGCAAACAAAGTGTATGCAGGTTTGGACACTTTCTGTTCATATTTATACTAAGCACTGTGAATCTGGTTAAATTAATCAGCTCTCTCAAATGCCTTTCATAAAACACAGCAGCCAAGATCACTTGTGACTATCAGCATATCATGCAGTGCTTTCCATGAAGGAATAAAGTAAGCAGTGAAAGCCAACAAATACCAGACCTATTTTACATTTTCTTAAGAACTGTGACCACAGTGAAGCAGCATTCATGTTTTAGAGGTAGGGAACACACAAAGAACTAGGAGATGAGCTCAAGACACTAAGACGATATTCCAGTGAAGACCTAAATTGCCTATTTTTACCTCTCTACAATCAACTTAAATTGTCTCCTGCTTGTAAAATGCCATAAGCAGCACTTGCACAATGAAAACTGCTGAAGTAGCAGCACGTAATTAGCAAAAGCAGAGGGAGGCATGACTGTACATCATTACTTTTCTCCCATGAAGACAAGTAATAACTGCATACATTTTATTGCCTAAAGCTATTTTCAACCTCACAACTTTTTAAACTAAACATGACAGCACTTCTGAAATTTCCAACCCTCTGTTGTGGAGGCAGGAATTAATGTGTGGCTGAGTCGGGAATTTTATACAAAAATAGTTATTTTATTTTCCCAAAAACCCACCCCCAAATCTATATATACAAAGATTAATTTAGTTTAATTAGCAGATTCAGTCGCATGAGAATTATCTACAGGGATACCATCAATAATCTACTATTTTGGAAGTCAGAAGTTGGAAAAGGCTTTAGCTATTAATTAATAGCGGGTTTCTTACTAATAAAGTTGAGCCAAAATAACTCACGGTCAGGCTTGCTCGCGGTCTGCCTCTGTAGTTCCCTTTTCAGCAGTCGCAGGTGGATCGTTAAGAGTCGTTAAGCTCTTACAAAGGTGTCAATGGGGAAGCCGCTCTTTGAAGCTTTCTGTATTCAGCTTAGGCGAGCGAGGCGGGGAAGTCTCAGGCAAGCACGAACGTCTAGGCATGGACGAAATCCAAGGCGGGAACCCCCAAAGGCGGGAAGCCCCCCAATTTATACCCTTACTGTACAACGGGCAGAGTTACCACACCTTAGGCGCGATAGGGCACAGCCAATCCCAGCCAGATCCCAGCGCGGGCACTGCACGGGGCACTCCTCGTGCGGGCAGGACCCCTTTGCTCACACCCTTCACGCCCGCAGGGCAGGCGAGGTGGGGGGGAACCAGGCGGCTTTCCCCCTCCCATTCAAGCCACGGAGAGAGAGGAATTTAGGGGTACACAGGACTTCCAGGACACCCTCTGCATGCATTTCTTAGTCATCAAAGGCTCCTTTCCTGCTTGCACACCCTCTAATTTTTCTTTTCCTCATCATCACTGGCTATAGGTGGAGCTACATTCAAACAGTTCTGTGAAGTTTAGAGAAGCAGTGAAAATATTGTCAATATTATTTACAGACTGTCAGCACTCACTTCTTCCATCTACTAGTGTGAATATTGCCTTGTGCCGTTAAAATCATGATAAAGTACAGAAAGTTGCTTCTGTCATCTCTAGTAAACTTCTCAATGCTGGTCTACTGCAAACACAAAAGCCTGCAAACAAATACTACATTTCAACTTAAAATTAATGACTCTGTTTCACCACATAGCACTTAAAGCTCTAGAGGATAAAACCTAGGGATAAACCTAGGTATGGCAAACCTTCACAGTAAGTCATACAGTCTAGATTAAAGTGCCAGATAATGTTTACTTGGAAAACTACTGCTTAATTTTGCCTACACTAAGACCCTTCCATGGGTTCTTGTTGATGATATGCACAGAAGATTTGGATTTCTCAGCACATTCTGTATTGCTAAAGAAAATCTTTTGTGCATAAACCTATTAAAGATAAAGCAAAGCTGAAGGTGAACATGAACAAGGAGAAAGGAGAAGAACAGCTGTGTCTAAAACTCTAACAAGCATTAACTACTGAGTTGTCCCCTCCCCTCACAGCACTTCAGTAATGTGAGGACAGCCAGCAGCATAGCTGCAGCTGTGCCACTTCATGTGGATGGCCATATGCTAGGTTGGACACAGCAGCTACACCCTCCATTCTCCATTGAAATTTGCACCTGCTGCACGACAGATTTTCATATCTGAACGGATCAAAACTGAGCATACTTCTCTTCCCATACATTTTCTTGCAGGCAAGTGATGTCAGTAGACTAGTTAAAAACTTTTAGACCAAATAAGCTTAATAATAACCTAGTCTGATGCAAAGATAAAAAACGGAAGGCCTTTGAGACTAAAGATTGGAGTGACCTCAAGGATTAAAATAAGCAAAAATAAGACATGGTAATTAAGAGATTTTGTAGTTAATGTCTTGTTACACTTTCTGGACATAAGCCAGAGATAGATTTCACACAACCGATCAAACCACTAGGTGTACTCTATATAGCTTGTGATAATTTTAACAGTGAAAAACAAACCATTGGGAAGAGAACTTATACATAAATTCAGGAATGTATTAGTATAACCAATAAGCAAATAATACAACAGAATACACAACTGATGGAGCACTTATGTGGTGTAAAATCATATACTCAAATATTCATGCTCTAGCAAGGAAACTGGACTTGATGGATCTTCAGAGATCTCTGCCAACCCTTTTCTGCACAGACCTAGAATGAGCAAAATACGTGTACTCTGCCTGTATACTGGTTCTTGCACACTGGGTAAACAATCCCACTTTTGGGATAAGAGCTTTTGGTGACCCAGGAAGAACAGCACCAACACCCTTGCCCAGATCTTCTTGCCATATCCAACAGGGAGAAGTGGCCTGCTGGGACCCCAGCATGCATTATCTATTGCTAACAGACTCCACCAGCTCCTTTCCTTCAGTCAGGTGGTGAGTGACACAACGGTACAACACTATTTAAAAGAAGTATTTAAACAGAAAAAAGAAACAGTCAGTTTTAATGTAGGTAAGAAAACAACTTCATTTCATGTTTTGGGAAAGGTATTAAGCAGTAGCATAATATTTTTTTTCCTACACTTCACAGAACAGGGAATAAATCCCTCATGTTGGAACTTCAGAGTAGAAACATTGGGTTAGGAAATTATTTTTCAGTATCAAATTGGGTTCTACTGTTTTCAAGTAGACTCCCCTTTATTCTTTACAATACATCCAAGGAATAAATAATAATGCTGTGTCTGCTTCCTAGGTGGAAGGCTGAGTAACAATAGTGATACATGTTTAGCATGTAGTCTGTTTGGCTCATTATAATATCAAGGGGCATCAACTTTAACATAAGTTTTGCCATTAACTAAGCAAAAGTCTCTGCTTGGGCACTAAATCCTTCAAAATCTGTTTTGAAGCAGAATGGGTTTATTGTTTTATCTTTGTTTTAGTAGTTTTAGCCAAAACAGGGCCACCTTGCCTTTGTAAGACTCCCTCCTTCAGCCATTTGACATGCAACATTTGTGGCACTAAATTAACCTACATACCTGTTCCATAGCAAGCTGGGCAGTTATTCCAGAGATGGTAGGGGGAAAAAAATGGTAAGTGGATTTTAAACACCTGAATAGAATCTCCCTGGAATGTCAGCTGAGTAAAACAGAAAGAAGGAAAAGGGGAGTTTGTGTTTTACTGACTGTAAGCTGGGAAGGATTAAACAAGGAGAAATGGAGGATGATGTATGGCTGCTGGGAGGTCTCCCAAGTCAGGCAGAATTAGAATCCTCTACTGAGGAAGAAACTGAAGCTGCCAGTGCCATATTGGGATAACAAAAGGGCAGAGATAACTACCATGATGAAGGTAACCCAGAACCAAAATCCTAACAGAACCTCCAGATTTTGAATATGCCTAATGGGCCACTTACATGGTAGTGACTCTTTGATTTTAAACAACTCTAGAGACAGAAGGTAATCTCTCTTGCAGAACAGACATGTGTCCCACTCCTTCAGAAGTGTCTTCCTGCTGATGGGAACCCTAACACAGTAGTTAACTATTTTTCACTTTAAACAATTCAGTCTCTGCTAATGTACAAATAACACACTGATCTACTTCACAACAGAAGAAAGTAAGTTGCCTGAAGAAAAGTAATTTGCTATTTCTGAGGTATTTTAGACTTGGATCCATTGTTGAAACACCTGTGTAAACATCAAACTAAACACTCTGCATAATACATTCTGTTTATGGCTACTGATTTCTTTCAGAAGCTGCAACTCCTACAGTAAAAGCCATTTGAAGGTGTTAACATCTGAAAAATGCTTTTGCCCAATACTAGGAAACAAATCTCACTACTGTTAGTTCCTATAGCAGGCTCTACATCTGTCTTTTCAAGGGGCAGACCAAATAGGTAAAAGGAATAAACAAACCACCCTGGTTAGTGTTCTTTATGCTTAGAGTCTTTATGTTTTATGAACACGGGTGACAACATTTGGCAGCATCCTGTTTGTAATACAAGATCCACAGAAGCAAAAACGAATGCAGGAATCACTCCAGTACTTCACAGGATCACAGGATGTTAGGGGTTGGAAGGGACCCATGGAGATCATCGACTCCAACCTCCCTGCCAGAGCAGGACAATACTAACACAGATCACAGAGGAACACATCCAGACAGGTCTTGAAAGTCTACAGAGAAGGAGACTCCACAACCTCTCTGGGGAGTCTGTTCCAGTGCTCTGTGACCCTTACAATAAAGAAGTTTCCCCTTGTGCTGAGTCAGAACCTCTTGTGCTGCAACTTACACCCATTGCTCATCTAATCACAGGGAACAAGTAAGAAGAGCCTATCTCCTCACTCCTGGACAGTCCTCAGATATTTATAAAAATTTATCAAATACCCTCTAAATCTTCTCTTTTCCAGACTAAGAAGTCCCAAGTCTCTCGGCCTCTTCTCGTAACACATGCCCTCCAGTCCGCTAATCATCCTTGTAGCCCTATGCTGGACCCTCTCCAGCAGATCCCTGTCCCTCTTAAACTGGGGAGCCCAAAACTGAACACAGTATTCAAGATGGGGTCTCACTAGGGCAGAGCAGAGGAGTAGAACCTCCCTTGATGTGCTGGACACACTCTTCCTAATACACCCCAGGATCCTGTTGGCCTTCTTGGCCAAAAGGGCACATTGCTATGCCATGGTTAACTTATTACCCTCCAGGACCCCCAGGTCCCTCTCCACAGGACTGCATTCCAGCAGATCACCTCCCAGCCTGTACTGGTGGGGTTTATTATTCCTCCCCAGATGCAGGACTCTGCACTTGTCCGTGTTGAATTTCATCTGGTTCCTGTGCACAGCTCTCCAGTCTGTCCGGGTCTCTCTTGGATGGCCGCACAGCCTTCAGCTGTATCAGCCAAGCCTCCCAGCTTGGTGTCGTCAGCAAACTCTGTGCCCTCATCAATGTCGTTGGTGAAGATGTTGAACAGGACTGGTCCCAGCACTGATCCCTGGGGGACACCACTAGTCACAGCTCTCCAGATGGACCTGGCACAATTGATCACCACCCTCTGAACTCTAGCTTGTCACCAGTTCCTAATCCACCTCACTGTCTGCTCTTCCATCCCACACTTCCTCAGCTTGCTCACTAAAATGTCATGGGAGATAGTGTCAAAAGTCTTGCTAAGGTCAAAGTAGACTACATCCACTGCTCTCCCTGAATCTACCCATTCAGTTATGGCATCATAAAATGCTATCAGGTTAGTTAAGCACAACTTCCCTTTGGTAAATCCACGCTGACTACTCCCTATAATCTGCTTCTCTTCCAAGTGCCTTGAGATGCCCTCCAGCAGGAGCTGCTCCATCGTTTTTCCAGGGATGGAGTTGAGGCTGACTGGTCTATAGTTTCCTAGAATGTCTTTCTTGCCTTTTTTGAAGACTGGAGTAACACTGGATCTCTTCCAGTCCTCAGGCACCGCTCCTGTCTGCCACAATTTGGCAAAAAAGATGGAGACTGGCAGAGTGATAACATCAGCCAGTTCTCTCAACACCCTTGGGTGCATCTCATCAGAGCCCATGAACTTGTTAATGTTTAAGGTGTATAATTGATCCCTAACCCAGTCTGCGTTGACCAGTGGGGAGCATCCCCTCCTCCAGGCTCCCTCTCCTTCATCCAGGGTCTGGAGTACACAGGGGAGTTCAGCCTTATGTGTAAAGACTGTAGCAAAGGCGGCATTCAGCAACTCTGTCTTCTCTGCATCCTCAGTTATCAAGGCTGCCTCCTCGTTCAAGCAGTCCACACCTTCCCTGTTCTTCATTTTTCTAGTCATGTATTTGAAGAAGCCCTTCTTGTTCTGTTTTACTTCCTTTGCCAGCTTCAGTTCCAAGAGGGCTTTGGCCTTCCTTGCTGCCTTCCTACAAGCCCTGACCACTTCTCTATAGTTCTCCCAAGTGACCAATCCCTTCTTCCATGAATTGTAAGATTATTTCTTCCCTGACAGTTTCTTCAGGAGCTCCTTGCTCAACCATGAAGGTGTCCTAGCACGTCTACATGAGTTTTTACTCAGGGGAACACATCTAGCTTGGGCTTGGAGAAAGTGATCTTCAAAAATTAACCAACTTTCTTGGGCTTCTTTACCCTCCAGAGCCTTAGCCCATGGGATTTCTGCAAGCATGTCCCTGAAGAGCATAGAGTTAGCTTTGCAGAAGTCCTGGGCTGCAATTCTACTTGTTGCCCTGATTCTACCCTGTAGAATACTAAACTCCACCATGTCATGATCACTGTCCCGAAGGCTGTTCTCAACCTTAATGTCCTCAACCAGTCCCTCTTTATTAGTTAATACAAGGTCCAGCAGTGCACCTCTCCTTGTTGGTTCCTCCACTATCTGCATCAAGAAGATGAATTCAGCTTGACCTTAGCCTTGCATTAGGATAGAGATCCTACAGCAGGTATGAAGGTAGCACCCATCCAGAAAGCTATATAGTTGGAAAAAGGGTAATAACTGAAGAGGATTCTTGCTTTTTCATGGTCAGGCTCTAAATGCAGAGCCATCCTGGAAGACAGCACAGATGTCTTGGTATGTTGCTGTCAGGCTGACCCTGTAATACTGTACAGGCTAAAGAGAGCAATATTGCCCATCTTGAATTCACACACCTCACTCCCAAAAAAGGGGAACATGAACACAACCACGGAAATGGGCACCAGCACATGTGCTGATGTGTCTCCTCTGTACCCATACCGCTGATTCTGCGGGCTTGCAAGAAGAGCAACACGGCACACCTGCGCTTCATGAGCTAAAACCTACCTACAGGCTGCCAGTGAAAGACACTGGCCTCCAACACATCACATGCATTTTGAATTGGACTTTCATCTAGGGTTGTCTTTTTTTTCCTTAAAAGTATTTCAGCATTAGAAAGACAACAAAAGATAAAACAGTAACTAAGCATGAATGGGGAAAAATAGAACTGGTATTCATGTGCAAGTTATCCATCATGTTTTTCTTTTAAAGTTTGTAGCTAAAGACATTACTAAAATGAAATCACAGAAATAAAAAATATAAAACCTCAAAACAACAAACCCCAAAACACCCACAATACCAATATTCAGGAAGTAATTTTAAACATTAAGATACATTTAAATCCAACTTCCAACATAAAAAGGGAAGACACCCCGTAAAAAGATTTTAAAATAATTTTCCAGACTTGAACAAAGTAAGAAATCTTGTAGTTGTATTTGATTTGCTGTTGTCTTGCCTCCACAGTTCTAAGACCTTTTGTTATCAATTTGTTCACTACCGTTGTGTAATGACAGATTCAAAATCTAATCCCAAACTAGTTTCAAAACAAATTTAAATAGGATTTTAGAAAGTAAATTTAAAAATTACCTAAATCAGACACAAAAGATTATGTAATCCCTACACAACTGTTTTTAGGTTTGGAAGCTTTGTTGTCTGAGAGGTTCACAATCAGATTTTAATTTAAAAAAAAATCTTTTAACTAATTTATTCATTAAAAACTGCCTTACGGAAAACAAATTCTACATTCTCTAGTCTATAACCTCCTAATCAGTGCTCACTAGAAGTAGCATTTAGGAGAGTGCTGTTTAAGTTTTAGGCACTTACAACCAGAAGATGTTTCAAGGAAGCCCAGCACTAACACCATCTGCCATATGCAACAGAAAACAACAGAGAAATAACCTATTTTGTAATACTCAGAAACTAATCATAGAGAACATATTTTTGAAAGGTGCTAACTGTATTTAAAAATAATTATATAGAAGGCTACACAGGTCTTACTTAGCAGATTTCTTAAGTCTTCTGGAATATACTCCACAGAAGTTTTCCTAACAGGAAATACATTTTGGTCTAATATAATGCCCATGACAGATAACAGATATTCCTAAAAAGAGAACACCGAAGGAGGCTTTTCTCTGAAAAAACATGTGTTTTACACTCTTTTACACCCAAGAGGAGTCACAGTATCTTCCTTTCCACTACCTCATCAGCTAAGTGCTTCTGGAGCAAACAGCTCTCCTTAACGCACCTCTGCTCTGGCCGGTTATATTATCCTGTGCTTTGTATGTTGACTTTGCACCAGCGCCTTCCTGCATATCTCAAAGTCGCCAACTAAAGCTGTCAGTGTGAGTTTTAGCAAGTACCGTTATAAAAATGATTCTTCCTCCTGTTACCAACAGCAGATAGCAACTGCAATCCAGCTTATCCATTTCTCAGTTTCTGAACATGACAAATCTGGGAACCCAAAGCAAAAACCTAATACCCTACGGGAACTGGTTTCAAGTGTGGAAATTACTATAACACCTGCCAGATGGAAGAATACTTAGCACCGCACATTAAGGAAAAGGGGTTGGTGGGAAGCACATTTGGGAGACCGGTCCTGCAGTGCCATCGTTGATACCGCGCAGAAGCGCAGGGCTGTGACTTAGCAATTTATTCACTCCCCCGTGAGTAATAAATGCAGCCATCACATATGAAAGGCAAGTGTAGAGATACTCACGAGACATAGGCAGGATAGCCGAATCCGATGACGTTGCAGAGCAGGGATGCCCCGTAGCCAACCACCAGGTACACGGCGACCACGCCGACGATGGCTGCGCGGGAGAGATTGGAGAGCCGTCACTGCGCGCAGCCCCTCAACCCGCGGCACACGAAGGGCCCGTGTCCGCCGTACTCCCCAGGGTGCCCCAGCGCCGTCGCCAAGATGACAGAGAAAGCAGAAAGGGCGCGGCCGCTGCTCCCGGACCGCCGCCAAGGACCATTTCGCCTCAACGATCCAGTCCCTGTTTGAGGCGCTTTTACAGCCCCATGCACCCGAGAGGACCCGGTGGCGACGGCGGAGACCATGAGGGGCAGCAGCCGGAGCTCACCAGTGGCAATGTAGGTGCGTTTGACTCCAGTCTTGCTCTCGATGCGCTCGAGCACGGCGGTCATGCAGTTCTTCTCGTGCAGGAACCGGTCAAACTTTTGCCTCATCGCCGCAATCATGGCGAGACGGCCGCAAATACCCACTACTCAACCGACAACCCTGGGCGCACGGCCGCCGAGCAGCAGGCCCCACCTTTGGTGCCACCCTCCCACTCACGGCTGCAGGAGGCGGCACCGCGCCCAGCTCTGCTACCGCGCCCGGACGGCAGGAAGCGGAATGGAGGAGCCGCTCAGCCGCCAGGAGGCGGTGGCAAGCAGTACGGAGCCATGTTCAGCTGCCCTTTGCAGCCAAGCCTGCGTCGCGAAATGGCGGTCGCGGGAAGCTGCAAGAGCTCTTCCTTTCTTTCGAGGACGTCGCGAGCACAAAGGCGGGCTGCTGCACGGGGCTGGAGAGGGTGAGCTAGCGCCTCGCTACTGCCTCCTGCGGGTCCTCGTTCCACGCTCAGGCATTACGATCCAGCTACGGCCATATGCAAGTAGAGGCGCCGGAATGATTTTTAAG
The DNA here is from genome assembly GCF_015220805.1 of Pogoniulus pusillus. Classification (NCBI taxonomy): domain Eukaryota; kingdom Metazoa; phylum Chordata; class Aves; order Piciformes; family Lybiidae; genus Pogoniulus; species Pogoniulus pusillus. The sequence continues at coordinate 92,044,892 of NC_087309.1, forward strand.
CTAATCGGAGCTGCCTGAGACGCGTCTGCAAGGATGGTCCTCCTTACTTCAGTGAACTGGTAGCTAATCCCCAGCGTAATTGAAGCTGAGAAGTAGGGGGAGCCCACATGTAGCCAGTTCCAGTTCCCTATAATTGCTGCGAAGGTTTAAAAAAAAAAAAAAGGCAGTACATTAAGCAAAAATCACATGGAGTATAGAAAGTGACATGATGTAGAAGAAAGATTATGACATGATCATTGCATCTCTGTCCGAAAGGTGTGTGACTTAGACTTCTGTCAGTAGCTCATAGTGGTAACTGTACCCTAGAATTCATGGTGTGCATAGTGTTTTTGACAACTAAAAATAATTTCTAGCTTTGATGTGGTGCTGGAAACTTCCATGGCTGGGCTGAACCTTCTGTGCTGGTTTGGGTGTTACCCGTCCCGCCTCCCCACCCCCCCCCCCACCCCCCCCCCACCCCCCCCCCCACTTACACAATTTAGAAATCACCCAGGCTAGACTCAGCTGGGTCTGGAAATTGAGTGAAACTTATTATTTACAGCTTAGCACAATATGCAAGCAGATATTTACAGTATATACATTTATATACAGAAATATACAAGGTAAAAGGTAACACAGAAACACAACACCTCTCCCAGAAACCTGAGTCCCCAGGAAGGGCTCCCAACCACCCTTCCACCTTCTCCCACCCCTCTGCCTTACCCCAGACATTGCCTTGTGCCCCAAGGAAGAATGGAGGGTCAGCCAGCGGGGTTAGGAAGCAAGTGGATTAATCAGAGAGACGGAGGATGAGGTCAGAGAGAAAATGCAGCTCAAAAGCCCAGGCTGTGCCTGAACTGCCTTGTCCGTGTTTATACTCTTGTTCTTACACCTCTCAGCAAGCCTATGAGTGAAGTAGACATCACCATTGATTCAGAGTCTGTGATCTAATCCTTCTCACCAAAACATTCTAGCTAGCTTCAAACTAGCACACCTTCCTGCCAAATCTCCTCATCTGACTTAGCATTAGAACTAGTAACACTGACTTCATGCCATCTTCAGATATGCTAATGCAAATATACTGACTTTAAAGGGCATATCTGCCTAGAATAACTTACAGAGTCCCAACCATCTCTTCTGTTGGAGAAGGCACAGAACACCAAAGAAGTGAGGTACATCAGCCAAATTCAGGTTCTACTTACTGGACTCACAAGTTCCCCAGGTCCAACATCACTTTCCAACTCCCAGGTGAGTCCTTTGATCCGCCTGGTATGAGTCCATCCTTTTTCAGCTATTCAAATGGATGTCTCAGTGGTAAAGAGAACCTAGAATGGCTTTTCCCAACAAGGGGTTAGAGTCATCTCCTTCCAGCTTTTTATTAAGACCCAGTCTCCTGGTTCAACCTTATGAATCTTAAATGCAAAGGAACTGATTGTGCTAGCAATCAGTTGGACCCTCATTTCCCCTAATCTTTTAGCAATTCCCAGAACATATGTTCCTAGGGTGATATCCATCGTTTCTAGTGTGGCCCCTCCTTTCTGGAATAGATAGGATAACCCACATAGCATCTCATAAGCATATAACCCTGCGTCTGTGCAAGGTTGTGTTCTAATACTCAGTAAGGCCAGGGGTAGGCACTTTACCCATGACAGTTGTTTCTCTACCATTAATTTAGTCAATGTTTACTTTAAGGTCTGATTCATTCTGTCAACCTGCCCTGAACTCTGAGGGTGCCAGAGGGTATGACAGTCCCATCTAATTCCTAAGGCTGAGGTCAACTCACTGATGATTTTAGAGATAAAATGTGTACCCGTCTGAGTTGATTGCCCTTACTACCCCAAACCAAGGGACGATTTGTTCCAGTAGCAACTGAGAAGTTGCCCTGTCAGTAGGGTATTATTCCACCCAACTGATCCACTATCACCAGGAGATAGTTCCACCAATTTACTTGAGGCAATTCAGTGTAATTAACCTAGATCCTTTCAAAAGGCCTTGTCTTGGGTTCTAATCCAAATTCCCAGACACTCTAATAAATTTGATAGAACCAATAACATTTTATAGAGTGCCCTCCCCTCTTCTCCCTCCCTTCCCAAAAGAAAGGAGTTAGAAGTAGAGAGGAAAGGTAAGCACACCCAAATAAATCAATCTCACTCAATTTGGAAGTTAAAAGGAAAAGTTTAACAATAACTTAGAAGGGTATCCGAGGTAGAGATTTTTTTTCAAAGGATAGGGAAGGGAAAATAGTAAAATACAAAAGGTTTAAATACAATCTGAGTTGTGTGATGGTGGCTTTGTCTGCCTTGTTTCTGCTACGCGGTAAAAGCAGCTAGTAATGGTGGTATAATTGATGCAGGGTGATGTGCAGAGAGTGAGGTGTGTGGTGAGAGAGACAGAGCGCAAGCAGGAAGTCCCCCTCATTTTATAGGACAGGAAGTGGGGAGAGTGGGATAACCATCACCTGGTGGTGTGACCCACCCCTAGGGTCAGGTTCAGGGTAACTCCCCCTGAAGTGTACAGGCCTGTACACTAACTGCCTTCCCCCACCAGGGACTTGGTGCACAACCTTCTAATTTACGTTCTGGCAAGTCAAACAGTCATGGGCTATTTGCTTGGCCAATTAAAAATTCCAATACATCCAAAGTTTCTCAAAAATTGATTGCAAAGAGCCTGGGTTCCCCAGTGAATGCATTCATGGATCCTTATTAAGGTCTGCCGTGCTACAGGCTTGGGAACCATTTCCTGTCCATCGTTCACAAACCACTTTCCTTCAATTTCACTTGCCCCCAAGTCCTTCATTACTTTTAACTCAGTGGGACTAAATACTCCTGATTCTGGTGTTAGTTTCCCTGTGTCCATCCTAACTTTGAATATCTTTATTTCCTCTCGTTCTGCTGCTTCCTTAGCTGTTTTATCAGCCAGATTATTTCCCCTTATTTGGAAAGCCAGCTCCTTTTGATGCCCCTTTACATGTACTACAGCTACCACACTAGGCCCCTTCAGTGATTCCAGTATTCGATCGATTAATTCCCCATGGAACAAACCCATCCCCTGGGTACTGATTAATCCTTACTCTTTCCAGATTTAGCCAAGTGTATGGACCACCCCATATGTGTATTTTGAATCTGTGTAAGTGGTTCCCTCATTATTTAGCCACATCAAAGATCTCCAGAGTGTGTATAGCTTGCACGCTTGGCCCAACCAGGCCGAGCTCAGTTTCCCACTCTCGATCACCTCCATGCTTAGCCCATTTATCACAGCATACCCTGAGTTTTGCTTCCCCTCTTTGCAGCTAGAAGATCCATCTATGAACAATCTTTCTCCTTTTTCTAATCCTGTTTCTTGTGAGTCCTCACAGACCTTGGTCTGCATTTGTGTAAGTCTTAGACAGTCATGTTCTAATGTTCCTATTCCCTCAGGAGCAGCAGAATTAGTTGTTGAGGTTACGGCCAATTTCAATTCCTGATAAACAGAATGGCCTCATATTTCAGTATTCTGGCATCAGTTACCCGCCTTTACACCTTTTGCTCCAGAATACTTCTCACACTGTGTGGGGTGTATACAGTTAAAATCATAGAATCATAGAATCAACCAGGTTGGAAGAGACCTCCAAGATCATCCAGTCCAACCTAGCACACAGCCCTATCCAGTCATCTAGACCATGGCACTAAATGCCTCATCCAGTCTTTTCTTCAACACCTCCAGGGACAGTGACTCCACCACCTCCCTGGACAGCCCGTTCCAATGGCAAATCACTCTAAAAGTAAGTTTCTGAGCCTCTTCAACAATTAAGGGTATGGTGGCCATGGCCTGGAGGCAAGTGGGCCAGCTGCAGCTTACAGGATCTAATAATTTCAAGAAGTATGCCACAGTTTGCGGTGACCTCCCCAGTCCTGAGTAAGAACTTCATACACCACCTGTTTTTCTATATTTACAAAAAAATGGAAAGGACATTCCAAATCTGGCAAGCTTAAGACCGGTGCTGTCGCCAATGCCTCTTTACTGAACTGTGTACATTTAATGGTACCAGATGCAAGTTTTCCATACATAAATTTTACCAACTGAGTATACCCTGAAATCTACAGTCTACAGTACCCAAGTAAACCCAAAACTCACCTAATTTCCCTTTTTGACTGGGGAAGTGGAAGGGCTAATATTCCTGAGACCCACTGACAATCTAATTTCTTTGATCACTTTTCCAATAAATGACCCAAATATCTCACCTCCTGTTTGGTGAACTGCAGTTTTTGTTTAGAGACCCACAACCCCCTCTCACTAAGGAAGTTTAGTAGTCTGATTGTATTTTCCTTGACTAATTCCTGAGTCTCTCCTGCTAGCAATAGATCATCCACATATTGAACCAAAACCACCTTTTCAGATATTTCAAATGCTTCAAATAATTTCTCCAGGGTTTGACCAAATAAATTAGGAGACACTGTAAATCCTTGGGGTAATACAGTCCACCATAGTTGTTGTTTCCTCCGAATGTCTGGCTCCTCCCACTCAAATGCAAAAATATCCCTACTTTCTTTGTCCAATGGACAATCCCAAAATGCATCTTTAGGTCTAACACACTATACCAGGTATATTCCAGGGGTACATGACTCAAGAGAATGTAAGGATTTGGCACTACTGGGAACCGTGTGACTGTTCATGTACATGTTTACAGCATGTAAGTCTTGTACCAGTCTGTAGGTGCCATCCTCTTTCCTCAACCAGGAGTATGGGGTTATTATGTACTGACATCCAGAGTTCTAGGATCCCTTCCCTGATTACTTTATTATGGGGTTTAGCTCCCTCCTCCCTTCAGATGAGATGGGATACTGCTTTACCCTTATCAGGTAGTCTGGGTCTGTGATCCTTATTTTAATTGGTTCTGTGTGTAAGTTTCCAAAATTACCATCTGTGGCCCACACCCCTGGGTCTATACATTTCTGATCTTCAGTTGTTAACTTCATTAGTTTCACTACCATTTCTTTTTCTGTGGGAACCACTCCAATTCTCAGCTGGATCTGGAGATCTCTGCCTAATAAGTTACATCCTGCCTCAGGTACAAAAAGTAGATCTTGCACAACGATTGTCTCCCCAGTCCTGATCCTAACCTTTTTTAATAACTGGTACTTCAAACCCTTCCCCGCTAACCCCAATTACTGTTACAGTCTCCTTTCCTTCTATACCCCTGGGGTATCTGTGTAATGCTTGATCTTTCCACTCCAGCATCTACTAAAAACTTGTGTTCATCTTCCTGGGGTCCAAGTTTTACTTTTATCAAAGGCTCAGTCTTGTCATTTGCCCCCCAGGAGGAAGAGCTCCTGAGCTCCTGATCTTGTTCCATCTCTTGGAATGTCTTCAAATCTTGCTGTCATCTAAGACAGTCCCTCTTTAGTAGAAGCATTCCCCAGCTTGCACATTTGTGGTATTCGTTGGGGGCTGCTTCTACCATTCTTTGGATACACCTGTGCTTTCCCTGGCTGCCCTGTCTGCTCTGTCTCCCTGATTGCTGCCACAAAGATCTTGGCTGTATTCTTCGCCTTTTCCTCATCCCTCCTAACATACAACTTCTGTGCTTCTCTTAATAATTCCTGTAAACTTTTTTCCTGCCACCCTTCCAGTTTCTGTAACTTTCGTCTGATGTCCCATTTGGAGCGTCGGACAAAATTTACCTTGAACACTACCTCACCTGCTGGGGAGTTGGGGTCTAATCCTGAGAAATGTTGCATAGCCTTTTTAAGTCTCTCTAGCCAGTGTATGGACAATTAATCATTTTCTTGATTAGTGTTAAATGCTTTAGCAATATTCTGTCCCCAGGAGACTGCTTCTTTTATTCCCCTTATCATTAATGTTCTATAATCTGTCATTTGTTGCCAGTCATCTGCTTGGTTGTAATTCCAGTTAGGATTAGCAAGTGTATTTTTTGATCCCCCAGGGGTCGCTGCTGATTCTCCCTCTCCCAAACTCATCCCGGCTGTTGTAATCATTTGTCTCTCTTCTGAGGCAAAGAGAATCCCCATGATGGACTGTATTTCTTCCTATGTATAAGTATTTGGTCCCAGAAACTAGTCAAACCTCTGACATTCCTAGAGGATTGTCTAGAAGTTTTCCCATCGCTTTCTTGAATGCCCGTACCTCTCCGGAGTTGAAAGGAACATTCACCTAACCTGTTTCCCCTTGATTTCCTCCCGGCGGCACCGCCCTTAGTGGATATAGTCAGGTATTTCCCGTGGTAGCCTCCTGTGATTCGCCTTCGCTCTCTGAACTATCGTCTAGCTCCTGCTCTAGTTGTAACACCCTAACTTTTCTCGATTCTGCTCTGACTCCCTTTTTGTGTCTTGGTTTCGCTCCTGGATCCGGATTGGAAGGGGATCTGTAGGGCAGCACCAAGGGAGGTGCCGTCAGCAGGGGGGTGGTAGAGAGGGGGAATGCAGGAGGTGCTATTGGCCTAACAACCAGCAGGAGGGTTGTAGAGGGGGGGATGCGGGACAAAGATAATCTAAAGGATCCTACTTATTTTCCTTAGTCCTTCTCCCATCCAGATCGTCATCCTGCTGTTCAATCTTGATTTTTAATACCTTTATAACATCCTCGGGCCAAATATGCCCTTCCCAGCAGGTGGCATAATCACTTTCTTGTTTACTAAACGGTTTCTTACTATTTACATCTATAGTCAGAGCTTGACAAATCCATGCTTAAAAAGACCCATATTGAGGCCAATAACGATCACCCGGTCTTACATTTTCCTCTGTCCGTTCTATCATATAATATTATATCATTTTTGCTTAGTTTTTATCTTTAGTATATTTTACATCTCTCTAATAAGAAATCATTACCCTCAATGGACTATCAAGAGGTATATTCCGCCATGCCTTCTTGCTCCCCTGTTCTTTGGGGCTCTTAGCCTTTCTGGCACCTTGCCCCATCCTGAGGTTCCTGAGGTCCCGTCTGAGTGCTTTGTGCCACCTAATCCCAGAGAGGTCCAATCTGTCTACATTCACTGACCTCTTATTCCTCCTGCCCAACCAGGTAGTGTTACTTGCCATCCAGCAACTTTCTGGAGAGGTCCAATCTGTCCACGTTCACTGACCTGTATTCCTGAGGACCCTGTGTGAGAGCTCCTGCCACCGATCTCCCCCCTAATACTTTGCTGCCTAGCAACTTCTTGCCTGGGTATTTGTGCACTTAGAGTTACATGTACTTTGAAGATGATTTTTCTTTTTTTATTTCCCTTGCTTCTGCCTGTACTGTGTGTGTTCCATGCTGCCGTGTTTCCTCAAAGCACCAGCAGGCCACCTAAGGAGGTGGGGGTCCCCCTGTACGGGTCCCAGTCATGCAGGGGTGAGGAAGATCACATTGGGGTAACCAAGAATTTGTTATAAATTATCTCAGGCACAAACCAATCAGTACCAAAGACAATATAAAATTTATTTGTTAAAACAGAAGCAAGCAGCACTGCACGAGGAGAGTCTGTGCTCTACGAAATTTATGCAATAGGCACGTGACATGCTGTTCCATTTATGCACTCAGATCATGCATATGTATCAGGTATGCAAATTCAAACAAGTCCCTGAAATTCTTGCTGTGCCAGAGATCTCTCACGTGCCTGTGTCGTCTGGTCACCTGTGGTGGTCTTCTCTGTGTGTCCTCCCAACGCATCTCCCCTGGGGCAAGCGCAGTAAGAAAACCCCTGCCAGTTCCCATGCTAATCATCCATCCCAGGGAGGCACATCTCCCTCTTTTGTTTCCTCCTAACATGAATCATGCTCTTCTTTATCACAGCTAGAACACAGTGCCCAGAGTCTGGACAATTAGGGTCTGAAAATCTTCAGAGCTAGAAGTTCTGCAGTCTCCTTGGACAGCCCATTGCTATGCTTTACTGCAACCACAGATATTTTTCTCATGTCAAACCCCAAAATTTTCTTTGATATCTCACGTGACTGTTTCATATTGTGCTTTGCCCTATTCCTTTGTACCTCTAAGGAAGGTCTGCTACTCTGAAACTTCCTGATGGGTATCTGAAGGTAGCAGTCAATGTCTCCACTTAACCTTTCTTTTGTAAGAGCAAACATCACAGTCCCAGATCCCTGAGCTTCCTCCTGTGCCATATGTTCCAGACCATTTCCTTTTCTGTTCTTTTCCATATCCATCTTATACATCTTGGCTTTTACAGTGAGTGTTGGGAACTATTGTGGTAGGCGTTACATAGCACAAAGGGATGCTGCTGCTTTTAAGTTAATAATGACTAGTAATAATTCCTAATAATGACTAGTAAAAATTCCAGATATCATTAAGAAATGGCCTTTAACAGGATGTGAGAGATTTAATTCTCAGATGTGGACCCAACAAAATTCTGTACTTGCATTTAAAATGCACCAATATTTAGCAATTTCACTCAGACTGCCATTTTTGTCACATACAAAGACATTGTTGTGTAGCAAATTCCCCATTATGATGCCCCTAAAAAAATATGTAAGGTAAGCATCACCAGATGATGCAGGAGTTTATTTACAAGTATTCTGAAATGTAGAGAAATTACAAGACCTACTAAGTTCTAAATGAGCAGTTCTCAAGCTGAAAAGGGATCTGTGGACTTGGATCACGTTTGGTTTTTTTAACTCTCCCGTGCTTTCTCTCCTCACACTTAAAAAGGTCCTGTTCAAAAATCCTGCATTTGTTCTTTTATCAAAAAATGTACTCTTACATGTGGCATTAATATTTCCTCCCAGCTGATCTGTGCTAAGTAAAAGTTTTCATAGTACTACAATGTGCTGTGTAAATTCCTTTTAGTGGTAAGGTGTGTAAGTGTTTTGTTTATGATCTTTTAATTGTTATGGAGCAAGAGAAAATGGGTTGTTAGAAGAAACAGAAGGGGAAGGCAAATATAAAAAAAGGTACTAGAAAACAACAACATTCTTCCAGCAGAATAGGAGAACACACGGTATTGCGTATTTTTCCCAGAAAAACCTGAAACTAAGAACAAGGAAGAAATACCTGGAAGATGGCCTAGATAAGACAGTTAAAAGAGGATCACATGATCTGTTTAAGGTACTTCTGATGGAGATGAGGAAAAGCAGAAGAATGCAGACTATCCCATGGAGGACCAAGAGGCAAGGGCCTTCCCACTTTGCCAGTTTTGAAAGTACTGGTGTCCTAGATATCAGAACTGAGGTGCAATAGCCAGATTGTCCAGGCCACTCTGCCTCTAGCTGTAGATTATCATGAAACACCAAAGATGGCAAGAAGTTGCTTGGCAACAACTAAACTCTCAGGCTACAGGATATACCTGGGCCTGGAGAGGAATTGTACCCTTAGATCACACTTAGACTGGCAGGTTGCATATTCTGCCCACTGAAGGTCGCATTCTGAAAGGAACTAAAGGAGAACCACATGCAACATTGCTATTTTGTTTCTGTTGTACTCTATTCTTAATTTTCCTTTTTTGTACCTTTTTTTTCCCCTATCTTTGCTCTTTCATTAATGTAATTAAATACCTTTATTCTCCATTTTAACATTTTAAGCTATTTAGTCTTAAGGATCAGAATAGCCTAGGCACTGTCGGGGTACGGAGGCTGGCGAGAGGCGAGATCGGGGTACTGACGACTCGAGACAGCAGCTTCTAGGCATCTGTGCATCAGTACATCAGTACAACTTTATTAGGGTAGTGCAGCGTCTTATATAGTGCTCAGAGGAGGTGTTTCCAGCCAGCCTGGGGCTGGCAGAAGTGGACAGTACAGATTGGCCCCAAGTTATGTGTAAGGCAGAGATAGGTTACCTGTGGTAAACAACCTGTGAGTACCACCCAGGGGGGCTGGCCAGGGTCAGCCCCCCTTGGGGCTGCGTCCGCCCCAGGGGCCGGCAGATTCCACCCCCTGACAGCTGTGCGTGGGTTGCTCATGGTTGCCAGTTTAGGCCCCTGGGAATCAGTAAGACCCAAGGACACTTCCCATCACAGGGCCTGATGTTTACATTTCATGCTCCGCTGCAGGAGAAAGCTTCCCACAAGGCACTAGACTTCTTAATCTGTCTTCCCCACTATATGTCTTCATCCTGAGCTGTAGCCCACTCCTATCATCCATCCAGCCTCTGGTTTTGGCAGAGGTACATATTTCCTACAACAATCTGCATAGCTGGGAGTTTTAAGGGAAGGTCATGCCCAAAGGATGTGTAATACATTATCTGGATCATCTGGTTAAGCTTGTTTGAGTTTCTGTTGCCTTGAGTAAACCATGCAGTCATGCCCTATACCATGCACTGTGCTTTACTCTATGTGTAATGTCCTGTATGAATAATGATGCACATGTTATTGCCATTAATGATTACCTGCAAAGTCTTAAATCAGAAAATTATTTCAATATAGTACTGTAGTGTGAAAAAAAAAAACCAAACTAATGTAGATTTTGCTGTCCAGGCTCTCTATACATAAACCGTGTAATCACTGACTTATCTTTTTGCACAAGTTTTCAACCTCCTCTGTCTCACCAGACTTTACTTAACATACTTCATGCAAATCTACTGAATGCATCAATGCATCTTGTTAATTGTTAACATTTCTTGTATGTTACTACACATGTGGACCTTTCTATAGTGCTTCTTTAATAAAGAAAAAAATAATCACAAAGTCCGGCAGACTATTTTCAGAAGGTCTTTGTAGTTAACTTAACAATCAAGGAACTAAGAAAAATATGGATTTAAGCCTACACATTTCAGGAACTTTGTGTGGGTTATTTGCTGTTCTTAAACCTTGCTTCAAAGTATTTTAACTATTTTTGTTTCTCATTGTGAGATACACAGTGTATCTTCCCCCCACCTGAGATATATGCCTGTGTGAGCTATCCTTTTAGCTTCTATGGGAATTTGTCTCAAAATACCAGCTTGCAATAGCTGGGGTAGCTGAGCTCATATTGTGTACCAAAGTTAAGTCAATGCTTTTCAGCTCCCTTCCCCATTACCTTCATTACCTATCTTCTATTGGAGATTTTAGTATAGAAACCACTTACTGAAGGCCTGAGAGGAATTAATGCCTTTTTCTGATGACCCAGGCAAGCTTCATACCAGCCAGCTTTTCTAATTAACATAAGCAGCAAACATGTTTACTGAGCTCTGTGTATGGCTTCTGACAGCATTGTCCTATTCAGTGCAATTCTGCCTGCCACTTTGGTCAGCTTTTACAAGCAAAATGTTCTTCACCCTCAACTGTTGCTTTTCCTGTGCAGTCTAGCACCTTTTCTGAGACTCCTTTCTGTCTGCACAAACAGCTTTTTTTTTCCATTGTCATTACTTTCTGCTACCTTCTTTCCTTACCCCAGTGCAAATAGACAACAAACATCATTTCCCACCATTCTATTGTTGTCTTTGTGACTGGCCGCCAGTCTTGACTGATAAGGAAACATTTTAAAAAAATTTGGTACATTGCTAAGTGATTCTGCAGGTTGCTTAGAGCTGTTTTGAGTACTAGGTACACTTCTTAGTGCTTTAGCTGACCCTCCTACTATCCTTACTGTTTATGCATCTTGAAAAAAGGCATTGCCAGCTTCGCCTTCATCTCTGTGCATGCTCATTCCTTGTATGGGCTTGTATGTAGATTTATCTCTGGGGAAATACTATCATCTCAGTGTGTCAGCTTTAACTACACAGGTTTTGCATGAGTTAATGGGCAAAAGCAAAGCGTGACCTAGAGGAAACTGGCTCTCTCGGGGCTGCAGGACACGCCGAGAAGGGGCACGCTCGGCGTGGTAGAGACCCGCTATGTGGCACACCTCGCGGCAGAGGCGACAGCAGCACTCTCCTCGGTGGAGGCCGCGGTCCACGGAGCAACCCGTCACCACCAGCGGCCACAACTGCATACTCTACAGCTGGCGTGTCGTGTACTGACGTAAGCGGCATTCCCCTTATTTACGCGACAATGACGCCACACATTGGCCGCAACCGCCATTGGCTGCCTCTTGAGATCACCTCGTTCCTGCAGTAGCTTTTCAAGTGATTGGCTGGCCGCGTCGGGCTGCACCACCAGGCGGGAGGAGCCTGGAACTGCTGGGCCAAGGCGGTTGGCGGCAGAAGCTGCCGCTCACCTGCGTTCCTTCTCCGTCCCGCTCCCCGCGGGCGGATATCACGGAGTCTCGCCCACGCCTCTGAACCGTGGCTCAGGCATCGCTGTGTCGGGATGAACCGGGTTTCTCCATGGAGACCAAACGGGTCGAGATCCCCAGCAGCGTCTTGGATGACCTGTGCAGGTAGCTGTAGGTCGGGCGAGTCCCCAGGCCCGCTTCATACCCACCTCATCGCTCCCCCGGGCGACATCACGGCGACCCCTTCCAGCGGTGCCGCGGTGCATCCCTGGCGGGGAATGTCTCCCTCTTTCGCTCCGTCATCGTTCTCTTCCCGCTACCCTCCCCTGCCTGATGCAAGCAGGCGTTGAGGCCATTAAGCCGGCATGGCGTGAGGCCCGCCGCGCTCCGGGCTGCTGGAGGCGCTCTGTGGGTTGGTGGGACTCCAAAGGGGGAAGGGGCAACCCTGGTTTGATGGGGTGATGTCGGTAGTCCTGCAGCGACCGAGAAGCGTAAGGGGCTGTGTCGACACCCCTCACCGCGCAAGGCAGTTCCCCCTTCGAGTAGCTGTCCGGGCGGGAGTGGCGAGTGCTTACGCCGTCTGCGCTTCTATCAGATAAATCGGCGGCGAGGATGAAGTCAAATATGGAAGACAAGACGTTGTGGTTTTGCGATTTTTTTTTTTTCTTACGGTGTTCAGGAGCTCGTCTTGTTTTGCTGAGGAAGGTAAAATTGTCAGCAGTGTTTGGGTGGGTGAAAGAAGTATTAGAAGCATATGGTTGATACAGTGTGTGGAGTGATGAACTGATAACGACGCTTGCTGTTCAGAAGTCTACTTTCATTTAGAATAGGTGGAAGTCCGTTCTGCTTATTTAGCTCTCTTGAAAGAGAATGTTCCATTGAGACAGAAAAGGGAGAACCAAAGGCGGCATATCCTTTGATGTGAAACTGTTCTCGCCCATTTGTTGGTATTTCAGAGTGAAATGATTAACTGTCCTTTTCCTAAAGGTTTACATTTTTATGAAACATGGATTCTAATTTCTCTTGGGGAGGTGCTTTTTTCCCCTTATGATTTCAGCTTCTGATCATCTGTGGTGCAGCCCTTTGAACTAAATTAATCTGTTATCCTCAGAATATGATGCTGAAAAGGGATGTGTTTATTTGGCATGAAATAATCCTTAGTATTTCAAAGAGGCCCAGTTAAAGTATTCATGTATAAGAGGGAAAACTTGTTAGAGATGAAGGCTAGTCCACTTATTCTGTGATGTATTTTGTACAAAACTTTGTAATATGCAAGTAAATATTTAATTCTCAAAGTTTGAAGTATGTTTGTGTTTCCGTCGTGTCTCTTTTGGGCTCCCGACAGAGAGGTGGAACTTGTCTTTTAGATTCCTGCTCACATGTGAACCAGGGTTTGTGATTTCTTTGCAAAATCCAGAGGGGATTGCTTACAAAATTGAGATAACTTACTAGTGTCACTCCTGTGGAGTGGCTGAGTCACCAGCTCTTACATTTTTATAATGTCAATCCCATTGTCTTACTGTGTTCCTCTGAGCTGCTGTGCTCTTCTACCTTTGCAGTGGTGTTTTGTTTTATAATTGTATGACTGTAGTCTTGTGGCTTTACTTAAAAACAAACAAACAAGCAAAAGCCTTGGAATGTTACATCATGTGCTTGTAATTACCATCTGTCTCACTCTTCAGCTTTTCTTTATTCATCTTACTGACTTTCATTAGTGCTAGCAGATTAACCCTTCTTCGAATACATTTCCTTGCCTGGACATTGGCAGAAGATGTGAAAGTAACAAAGAAGAAGATAAACTATAGAATAAGTAGAAGATCAGTGCTTAAGGTGGTTAGCTCTAGATGAAACTTACTAAACTGTCACTTAACATGTTCTTCAATCCACATATGATATTAGTGGAAAATGTGGTAGAAAGAAACAAACAGTATTTCATACTCAGTTACTGAAAAGATTAAAAATATTTTCCAGAAAACCCTGTACCTTGTGCTTATTTTTTTTTATGATTCTGTCAGCAAGTAAAACTTTAGTACTTAGTTTCAGTGTACAGATACTAGAGTATCTTTTTATATTAACTGTAGGAGTGTGATCTGCAAATCTAAATAACTAATAGTGAATTTTTAGGAGAAAGCAAGCATTCACATTAATCCTACATAGCTAAACAATGAAATTTAGCTGAGGGCGAGTAGGTACATACTGGATCTTAGGAAGAAGTTCTTCAGTCCAAGGGTGGTAGGACTCTGGAATAGGCTCCCCAGGGAAGTTGTGGACACCTCCTCCCTGGGGGTGTGCAAGGCTAGCTTGGATTTGGCCTTGAGCAGCCGAGTTGAGGCCTTGAGCAGCTGAATCTTAACTGAGAGGCATCCTTGCCCATGGTGGGGGGTTGGAGTAGATTATCTCTAAGGTCACTTCCAACCTAAGCCATTCTATGATTCTATAATTATAAGTTAAGCTTGCCTAGCAGCTTGAAACATTTTTTAAAGTGTTTCGGAGTTTGATGTTTTATGTTTCTTAATGTTATATTTGAAAACAAAAATATCTAAATTAAAGTTTAGATATCCTCAAAACAAAACTATTGTTTTTATTTGTATCTTGAGAGTGATAGAATATCTGTCAGACTTCTACACAGTACTTTTGAACTATTTTCCTTTTGAACTGTTCTCTTTTGTCCTGAATTGCAACGCCGAGATTCTTTGCAGAAAACTCTTAGTTGTTAGAAGTTTTTGCATGCAGGAAATGCAATCATCAGTACTTCTCATTGTACTTGGCATTTTATTTGCTGGATACATTTCCTTGTGATAGAAAGACCACTGTCGGCTGGTGCCAATTCCATCAATTTAATGTATTGTTGAATTAAAATGTGTTTGGATTTTAAGCTGAGCCTCACAGGGGCTTCTGTCTGGGTAGAAACTCAGGAACATTCCACACAGAGGCTACTCAAAGTCACTTGCAAGTGAATCCTCATATCACTTGGCAGCTATTCCAACTATTTAAACTGAGAAGTCTAAATCTTTCTGATTGGGGCAGCTACAGGTGTTTCAGTCTCTGCAGGTAATTCCCATGGCTCTTGATAGCTCCAAAAGCATACAAAGGTGCCTTAACTAGTCTCTTAATTTTGTCTTAATGGGAAGGTGTGGTAATTCTTTTTGTTTGGCTGGTATTTTTTTAATTCAAATCGTTTTTAAAAAGTGTTAATTACTGCTGGGTAACCTTTATCCTGTCATTTATTTTATTTTATTTTTGCAATTTTGAGCTTAAGTTTTTAGGTACTGTGCAGAATGAGTGGGTTTCTTTTTTCAGTAATCAGTTTTGATATAAAATGACACATACTATTAAATTTGCAGTTAATTGGGCTAAAGCTCCACATTTATTATCTGTGGTGACTTACAACAATGGATGTGCAAACTTCTGCGTGGATTTGGGTTATGTTCTTAGCCTGGATTTTTGGCTTGTGGCTTGTGCACGTGCATATATGCTTGTGAACTTGAAGACAAACTGTGTTAGTCTCCCCTGTGTGTCTGTTGTGTGTGTCCCTGGGATATGTGCTAGACTTCTTACTGTCGAACTAGGAGAGAGCAACAATCATGTCCTTCAGCCTGGACGGAAACCCTGAAGTCGGTTTCCAATGGCCAGGCAGGCAGTCCTTGAACAGAGTGTCTGGGAGAGGCAACTACTTTTGCTATCTCTGAACAATTTATACATGTCAAATTTTATGTAAAGATGTCTTATTTTTTTTCCTGTTCTGGAATGATATTATATGTTTTTGGAATTTAAGTGATGGTGGTACTTTGGAGTGGAATGTAAAAGATTGCTGTCAAATGGTTTGAATTCAATGAGATGGATGACCTCAAATTTCAAATTAAAAAAAAAAAAATCTGTTGTTCTGGACCTTGCAAATAAATAACTAATGCTGCTTCTACTGAAGTGAAATAAGCTATCATACAGTGAGTACTGGTTATCATTCCATGTTTGTGATTTTGTGTATCTGAGATAAACTGTAAATTGAAAAATAAACCAATTGCCCATGTTCTGTTGCAAAGTATTGTACTGAATTTTTACAGTCCACAGAAATGAACAACTTTAGTTTTAAGTGAAAATGTGTCTGGAAAAAAGTACACTGACATCTGTTATCAGACTTTGCAGATGTTTTTTACTGGACATGTAAAATAGTTTAATTCCCATAATATGGGCATTCCTTTAATGTATCCTGTAATATAGGCATGTTCTTGTCCCCTCTATTTTCACTACAGCTAGTTTATTTACTTCATTGTAATTGACTTTTGTGGAAAAAAGTCATGATTCATTTTCTTGGATAAAAAGTTAATTTTACTTTAATGTGAAAACCTCTAATCAGCAGGAACATCTGGTAGTCCGTTCCTTTGTGATAATTGATCAGGAATTTCATTGTTACAATGCATTTTTGTTGTTGGATTTACTGGGATCAATAAATTCGACTAATGTGTTTTTTCTTTCTTTCCTGGCAGCCGGTTTATTTTGCATATTCCAAGTGAAGAGAGAGACAATGCAATCAGAGTGTGCTTTCAAATTGAACTTGCCCATTGGTTTTACTTGGATTTCTACATGCAAAACACACCAGGATTACCTCAGTGTGGGATAAGAGACTTTGCAAAAGCTGATATCCTTTTTGTAACTGGGATTGCTTTCTGCCTCAATTTATAAAGTACAACCTGAATATTGTTAATAAAATTTGATATCTGGAGCAGGAAAATATCTGTTCATGCATTAGTGAGTAAAAGTTAATAACCACTAGATGTGTAATTTTATATGTTTACTGATTTCATAGTTCTGTGGCATCCACTAAAGAGCTGTGGAAGACTGGTGATTTCTGATCTTTGAATACTTTTTCTTGTGGTTGTGCTTCGTCACACTGAGTTTCAGAGATGAGCTGTTGGAGCTCTTAATGCTGTTTCATCTCCATAATTTAATCCCTTTCAAAGTAAATACCCTAACATTTATGTCCCTATCTGAAGGTGGTATGTGTGTTCCATTGAAGTGGGATAATTCTCTCTGGTCAGCAGTCTGAGGCCAGTTCTCTGTGGCTGACTACAGGACAACTCTGCATGGACAAATTCTACACAGGGAGAACTTTGAGAGTCCCGCAAGGGAGGTAGAAGGGCCACACCTGTGAGCTTGTTGCAGTCATGCCTGCAGTAGACATTACACCAGGGAAGCAAAGGCGCAAGTAGATGAAGAGGTGGAGGCAATAGGAAGAAAAGCTGTGAACACAGTTCAGGGTGTTGATGGGGAATGCAGCTATGAATAGGATGCTATTTTGTTGGCCGTGGCTTGTTTGTGGTTTGTTTTTTTTTTCTTCCTCTCTTTTTGGGGAGGTTCTAGGACAGCTCATTGTTGCCAATCCAAGCTGAACTGTCCTATGCCTGTTCCCTCTACCATAGAGCAGGCATGGCAGGAATGAGGTCATGTGTTGGTCTCCTTTCCACCTTTTCTCTTATAACACTTGCTGCTAGGCACTCAGAGGTTCCCAGTGGCACCATTCAGGGCCCCAGCCAATGTTCACAGGGTTTGTAAAGGTCACTATGCAGCTGGAAGGACTCGTGGAATCTGCATCTCCATGGCAAATTCCCCTGCAGAGAGTTGTCCTTGACTTGAAACTGTACTTTTGTCTGTCTTGCTTGCTTCAAAATGAAAACAGTAACAACAAGAAATGTTTTAAGAATAATACGTAATCAAAGTGATGATTATATAATTTTCAATGGGAGACCTTCCTTCAAACAAGTAGCCTTGTGCCATCTCATTTTCTTTTTTGTTACTGGATTATGGATTACTCCCATCTGGAGTACTGTGTACCGTTCTGGAGCCCCCAACACAAGAAGGACATCGAATTGTTAGAGCAAGTCCAGAGGAGGTCCACAAAGATGATCAGAGGGCTGGAGCACCTCTGCTATGAGGACAGGCTACCAGAGCTGGGGCTCTTCAGCCTGGAGAAGAGAAGGCTTCAAGGAGACTTTATAGTGGCCGTCTAGTATCTGAAGGGGACCTACAGGAAGGCTGGGGAGGGGCAAGGTCTTGTAGTGACAGGACGAGGGTTAATGGGTGTAAACTGGAAGAAGGGAGGTTAAAACTAGATTTCAGGAAAGGGTTCTTTACAGTGTGGGTGGTGAAACACTGAACAGGTTGCTCAGAGAGGTTGTGGATGCTACTTCCCTGGAGGTATTCAAGGCCAAGTTGGATGAGGCCTTGAGTGACCTGTTTTAGTGGGAGGTGTCCCTGCCTATGGCAGGAGGTGGAACTGGATAATCTTTGAAGTCACTTACAACCTAAACCATTCTATGATTAGTCATGGTAATTTTTACTTCCAGGAGAATATATCTTGAAAGGATTAAAAGGAGTATGATTATCATTAATGATTACTTTTTTATGTCTACCTGTAATTTGAAACTATGTGTGTATATGTCCCTTGACGTGCTGCTGTACTGTTCAATCACTGCCCTTTCTTACTGCCTCAAGGTGAAGACGTGCACAAAGTTTTAGATGAGTGGAAGGAATACAAAATGGGAGTGCCAACCTATGGTGCAATTATTCTCGATGAAACACTTGAAAATGTAAGTATGGAAATAGTTGTTAAGGAGGATAGGAAAGGATGACATATGATGGCAGACTAATATTTTTTGTTGTTTACATGTTATTTGGAGGTAAAAATAAATGGCTCAGATCCACAAAGACCTAGCAGTACCTGACACTGTTTAGTGTGTACAGAAGTACAGTACAGGAGACAGTAAACACACTTCTCCTTGCTTTTCTGCTCAGTGTTGTCCCATTAAAAATTTCACTGTTCTAGCTAAAATACAGAAAACCTAATGGGTTCCTTCCTCCAAGTTGAGATATCCTTTAGGAGAAGAGTAGGTTGGGGAAGGTAACACATTTAATGAAATCGGTTATAATAGCACGTGTTTGACAGGCACACTCCCTTGTATTTTTCAGGTTCTTCTCGTTCAGGGCTATTTAGCAAAGTCTGGTTGGGGATTTCCAAAAGGGAAAGTAAATAAAGAAGAGGCTCCTCATGACTGTGCTGCTAGAGAGGTAAGTGATATTTGGTGCCCTTAAATTTAAGCTAAAGAATTGACAGTTTGCTGAGAGCAGGTATATATGTGTTAGATAAAAAGACATTTTCCTTGGCTATCTCTTTATTGAAATAGGTAAGTAAATAGTCTGTTCTTGCAAGAGCCTTAGCTGTCAGTTTTAGTGCTTTTCTGAGTTCCAGAGTGGTAATCAAGGATGTGGCCGTATAATTGACGTTTTTAGTTTTTTTGCACTAACTTGCTATGTTAAGTGAATACTATTTTTAAAAATTTTCGGCTGAACTATCAATTTACTCTTAAGGATTTTTTTGATGTTTGGGAAATCTTACATACTTGTGGCTCCTGAAAATACAAATTTCAAGGGCTACCATAATTATAAAAAAGAATGGAAATTTAGCTTATATATACTGGGCTATGTGATGAGGCTGAACAGTTGACTTGGATGTTGTAGAAAATTATGTAAAAATTGTGAAGATCCGTACTTCTCTATTTTTCAGTAATGCGGGAGCACAGATCAATGTATAAGGCAAATAAAATAGTCTCTGATTTTTTTGCTGATGCATAATTAGATATATAGTGAAGTTGCATATAAAAGTTACTTGTAGAATATTACTACTGGCATGAATTAATTGTTCATATAGCATAATACACCTAGAAATTTTGAGAAGGGAAATTAAGGTGAGGGAAGGTAGTAAGATGTATTAGTTTTCTTCACAGTTGGAATGAATCAGTACCTGAATAATTACTCTTAATACAGCTGTCCAAGATGTATGAATGAAAAATTACTTATTTCTCCTTCCCCAGATGGTACTTTCTATGCAACTTGTCTATTTAATATGAACTTGGAAAAGCAAAATGAGGTGTTAGATCTTAACGTTCCACTGTTATGCAGTGGACGTACATGAAATACACTGTCATATTAGTAGTTACTGATCTCAGAGTGTAGAATTTTACGTAGTACCAAATGACTTCTCAAAGTTTGAAAACAGCTGAGATGCAGATACAGTAGACTGTCATTGCAGACCTCAAGGCATGGGGAAAGATGAGCAGAGACTTGATTATGTTAACTTGGTTATTTAATGCATAGCTCTTTCCCACTGCCCAATTAATAACTTGTTCAGTTAAACTTTTACTTGTCAGGTGTTTCTAGGCTTGCTCTGAAGAACTCAGCACAAGAGAGAGTAGGCCATAAAAATAGATAGGCATAGTGGATATTAACTGCTTCAGGAAGGAATGACATGAAGTATGCTGCCTTCCTTTATTCAAATTAGGTTAGTGAAATCATTATGGTGGGCATAGTTATATGGGGGGGGAAATCTATTGTTTTGATTTTGGATTATTTATTAGATTATGCTAGTGATCAACATTGTTGTTAATGATCTTTTTCCATCAAGTTAGATGCTGTGTATAAACTGGTAAATTTTTCAAGGCTTGCATGTGGTCAGAATCAGGATATCTGTAATATCTGTGTCTAACTATTTTACCTGCTTTTACTGGAGTTAGCACAGATCTAAAACTGTATTCTATATCTGTATGAAGTCTAATTGAGGAGATTTTACTGGGTAGTACCTATACACCATTCACTAGTGTTTTGGAAGGTGATGAGGGCAAAACCATACTAAATAGGTGATTACTCTGAAGGGATTTTCTACAGTGAATTCTCTTAATCTGGAAGGGTCATTTAGGAAGGAAAAAATGATCTAGTAGAAATATGGAAGAAAAGCATATGTTCTCTTAACTGAGACTGAGTGTGGTGACTTTTTTTCCCTTCCAAAATCTACTGTTCTTAATGTAATTAGATGGGTAGAAGGCTTACTTTTTATTTTGGTATAAGGGTTGTATGTGTTAATTTAAAAATAACTGGTGATTTTTTTGCGTTGTATTAAAGTCTTCTGTTTTTTTCTTATACTTTGCTTAATTTTCTCTTAAGTTTAAAACACACAATTTAAACTAAATTTGTTGATATGAATAGGTACATTAGTATTTTGCATAACCTATCTTGAGTATTTCTTGCTATTATTATTGAATGTGCAGTTATTTGGTTCTGTTTTATGAACCTGCAGGAGATGGAGATTGAGTTGGAGATTTACTGAACATCCTGTCCCTCTTTTTAATTGTCTTCAAAAGTCCTCAGTTTATTCTTTTACTTTGGATTATTTGCAGTGAGGCATGGTAACCCTGGGGATAATACATAATTCAGCATGAATCTGCTTTCATACGCATGTTGCATTGTCTGGGCATTGTAACGAGTTCAGCTAGGGTAGGGTTAATGGCCTTCGCTGGGAGCTGGACCAGCAAATGGCATATTCTGGAACATTGTGTGTGCTGTATAAGGGGTGGGGGAGGGGCTGGAGTGGTTCATTTCAGGGCTGGCAGTGAGGCTATTGAGTTCTGTGTTAGTTGCTGTTAAATATGACGACTTTAGTTTTGTTGTTATTCCTTCTGTCCATTTGTGTGTTGTACTGTTCTTTTAATCTCTCCTTGTTGTAACCGCCTTCTAAAAATTTTTAATCTCGGGTTCTCCTTTTGATCCTACTGTGGGGAAAGGGAAAGGGGGGGATGATGACAAAGAAGTCGCAGTTGTATGATCGGCCATGTGTGGTTTGGCTGCACAGTCAAAAATATTTTGGATGCTGGCACCGACCTTACATGTTCTCTGAGTTCTTGTATTTCCTATTGAGATTTTGAGGACTGGGAAGTTTATAGAAACCCGGGTATTTACTTAGCACCCTTAGAGGCATGATCTGAATTAAGCTATTAGCTGCGCTTGATATGCATCTTGTTCAAATACACAAGGTTTGTAGTATAAAATGTTGTCAAAGGTATGTATTTCCAAGTAAGGCTTTGAGCAGCCTCATTGAGTTTGAAATGGTTGGACTTTCAGTGCTGGGCCCCATCCTCTTTAACATCTTCATAGATGATCTGGATGAGGGCATGGAGTCAGTCATCAGCAAGTTTGCAGATGACACCAAGCTGGGGGCAGATGTGGCTGGGTTGGAGGGCAGAAGGGCTCTGCAGCGGGACCTTGACCACCTGGACAGATGGGCAGAGTCCAGTGGGATGGCGTTCAATAGCTCGAAGTGCCGGGTACTGCACTTTGGCCACAACAACCCCATGCAGAGATACAGGCTGGGGTCGGAGTGGCTGGAGAGCGGCCAAACAGAGAGGGATCTGGGGTTGCTGATTGATACCCGCCTGAACATGAGCCAACAGTGTGCCCAGGTGGCCAAGAGAGCCAATGGCATCCTGGCCTGCATCGGGAATGGTGTGGTCAGCAGGAGCAGGGAGGTCATTCTGCCCCTGTACTCTGCACTGGTTAGACCACACCTTGAGTCCTGTGTTCAGTTCTGGGCCCCCCAGTTTAGGAGGGACATTGAGATGCTTGAGCGTGTCCAGAGAAGGGCGACGAGGCTGGTGAGAGGCCTCGAGCACAAGCCCTATGAGGAGAGGCTGAGGGAGCTGGGGTTGTTTAGCCTGGAGAAGAGGAGGCTCAGGGGTGACCTTATTGCTGTCTACAACTACCTGAAGGGTGGTTGTGGCCAGGAGGAGGTTGCTCTCTTCTCTCAGGTGGCCAGTGCCAGAATGAGAGGACACAGCCTCAGGCTGTGCCAGGGGAAATTTAGGCTTGAGGTGAGGAGAAAGTTCTTCACTGAGAGAGTCGCTGGATACTGGAATGGACTGCCCGGGGAGGTGGTGGAGTCACGGTCCCTGGAGCTGTTCAAGGCAAGGTTGGACGTGGCACTTGGTGCCATGGTCTGGCCTTGAGCTCTGTGGTAAAGGGTTGGACTTGATGATCTGTGAGGTCTCTTCCAACCCTGATGGTACTGTGATACTGTGACTTAGATGACCTTTGAAAGTACCTTCCAATGCAGACCATTCTGTGAATCTATGATCCTTCCCTGCAAAACCATGAAATACGTAAAATAAAATGTTTTTTTTAAAAAATGTTACTGCCTTTCTAGTAATTTCCATCAAGGCAGAACACTCCTGATTTTTTTTCTTAAGAGTAGCTGACAGTGTAGTTTTTAATTTGTTTTGTCAGTGTGAACATGCAGTTAGAATTTTGTAATACAAGTTTTGGTACCCTGTAGCTTCATTTTGTTATGAATGTAAAAATGCTTATGTGTATTGGAGTCAAAAGATTGAGTAGAAAGATTGTCAAAATACAGAAATTGAGGTATGAGTAAACCTTGCTGGAATTCAAAGATGTTTTTACTCTCCAAATTGTAAAGATTTCCAAACATGCAGTGGCATAAAGGGGCAGCTAGAGACTCCCCATTCATATTCATAAACTGCTACGTAAAGTGTGATAGAGTTGTTTCAATTTTTACTACATGTCTCTGTGTCTTAGGGAAGTATGAACAACATAGGGTTTAAAATTATTTTTCTGTTTTTGATCATATGTCTGTGTGTAAGAACTTGTTTTTCCCAGCAGTGGTCTGCTTTCATGGGAAGGCCTGAAAAATAGTAATTTCTTCCCTTGCGATAATAGGTTCTGAAAGGATATATCTGAATACATACATTGATTTCATCTATATGATTTTCAGGTGTTTGAAGAAACTGGGTTTGACATAAAAGATTATATCTGCAAAGAAGATTACATTGAGCTGCGAATTAACGATCAGTTAGCACGCCTGTACATCATTCCAGGAGTTCCCAAGAACACAAAATTCAATCCCAAAACCAGAAGGGAAATTCGGGTGTGTGCTATCTTCAATCTATAGGAACCTTGTTATGAAGCTTGATTTTTTTTTTTTTTTTTTTTCCCTAAAGCAAGCTTTGTGAACTAATGAAACTGCCAAGCGTATTGAGTGCCTTGAATAATCTGCACTGTAGAGAGTCTTGTCAACTTTTTGCTATTCTACTGCAAATACTGATTTTGACCATCTGGTCTAAAGTCTTCATCATGTAAACAACATTAGGTCATTAGTGTCCTGGTTTGAACTAGAACAGGACCAATTCTCCATTCAGTTATTTTTACTTTTGAGCTAAGTTTCTACTGGACAACTGAATTTTCTGAAGTTAATGGCCTATTTTTGCACATAATGTCTGCTTCAACAAAGTGTTAGTGTTTAGTGTTTGTAGTTACAGAGGATTGATAATGCAGAACAGCATTCTGCAAAGTACACAGTTTTAATAGCTAAATGATGATGTGTGAAGTACAGAAAAAACTTCTCTAATGACAGAAATGGCAACTTAGTAAACTCTTCTTTCTGATAAATTTGAAGTTAGTATTGGTGGTCTGGTTTTGATGGTGTTTTAAATATCAAGACTAGTAGTGATTTTGGAAGTTACTTAAAGCCTCTGCCTTTATATACAGTATTCATTAGGCAGTGGTTGGTTTGTTTGGTTTTTTTGAAATGCTTATTCAGAATTCAGTTGCTGGATAATACCTTTCATATTTTAAGTACCATATATCGCCATGAATGTGTGCTGTGCAATCTGTTACTAAGCAGTTGCAGTCAGAAGAATAGCCCCATTGTTAATTAAGCTTTTGTCAAAAACCCTGTGTAGTCTATTAATGAAGTCTTCCACTGTAATTTTCTAATTAAGGAAAATAATTGTGATTGATACACATTGGTAACATTCTGTAAGGCTACACTAGTGAGTATTTTGACTTTATTTCTTGTTTGGGTTTTTTTCCCTAGAATATTGAGTGGTTTTCTATTGACAAGTTACCATGCCACAGAAATGACATGACCC
The DNA here is from genome assembly GCF_015220805.1 of Pogoniulus pusillus. Classification (NCBI taxonomy): domain Eukaryota; kingdom Metazoa; phylum Chordata; class Aves; order Piciformes; family Lybiidae; genus Pogoniulus; species Pogoniulus pusillus. Next base: position 92,069,691 of record NC_087309.1, read on the forward strand.
CAAGGTCCAAGCTGGGTTTGGCACCTAACAAATTTTTTATGGCAATTCCCTTCATCAGGTATGTTTTCAATAAGACAACTGCTCAACCGTGCAACTTCTAATTTCTTCAGATTTGCTTTAGTAAGTATTTCTTGTTGCACTTCTCCTTGCTCACAGGCCATTGAGGGAATGGATTTCCCGAAGGAATGGAGATTCCTCGGATAGTGACAATGGATTTTCATCTACAGGAAGCACACCCTGTAAGCCCAACTTAGAAAAAGCTAGGTAAGAACCCAGGTCAGTTTAACATCTGCATGCCTTTCAATAACACATAGATTGTACAATGCTGCTTGCCCTTTTTCTTTCTTTGAGTAGTCATATTCCAATAGTAAAATGGATTAATAATAAAGAGGGAAAAAATTGCAGATATATTGTTTTGGACTGTAAGTGGTATGAGAAATTAATTATTGTAATGATACACTTTTGTACTTTGGCAAATTCTTACATATGCCAGAACTGAAGCAGTTTCTTCTGTCATCAAGAAATCAAAAAAAATCAAAAAAGAATGAAAGGAAGCTAAAACAAGTACATAACTTTCAGTGCTTGAAGTTCAATGCATTTGGCATTTCCATAGAGGAAAAATACGACTCTCTGAGGTAGGACTATGTGTACTATCAGAAGTAGCTAGATAGATAAGACTTCTGGGAGTCATTAAGAGAACAAGTGTTGCTGGGTTTTTATTCAGCTGAGCTAAAAGCAGTAAAGCAGACTTTAAAACCTTTGGTCCCAAAGGAAATGGAGTCAGGTCAGCACCAGCATTCATGACAACAGCGGAAATGCTCATGTGGACCTAGCCAGCTGTTTGTGCAGAGCACAGGTTTTATACCAGTAGACGAAACAAAGCTGAGTGAATGCAGGACACATTATTACAGTTTCCAGACTACGTTATTTGAACTTGTCTTCTGTTTTTTTAAATCAACTGGAAAGTTATTTTGTATTTCTCCTCTGCAATCAAGAGGCTTGAAGTTGAGCTGAAGTTGAGTTTGTTTTTCCTGTACTAGATCAAAACTTCGCTGTAGTCAGCAAGTGTTTACAGATGGCTTCTCAGGAGAACAGTGGGTGAAGCCAAAACAGCCACAGAAGCCATATAGCCATACTGAGATGTCTGAAGTTTTGAAAATAAAGGTAGGTTGCTTCTTAGGAAAGCATTTACACTTAGAAATTTTTAAATGGATGTCTTTGTTTGTAAAGGTTTCCTTCTGGTGTGAAGACAGTGAATTTTATTACCATAACCTGCAAAAATAGAGACACAGAAAAAAGAAAAATCTTGAGGTTTCTTAGATTTATCCAGTATTTGAGGTAGTGGGTATCAGGTGACAGTTGTGTTGGTTTTGTTATAGATAGCAATTGATGCTCACTGTTGTGTTCTCCTCTGTGTATAACTTTGAAATACTTTTAATGCCAGAGTCAGAGCTTGAGGAGCAATGGCAGAAAGCAGTATCAAGACACTTCCAGCCAGAAGAAGCGAACAAATGGAGTCCACAGTCAACCAGTTAAGCAAAACCATACTTTGGTAAGAAATGTGCAGTGATGAACATGTTCCAGTAATGCTTAGTAAATGTCCAAGGCAGTGGTCTGCTGGAAGGAAGTAGAGTGCATGTCTGTCAGAACTCTATTTGACCAGACTATTTGGTATGCAGTCATAGAAATACTACATTTCTTACCTTTCTTAAGCATACAAAACTTAAAAGTTTACACTTTGGAAGTAAGTCTCATTTTATCAGTTGAAAATTTGTCAGCTCTTTGAGTAGACAGTTTTGCGGCTTTCCACATTCCTATTATGTGATAGCCTGCTATAGAGTAATTATTTGTCAGTGCATATACAAATTTTTTAACTTAGTGTACCACTACAGTAGCTTGTAAACTCCTACATTTTCCTTTCAGACTTAATTTCCTTCCAGGCTTACTGAGATTATTTGCTTTTTTAAATATATTTTTAAAATATTCATTATTATTTCCTACACCCTTGTTTTTCATGGCTTTCCAGTTCTACTTCACTGGCCCTTTGCAGCAGTGAGTCCCAGTTCTCTGTGCGGCTCAGCTGGCTTCTCTAGGCTTTAGTTTTTCTTGTTTACCAGCTGCAAGGTACATTCTTCCCTAACTGGCTTGTGTTTATTGCCTTCTGTTTTCTGTGTAGAAGTTCAGGATGCACGTTTATGTTTCTGTAAAATCCTGCCTTTGGGTCTGAGAGTAGAACAAAAAGTCAAAGGATTGACTGCCCAGAAGTTTGACTGCATAGAAAAGAAAATAAGACAATCTGTAGAATTTGATTGAAATAAGTGGGACTGTTAATATTCCACAGTTACTTTGTAGGTTCTCCACAGACTTTGCTGTGATGTCTAATTTGCATCGTTATGATTGTCAGTCTTCTGATGCTTATGTATTTCATGTCCCAGTCATAATTCTCTAATACAGTTTGAAAGCCAGGGAAGTCTTAATCCACACAAAGTGACCATTCTTTTATCTGCATTTGTATACTTGGAACAGCATACCTAGGGCTAAAATTGGACTTTTCCCTGGAGAGTTTGAAGTTTGTAACTCTAATGTGTGCTAATTTAATTGTCAGCAGCAGCATGTTTGCAAATTCATTCCCCTTGTTTTTTTGGGACAAGCCAGTTGAAGACCAGGCTTATGTATGTGCACTTTCAATTCCACACCTTTCTAGCTTCTCACATTTAGAAAGCACTAATAATAAAAACAAACCCACCCCCAAATTCCAAGCAAACTAACAAAACCAATAAGAACCCTCTTTCATTTAAAAAGTGATTTGTTGACTGTGTTTCTGAAACACTTCTGGATTTGAAGTGTGTTTTAGATAAAGTAACATGATAGAATTCATGTCGAGTCATACATCAGGAGGCCTGTTGAAGCAAACATAACCAGCACACCTTTTAGCTGATGCATAAGCTGTACTCCTAAGAAATAGAATGTTGTTTCTTTATGAAGTGTGTAATGTATTGCCATTATCTTCACCAGAAATGTGAAAAAAGGCTTAATCCAAGAAGACTTCAAGATAACTTTGAAACAGGCAAGTGCAGTCTGATTTTTCTCCATGTCATACACTACAGACTGAAAGCACCTGAATGGTCAGGGATTTTTCCTTGTATACTAGCCTGTCAAGTGTTACAAGGCCATATTTTTCAAAGCAGTTTGAGGTTTGGAATTCTTTCATTTTGTTTACTTTATGTGCTGCTTCATGTTGTAGTTATCAGTACTGTCAGGTGATACCAGGTAGTTGAGTAAAACGTAACCAAAAGGTAAGTGAATCAACATAGTGCTGTTAATTTAATATAGGTTGAAGGCTTTGTGTCCTGCTAGTTGTAAGCTGTGATTGATACTGGACTACTCTGGAGAGTGCACAGAGTTCTTCATTTATTGTTCTGATAACATGGCCATATTTCTTTCCTAATAGCAGACAACACCTATGGTTAAAACTGAGTGTTGAAATTTTCCCTAGATTACTGAGACTTAAGATTTGTTACAGCAACTTGTAAATATGGTTATGAGTTACCTTTTGTTTATGATTCAGACTTAGAGATTTTGTCATAAACACTAATTGAATATAGCTTTGAGGTATGGCTTTGTATTGTTATTGGTACTTTTGTTGGTTACTGTGTTTAAAGTTTACTCCATGCTTTTTTCCCTTCAAGCAGATGCAGCCTATGAGATGTGTTGCTCCAGTGAAGACACACTGCCAGAACACATAGAGGGACACTCTGTGGGATGCAGTGGCCTTTACAAATTTGCTTGCTCATCAAGAGCTTTCTTGAGTTTCAAGTTTGACCATGATGCCATAATGAAAAGTTTTGACTTCTGACAGCAAACTTAGTAGGAACAAAAATCAAACTTACTGTTGCAGCTGAGGGGGTTTTTTATTCAGCCTTACTCTTGCTCAGGAGTTTTTTATTTGTTTGTTTTCAGAAGAAGTGCAGGGACTGACCAGATGTTGTGGAAGGGCTTTGTCTCTGCAGTATGGGAGTGACATAGTCAAGTATTGCACTTTAAATGCAGTGTAGCCTTTGTCCACAATAGTACCTTTCTAGCGTTCAGTTCCTATCCATACATTAGAGGGCATTTAATTTTTTTTTTTACTTGCTGTGTGTTCTGTAGAATGACCTTGACATTTAAAAAAAAAAAAAGTTGCCAGCTTACTAAGTGTTTTAACTTCTCTGATGTAAATTATTGGACTTGATGAGTAGTGTAATATTATGGTAGCGGCACTGAAACTGATATTCAGAGGGCTCCTCTGTCCTAATGATTTTGAAACCAAGTTGCACATTTCAAACCTAGTTTCAGCCTGTCATTCCTTCTGTCATGACTGCCTGTTTAAAACACTTCCCCTCCTTCACACTGATAGCTTGTTGGCTGGTGATCAGCAGTACTTGGAGTCAAATCTATACAGCATGTTGACTTCTTGCACCTACTCTTTCTCATATCAGAAAGGATAGAAAAATGGAGTAGAATTTAGTAATTTGAAGTATAAAGCTTCCCCTCTTGGGTGCTGTCCCCAGTTGAGTAAGAAAAAGCTGTAAAACATTGTGTTATCCCTGTTGCAGCTGCTTTCAGAAAACAAAAGTTTAAGGCTCATCTGTGGGAGGTTAATCATGTAGATTTTATACTGAATGTAAATAAACATCTAGATCTCAGTGAGGAGGAAGGTAGATGCATGGATAATAGAATCATTGTGTGACACTAAGTGGCTTAATCTGGTTTATAATGACTATTCTAAGGGTGTGCAGTATTGTGTTCTGTGCTGTTGTCTTCAGATCTTGTGTAGCATATGCTCTGTATATGTCCAGTAATATTGAATCGCACTTGCAGTTAGCATTTAAATGACATAGCCTCAGTTGTTGTCAGCTGTAATGCTTTCTTAATAAAAATATTTTTAAATTGCCGTGGGGGGGAACATAAAAACATAGAGTTGAGGTGATGAACTGTTGTCTTTATATTCAGCTTAAGGGATTTTGGACATGTGCTTTGCACTGAAATAACTTTGCAGCAGCTTGTGGTAGCAAGCATGTTGTTTCAGATTTCAAAATGGACATTAAAATAAAGGTGAGTAATTGGGTAATCTGATAGGCTGAACGAACTATGCCTTTGTCTCATTGCAGTGTATGCTTATGCACTGAGTCTTTATGCAACTTAGATGTCATCCAAAAGCAAAATCCTGGTCTTCCTTCAAGCACCCTACTTCATTTACCTTTTGTAATCTGTTAATCTTGTCCTATTTCTTAGAAATAGTTTTAAAGCTATCTGATTTATTTACTTGCCTGACATCTGGCAAAGTGGGACTCTAATGCTGTAGCAGTCTTGGTGATAGGGATGCTGGACTTCTGTATCAGTCAACAGGACAAACAAAGGGCATCACTTCCTCTTTCTGGAGGACAAGAGCCCAGAGTGGCCTTGTTTCTCAAGACCAAATAGTGAAATAGTGTGATCTAATGGGTTCTTGTGGGTTTTTTTTTGTTTTGTGTTTGTTTGTTTGTTAATTCTTAAACCTAGCCAACCAATAAACTGTACTCAGATGCTGTTCAAAATAGTAAATAGTGAAGAACAGTAATTTCAAAGGTGAGATAATGATAGAGGGTGTTGCTTCATGCAGCTTCAGGTGAAAACTAATCTTTAGTTACTTCTTTAGTGCTAGTAGTTGATTTTCCAGCAAAAATGCCTTTACTCAATGATGAGGCATTGTTTTATGTACATATTCCATGGTTGCTACAGCCTGTGGAATTACCTAATCATGCCTTGTGAGTTATCAAGCTGTGGAAGTCTTTAATAAGTTAAGTTGATTTTTTTGACAAATTACTATTCTATTTCAATTAGTGCTCTGTTAAATAAGGGGTATGCTGATGAAACAGAACTTGGAGCTTCTGTTAAGTGGGAAGTTGTGCCCCAGACAGAGGAAGTCCTTTTAACAAAGCATATGTGTCTTTTGAATAGGTGATCCTAGCTGTGCTCTGTATTGACTGAATCAGGCTTTTAGTGAAAGGTTAGTTCAATGTAAGAGGTAATTGGTTGCTTCATTAAGCAGCTCGAAGTGAATCTTACACATATGTCATGATTTTAGTAAATCTAGCCTTAACACGAGTTGCAAATGTGATAAATATGCAATAACTAACACTTCTTTGTATAAGGGTACTGTTTGTTGCAGTAGCATTTATTTTTGTTTTCTCAGTGAGATCTCTAAAACCATGTTAAGTGTAGTGGCATATGATCTACCTTATGGGTTCCATCATGCCCTGCACTGTGAACATTTTTTTATGGTTTACTATTGTTTATATGTCTTAGCCATTCTTTTATAATTAAGTGTATTTCTGAGTTCAAAACTACAGTTGACACTATCTTCGGTAGTCGAGTGAAGAAATAACAAAGAGATGTAGAATTTGAGCCTTTATTTTATGGGAGCTAGACAACAAACTCAAGAGCTGATGCTGAGGTACTTGAAAAACAAACAGTACTCAATTGGGGAATGCTTGCCTATAAAGGTCGTTCTTCAATTTCAAGAACACTGAAGTCATGGAATAAACTTTTAATAAAAAAACAAACCACAAACTATGAATGTGTGCATGCTGGGAATCTGATATGTGAGATTTTTAGTACTGTATTCGCAGAATGTTCTAAACTTTCAACTCAGTCTGGGAAGAGAGCTGACTAACTGAATGATGTGTGTTCTATGCTGAAATGCTATTAACTTCATCTCCTTGATGTACACATGCACTTTTGAAAGTAGCATGTCTTACTTAGGTTGTAGTCTAGAAGCAGTGGTAATGGGAAAAAGAGGGAAAATAGCTTTATTTATTGCATAATCAAAAGTATTTTTTTACACAAATTCTTCAGACCACACTTGCATAAATAATTTCTAATAAATGTACAGGCTGTTTCCAGGCTTCTGCGCTGTGCTCCAACTTATAATTGAATTTGGTCGTTGAAGGAAAATACTAACCATACTTTACCCACATATCGCTATTAGAACAGTTCATTTTAAAAACAAGACAGGTTTCAGGTCTGCTTGTTTGTAACAGGCTTGCTCTCAGAGTGTCAGATAAATTATTTTTTCCATGTTTTGCTTACTGTAGTACAGTTGCTTTAGTTGATTTGCAGTTAATAGCTGCACTCGTCATTCTGGTACAAAAAGCAAGACTAAGAATCCAAACCCTTAACAGTCTGTGGTACAAAGCAGTAGTGCTGCTCCATAGGTGACTGACAGCCCATTTGTTGGGCTTTGTTTTATTTTTCAGAGGTAAAATTAGACCTTAATATTTTGCAATAGGACATTAACTATGCTCTATAAATGTGTTAGCTCAACTCATTAAGAAGTGTTAAAGAAAGAGGCTATTATAATTTAAAATCAGTTTACTTGCAGAAAATAAGTTTTGCACTGCTAAATAATCTGCTGCTTATATGTTAATTTTTTTATCACCATTTTTCAGCTTTTCAGGCAACAAAAATATTTATTACAGTAAATTTCTACAAACTAATGGAAGGTGCTCTTACAGTAAGTTAGGTGTATAATCCCACTTTGCACAGTGGAATGCATTTAGTGTAGTTTAAGAATGAAAGTAGGCTAAATGCTAGTATTTGCACTGTTCTTAATCCTGTACATAAGAACTGGTAGATGCAGTAGGATTTGTGCTATGTGTGCATTTCTTTGTTTCAAATAGATTGTGAACTGCCAAGGAAAACAAATTACATTGGCAATAGTCAAGGTCATGGAAGAGGATGTATTCTGGATTAGTAGTAGTACATTGAAATGTTTTAACGTTTCTTAGTTGAAAATGTTATATTAAGCTCACCTTAACTTACTGTGTAGTAGATTTGTCTTCACAGAAACCCTTACCTTTAAATAATTCTTAGCTCTGAAGTACTTCTGGAAAGTAGAAGTGTCTTCAATTCCCCCTTCAATCCTTGCAGGTTAAAAAGAAGTTTTTAACTTATCAAAATCAAAATAAGTTTTTAACTTATCAAAATCAAAACTTAACAGGATACAGACTCTTTAAGCTGTAATAAGCCCACTATGATGTTAACTGAAAATGCTATTTTGCCATTGTTAATCATTTCTGCTAGAAGAACTAGTTTCCAGCTTCCTTTATGAAGTACAGTTCCAGGCATTTAAGAAAATAGTATTACAGTTTATGCAGCATTAATTATTTTAAAACAAGGCCTTTACATGGTTTTCAGAATATAGATCCTGCAAAATTGGTTCTCTGCAACACACTGTTGAACACTGAGGAAAAACTGAGCAAATTTTTAAAGTCATGTTTGAGCAAAGTTACTAAGCTAGAGACCTGAACCATTTATATTTTACAGATTGAGTAAGCTTTTTTTTTTTTTTTTTGGCCTTTTTTAAAGGCAGAAAAGAAATAAGGTAAACTAAAGGATTAAGAGCTTTCAGCAAATACTTCAGAAGCCTATACTTAACAAAATTACTTAAGGCTCCTGTTTTATGTTTGCAGGGCACTGCAGTATATGGAAGCTGTACTTCAGCCCTTAAGAGCAGTTTAGCTGGGTTTGCAAGCCACTTCAAAAAGCAAAATAGACTCCACAAAAGAAAGTGGTGTTTTATTCATTATTTTTTGGCATTATGGTAGATTGCTGTACATGTTGCGGGACCCAGGCTGACTCAGGTATTGCTGCCCAAAGAGAAAACTTCTGTGTAGTGTTGCATGCCTGGCAGAAACTAAGGAGTCAGTGTTGATTATATGGCTCATACATGAAGAGTGTTGTCTTCTCCTGTTTAAAGTTCAGGAACCTGATGTGTTTTCCACACTGCTATGTAAGTCACATATCAATGATAATTAAATGGAAAGTACGTACAGGTAATAGGGTTAAAGCCATGTAGAGTTACAGATTTATTGAATTTCCATGATGTTATCTTGAAAGTATGCATTACTCAACTCTTCAGTTTTAGTAAATAAAATTGATTTACTACCTGCAGTGTCTGCCGTATTGATCATTGTGATTTGTCATTCATTGAGAGACTATGACTAAATTGATTTTTTTTTCCTCTACTATTACTTTTCTCTGTAAAATTAAATTACTTTGTTTAAACATGCTGAAGTACTGAAATATGAATGTAAGTATTGTGGAACATTATGAAATGTGAAGCCTGGGCTGCTGGTACAGATTATTCTTTTGCTGTAAAATCTTTAAATATTGCCTTAAGCCAGTCCTTTGCGCTGATGGCATACAGTGTCAGAAAAGGAAGTATTATTTTTTTAAAGTCTATCATAAAGGTGCATGAGGGGCCCAACAGAATGGAAAGCAAAAATATGTTCTTAAAGAGAAGAAACTATTTGAACCTCTATCAGTGCTTTTCAAATATTTATGAAATAGTTGTGGGTTTTTTCGTCCACATACTTGCTATTAAAAGAGCTGAATATGTGGAAATGGTTTCATATATGTCCTTCCATTTCTATAAAGTGTTAATTGAAGCTGTAGAGGGTTTGTGACAACTGCTAATGTTCTTGAGCTCAACTAAACCATGTCTTCAGATCTCTGGTGTACTAACCAACTTTTCATGTCACCATTACACGATCTTTCCTGACAGTGTCATACCATGTCACTCAATTTGGCTTGGAGAGTCTTTTTTATACCCTTAAGCAGACTCATTAAACATAAGATGGCAATGTATTTTAAAGCAACTTCCAAGGCAGAGAACCAGCATTAGAAATTTATTCAGGTTATAAGAACATTTGTAAAATAGGTATTATAAATGTCTCTGTATAAATAAGTGCAGTTTTTACAGTTCTACATGAAATAAACACAAAATAGCTATTTTACAGCAGCTAGGAGACTAAAAAGCAGCAATACATTTAAAGCTAATTCAGTAAGATGGAAAAGTTTCTAAAATTACAATGTATGGTACAGTATTAGAGAAAATTGTAAATAAAACCAGTAGAACACTACTAACAATGCAAACTCAGGCACATGTGCTTTGCAATATCTAGCAGTACATTCAAGCTGGTGAAGATGTATATAATTATAAAAGAGAACTTTGAACACACTGTGAAATACATATCTTCATCAGTTCTGGTGACTTAATTAATGAACAACTTCTGTTGACGAGAATCGCCCATTTTTCTTGTTTTGCAAATGCATTATTTCTGCAAAAAGTTGAGTTAGGCTTCTGTGACTTGGTGATTTGCGCACCCACCTCTAGGCTGGTATTTTAACCAGCTGCATAAATGGAGGGGGTTTTGGCATTCTCAGGGTTGGTGCTGCTTTGACAGATACTGCATAAACTAGCCACAGTTTTCCTGTATCAGCAAATTGTTGGGCCTGGAAAAGAGACACTGCAGCTTTTTAAGCCTTTAACCCGAAGTACATTTTACGCTTTCTTGTTTTGTATCTTCCCTTTAATGACAGGTTTCAATTCAAATGCTTTAAGCTCCAGAGTATTTTTAGTGGCTTCTTTAGCTACCAAGAAACAGAAAAAAATGAGCCTAAGAAGAAATCCAGCAGTCGATTCTAGTCAGCTTAAGTGAAAAATATATCACGTGGGTATTTTGGATTGCAAGAAGACAAAACTGTAACTGTATTTTTGCTACACTACCCAGTGGATGATTGTGTTTCTTCAGAAACAAATGTGACCAGCTACCTCAAGATTATGGCAGCACCATCCCCCCCCCCCCCCCGTCTTCCTGTTGATAATAAACTTGGCCAAAAAATTGAAACACTACAGATAAATACTTAGCAACACCATAAAAACATTTTTTAAAAATCAACATAACCTCAACAGGCTTGTTTACAAAAGGTTCCATTCACATAAATTAAGAAGTACTGATATTTTGAGGAAAACACCAGGGCATTGCTACCTACAAATGAAATGTTTAAATTGACACTGTTTTACTTGCAATTGATCATGTACTATGCTGGCTTCATAGCTCATGTATCAGTCTTGTAGAATCTGATAAGAAAACAGCAGTTAGAGTAACAACAGATATCATGAACACTAAGTGCTACACTTTCAGCTGCAACCAAGACTTGACAATAGTGCCATATTCTGAAAAAATGTCTACAACTCTTTCAGCTGCCTGGCTTAAGCTAAGAGTAGACAAAAATGATTTAAGGCCTCTAAAAATATTTCCTTAGTACTAGAAGCAGGAGGAATAAATGAGCAACATTATAATTCTAAATACACTAATAAAACAAAAAAAGCAAAAAGGATAAACATTCACTTGAAAACAGCGTGAAGAATACAAAGTAGAGGTGTTAACATGGTAACAGGCTAACAATGCTAATGGACTTGTTTGGCACGCTAAAACGAGATGTTCTATGTACTCAAAGAAGCAAACTGACAGAAACTGATGCAGTAACAGCCTCCTGCATTTTGCTCCCTAGAGAAATCAACCTGATCACCATGCTTTGCCTATGTTCATAACCATAACAGACCATTATTTTATATTCAGTCACTAACATGATAGTACTGCAACAAGAGAATGTTATCGGTAATAAAAACTAATCCAAGAAGCTGTATGAAAACTTTACCACACTCTGTTTGCAGCGCTATATCCATACACTACACATTTATAGTTTTGTGCCTATGTATTCAATATTACGCAGGTACATTCCTCATAAGTAACTCTTTTGGTCAAAATGAGTATAAAAAGCAGACGTTCTACCTGATGCTCACAGGAAGCTCTAATAAGCACTACACAATACACATGAAAAAAATGGTCCAGCTTCTTAAAGAAAACTTTGGCTATAACATACCAAAAAGAAAAATGGTTTCAAACACCGTGCAATAAAAACACCAGGTCTCTAATTTCTTGTCCAGCCTTGCCATAGACTATCTAACATGGTGAAACTCACAGCCATTGGTCTAGCTAACTTGGTGAAACTCAAAGTCACTGGTCCTCTTACATGCTGTATGAAGTACACCATTTTTGTAATTTTCAGAGATGCAACCAGATTTTCCCTGTTTCTTTCCAAACTGACCAGAGTTTTCCTACCTGAACTGCAGTGTGAGTGATAGCACTACAAGCATGGTACAAAACCAAACCAAAACAAAAAAAAATGCCTGTTGCCTCTCCCACTGCAGCTGCCTAGTCAATTTAACCACAGCAACAAGTCTTGAGTGAACACATAGTTGTGGGCAGGGGGAACACAGGGATTGCGAGAAAACATCAAATTATCCCCAAATGAAAAATAATAGGAAATATTTTCCTATGTGACACTGTCACCCATGGGACATACATGAAATGGAAGCAAAAACTGTACAGACAATGTACATAATTATGATTTAGGCACTGCCATTTTACATTATGAATCAGACTCTAAGGTTAACACAATATCCCCATGGCATATCTCTGGGATCCCCAGTCCTTAAGGTTAACATTTATATTATCCCCACAGCACCTCTCTGGGATCACAGAGAATATGCTTAAAGTATGTCAGCAATGACAGATTTTAATGTTTGAGGTTACCTAAAAGCCTTCACAAGACAGAAATTTGTAATGGCACTGAGCATCGCATTTAAAGCGATGTTTCATTGGTGTGTGGTCTAGAGTTCTCCTCTTCCAGTAAAGCTATTCTTTGTTTGAGCATCCTTACTTGTGTTTCATGTCTCTCCACCATGGCCATCATTTGTGATTCTAGTTTCCTCAGCTTATTTTGATGCTTTTTCTTTGCTTTTTCATAAGCAGCTACCAAGTTGCTGTTAGAAATACAAGACAATACAATATCATTCAAATGGGTTTGTCCATAGCAGGTGCTAGAAAAATCTACCTTAAAACCCCAGTCAGGGAGTTCCAAACTTTGGGTACTGATCATCTTCATAACATTTACTAGTGCTTTAGAACACATTAGTTTCAACATTATCTAAACTTAGAGTAATACTGATCTCTCTATCTTCTTCAGGGGCATATATTCACCATTACCAGTAAAACAGTTACTGAAAACATTTTAAAACATGGTGCAAAGAGACAGTGAGCTCTTTGTTGTTGATGATGAATTGACTAAGCACTGTTCATGAGTCAGGTTCCAGAAACTGCTTTTTCAAGGTAGTGGGAGAATTACAGTGCATTATGAGAAAATGGAAAAAGGAATCAATTGTGTATCCATTTGTTGGTATATATTTTACCTGTTTGCCCTTTTAAGGTCATTAACAAATTCTGCAGACTGCTGATGTCTGATTTCACTGCTCTTTGTGAGCCTCTCCAAAGCACTCACTAATTCTTGCACTCTGGCTTTCAGTTTCTTCTCCCTTGATCATGAAAAAAGAAAAAAAGGGGAAAAAATATTTTCAAAACAGAAATAACGCCAGCTTGTAAGTGCTTGGATAGCTGTCCTTTGCTGGGCTGACAGGCTGGAAATACTTCCCTTGGTAGTACAGATTGAATTTTTTATAACATTGACCACTTCAGAATCTAGGATAAGAGATGCAGGATACAAAAAGGAACTCTAGTGGGTCATGGTCTTGTATGTATTAAATCACACTAATCTATACAAATGTAGGAATATTTGGCATGTGCGATGTACATGCCTTGAATGAGACAGCAAAGAAAACTACCAAGGAAATAAAACATCATGGCAATCACATACAAATCTTAATTCAAAATAGCATACTAGGATTACTACTAAAGATGATTTCATAAACAAATTTCTTTTTGTTTTAAAATCACTATATAAGCATAGAATAGTTTGGGTTGGAAGGGACCCTTAAAGGTCATCTAGTTCAAACCCCTTCTGCAATGAGCAAGGACATCTTTAACTAGATAAGGTTGCTCAGAGTACCTCCCACCTGAACTTGGCTATTTTCAGGGATGACACATCTACACTTCTCTGAGCAACCTCTTCCACTGTCTCACTAGCCTTGGAGCAATTCCATTCATTTAAGTTACTGTCTGAAATTGACTTGAATAATTTATACTAGTATGTATTGCAGAAAAGAAGAAGAGTGGAGTACAGAGAGGAAAGGGCAAGCACAAGAAATACAGAAGAGAGAACACAGCCATTTTCTTCTTTGAGGTACTTCTTTTTTAATTTTGATTAAGTCATAGTAGTGAGGTTTAAAATGCTGATATAGTTACCAACACTTACCTACCAATTATTAAACAAAACCTAATTACATGGAACGTGCCAAAAGGCAAAACTACTTTTACATTACAGGTATCACTGTAAGAGAAAGTGAACAAGGCAGAAAGTCTGGGAAGAATTAAGCATTATGGCTTGGAGTTTAAGCTGACATTAAAAAGCAATTCCCAGTGCAGGCAAGCATGTGGCATGAGGCAGATGCTTCCTTCCAAGGAAGTCCCTGATGCAGAGTAGATGGCTGTCATCAGCCTGCTCTCATACAGATGTAAGACTGTCCCATTCTTGTGCAAGAATGGCATCAGGAGCCTTTCTCCATGACCCATCCTCACTGAACAGACAGACCAGGAAGAAAAATACCAGAAATTAAAAAAAAAAAAAAAAAAAAAAAAAAAAAAAAAAGGGAAAAAAAAGGAAGAAAAAAAAATTACATGGTCCTAGGATAAACTGGGACAAACTTGGATTTTGCAGTCTTGAACCTTGGAGTTGAGAACTGTCAATATATAGAGATGTCAACTGTCAATATGTAGAGATGTCTATCTGTGCCTTGCTGCCTAGAACAGCCTTGCATTGATTTGCTTGTCCCTCCTGGTTTTGTAGTGGTGCTGCTGAATAAACAAGATTTCACCTCAATAACAAGATGACCATTGGCTCCCAACAAAGCCGCCACAGGAATGCATATCCTAAAGTTAGTGAAACCTTCCCCAGCAATCCACAGATCACATGGATGCTCACCAGCCTGCAGTTATGAGGCTGGCCTGGCAATGGCAGCGTTTTCTAACAAAAGACAAGGACAGCACATGTGGCACATTTCACTGTGCCTGGCCTCAGCAACAGAAGGGCTTTCAGAAAGCCAGTTGGGGAAATATTCCAAGTTAGCAGTTTATCCCACCACACTGCTGGTTTACTGGCCAAATTAAAAAGGGCCCCTTGTTGATGAAGAATCATTGATATTCTTTATGTGTCCCTTCACTGAAATAACATACTGTCAGTTTGCAGATTATGTGATCTTTAGCAATTGAAAGTTCACTGTCATCCACCCTTTAAGCAGACAGAAAGACTCACCATAGTCTAAGGTCAAAATGTGCATTTTGCAAAGAATAGGGGGGGAGGGGGGATCCAGTTTTTACTTGCATAGAAGAAAAACAAGAAGAGATTAGACCTGGGCAGGGGGTTGGAACTGGATGATTTTTGAAGTCCCTTTCAATCTAAACCATTCCATGATTCTATAGGGCAGACCTGTTATCTAATATGTGTGTGACACTAATGATAGGATGGGATAGAGTAGGGTAAATCTGATGCTTGTTGGGACATCACAGCCAGAGGCTCTGGTGAAGGCTCAGTAGCACTGTGCCCAGCCCTTGTGACCCAGCATGAAGACGAAGTCCAGTGGAATAAATATTCACAGTATTTAGATGGGGAGAGAAACCAGAATCACATGAGGCTGATTTAACATTATGTGCAAGATAAGGTATAGTTGTGGAAACGGTGCACACAGTCCTGTGGAAAAGCTAAGTTAGAACTTAATCTGACCAATTCTGTTAAGGATAATAAAAAGGATTTTTATAAATACATTAATAACAAAAGGAGGCCCAGGGAAAATCTCCATTTCTTATTTGAAGAGGGGAACATAGTAATGGAATACAAGGGAAAGATTGAGGTACTTAACAGCTTCTTTGTCTCAGTCTTAAACAAAAGATTGGATACCTTTAAGGGAACTGGGCTCCTGGGTTCATAGACAGGATGGAGATCAGAATATCTCTCCTGTAATCCATGAGGATGTCATTAATGACCTGCCGTGCCACTCAGATCCTAACAAGTCAATAGGTCCATATTCAACTTAGGGTTCTTAGGGAACTGACACAAGAGCTGGTTAAGCTGCTCTCCATTTATCACTGGTTCTGGCTAACTGGGGAGGTCCCAGATGACTGGACATTGGCCAATGTGATGCCCATCCACAACAAGGGCTGAAAGGAGGAGCTGGAGAACTACATGCCTGTCAGCCCAACCTCAGTGCCTGGAAAGGTCATGAAGCAGCTCATCCTGAGTGCCATGACATGGAATGTACAAGACAACCAGGGGATCAGACCCTGCCAACATGGGTTTAGGAAGCAAAGGCCTTGCCTAACCAATCTGATCTCATTCTATGATGGGGTGACCTGCCTGACAGATGAGGGGAGGGCTGTGGATGTGGTCTACCTAGAGTTCGATAAAGCCTTTGACACGGTTGTTCCGGGACACTCTAAATTCCTTTCTTGTCCCCCCACCACAGGATTGAATGGGGAGGTGAAGGCAGACCGAAAACTGTTTCCCCCCTGCCAGTTGCAGGCTTGAAGGGGGAACAGGAGAAGGCACATTTCCACACATGTGCTGACCTGTGTGGAAGTCTGTACTGGAATCAGGCTGCTGGTTGGCTGGGTTTTTGTGCCCAGTATAAACTGGCAAATGGACACTTTGTCTAGAAAAGCATAAATAGAGCAAGAGAGAAGGTGCAAGGGGGTTCCTATCTTGAAAGAGTTTCCACCTTGACAGAGTTCTTGACAGGACAGGTACCTGACATGACAGAATTCCTGTTTTGGACTGTCCCGGCTTTTTAATGGGTCCTACCTTTTGGACAGCTCTTGGTTTTACACTGGGTGGTTCTCCCCACTTTTGCACCATTCTGTGCAAACTGGCAAGTTTGTCAAGTCCTGGGGTCCATTTGAGAGCTGCCAGTGGCAGCTGAACCCAGCTGCTCTCACACCATATCACAGCCAATTTGCTGGCTGCCATTCCAAACTGGGGAGATCCTAGCAGTTTGGTTCTCTCCTGCTGCTGAGGCAGTGAGTGTTGCTTCCATGAATCCCTGTCTTGTGGAAGCCATGTCTCAAGACATTTATGAGTTTAGCGGCTTTGCCACTCACCCTGGGCTTTTGCTGTGTGGATCCAGACTATTGGGTATTCCTTGCAGCTTCAGAAGGCAGTCAAGCAGCAGAGAAATCCAGCAAGTGATCATTGCCAAATACCTATCTCACCTCTATGAGTAAAGCTGGCTGTTCCCTTAATTCTCTGCTCAGCCTGATTGATAGTGGGGTAAAGCTGTTTATAGTTTAGTGGGGTTAAGTTTATCGCTTAGCCTTTTCCATTTCCTGACTTCCTAAACCTCTAAATTTGTCCATAACATCATTTGAAGAATTCCCAATCAAATTAGAACCTGTAAATAAACCTAAATGAGTTTTGTATGTAGTTTGGGGGTGGGGTTTTCAGGAAAATAAAATAGTTCTATTTTTATAATTCCTTACTCAGCCACATTAATTCCCTGCCTCCACAACAACAGGCTCCCACAGCATCTTCCTGGAAAAGCTGTCAGCCCATGGCTTGGACAGGTGCACTCTTTGCCGGATTAAAAACTGTCTGGATGACCAGGCACAGGGAGTGGTTGCAAATGGTGCCGCATTCAGTTGGTGTCTAGTGACCAGTGATGTCCCCCAGGGATCAGTATCAGGCCCAGTTCTATTCACTATCTTTATCCATGAGCTGGATGAGGTCATTGATTCTACTCTTAGTAAATTTGTGGATGACACCAAGTTGAGGGGGAGTGTCGATCTGCTGGAGGGTAGGAAGACACTTCAAAAAGACCTGGACAGGCTGGGCTGATGGCCTGAGGCCTGTGGTTCTGAGGTTTAACAAAGCCAAGTACAGGGTCCTACACTTTGTCCTCAATAACCCCATGCAGTGCTACAGATGGGGGGATAAGCAGCTGGAGAGTGGCCTGGCAGAGAGGGACCTGGGAGTGCTGGTTGACAGCCGGCTGAGCATGAGCCAGCAGCATGCCCAAGTGGCACAGAAGGCCAATGGCATCTTGGCTCGTATCAGGAATAGTGTGGCCAGCAGCACTAGGGATGAAATTCTGCCCCTGTACTTGGCACTGGTGAGGCCTCACCTTGAGTACTGTGTGCAGTTCTGGACCCCTCACTTCCATGAAAATATTGAGGTGCTGGAGTGGATCCAGAGGAGAATGATGAGACTAATGAAGAGACTAGAGGGAAAATCTTATAAGGAGAGGCTAAGAAAGCTGGGGTTGTTTAGCTTGGAGGAGACTCAGGGGAGACCTTATCACACTCTACTACTACCTGAAGGAAAGTTGTAGTAAGGTGGGTGTTGGGCTCTTCTCCCAGTCAATTTGTGACAAGATGAGAGGGCATGGCCTGAAGCTGCACCAGGGGAGATTTAGATTGGATTTTAGGAAGCACTTCATCACAGAAAGGGTAATTAGACATTGGAATGGACTGCCCAGGGAGGTAGTGGAATTGCCATTCCTGAAAGTGTTTAAGGGAAGACTGGATGTGGCACCTAGTGAGATGTTCTTGTCAACATAGCAGTGTTAGGTCATAGGTTAGACTTGATGATCTCAGAGGTCTATTCCAGCCTCACTAATTCTGTGATTCTGTGATACTGTGAAAGAACCCTGCAGGGCCACAGATTTATTGACACTGAAGTCCTTAACACGCCTGCTGTAACAAAAGCTGCATGGAAAAGAAACATAGTGGAAAGATTTAGATAATCTTGTTATGCATGCTAAAGTTAAGTTGCTGTGGTGACTGTTACTTGATAAAACTATTACATCACCTTTCCTCTGTTTTTGCACTTATGCCTTGCAACAGAGTCATGTTCAGTCCAAACTCTGCTAAACATCAAGAGGTATGTCTTTACATTTGGCCTGTAACATCCTTGTCTTTCTGCTTGCCAATGATACAAAGTCATCAGAATGGTAAGCACCCTGAGCCTCCACAGGCTAGTTAAACAATTTTTAGAGGGTAGTTCCATGACCTTCTAGTGAAACAGGTAACAGTGGCTAGTCCTTAAAATCTGTAGATGCCCCAAATTGACATTAATGCCAGTAAAACATACAAACTGACAAGATCCTTACAATTCTTTTGGCTTTTCTTTATGTCTTGAAGTCAGTGAAAACAGCACTTACTAGTGTCTACTCCCACTTTAAGGGAAAGCAATGGAGGGTTTGATTCCATGTGTTGAAATGTCCCAAGAACTGTCAAGAACTTTCTGCTAACATCCAGCTTATACCTCCCCCGGCACAACTTGAGACTGGGTCCCCATGTTCTGTTGCTGGTTGCCTGACAGAAGAGACCAACCCCCACCTGGCTACAAACTACTTTCAGGTAGTTGTAGACAGCAATGAGGTCACCCCTGAGCCTCCTCTTCTCCAGGCCAAACAACCCCAGCTCCCTCATCCTTTCCTCATAGGGCTTGTGTTCCAGGCTTCTCACCAGCTTCATCACCCTTCTCTGGACACGTTCCAGTATCTGATATCTCTCTTTAATTGAAGAGCCCAGAACTGGACACAGGACTCAAGGTGTGGCCTGACCAGTGCTGAGTACAGGGGAAGAATAACCTCCCTTGTCCTACTGGCCACACTGTTCCTCATACAGGCCAGGATGCCATTGGCTCTCCTGGCCACCTGAGCACACTTCTGGCTCATGTTCAGCTTACTATCTACCAGTACCCCCAGGTCCCTTTCTTCCTGGCTGCTTTCCAGCCACTCTGTCCCCAGCCTGTAGCGCTGCTTGGGATTGTCGTGTCCAAAGTGCAGAACCCTGCACTTGCCTTGTTGAATCTCATCCCATTGGCCTCTGCCCACCCATCCAGCCTGTCAAGGTCCCTCTGAAGGGCTCTCCTACCCTCCAAGAGATCCACACCTGCTCCTAGCTTGGTGTCATCTGCAAACATACTGATGCTGGACTCAATATCAATAAAGATATTGAACAGGACTCATCCCAGCAGTGATCCTTGGGGAGGAAGCTGATTTTGCCTCTTGCGTAGAATTTACCCAACCAACTCCCCATCTTGAGGGAGCACAAGCTATTGCCCCTCTTCCCTGGAGTCAAGAGCAACCACAGCTCTTGCCAAATGTGAAGCAGAAGAGGAATAATGAGGTCTTCCTATATCAAGAGGTAAGAAAGTTTCCCACAGATAGACAAAGGAGCTGGGCTTTGAGGACCTGATTATATTACATCTTGCCATAAACATCAGGGAGCACTGCCTGCCATGAGCAGACCCCTTCAAATTCTGTCTCCTCTGTCAGAGCAGCATCTTTACCTTCAGTTCAGCATTGCTCTGAGCTCCACATACATAGAACCCTAATGCAGCAGCCAGGCAGCCAGCCTAGGGGGAAAGAGGCCAAGGTTTCCTGGTGTAGGTAATCATGAAGGCTAACTCCCAGTCTTGTGGCATTTGGGGAAGGGAGGGAGGAGATGCACCTTCTGTATGGCCTCCAGCTTTCTGTATGGTCCCCACTTTGAAGCTGTGATACACACTTTCCACCACACACTTTCCTTCCAGGCAATTTCCTAATATTCTCCTGTTGTTTTAAGCTTGATGTGTTCCCTCACTCCTCTCTCCACTTCCAGTTCTACCTGAACAGGGTGACACGATTGTTTTTTCTAGGCATTTGACTCCTTCTCACAGGAGATAACAGTTGGACATTTAAAAGGAATGCACTAATTCTCTTTTCATCAGCAGCTTAAACTAACATGTCAAATTGTTATCCAATTCCCAGGCCAGTTTGAATGCATGCCTGCCTCACTGATCTGCGTTGGCCTTCTAAGGAAAACAACTAACATAGAGAAGAAATTTTTAAAGAGGCAACAAAGGAGTCTTAAAAATTGCCATTTTTGAATGCCACATCTTTGGGTCTTACATCCTCAGGCACCAGTGGGCTGGAAAAGACCCATGCTGCCTCCTACTCTTGCAAAACTAGTCTTTTCTGATCACAGAGAATATGCAGAATGCTTTTAAAAAGATTTTTCTTGTGTAAGACACTGTACTGTTTTTAAAAGGATTTTCAGATGCTTAGAACTAATTTAAAAAACAGTCAGAACCATGGGCATGTGTTACATCACCAGCAGTGGGGAGACAGTAAAAGTGTGGTCCAGGAAATAACAGATTTGCAGCAAAAAGGGAGCAGAGACCAGGAAGGATTCAGCAGTGTGCCTGCCACACTTGCTGCTCACACCTCCCACTGAATTTTGCCAGCCCAACCTGGAAGCTCTTCAGACCTAGAGTCATTTGGAAATCCCTGTGATGATTACATTCAAGTGCACAGAAGCTCAATGGTTCAAATTCCCACACAGTGCTATGGAGAACTACCTATTACATGTCAAAAATAGAGAAAAAGATAAAATAAATTTATCTGTGATGCATATAGAAAAAAAGCTACCCACAGTGCTTTTGAGAAATCAGCCCTTTAAATCACCAGTAATCATTTCTCTTCTGGTAAGAAGATTTGTCTATCGGGAATCTTTGGAGGGGGTAGGAGGTTGAGTGTTTCCAGACACAGGCTATGCCTCCTGAATGCTTGGGCAGTCAAGGGAAGACTGGTCAGTGATAAAGAATCACAGAATCAACCATGTTAGAAGAGACCTGCAAGATCACCCAGTCCAACCTATCACCCAGCCCTAGACTATGGCCCTACGTGCCTCCTCCAGTATTTTTTTTAACACTTCCAGGGACAGTGACTCCACTACCTTCCTGGGCAGCTCATTCCAATGGCAGAGAAAATAGAGATGCCTCAAATTTTCAATTACTACAATCCATGCAAGTCTCTGGCTTTCAAATGCTTCACAGCTGTGTATCATCACTTAAAGGATATGATAATGAGAAAACAGAAATAAACTAACATAATTGAGAAAAAACAGCTGATGATGCTAGTACTTTTTAGCTTAGCAGTGGTTAACACATTGCAGTAAACTTAGTCCATATGCTAGGTAAACTTCCTACTGACTTTCAGAGAGACTTCAGTATAAGGACACTAAGCATTCAGCCTAATTTGGCTGGTACACTGATTAGGGAGAAAAATATCCTGTCCACACAGCCTTTGGGAATTGTGCTTGAGTTCCACTGGCAGTAGCAGTCACATTTGGTACAGCTGTATTTCCATTACATAGATAATCTTCACTCCAGAATACAAGTACAGTTTAATGTTATTATTTTTCCTCCCCAATTCTGCCTGACAAACTATACTTGCTAGGCCCCTGTCTGGAAATCCATGACAATCAGTTTAAGGCTTAAAGCAAAGTTTTTTATTCTGTGTTGTCAGCAAACCTCATTTTGTGACTGCAGAATTTAATCACAGAGTTTTGCTTTCTGCATCAAGCAAACTACATAGTCAGCAGTTTCGAGACTGTTAGGCAAATGGTATGAGATACATTGATTCGCAGTGGTAAAGATCATACATTTTCACATAATGCCTTTAAGGCTTAAGTGTTCCTAGGCACACAAGCTGTGCCTATGGAAAAAGCACTTCAGGAATGAAAAGCCATAGCTGTTTAAGAGGACATTCTACCATTAAAGAAAAGAGGGTGAAGAAAACAGAAAAGCAAAACACATTCTCCTGGTAAAAATCTTAGTAGGATTTTGAACAGGCTCTAAATACAATAACAAGATTACATATTAGATATGCATGTGGAAGAAATATTGAAATAACTATCAAAACAGTTAATAAGTTTATCACAAAGTTTATCACACAGCTGGTGCAGCAGAAACTGCTGCACAAACAAATACCTAGTTAATGTATAACTGTATTGAAAGCTTTGGCTTAAAATCTGGATGTTGATAAAAGCAGTTTGTCAAGACATCAATTTTCTCTGCCATTGGAAAGCTAATCACACATCAGCACCATCTGTAATTGAACTGTGGCTCTATTTACATACTCAGGAGATGAAATACAGCATATGAGTCATCAAAATCTCCACAATTCCCTCCACTCCCATGACTCAAATTCAAGTTCAACTCTGTGACCAAGCTTCTTAACCAAAGATCACACTCCAAACCCTGTCTTCAATAAAGGCATTCTACATGCCATCAAGCAAGCTATGCCATATATTCTTGCCTGAATATGGATATTCATGACATTCTGAGGGTTTCTTAGGTATACAGTTAATCTGAGTTTTAGAGAAGCTTAAAGAGAATGGAGCTGAGCACCATGGGAAGACTTACGTCAGCTGAAGAACAACAGTAAAAGAGAGGGAGAATTTAAAAGAACTTTGATCCTTTTCCCTCTCACAGGAAAAACCTGTGATCATTCTTAAAATCACTCAAAAGTAAGAGTGAAGACTCAGAACTAAACTTCACCCAGGACCTATGGCACAGTTGATGTTTCTGGTGAATGAAGATGCTTACCGCCTGAGTGTGTTTGTCAGTTCAGCAGTCAGTTCACTCTCATATGGTCTCAGCTCAGCTAGTGTTAATGGTGGTGCTGTTCCATCACTGCATTCCTGACAAATGAGGAAAGGCCATCTTAATTTCAATTTACTTACCATCTTAATGGAAAAACTCAGCAAACCTTAGTTTACAGCTACATTTAAAATGGAAGTGAAATAAAAATCACAATGTCACAATAACATGGCAGTGTATCAACATACACTTGGACTAACGGATTAACAACCACAGCTCACTGATTTGCAGAACTCTGCTATAGTATGTGTAACTGCAGGTGCCTTATATTGCTTTTAACACCACACCCAAAACAAGCAGGACTGGATCAAATGATTTAGATGATTCTTTTCCAGAAACTAGCAAGACAGATATGGCTAGGGTGTAGCTATGTCTACATATTCTGAGCTTTCTGGAAGACACAGCACTAAAATAACATGACCATAGTTTTTCCAGGTATCACTATCTCTTTGTGCAAATTGTTAATGTGAATGTAGAATTTTATTTATTCTGCATTATAGCAAGAAGGGAAATGTCTTAATTTTCAAATAATTACAAATTGTCTTGGAAAAAGACACTGTCATTACAATGCTGTAAATGTTTCATAGAATTTTTCATTTTTTATATTCGTAGTAAGGGAAGAATGATGTTTTGCTTAGACTCATTTCAACTGTTTCCAGTGAGGACCAACAGGCAAGACACAACATGTTCAACCACAGTAACTTGTACATTTGTCAAGAATGGCTTTGTTGTCCTCCTCCACAAAATGACCTTATTTTAGCCCAGGTTTTACAGTAATTCTGCAAAGTCCTTATAAGTTGAAGCATGCAAAGAACCAGCTAAGCAGTGGAGAAAGGAGAAGAAGAAATACACATAGAAGAAGTAAAAGAATGATTAACATGGTGAAGTTTGCTATTGGGAGAGCTATAATAAATCAGGTTTATACTTATTTTGGAAACTTGTTGGACTCCTGACCTTGCTCAGTTTGTCTTTGCTTCCGCTGCTGGCTGAACTGAGAGACCTCATTCTTTGCTCTTTTTGTTCTTCCATTTCAGATTTCAAGTGCTCAATATGGATGAGGTAGGCCTGCTCCTGGGCCTCTCTAGTACTCAGTTTTAATTCCAATGCCTTCTTCTCTTTCTCTAGCAGGTATAGCTGTGCCTTGAGTTCTGCCATTTCCTCCTGTTGAAGAAACACTATCATCATGATGTAGGGACTATACATCTAAGGGAAGATGAGCTTAAATAAAGTTTTGACCCCTTTACTTTCCACAGAGAACACTATCAGCATCCAGAAGGCTTCTTAGCATAGCATAGCATGTTTGTCAAAAGACCACCCATTGCAATAGAATAAATTTGAAAGACTAGGTGAGCAAACAAAGATCACACATTCCTGCCTTATAACACTCATTTGGTCAAATGAGATAGTCAAGAAGTGCAATGAGGTATGGCACCATTGGATGCCCATTTTTAATTTCCCTTCTCTAGATGGCCAAAATCCCAACTATAGTCAACTGGAGGTTGACAAAATTGCACTCACTTATATTCTTCCATTAATAGGATCCACAGAGGATGCACAATGGTACTTCATTAAAGGAAACTCAACCCTGAGAACAAGCTCTTGTATATTAGTTCTTCTGCCACTCTGATATTCAGGACCTAACACAATCACTGCTATTTAGAGACAGAACTCTCCTTTAACATCTACTCTGACAGTAGCTAGACGTAAGTGTAAGAACAAGGTATGGGTGCAGTGCCTTCTCGTTCAGCACTTGCTCCCAGTCTCCCAGTAAAAGCAGCTAATGGGTATCCTGAACCTCTCTGAATTTAACACTTCAGAAAGGCTTCTTCAACAAAATGCCAATTTAGTTTCTGAACTAAGTATCCACAAAACATTTAGAGAGAACAGACCTAATACGTGATTTAGATTATATGTTAAAAAATTACCATAAAATAAACAAAAGACTGTCAAAACAAACTAAGAATTTATGCATAATTATGTTCTCACTGTTGAGCTCATCATGCCTAGGTCACTTCATGACAGAGTTCATGCAGCCATTTTCTGTATTACAGTTGAGTTCTAGACTTATTCACTAATAAAAATGTCAGAAGGATAGGAGTTTCTTGTCTTATGTCCACTCCAGGAAGAAAATACTATTTATAATTAACACAAAAACAAAAACAAAAACCCAACATATTCTAGTCATGAAAATACCAGAAGCTACCTTACCTTAACCTTCAAAAGTAATCCATTTAAAACAAAGGTTATACAAACAAATCTTGGTAGATATTTAGATCGATTTCTTCTGTAGAGGAGAATCTACATTCCTGCCAAAAATTACTGTCTGAATTAAGTGTAAGCAGAGCACACAGGTGTAGCACAGTTACAACCAGCATGTAGTAATCACAGGTACTCATTGGCTTTTTTAGAATCATACCAACTATACAAAAATAAAATCCATAGCCTAAAAACCCCAGGGCTTGGAAGGTTTGTATGAGCGTTCAATTGATTAATTAATCTACTTGTTCGCAAACTGAAGGTTAAAAGCACAGTTTCATTCAATATGGTTTACAGAAATGTAGTTGTTAGGCAAATATAACATTAGTTTCCTTTGTCACTAGTAAAAATGGAAATAATAAGTAATGATGGAGAAACATTTATGTAGGTGTTGAGCTGGATTTTCTGGTATACTTAAGTGTATGTGTTTACCTTTTTAAATCTCTGTTTTAAACCTATACTCTACTTAGCCTACTTAGCAAAGGCTGGGAAGTAATTTGATCAGAGTACTTCGGCACTTATGTGAACAGATGATGCTCTCAACAGAAAGTTATCTATGTGGGCCAGTCATGACAAGATCAATCCAGGCTGGAAGTTGAAGCTATGCAAATTCAGCCTAGAAATAAGGGACATTTACTTCCTGAAAGAAAAAGTTGAATTTGACCACTGTAACAATGAATCTCTGGAACTGACTTTCTCCATCACTTAGAAGTTTTAACTTAAAGATTGAATGTTTGTACTAGCTCAGAACATATCTGAAGATCAGCAGTCACCTTCCTTATTTATGAGGACAGCAAGCTTAGATCATCACATAGTTTGCATCTTGTGCCAGAAGATATATCATAGACTCCAAAAAAAAACCCTGTCATGTGTTACAGTTTTCCCATGTCAAGACCATGTGACTCTAAAGCAGAGAATCAAAGAGAAAGGGGAAAAGAACTGCCAGCCATTGTCTTACAGATACTCCTAGGGAAGGATCAGAAAGGAATGGAAAGACTGAAGTCAAAAATGAAGACTACAACTGAGGATTCTGGTATGGACACATAAAATCTATGAGGCAGGACTGCTAGAGTAGCATCTCATGAGGGAAAATTTAAGTAGCTCAGGTTTACCTAGAGAGTTAATTAGCCTCTAACTAAACAGCAATTTTTTCCATGAAAATGTTTTCCAAGGATAGTTTCTAAATTTCACTTCAAAGACCTTCTAATATTTATTATATTTTTTTCTTTTCTTTTCCAGTTCCAGGATGCTGGTGAAATATTTTACAGTTTAACCTATCTGCTTCTTCAGAGGGAGCAGGGAGTAAGTGGTCACTCTTCCTGTTGACTGAAGAAGACTTATACAATTCAAGCAAACTCACAAGGTTCAAGCACCAAATGTAGCAGTTATTTCAGGACTAACCAATTTAATATTGAAGAATATTTTGTACTTATAGTCACACAGTAATTGTGAATTTTGGCAAAAGCTTGAATAACAAACACTTCTGATTCAATATAATCAGAAACACCACAGCATCCCTAAATTAAAATTCATGTTGGATGTGGTCAAGTCAGAAGAATAAAACAGCAAGGACTCTTACATGGCATAAACTTCTAAAAGGCATTAGAATCCAGGAAGATCATGGTACATGAAGTGGAATATACCAGCCTTCAGAAGTAAATAAATATCAGAGCAGATAAAAGCGATGCTCTAGTTAATTGTATTTAACTGCATACAACTAAAAGAGAACAAAATGCTATAACAAAGATTGATATCAGGATCCTTAATGTTTTCTATGGTCTGATATCAGAGCACATTACAAGCAATACTACTACCATCTTCACACAAAAGAGGAAAAATAATCAGTGTAGAAAGCTGAGTCTTCTTATCTAGATTAAATCCTTTGAAATGCAGAAAGGCTGTAAACCAAAAAATAATTTACACTCATCAGAAGTAATCTTCTTGCTAACTGGGGCACAACAACATGCAGATCTGAAGACCAATCATGGATATAATTAAGGTAGCACATTCTCTTGGGATCAAAGCATACAGACTGTATCTGTGCCTTTTGTAGTGCTTTCTGCACTGAAGAAGGGGAAGATTTATCAGTTTCTGTAGAAGGAGAACACTTAAGCAACAAATCCATTCCCAGCTTTGGCAAACTTGTATTTTTCACTATATCCCATTCACAAACTTAGGGGTTTCCTGCAGTTGTGAATTCCAGGAAAATACAGAAAATTATAGCAACTAAAAGTATTGTCAGTTTCTTCATACCAGAAAAGACTTAAGGTATGTAAAATACATGTCCATTCCAGTATTCACTACACACAAACCAACCAAGAAGAAGAAAGATTTCTGCAGTGAAAATCTGCATTAAGTCAAACCAGAAGTTATGAATGGAAATCATACAGCAAAATCAAGTCAGATGATTATTTACAAAAGGATCACCAGCGCTGAAAACTCTGCCAGGAACTACGATATGCAACTGCTGGTGCTCCTGCCAGGTCAGGGAATGCAAGGGGGAAAGCAAGGGCACTAATCATGAAATCTAGATCTGCAGTTTGCCTTTACCTGTCAATTTAGAGGGAATATTTGGACAAAAAAGAAAAGAGGTTGTGGTATCTGAAATATACTTCTAATTACCTACAAATATCTTCCAGTACATCTTGTGTGCTTTAATTGTGACAAATATGTTGGTGCCAGCCACAATATATTCTAATTAATGTATTCTAACTTTAAATTTTCTAACTGGCAATCTATTTTTCTGAGCTGCAAATATTGAACACATTATTGTATTTGTCATCATAAAATAGCAGCATCACCAAGAACCTATTTGCCATTACTAAGCTACCAGTTAGCCAGAAGTAGCATATCTGATAAAGATTCTACAGCTGTAGGATTACATGACTATTAAGATTTGCTGTCCCACATGGCACAATCATCTAACATATCCATATCTGCCATTAAGTTGACTAAATTTTGACTTGCTGACATGAAGAAATGAAACTTATTTAAACTGAACCAAAACCAGACAATTTCTAAACACAGACATGCATTAGTAGTGTCTTTAATATGCTTCTGTATCTTAGTTTACCTCTCCCAAAGCCAACACAGTGGCCAGATTTAAAATTATGTAAGCTGGTCATTAAAGGACAGTTTTTCTAAAGCACATCTTTAGAATTGGACACATAAACGATGCCTGAGGAACCAGAGTTTTGTCTGAAAACCTGTTACCTACTACATAACACATTCTGTGCTTGGGCTCTGATCCAAACTACAGACTGTAACATGGTGCCTAGAACAGCTCTGGACTTGTGACCAGCCATTGGAGAGCATCAGGGATGACAGCTTCTGACAGACTGTTCTTTCTCCCATGGCAGTATTAAAAGGAGAATTCATTCTGCTTCAGTTCACAAATATTTAAGATGCACATTTGCAACCCTGTAAGCAAAATAATGAACTGCCTCTTGGGAAGTGCTGTATCATGATTTTTGGTCACTCTCATGCAACTTAGATGCCATTACCTCTTAGAGAGAGCATCTGGTTTGTCAAGAAAAGCATTCCAATTTTAGAACCCCAGGTGAAGTCTTCATCTAATTCCAAATATACGTAACTTGTCACTGTTAAAGCACTGCCCTCTATCCCTCTGCCTACTGGATTTTCAGCCCTGATTATTTGTTCAATAAAGATATCCTTTACTACACAGTGATCATAACAAAGTCCTCCACGTGTGTGATTGATCACATTTTGCAGCACATGAGCACTGTCAGCAGTGCAGTTAAGTCTGCTGGATATAAATAAAATACCTTCATTGCCATAAGTTCTTGCATCAAGACTGCATTTTCCAGGTCTAGCCTCTGGCTGTCTCCACGAGGTTTAATATCATAACTAAGGGGATCAATGTGGATGCTCTCCAGCTCCAGCATTGTCAGTTTTACTGCTGCCCTGTCATTTTTCAACTGCTGGATATAATCCTTCAGCCGCTGCTCATCCTCTTTAGTAAATTCTGTGTCACAGCTGCTTGCAGTCGAGCTGGTAGTACTGGAAAGAGAAAGAATGACATTTAAAAATGTATGAAAAAAAATCTACACTTTAACATCAAACACATCTTACCTAAAAGTTCAGAGAGAGGACACTCATGTGTGGGCTGAATGTTGCAATGTTCACAAGATGCAGAAGAGTGTGACAAATCCAGAAAAGAAATTAATTCTCTAAGCTGCATGAGAAAATTGAACCATGTGACAAAGTCTCTCCAAACCAACAGTAAGCTTCTTCCTGTGCTCAGTCACTGAATTTTCATGTTCTTTGTGAAGAGGCATTTGCTAAGGAAAAATAATCAGTTCAGACCTCATTTGTCTCTGGTCACGGCAAGACCAGTTACCACCTCGGGTAATTTTAGAGGGTGTTTGTAGGAATCAACTTGAGCAGAATTTTACCAGCAGAAGTCAGGCATGTTTCAGTTCATGTTAAAGTGTATTCCTTAGTATACTGACATTCCTTCACGGAAAGAAGGTTTTAAAATCAAGTTAGCACGATTTTTAATAAAAAGTCATAATCAGACTTGGCAGAACTACCTACAAGCACAAAATAAATGTGGGGGACCATTAGTCTGCCTCATGAATATCACAGATATTGCAGAAAGGGAGAACTAATGTCTTAGAACAAGGATGACTCAGTGCTACTTACCCACCTACACACATGCCACCAATGCAGGGGGCTGAGATTGATACAGCCGTTGCAGTCCAGGGCTGAATACAGTTGCAAACACACAAAAAGGAAAAAAAAAAAGTCATGTTGTTTCTATAACCTCAGTCAAAGCTGCTTGCTGTCTTCTGAGGTCCTGTAATCAGCTGCTCGGTGAGGGATAAGTTATCCATTATCTCTGCTTGTCTGGAATGCTAGATGATCTCAGAGGAATAAATCACTTTCTGTATCAAATTGCACTGCTGTTGAACATTTTTTAGGATGAAAAAAGCCCCACCCGCTACATGCTGTGACTCAAGATGATGTTCTGAAATATATTTGCATATGAAAACCAGGAAGCCTTTAAAGACAGGCTTAATTTTTCTCTCTCTGTTGGTTCCACTTCAGCTAAAGCTACATTGATTTTTAGGTGCCTAAAATAATTGCTAATCTTTTCTACAAACTACAAGCATGCAGCATTGGAGGAGATAAGAATTGGCAGTTCTGCAAAGATCTCTCATGAAATATTGCACTACAGATCTTTACTACAGTTCTGTTCATTTTCCACTATTCCTTCCCGTGTCATATTTACAAGTGTAAACTGGTCTTTGCTTTTGTTGTCATTGATTTCCATCTACAATGAAGTCAGACACCTACTACTTACATCATATAGAAACCAGTTTGTTTCAGAATGAAACAAATTTTTGTTCATACTTAGTTCTTCAATAGATAATCTTAAAGATGTTCTCAGAAGTAGATACTGATATAAAAATTACAGGGTTAGACAATGTGAGAAATACTTAATTGTGTACTTAAGTAATGTTATGAATTTTCTTAGCACCCAAAGATAGCAACTGCACATCTTTTCTGTATTAAACAGAAAACATTTGCTGTTGGAGGAAGAACATCTTTTAAAGGCTACAAAGGCTTCAAGTCTTTGGACACAAACAGCTCATCTCAGTTTTCACAAGCAAAGGAAAGAAAAACCTAGCTGTCGTGCTGGGAATGAAACCTGAGCAAAAATGTTAAATCTACTGTTGTGTCAGACTGACCTCACATTCACTGAATATTCACAGATTTTGGCCCTTAAAGACCCATGACTGTGCACATATATTTTAGGGGAGAATAGTCCAAACTGAGGAAGGCAGTCTGAGTTGTTGCCAGTGATACTCAGACTGCTTTTACTTCAGTCCTGGTTGCCTAGCTGCCTGCCTGTCTGCAGATGAGTTGGCTCTGATGAATTGCTATCAAGGTGCCTTTTTTTTTTCCTTAAAGAAG
Organism: Pogoniulus pusillus; assembly: GCF_015220805.1. Taxonomy (NCBI): domain Eukaryota; kingdom Metazoa; phylum Chordata; class Aves; order Piciformes; family Lybiidae; genus Pogoniulus; species Pogoniulus pusillus. The sequence continues at coordinate 92,101,188 of NC_087309.1, forward strand.
GTGAGGGTAGCTTAGCAAGGAAACTGCCTCAAACAGCACACAAACAAACACAGAAACTGTCTCAAACAGCACACAAACAAAGACAGAAACTGTCTCAAACAGCACGCAAAAAACCAAGAACTTTCCCTCTACCCTCACATGTTACACATTTAGGTAACAACACATCCCCACCCAAAAGACTTGGAAGCAGAAAGGGCTGCAGAGAGCTGGGAGACAAAGCCCACTTTGGACTGTTGTGAAAATGAGGCTGTGTGATGAGATACCAAAAATCCACCAGTTTCTGAACTCCCACAACACAGCTCTGGGAGTTTCCCCCTAAAGTCCCACCATAAAGCTGTCCACAGCCATAATGCTAGTCCATTGCTCTTCTGCTTAAGGGCCCACAGCTGCTGACCACATAATCCTGAATTTCAGATAGTGCTCTCACTTCTAACAGCGACCAGGACAAAAGAAAACAGACTGCATATGTAATACCATGCACCCAGCCAAAAAACACATTAAATTTTTGCAAATGATGCACAATTTCTAAATTCTCAAACATGTAGGTAAGAATAGAGAAGGGATCACAATTTCATTACACCTGGAGGGAATACAGCATTAACCTGCTCATTTTCTCTGCTGTAGTATATAGTACAAGCAACAAGAAATCTTATCACTTACTTCATCCCTTGAGTCTTTTACAATGATATCGTGCTGAATAATGTTAAATTAAGTTTTGTGTACAGCCTGTGGAAAATATGCAGGCTGGTGTATGTTATGGAACGGAGTTTAGGGGAGTTTTGGGGAATAACATACGAGGTCGACTTATAAAAAAGAAAGTTTAAATGATTTATTACTAAACACTAGAAATCCCCTTCCCCAAACTTATTTATAACTATCCCACGTAAGTTCTTGGTTCGCGGTTGCAGATTAAAATACAGAATGGTAAAAATGAAGAGAGTCTGAGATTTTAAGAGTGTTCATTCAAGTCTTGAGAGATTATTCAGTCTCTAAATAATGAGTTTGTCAGTTACTCACTGTCCAAATGCAGTTCAGAAGAGTTTCAGAGCATTATGAATTTCAGGCGTGTTGTCCAAGCCTCTGCGATTCTGGGCTGAGCTGAGCGCTGGCTTTCTGAGGCTAACGAGGATCGGGTGCTGCCGAGTTCGTGCCGTCCCGAACTGGCTGTAAATTCAATGCTGCGGTGCGAATGCGTATGCAGGCAGGGTATCATTCAGAAGGAGAGCAAGAGGACGAAAGGCTCTCAATTAAGGCTAATGCAGCATTTTTATAGTGTTTAAAAGAGGTGTGTTTAGCCAGTTCAGGTGATTTTACGTTAATTTTACAGATTGGTACAAAATTATAATCAATTCATACAATTGGACAATTATTACCAAAAACAACCTGTAGGACCACCCAGGGGTCAGCCCCCATCAGATGTTCACTGGGCGATGGGAACCAAGGTCTTTGTCCCAAAACATAGCCTATGTTTACCCTTTCTGCCCCTCTGGGGGAGAAATCTTCTCAGAGGCCCTGTAGTTGCTGGGACAACAGATAGAAATATTGTTTTGATTTTGCGATAGCTTGGCCTTCATGTGAGCCACGATCCTGTGCACAAATGGGGCCTGCAAAAGGGCACTGCCACCTTCCATGACAGTGTAGTATAGCGTTCAGTTTTACTTGACATATGTGTGTTTGCATGCAAGTGTTTGTATAAAATGCAATGGATGGGTAAGAATGAGGTTTCCAGCAGTGCTTCTGTGTGAGTAACTTCTGTACAGAACAAAACTTTGTCCATAAACCCAGCTCATGTCTTAAAAAGAGAGTCAATAAATAAATAAATGTGCGATTCAGCAAATGGTGTCAGATATACCAAAGTTGATAGAACTAAAATTATGCTGTCAGAACAAAATCAGCAAAACTGGCTGAAACAACTCATTCAATCTTACACTTTAAAGAATGCATTTGACACACAGAATACATGGGCTGACCTCTTTGCATATGAGAGGCCACAATTTTCCCCACAGATGTAAGGCTGGGCTTACTAGCACTGCAACAATTATGATCCATTGTTTTCAGTCAGTGTTGCAATGTGAGAAGTCTTTTGTTTCCTTTTTAAGGTGTAATCAGTCAAACCTTATTGGTAGCATATGTTCTATAGTTAGCTTCTGCCCCTTAAAATAATTACACCTTCCAAATACACTGCAGATATATTTCTGTTTTCAAATAATGAATTGCCAACATTATTGTGCTATGGTCAGCCAAACAAATTAAGATTTTTGCCATAATTTATATTCACTTCACCAGTAACACCCCTTGTGATGTTCTTTCACTAGATTTCTTTTTTTTTTTTTTTTTTTTAATTTGCTCTCTTCTACAGTCTTTAACCACTTGTCACTAGTAGCTTACCAAGCATTTATTCTCAGTAGTATGTTCAGGGACTTGATATTCAGAATCTCATATGAAATGCCAAAGCTTAAGATGGGTCAACAATTCCATTGTAAGTCCCTATTCTACAGGATTTTGAACAGCAAGGAGAATTCTCATTTGTCAGAAGTCTCTGCAAAGGAGTTTTTGTCATTCCCACTACCTCTTTATTCAGCTGGTTTCAAAGTGCAGCAGTACATATCTGCAACTAAAATGCCTGTAGCACTAAACAAGCTATGACAAAACAACAGTCTAGCAGATTTGGAGTAAATTGGAATCTCATAATGTAAAAATGTTTTAATACCAGTGCAGCAGCCCTCAAAAGGTGGCTCACACAGCACTCATTAGTCATGTGGGCTGTACTGGGTTTGGCCTGAGCTGGGGTTAATTCTCCTCAAGGCATCTTTCCAGAGATGTGTTTTTCCAGTGCTGTAGCTGTATTAATAACACAAGTGTTTTGGCTACTGGAATCACAGAATCAACCAGATTGGAAGAGACTTCCAAGATCATCCAGTCCAACCTATCACCCAGCCCTATTCAATCAGCTACACCATGGCACTAAGTGCTTCATCCAGTCTTTTTCTGAACACTTTCAGGGATTGTGACTCCACCACCTCCCTGGGCAGCCCATTCCAATGGCAAATCACTCTCTCTGTGAGAGAGTTAAGCTGAGCACCCAGACTGTGCTTTTCCAACATTTCTCTACCCCAAGAGCTTGAGGGGACATAGCTCAGCCAGCGGATCCAAATAGGTCAAAGTGATATTCCATGACATATGAAGTCAGTTCAGATATAAGAACGAATTGAAAGAAGGAAGTTTGGGGAGAATTGTCCATGCCAGCTGTTCTCCAGAGGAACTACCACACGTGGAGTGCCCAGCTTCCCAAGACTGATCATTGTCCTGCTGATTGGAAATAGAAATTAACATGTCTCTCTGCTTTTGCTTTCACACAGTCTATCGCTTGTGCTTATTATCATTATTAAATTGCTTCTATCTTACAAATGGTTGGTGATGGTTTGAGTGTTACCCACCCCCCCCCCCCCCCCAACTTTGGAAATCACCCAGAGTAGACTCAGCTGGCTCTGGAAATTGAATGAAGCTTTATATTTACAGCTTAGCACAATACACAAGAAAATATTTACTATATATATAGTTATATACAGAAATATACAAGGTAAAAGGTAATATAGAAACACAACACCCCTACCAGAAACCTGAGTCCCCAAGAGGGCCTCCCAACCAGCTTTCCACCTTCTCTCATCTCTCTCTACCTTACCGCAGACTTTGCCTTGTGCCCAAGGAAGAATGGAGGGTTGGCCAGGGCGGGTAGGGAGCAGGTAGACTAATCAGAGAGATGGCAGGTTAGGTTAGAGAGAGAAAAATGTGGCCCACAGCCTAGACAGAGAGCCCTTATCTATATTTACACTCTGCTTCTTATACATCTCAGCAAGCCTATGAGGGAAGTAGACATCACCGTTGTTTCCCTTTCACAGCCTGTAATATAGTTCTTTTCACCAAAACATTATAGCTAGTTTCAAACTAGCACAATCCACCCCTATTTCACTTAGAGTATTGCTGAGAACTATCTGATCTAATCTAAAACAATATTTACACTAATGAATATCACAAGTCCAGTTCACACTTCATTAGAGCTATCTTAGATGTAGGTGATTCAAAAGCTCAGAAAACAGCAGTTTGTCTCCTCATAGAAGAGACAAGAACAGGGACTCCCAGGTGATGTTGTGTTCATGCTCACGTACTGCGGATTCTCTCGTAGATTATTTCATTGGACGCCAATAGTACCTAGAACAGAAAAACTCCTAACAGCTTGTACAGTACATTCTGAATTTAAACTCTCTTGGCTAAAGTCAGATTTCTCTGTGGAATACGCTGGATTTCACCATTCTCTTGCATTACCCAGTAGGTATGACTAGGACCTTCAGCAGACACCACTCCTTTGACAGGTTTCCCTTCTCCCAAGGGAGAAACAGTTCTCCCTAACAGATTCTTCTCATGTACAGCAGAAACTTTATCACCATCTACTGTTTGGACCAAATCTGATTGTGCAGGTCCTGCTCTGTTTACTGAACCTCTGCTCTTTACCAACCAGGTTGCTTGTGCTAAGTGTTTGTCCCAGTTTTTTCAGAGTTCCACCTCCCATAGCTTTTAGGGTGGTTTTCAGCAAACCGTTGTAGTGCTCAATCTTCCCTGAAGCTGAAGCATAGTAAGATATGTGGTAGATCCACTCAATATTGTGCTCTTTGGCCCAGTCTTTCACAAGATTGTTCTTGAAATGAGTGCCATTGTCTGACTCGATTTTCTCTGGAGTTCCATGTCTCCATATGATTTGTCTCTCCAAACCAAGAATTGTGTTACTTGCAGTAGCATGTGGAACTGGATAGGTTTCCAGTCATCCGGTGCTGGCCTCTACCATCGCTAGCACACACTGCTTGCCAGAACAAGATCAAGGTAAAGTGATGTAGTCAATCTGCCAAGCTTCACCATACTTGTACTTTGACCATCTCTCTCCATACCATAAGGGCTTGATTCGCTTAGCCTGCTTAATAGCAGCACAAATGTCATAGTCATGGATGACTTGGGTGATAGCATCCATGGATAAGTCAATTGACCTATCACGTGCCCATTGGTATGTTGCATCTCTGCCTTGATGTCCAGATGAGTCATGGGCCCACCTAGCTAAGAACAGTTCACGTTGGTGTTTCCAATGAAGGTCAAGATCAGAGTTGGTATCAACTTGAGAAATCTTAGCAGCTTGGTCTGCTTGTTGGTTGTGTTGGTGTTCCTCAGTGGCTCTGCTCTTAGGCATGTGTGCATCTAGATGCCGCACCTTCACTGGAATTCTCTCCAGTTGTGCATCAATGTCCTGCCATAGATCAGCACACCAAATAGGCTTTCCTTTCCTCTGCCAACCATTATTTTTCCAGTCTTTTAACCAGCCCCATAGAGCACTGCCTACCATCCATGATTCAGTGTAGAGGTAAAGGATAGGCCAATTTTCACATTCAGCCACATCAAGAGCAAGTTGGACAGCTTTTACCTCAGCGAACTGACTGGATTCTCCTTCTCCATCTCCTACTTCACTAACTCTCCTGGTAGGACTCCAGACTGCTGACTTCCATCTCCGCTTGTTCCCACCAAGATGACAGGAACCATCTGTGAACAAAGCATAGTTCTTTTCCTGATCAGAGAGATCACCATAAGGACGTGCTTCATACACCATGAATTATTTTTCTCCTCTCGAGGTTTTGTACAGTCTGTGCTTTCCGGCCAGTTGGTGATCACCTCCACCAGACCAGGTCGATCAAGATTACCCATTGGTGCTCGTTGGGTTATCAAAGCCATCCATTTAGACCAGGTTGCATCTGTGGCATGATGCAGTGATGAACCTTTGCCTTTGAACATCCAGTTAAGAACTGGCAGTCTAGGAGCTAAAAGCAATTGTGACTCAGTTCCAATCACTTCAGAAGCTGCTTTCACTCCTTCATAGGCTGCTAGTATCTCTTTCTCTGTTGGGGTGGAATTTGCTGCATCAAATCACTGAACTGCTGCAGCTGTGACCCCAGAAACTGAGTGGATGACCACATGTCTCATTTGGAGCTCTCTGCCAAAGACTCCAAGCTGGACTATTGTCACTGGCAGACGTATACAGAATGTTTTTAATATCTGGACCAGTTTGAACAGGTTCCAAGCCCACTGCATGGACTACTTCTTGCTTTATCTGATCAAAGGCTGGTTATTGTTCAAGTCTCCACTCAAAATTGTTCCATTTGAGAGTCACGTCATGCAGAGGGTTGACAATTTGACTGAATCCAGCAATGTGTAGTCTCCAAAATCCCATTGCATACAAGAAAGATAGAGTGTCCTTCTTATTTGTGGGAAATGTCATGGTGGAGATTTTGTTTATCACATCCTGTGGAATGTAACAGTGACTATTCTGACACCACATTCCCAGAAACTGAATTTCTCTGGCAGATCCTTTGACCTTGTCCCTCTTGATGGCAAAACCTGCTTGTAACAGAATGTCAATGATTTTGTTACCTTTCTTGAAGACTTCCTTAGCAGTCTGGACCCACACAATGATGTCATCAATGAATAGTATGTGGTCTGGAGCTGTAACTTCTCCAATGCATTGTGGATCACGAAGTGACAGAACATTGAACAGTGTTTCCACTCCTGAGGCAAACGGTTGAACTGGTACTGGATTCATCTCCAGGTGAATGCAAACTGAGGCCTGCAATCCTTTGCTATGGGAATAGAGAAGAAAGCATTAGCAATGTCTGTGGTAGCATACCATTTAGCCTCCTTCGATTCCAGCTCGTACTGGAGTTCCAGCAAGTCTGGCACAGCTGCACTCATGGGTGGAGTCACCTCGTTGAGGGCATGAAAATCTACTGTCAGTCACCAGTTTCTGTTAAGCTTGCACACAGGCCAGACCAAACTGTTGAAAGGCGAATGAGCTTTCTTGATGACAGCCTGACTTTCCAGTTGACGAATGGGCAACAAGGAGTCACAGTTATATCTGTAGTGCCTGTGGTGTACAGTTTGAGTAGCAATTGGCACTTCCAGATCTTCTATGTCGTGATGTCCCACAACTGCAGATTCATCAGAAAGTTCAGGTCTAATGGACAATTTCAATTTACCATCCTCAATCTCTACAGATGCTATTCCAAAAGCCCGTTTGTGACCTTCAGGATCTTTGAAACAACCTTGTCTCAAAAAGTCAATTCCCAGAATGCAAGGCACATCAGGACCAGTTACAATAGTATGTTTCTTCCACTCTTTACCAGGTAAACTTAGCCTGCAACTTAGTAAACTCCTGAGATCCACCAGTGATTCCAGAAATAGTGATAGACTCTGTTCCTTTGCAATTGGATGGCAATAAAGTACACTGAGCATCTGTGTCAACTAAAGCCCTGTATTTCTGAACTTTTGAACTGCCAGGCCACCTAATGAATACCTTCCAATAGATTTGGTTTTCTTCACTATCTCTTTCCTCCTCCTGGCTGGAGGCAGGGCACCCCTAATGCTGAACATGGCATGTGGGGTGTGCACAATGATTGGTGTTGTAGTGAGAGAAATTGCAATTGTTAGAATAATTGCAATTACTCTGGGGAGCTGAAGAAGTGACAGTTACTTTTCTGGCATTGCTGCCTCTGTTTCTGCCACTCTGCGATTCCCTGACTCTCTTTGAAAGAGCTGAAGTAGGTTGACCATCCCACTTGTTCATGTTCTCACTGAACTGGCCACACAGAAGTATCCACAGTGAAGCACATGATTGCTGATGTCTAAGTGGAATTTGTCTCCTGGCCCAGAATTGCCTTACAGGAAGTGGGCATCTTTTCCTGATGGCAGAAACATGCACCCATTCAGAAGATGAGGAGACGGTATCCTTTGCCAAATTGGATATGGAAGTTTTAATTTCCTCCTTCTGTTCTTTCATGCTATCTTTTATGTCTGTATCCATAACTTTTAATGGCAGAATCTAGGGCAGAATGGGACAAGCTGTCCTCTATCTGCCTCAGCTGGTCAGTGAATTCAGCAACAGTGAAAGACCTTCCATTATCATTCCTTGATAGAAACCTGCTAGCCAAGATGTTAGCATAGGGTGAAGGAGCAAGCTTAATAAACTTCTTCATGAGACCTGTTCCAAGAGGAATGTCATAAGGCTCATGTGTGCCATGATCACCATAGAGCACTTCCCTCACAGCAAACTCCTTCAGAGGCTTAATTCCTTGCTCCGTTGTGTTTCACTTCCTAGCTGCCCTTGGCAAATCATCTTGGGAGGGATACCTCATAGCCATGGACATCAGGAGGCATGTCCACAATCTAACTTTACCAAGAAGGCTTGCCAGTTATTTGTCTACTCCACTCTCCTTTGCAAGTGGCCCTAGATGCTTTCCAGACTTGTCTCCTGTCTGTTGTGCATTTGCACCAATAGTACAGCATCTCACCAGCCAGCTTAGGATTTGCTCTCCTGATTGCCTTGCATATTCCTTTCTAACTTCCCTGATCTCTTTGTTGGGATCATTGGAATCCTGGATATCATCCTCCTCCTCTTCCTCTGGTTGTCCTGGTTGTCCTTGGCCTAGAAATAGAACTTTCCTAAGAGCACTCTTAAACTCCTCAGAGCCATGTTCCTTGGCAGCCAATTTCACAAAGCTCCTCTCATCATTGTATTGCAATCTAAGTATATTGGTTAAGTCTCTAAGGCTGTATTTCACTTTTTCTTCCTCTTGTGTAGCAGAGGCTCCCTTGCCTAAATCCCCTCTTGAATCACTCTCTGTCAAATATTTTGGCTTAGCTCTCACCTTGGCTGGAGCCAGAAAAGCTTTGGAAGTTCATGCTAGCAGGTCTGAATCTCTGAGTGTCTGACCTGCTGCCTGTGAGTTTGAATCTGGTTTAGAGTTAGAAGCTGCTCCCTAAGCATTTAAACTGTATGAAGAAACAGCAGAGACTTGAACAGTTGGATCTGTTCTTTGGCTGCCTGCCACATTATTGTCAACGACTTTGGCAGCTGTCCCAGAACCTGACGGAGGAGGTGCAACGGTGGACATGGCAGCCCCCTCTCCCTCTTCCCCCAAACAGAAATAGTTTTGATTGTCTGCAGGCCTTACCTCTAACTCTGTTTGTGAGGAAACCCTCTTCTTTCATTTTCTTAAAGCAGACACATTCGAATTTCTCATGCACAATGCTACCAATAGTGCTAAAACCAGAATTATGAGGGCTAAGATCACACATGATAAATATACCACTGTATTACATGTGTAAAATTCACCAGTGGGATCTTCAAGGTCAGTTTTAGGCAAATTTACCCTCACCAGAGAATATTTTTCAGCTGTTGTAGTATTTCCTGACTTACTAAAAACACAGTTGGTAACAGTTTCAGTAATATTAAAGCCTACCCAGCCCAGAAGATACTCTCCAGAATAAAAAAAAAATCCCTTAATCTTTTTTCACAGTAAATCAAACAGGAGGGAACCAAGCTTCACAGCAATGTAACGATGGAGCCAAAAGAGGAAAATCAGCCAGGCCACTGCCCAAATTAAACAAAATAACTTCATTTTAACTTCCAGACTTAATTAGCAATCAATCCAATTTAATTTGCTCCACTTGGAAGTGACAAAATAAAGATGTGATGGTTTGGGTGTTACCCATCCCCCCTCCACTCTTATGAAATCATGCAGAGACTCAGCTGGGCTGGAAGTTAAGGAATGAAGCTTTATATTTACAGCTTAGCACAATATACAAGTATATATTTGCAATATATAAAGCTATATACAGAAATATGCAAATTAAAGGTAATACGGAAACACAACACCCCTCCCAGAAATCAGAGTCCAAACCACCCTTCCACCTTCTTTCCGCCCCTCTACCTTATCCCAGAGTTTGCCTTATGTGCAAGGTGAGCTTGGAGGGCTGTCCAGGGAGGTTAGAAAACAGAAGGATTAGTTACACAGAAAATAGCTCAGGGATAGAGCACAGGCTCTGACAGAGACCACCCACACACATGGTCCTATCTACGTTTTTGTATTTATACATCTCAGCAAGCCTATGAGTGAAGTAGACATCACCACTGTTTCCTTTTAACAGCCTATAATCTACTTCTCACTAAAATATTCCAGTTTGCCTCAAACTAGCACATCAGCTTAGAAAGTGGTGCTATGTGTGGCCACTTACAACACATTGACATACCAGCATAGATACAGCATTACAGCATGCAGACTGAGGCAAGGATGATTTGTATAATTTTGTACCATAAGTATTTACTAGCTTACTGGTTTTGGAATAATGTGTGATTAGCACAGACATTGTCACATTGATTTTCTGACTACACACTTTTCTGCGGCTGAAAGTGCACCATTAAACTTGCTTGAACACCTCACAAGGATCCTCTTTCCTCAAGTTACCTTTTTGCTCACTTTTTAGCTATTCCATGATAGTCACATGTCAGGAAATAAGTTCCTTTGGAGGAGACCTCATCAAAATGAGGAAATCATATAGTACTAAGATAAACTTCTAAAAGTGTCAAAAAATGACAGCACTTGAATAAAGAACTAGTTCAAAAATGGAATTAAAATGAAGTTTTAGAGTGAATCTGAGAAATCAAAACAACTTTTAAAAAGAAAAATGTTAATCTATATTTATCTATGATGTTTGTCAAGTCTGTATTCATACACAAGCACATATATTTGCTGCACAGAGTAAAATTACAGGCAGGGAAGGACTCAATATGAGGCCACTGGCAGATGTTCATGAACTGGAATGCTTCTGCAATAATTCCTCATTTAAATTTTATGACTTTATAGGTCTTCAGAGAACTTGCAATATCCAGCCTTTCCTAGAAGAATCCATTCTCTCCATTATGCTGATCCACATGCAAAAGACTAGCGTGGGAAGGAAGAATTTTGGGTAGGGCAAGGAGAAATGAAAAGGGAGCAGAAACAGCTTAAAACAAAATGTCTGAATTTGCAATACTTAGCAAATAATTCTTGAGCACTTCAAAACACCAGTGGAACTCTACTTCTGTGCCAAAGAAGCCAGTGGACTGAGGTGAGAGAGGTAGTTCAGCAAACACAATACAGCATAATTTTTGGTCTGAAATCAAAACTCTCAGTGATTAGGAGAACAAAAGAGTTACAGTTACCTCGTGTGGCTGTTGGATGATAGGCTTTCCCATGGCTGCACACTACAGCCAGTGATTGCATAGGCTCCCCCACAGCTCCCATCTAGCTTCATCAGCAAGGCTTTTGCTGCATTCTCAGCTGTCTTCCTGCAGTCATGAGCTCTCTTAAGCATGTGTGTGATGTTTTCCTCACCTGTTTGATCTAGTTTTCAACCAAACAATTTGTTTCAGAGCTTTGAGAAAGGTGATAGAAATCAAGGTAACAGTAAAGATGCTTTTTATGCTCTCAGTTTACACCAAGATGATGACAATAATTTATCAATCTATGATGTAAAAGCAACCTCACATCAGTGGTAACTGAGCTGCTGGACTGAACGCATTGCCTTCCCAGCCACAATTTCCACATATTAATGTTCCAGGTAGTAGTATTTGCAGTTACTGCAGCTTTGTGGCCCTAAGCCACATATGCTCATGAGTGCTGTTTCATAATTTCACTCTGTGCAGCTGCATGCCTGTAGCAGCCTCACCACTGCCAGAATAGGTATCTCTTTATGACAGTACATTTAGGTTAATTTAAATTGCTGATGAATGTTATGATTTGATTCCAATCTCCCCTTTTCTTTTCTTGTATTTTTTAGATGTGCAAAATTATTTTATTAGTTAAAACCAAGAAAGGACCAGAAAGTAACTCTTAAATGCTGGGTCATGAGACACTTTGCTCTTACAACTAACTATGATGCTAATTGACATGTGGGGGGAAAAAAAGTGATTAACTGACATCTTACCAACAGAACCAACACCTGCAGCTTGGAATTGTCCAAGAATGAGACTCTGCTCACTTTCTGCTAATGCCAACAGCAGCTCATATGCTTCTATGCACTGTTCACTGAAAGGAAAAACAAATCGCATAGAACAAAAATCACACAAAGTATACCTACAATTTAGAGGAGAAGAATACCTGAAACAGTAAAAAAAAAAAGCAGAGGTAGCTGATGAACTGTATGATTCCCTCCTACTTATCTAGCAGAAGTGACATTAAATGACTTAATACACATTGCTTTTACCACATTCAACAGTCTCTTCTTCCTCATGATGGCCCCCACTTTGCCTCAAGTGTTGTAACAAGCTAAAAAAGACATTGACCTTATGTGAAGTGAGCTCCAGAAGCATGTCTGAAAATGTCTGAAAGTCAACAATACGAATGGTGGCCAACCCAATCCCTTTGGGAAACTTTTTTAATGCCTTCTTACTACACAAAACACACTACTTTATACTCCACTGTACAACTATACTATACAAAGTGCAGTAAGAAGAAAATTGAAGATAAGAAAAATATCTGTTGTTCTGCCATGGCTGCAAGATTTTTCTACTCAGAACACAACAGCTTCTAAATATAGTTCTGAGTCACTCATTCCTGTTGCATTCTAGTGTCTTTTAAAATAAATACTTTAATACACATATTTTTATTTTACAGTTCCTTGGAATTTGCTCAAGGATGGTAGTAACAGGTGTACAATTTCTCTTAAGACTCAAACTGCCTGTTTCAGATTAGGTGAAGCTGAAGGAGTTAAACAACTCCATCTTTTTACATACAGTTGAAAGCAAATTTAGACACCTGCAATCAAATACCAAAAACATCCAACTGATGTAATGAAAAGTCACTCAGAATTATGTGGAGTACAATACTAATCTTTGGCCTACTGGTCTTGTGAAAAGTCAGAGACTAAAACAGAGCATCTATATCTTAAGACTGCATACAGCAGAGTCAGTTCAAGCCTAATTCAAATGTCAATTCATTAAGTATTAAAAATTTAAAAGATAAATCTGTATATACGTCTATTAACTTTAGTTCACTACTGCTGGTGATCTAGGGTAGAAATACACTTGTACCAGCAACTTCTGTCAGTAGTTTGTCAAGCAGTTTAACCAGATGAGCTTCTTTTCAGGGAGGAAACTAAAAAGAAACAGTATTACTATGGTACACAATCAACTTCACTCTCAAAGACTTCCAAAAGGTCTCCCTCACTCCATTTTTTTTTTCCTGCCTAAGACACCCTGTGCATAGGTAAATACCTGTACTGCAGGGCAAGCCTGAGGGCTGTGGCATTGGACTCATACTTCCCAACAAGCATACTCATCCTCTCAGCATTGCTCTTGCACTCTTCCAGTGTTATTGTCAGTAAGTCATTCTGGGATTTCAGGTGCTCAATACGGCTGCAGAAAATGAATTAATTTGTAACCTTCAAGATCAACTTTCAGCCACTGTCCTGAAAACTTCAGAATAATCATAATTGAAACCAACAAATACCACTTGGTCCATACAAAATTTTTAATGAAAATGACAAAAATCTATCAATTATGTGTCCCATATCAACACTCAAAAGGATAGTAATTTCTCTCAGGACAGCCTCTTGTCTTCTTCCTCTCTTTGCCACAAAATGTAAATCCTAACAGCTTGAAACACCAGCAAGCAGAAAGCTGTACCCCTGTTTAGTCAACATAAGACTGTGTAGGGCAGTTTCAAACTAATATATTGCTAAATTTTACTGCCTCCAAACCTCACTCCTGCTGCTACGATTGCTTCTTAAGGGCCATACTGATTGATGCAGTGTGTGGGCGTGTGCAGGGATCATGCAGTTGCATGTTAAGTTCCCTTCACCTGCAACATTCAGAGTAACTGTTTCATATGTTTTGGTTGCGTTAAGAACGGTAACTTCCAAAACATGATCACAGTTTCAATGGAGCAATTAAATTTCAAAAGCTCGACTTCACTGTAATATTCTTCTCAGTGAGGTTAACTCTGAAACTGGAAAATAACTGCTCTACACATTAATGTACTACATCTAGGTCTAGAAGCTGGGCATACAGTCAAAACAGACAGACAAACTATTTCAAAATTTGGATCAGTAGCTAACGAAAAAATCAGTGACATGCAGAACTCTAAAACCACTGACTTCTTAACAAATACAAGAAGGAGAAGGGCTAGTATACCACCATTTATTCTGCAATCAGAATAAACACTTGACTTTCCTGGCTGCTCTAACTTTCAGATGCTTCTTTATATAACTTCTTTGACATCGTCTTGTAAATATATGTGTTGTTAAAGCATAATTGTGCAGTGCACAAAGAAAAAAAAGGACCACATTTTGCAGCACTACAAAAACATGAGCTACAAATAAAACAGATACTGTATTACTAGTCAGACTAAATTTGAAATAGCTGTAGGAAAAACAGACTGAGAAGGAAACATGCTGAGACATGATTCTCATGTTCCTGATCCTCAGTTCTGATTTCAAGTGCCAAAGAGGATGCAAAGCATGGTTTGATAGCACTTATTGAAGGATAACTCCAGTAGTATTTAACTGCTTCCAGAAAGCTCTAACCTTTCCTCTGCAGAGAGAAGTTTATTTACTGGAATATATGCCACACTATCACATATCAGTACTTACAGTGATAGTGTTAATGCTATAATTCTGCTTCTTCATGACAAAGCAAAATAAGCTAATTCCAGAATGATGGGGAGTAATTTAAGGAAATCCTTACTGCTAGTAGTGATGTATTTTAAGAAAAGATGCCATGTTCACTTGGTTGGCCATAGAGAACACTCTACAGTGCAAATAATGCTGACTTAATAACATATGACTATCATGCTAATGGATAGAATCCTTAGCACACGATTCTTCATGAACAGCATTCCATGTTTATCTCCAACTGCCACAGCTGAGCTGAGATTGAGCTAAGAAATGATAAAAAATAATAAAAAGTAGTAACCTTAGCAGAGCTAATAGCAGACAACAAACTTGATCAAATCTAACTTTACCTATTTAGCCTCTCTGTCTCCACTTCAAACTCTCGGATTTTAGTTTCAGAGATGGCAGATCCATGTGAATACAGAGTCTGGAAGATTTCCTGGATATTTGAGCAGTCTTGCAGAGAATGTGCCAAATGTTCAGCCACAGTACTAGACACCTGTACAGGTCAGTTAACAATAGAATGTTGTGAATAGATAACCACCGGATTTCTCCCAGGTAGTCTGTATTAAGAACTACACTTGCTGGCACATGCTCTCTTCGGATCATTCTTTATTCAGTTTTCACTATGCATTTTTCATTGAATAGAATATGAACAAGTTTCCACTTTAAGGACTGATTTTGATTTAAAAGTCTACTAACTTAGCGGTGAAGCCCGCTATTGTATCATACATTTAAAAGGCTTAACGTGTAAGTTATTTACTTTTTTGAAAGCTCAACAAGATATCAAAATTAAGCTCTTCAGTGAAACAAATATTAATACAATGTACCAAAAGTGTTACGGATTTACATTGGTATTATAAAACAGAACCCAGTTCTCTGATGACTGGAAGATGTGAAATGCAACTGAACTGTCTCTTCCTGAAGAATAGCTAGCATTTTGAAGAAATTGACTTCAAAATCATTCTCTTGAAGTCACTCAACAAATGATTTCTAGCCACTAGTGATAAGAAAATGAGATCTAAGTACTGGATGAAATAATACCTGTTAACATATTTACTCAAAGTATCTTTTGAAGTATTTTCAGGTAGTTCACATTAATTTAATAACATATGGGTCAGAAGGTATAATGCATGCAGATAATTATTAGTCCTTACCCCTATGCTGCTGATTTCTGATCCTAAGACAGGTCTATCAGATGATGAAGTCTCTGATCTTGTCTTTGATAACTTCACTCTTTCAGCAATCTGTAAGTCAGAATGCTGCACAGATTACAAAGAAACTCACACTCCATAAAGATTACACAAAATACATTCACTAGATACACTTGCAAACCTGGAAGAAGCTACTGTAAAACTGACAACTGTGTTATAACTGACAAAATTACAATTATTAGTGCTTCCTTCCCTTCTGTACATCAAGTTCATGGGCCTGCTTAGGACTCCGGAAAACTTTCTAGAGATTCTAGATATGTCCCAGCTAGACACGTGCTTCCATAGCAGCTGTGCAAAATGAAGCCTGCTTCTTCCAGATAATGAGAAGCATTACTTCAACACACAATAGTTCACCTTGGCTATGGGAATGTCATTGCTACTGCTGCTTGTGCTCAGCTCTCCTGTGCTGGGATTAATAGGTCGATTGGCAGAAGTGAGACGACTCGGGCTGGATGGGCCTGTTGCCTGCACGCTTTGCAAACGTGTTTGCAGTTCTCGAACCTGCAAGAAAACATAGCATTCTGTTTATTAAATTTTTATAGTTTAAATAGTTTTTTTGAGATCTGCTTATTGTCTAGCCAAGTCTAATTGCTTCTGGCTGAAGCACAGAAGTTGTACTTTGTCCTCTGGTGGCCACAAACATTACATGCGGGAAGGAGATGAAGGGAGGTTGTTTTACAATTCCATTGTAGTATTTTATTTCAACTGTTTGCATTGTGGAAATATGCTTCAGCTTGTTTTATAGAACACATACAGTACAACTGTACTGTATGTATAGAAATGATTCTCTCTGAAAAAAATGGTGACACAAATATACCATAGTATGGTCTTGTCATATTTAAAAATCAAAGGCATTAAAATGTTAATCAGGCTTTCAAAACTACATAAAGCTACTATATATCATGTACTACACAAAGAGATACCGGAAAAGCACCCAAGCAAGTGTACAGAAACTCTCTGTATGCAAGCACTGCAAACACTACACAGTCCTCATAACACATCAGATAATAGTAGAACTGTGTGATGGTTTGGGGGTTACCCCGCCCCCCCACACTTTTGAATTTGCCCCAGCTAACTCAGACGGACCCTGGGAATATAGATGAAGCAATTTATTTACAGCTAGCAGAATTTACAAGCAGCTATTTACAATATATACAGTTATATACAATTATATACAGAAATATACAAAGGATAAACAATACAAAAGCACAACTCCCCTCCCAGAAACCTGAGTCCCCAGGACGGGCTCTCAAACCACCCCAACACCTCCCCCCCGGCCCCTCTCAACCTTACCCCAGTTCTCAGGAAGAAAAGAGGTGCAGCCAAGAGGTTAGGGAGCAAGGTTAGTGGGAGCAGGGTTAATGAGATGTGACCAGGTCTAAGGCAAAAGCAAGAGTAAGAGACAAAATGGAGAACGTTTTCTTCTTCTTCCCAGAGTTCTCAGCGTGACTGTGAGAGAAGTTGACATCAATTGTTTTCATTTCACTGCCTGTTATCTAGTTCTTCTACCAAAACATTCCAGCTTGCCTCAAACTAGCACAATCCACCCCTTGTCTACTTCGCTCAGAGTATCGCTGAGAATTATCCAATCTAACCCAAAACCAATATTTACACTAAAACAATATATACAAGTTCGGTTCACACTTCAACCAGATGTAGGTGATTCAAAAGCAGGTGATGTTGGGTTCGTGGTCACGTACTGTAGATTCTATCGTAGACTCTCTCAGTGTTGGGCGCCGATGTTACCTAGAACAGAAAACTCCTAACAGCTTGAATTAGACACTCTGAAATTAAACTCTTTCAGCTAAAGTTAAATTTCTCTCTGGAATACATTGGATTTCACCATTCTCCTGCATTACCCAGTAGGTATGACCAGGACCTTCAGCAGAAACCACCCCTCGGACAGGTTTCCCTTCGCCCGAAGGAGAAAATACCCAAACAGTTTTCCCTAACAGATTCTTCTCATGTCCAACAGGAACTTTATCACCGTCTACTGTTTGGACCAAATCTGATTGTGCAGGTCCTGCTCTGTTTACTGAACCTCTACTATTTACCAACCAGGTAGCTTCTGCTAAATGTTTGTCCCAGTTTTTCAGAGTTCCACCCCCCATGGCTTTTAGGGTGGTTTTCAGCAAACCATTGTAGCGCTCAATCTTCCCTGAAGCTGGTGCATAGTAGGGTATGTGATAGATCCATTCAATACCATGCTCTTTGGCCCAGTTTTTCACAAGATTGTTCTTGAAATGAGTACCATTGTCTGACTCAATTCTTTCTGGAGTTCCATGTCTCCACATGATCTGTCTCTCCAAACCAACAATGGTGTTACGTGCAGTAGCATGTGGAACTGGATAGGTTTCCAACCATCCAGTGCTGGCCTCTACCATCGTCAGCACATACTGCTTGCCAGAACGAGATCGAGGTAAAGTGATGTAGTCAATCTGCCAGGCTTCACCATACTTGTACTTTGACCATCTCTCTCCATACCATAAGGGCTTGATTCGCTTAGCCTGCTTAATAGCAGCACAAATGTCGCAGTCATAGATGACTTGGGCGATAGCATCCATGGACAAGTCAATTGACCTATCACGAGCCCATCGGTATGTTCCATCTCTGCCTTGATGTCCAGATGAGTCATGGGCCCACCGAGCTAAGAACAGCTCACCTCGGTGTTTCCAATCAAGGTCAATGTCAAGATCAGAGTTGGTATCAGCTTGAGCAATCTCAGCAGCTTGGTCTGCCTTCTGGTTGTGTTGATGTTCCTCAGTGGCTCTGCTCTTAGGCATGTGTGCATCTACGTGCCGCACCTTCACTGGAATTCTCTCCAGCTGTGCATCAATGTCCTGCCATAGATCAGCACACCAAATAGGCTTTCCTTTCCTCTGCCAACCATTCTTCTTCCAGTCCTTCAGCCAACCCCATAGAGCATTGGCTACCATCCACGAGTCGGTGTAGAGGTAAAGGATAGGCCAATTCTCACGTTCAGCCACATCAAGAGCAAGTTGAACAGCTTTTACCTCAGCGAACTGACTGGATTCTCCTTCGCCATCTTTCGTTTCGGTAACTCTCCTGGTTGGACTCCAAACCGCTGACTTCCATATTCGCTTGTTCCCAACAAGACGACAGGAACCATCTGTGAACAAAGCATAGTTCTTTTCCTGATCAGAGAGATCACCATAGGGAGGAGCTTCCTCAGCACGAGTTATTTTCTCCTCTGGAGGTTTGGAACAGTCTGTGCCTTCTGGCCAGTTGGTGATCACCTCCACCAGACCAGGTCGGTCAAGATTACCCATTCGTGCTCGCTGGGTTATCAAAGCCATCCATTTAGACCAGGTTGCATCTGTGGCATTATGTGGTGATGAACCTTTGCCTTTGAACATCCAGTTTAGAACTGGCAGTCTAGGAGCTAAAAGCAATTGTGACTCAGTTCCAATCACTTCAGAAGCTGCTTTCACTCCCTCATAGGCTGCTAGAATCTCTTTCTCAGTTGCAGTGTAATTTGTCTCTGAACCTCTGTAGCAACGTCCCCAGAAACCAAGTGGACGACTACATGCCTCATTTGGAGCTCTCTGCCAAAGACTCCAAGTTGGACCATTGTCACTGGCAGCCGTGTACAGAATGTTTTTAATGTCCGGACCAGATCTCACAGGTCCCAAGCCCACTGCATGGACTACTTCTCATTTGATCTGATCAAAGGCTGCTTGTTGTTCAGGTCCCCACTCGAAATTGTTTCTCTTTCGAGTCACATCATGCAGAGGTTTGACAATCTGACTGAAACCAGGAATATGTAGTCTCCAAAATCCCACCACACCAAGAAAAGAAAGTGTGTCCTTCTTACTGGTGGGAACTGCCATGGTAGAGACTTTGTTAATCACATCCTGAGGAATGTAACGGCGACCATCCTGCCACCGCACTCCCAGAAACTGAATTTCTTTGGCAGGTCCTTTGACCTTGTCCCTCTTGATGGCAAAACCTGCTTGCAGCAGAATGTCAATGATTTTGTTACCTTTCTCGAAGACTTCCTCAGCAGTTTGGCCCCACACAATGATGTCGTCGATGTACTGGATGTGCTCTGGAGCTTTACCTTTCTCCAGTGCATTGTGGATGACTGAGTGACAGATGGTTGAGCTGTGTTTCCACCCCTGAGGCAAACGATTGAACTGGTACTGGATTCCTCTCCAGGTGAATGCAAACTGAGGCCTGCACTCCTTTGCTATGGGAATAGAGAAGAAAGCATTAGCAATGTCTATGGTTGCATACCATTTAGCCTCCTTCGATTCCAGCTCGTACTGGAGTTCCAGCATGTCTGGCACAGCTGCACTCATGGGTGGTGTCACCTCGTTGAGGGCACGAAAGTCAACTCTCAGTCTCCAGTCGCCTGTAGGTTTACGCACAGGCCAGATGGGACTGTTGAAAGGTGAATGAGCTTTCTCGATGACAGCCTGACTCTCCAACTGACGAATCAGCTGATGAATGGGCAACAAAGAGTCACGGTTAGTTCTGTACTGCCTATGATGAACAGTTTGAGTTGCAATTGGCACCTCCAGGTCCTCTATGTCATGATGTCCCACAACTGCAGATTCATCAGAAAGTTCAGGTCTAATAGACAATTTCAATTTATCATCCTCAATCTCTACAGATGCTATTCCAAAAGCCCATTTATGACCCTTAGGATCTTTGAAACAACCTTGTCTCAAAAAGTCAATTCCCAAAATGCAAGGCGCATCAGGACCAGTTACAATAGTATGTGTCTTCCACTCTTTACCAGTTAAACTGATCTGAGCCTGTACCTTAGTTAACTCTTGAGATCCACCAGTGATTCCAAAGATAGAAATGGACTCTGTCCCTTTACAATTAGATGGCAATAAAGTACACTGAGCGCCTGTGTCAACTAAAGCCCTGTATTTCCGAACTCTTGAACTGCCAGGCTACCTAATGAATACATTCCAATAGATTCGGTTCTCTCCACTATACCTTTCCTCCTCCTGGCTGGAGGCAGGGCACCCCTAATGCTGAACATGGCATGTAGGGTGTACACAATGACTGGTGTTGTTGTGAGAGGAACTGCAACTGTTGGAACAATTGCAGTTGCTCTTGGGAGCTGAAGAAGTGACAGCTACTTTTCTGGCATTAATGCCTCTGTTTCTGCCACTCTGCAGATCCCTGACCCTCTTCGAAAGAGCTGAAGTAGGTTTACCATCCCATTTGTTCACGTTCTCACCGTATGTGTCACGCAGAAGTATCCACAGTGACGCACGTGATTGCTGATGTCTGGGTGGAATTTGTCTCCTCCTGGGATGGAATTGCCTTGCAGGAGGTGGGCGTCTGTTCCTGACTGCAGAAACATGCACCCATTCAGATGATGCAGGAACGGTATCCTTTACCAGATTGGTAATGTTTTTGAGATCCTCCTTCAGTTCTTTCATGGTATCTTTAATCTCTGTGGTCATAGTTTGTATGGCAGAGACTAAACCAGAATGTGACAAGCTGTCCTCTATCTGCCTGAGCTGGTCAGTGAACTCACCAACAGTGAAAGATCTTCCATTATCACTCCTTGCTAGAAACTTACTGGCCAAGATGTTAGCATAGGATGAAGGAGCAAGCTTAATCAGCTTCTTCATGAGACCTGTTCCCAACGGAATATCGTCAGGCTCATGAGTACCATGATCTCCATAAAGCACTTCCTTCACAGCAAACTCCTTCAGAAGCTTAATTCCCTGCTCAATGGTGTTCCACTTCTTGGCAGCCCATGGCAAATCATCTCGGGAAGGATATCTCATAGCCACAGCCAACAAAAGGCGTGTCCACAAGCTAACCCTACCAAGAGGACTTGCTAGGTGTTTGTCCACTCCACTCTCCTTAGTGAGTGGTCCCAGCTGCTTGGCAGACTTGTCTCCTACCTGCAAGGCATTAGCACCAATGCCACAGCATCTCACTAGCCAGCTTAAGATTGGCTCACCTGATTCCCTTGTGTATTCCTTCCTAACTTCCCTGACCTCTCTGAGTGGATCTTTGGAGCCTTGGATGTCATCTTCCACCTCCTCTTCCTGTTGTTGATCTGGTGGTACTGGGCCTAACAGAACCTTCCTCATAGCATTCCTAAACTCATTGGAACCATCCTCTCTCTTGGCAGCTAACCTCACAGCACTCCTCTGACTTGAGTATTGATGTCTCAGCACATCTACAAGGTCTCGCAGACTAACTATCTCCTCTTCCTCCTCTCCTTGCTGCTGATCACTAGAGGTCCCGTCTCTTATATCCTCCTGTGAACCACTCTTTGTCTTAGCTTTTGCCTTAGCAGGTGCCAGAAGGGCCTGAGCAGCAACAGACTTGGATGTGTCTGCTGGAGGATTTGAATCATTAGGGGTCTGACCTGAAGGGTTTGAATCATTGGGAGTCTGACTTGGAGGGTTTGAATTATTAGAGGTCTGACTTGGAGCTTGTGAGTTCAAATCTGCCTTGCTTTTAACAGGAGGATTTTGGTTCTGGTCTGCTGGCTGGGGGTTCGAATTGGCTGAGGTGGTGTCATTAGGATTTGGACTGACTGGGCTAGTGTTACCAGCATTAGTGTTATTATTTGCCTGTCCTCCTGGGATGCCTGCCAAACTCTGTGGATTGTTGTCATTTTTGCTAGGAACATTCTGATTTTGGGTACCTGCCTGTGCTCCTGGGGCTCCTGCTAAACTCTGCCCATTGTTTTTGTTTTTGTTATCATTGTTTATGTTACTGGCGGGAGCACTGGCCGTGTTCCCAGCACTTGGAGAAGGAGGGGCAGAGGCTGGCAAGGGGGAAGCCGATAACTGTGTTCCCTTGTTTTGCTGTGAAAGAGACTGCTTCTGAGACACAGAATTTTTCCTAGTTCTTACAGAAGCTGGTTTTGAATTTTTCACCAGTAATGCCAAAATTAATATGAATATCAAAATCATGAGGCAAATATTAAAAACTGTGAGAAGAAAAACAGTTTTACACGAGCATGTGCCTATGCAAACAGTTGGAATTCCTGTCTTAGGCTGAATAACTCTCATTAGAGCCATATTTAAAGCAGAATTTCCATTGATTGTCACATTATTGACCAGAGCTCCTGTAATATCCTTGGTAATATTCTCAGAGATATTAAAACCAGCATAACCAAGAATAAAATCACCCCAGCTCCAGAACATGTTTGAAAGCTTAACTTTAGCCTTCTTAAAAACTACATGAAGCAAGAAATAACCAATTTGGTCTTTGATCCAGTTGTACACAAAAAAACAGAAAACAGGCCACACAGCAATCCCCACCAAGTACAATAGCTGCTTGATTAGCTTCATCTTAATTCCCAGAGCTAATTTTCCAATCACTCAAAAATCTCTAGCCCCACGTTGGGAAAGCCAATTAAAAATGTGATAGTTTGGGGGTTACCCCGCCCCCCCACACTTTTGAATTTGCCCCAGCTAACTCAGACGGACCCTGGGAATATAGATGAAGCAATTTATTTACAGCTAGCAGAATTTACAAGCAGCTATTTACAATATATACAGTTATATACAATTATATACAGAAATATACAAAGGATAAACAATACAAAAGCACAACTCCCCTCCCAGAAACCTGAGTCCCCAGGACGGGCTCTCAAACCACCCCAACACCTCCCCCCGGCCCCTCTCAACCTTACCCCAGTTCTCAGGAAGAAAAGAGGTGCAGCCAAGAGGTTAGGGAGCAAGGTTAGTGGGAGCAGGGTTAATGAGATGTGACCAGGTCTAAGGCAAAAGCAAGAGTAAGAGACAAAATGGAGAACGTTTTCTTCTTCTTCCCAGAGTTCTCAGCATGACTGTGAGAGAAGTTGACATCAATTGTTTTCATTTCACTGCCTGTTATCTAGTTCTTCTACCAAAACATTCCAGCTTGCTTCAAACTAGCACAAACTGACATCAAAAGATTGCTCAGGATTAAAAGATGAAGCCAAACTAAAACTGAGCTAAAGGTTATAATGTTTACCTTGGAATAGTTCTTAACAGACAACGAACAAATGGTCTGCTTAACACAACAACTATTCCACATGGTAAAGTGGCAGGGCTCATTTTTTCCCTACAGAATCTCAAACAAAATAAACTGAGATGAGAGAAGGGTGATGAAATAATCTGAAGAGGAAATCTCCCTTAAACTAGAGTGTTTACTTTAATATACACATTTCTACACTAGTTTTGTTGGAACATCCCAACTACAAATTAGAACTGGCAAAATTTTAGTCCAGTAGAATAAACACTCCATTTTTGACACATTGCTATAGGATGAAATCTATCCCTGATTCCTTTTCTGTAAAACAAGGTGGGATTTTTCACTAAATACACTTACAAAAAGAACTAATTAGACAAGTTGAAATCTAAACTAAAGTTGTATTAAAGCTTAAACTTTCCTCAGCTATAGAGGCTCATCAAGTGCATGTTCAACATTTTAGCAATATCAACTTGAAGAAGCTGCAGTTAAATTGTTCTTCTCACAATGTATACACATGCCTTTGAACTGCAGCACTCAGGGAAGAGTTCAAGCTGAAACTCTTTCCAGCAATTGAAAGTGTCTTCTGATCCTCTATAGTCTGCCTGTTCTTCCCTGAAGAGGGCCCCTACTGTTCCCTTGAAACCTGAAGGTGAGGTTGCCTGCGACCTTGGTGGTAACAGAATGTGTAGGCACTTAAAAAAAAAAAAAAAAAAAAAAAAAAAAAAAGATAGCCCCTCCTCATCGTTATATGCAGCAGAACATAACAACTGCATGCTACTAACAAAAAAACCCCCTGTAGGTGGCAACAATAAGAGAACATTAAGGAATAACTGCACCTGTACCTTCCCTGTTCTGTCACAGAATAGTGCTGCAATTTTAACAAAATGAATGCAAACAAATCCATTGGTCTCTGTGTTAAACGAAAACATGACAAAGTACACAAAAACTCAAATTAAATCTTGAATGTTTAAAGTAAATTGCTGAAAAATGAGTATGTGTGCTTGTCCCAGAAATATACATCTCAACTGTAATCACATCATGAAGTTAACTTAGCAGACTGTATAAAATTCACATTCACAGCATGCACCTTCTACAGTTTTGCAGCCAAGGCCTCCCTTGTTCATATAGATGTACATAATTTCAACATGGGCACAGATGCACTAATGCAAACCTTAAGGACAGAAGTGCTTGACTGATGCAAAGAAATCATTTCAGCCTGCTGATATGTATACAACTGAAATAAATCATGT
Source organism: Pogoniulus pusillus (assembly GCF_015220805.1). Classification (NCBI taxonomy): domain Eukaryota; kingdom Metazoa; phylum Chordata; class Aves; order Piciformes; family Lybiidae; genus Pogoniulus; species Pogoniulus pusillus. The sequence continues at coordinate 92,126,143 of NC_087309.1, forward strand.
ATGCATGTTTCCACTTGCAGATAGGGATTGTCAGTTCAGATAGAATTTGTACTGTGGCATTAACAGTTGGGGGGGAATGAAAAAAAAAGAGGGGAAGAAAGAAAACACCAAAATGTCATTACATCAAAATCACATTAGTATATCTTTTAACCTGTGTTGTTGCAAACTAAAGTCTTCAAATGCTCTAGTTACAGCATTGTCTAAAAGCAAACAAACAGAAAAACCACTAGGGATGTATTCTTTGTAAAATCAAATCCCTGCCTCAATGCCTGATTTAAAAATTGCTAAATACCTATTCGCAGAAGCTAGTCCTGGAACAATTCAGTTCCAAAGCAAGTAACATGCTGCATTTAATTGTAACCAGGAAACAGTATTAAAGTTGCTTAAACAGCTAAGCAGTTATTGAAACCAAAGTTTTAAATCACCTTAAATAAAGACAGTAGTACATTAAAGTTTAATTGAATCTGACAATAGGACTCACTTCAGGAATAATGCCATCAGTTCCCGGGCCAAGAAATGTGGCACTGAGTGGGAGTATCACATTCCCTACCACCCACAAGCGTCTGGGAAGATCAAAAGATATAAAGGACTATGAAAGACCATGCTGAGAGCATTGAGTAACGCGGGGGAAACACTAGGATGCAAATTTATCAGAAGCCACTTTGATGGTTAACTCCAGTAGATTTGCTAACTGTCCTGTATCTGTCCAAACAGACTCCTTACACACTGTGGGAGGAGATAACATTCCTGTAATGCACATGGGAAAGTGGCTGGGAAAGCCAGTGTGAGTTGCTTCTCCCACGGGGAAAGGACAACCCATTTGTAGGATTGGCTTTGCTTAAGGACCTGGATGTACTTGATGTGTAATGAAAAAGTATGGGGAACCTCAGTATGTGCTTCAAGGAGATTTAACACTGGGGGAAAAAAAAAATGGAATGCGAGTTGTATGTTGCAGGAAGTGATGCAGTCAGAGGGACCCAAACTGAAGGAGTTTCTCAAGAAATGAGTACAACGCTGGTTGAAACCAAGCTGGCATTGGTACCCAACACTAGAACATCCTTCTCCTGTCCCGAATAGTTAACATCTGGAGGGGCAAAAGAACATCTTTTTATTACAAGACTGGGATACTGATATAAATCTCTGTGTGTTGGGAATTGAAATTATTTAAGTACGTAGGCTAAGTTGTTAAGTGCAAGCAAGAAGGGATTCAAAGTATGAGAAACAAACTGGAGTATGGGCTGAGCTGGGGTTAATTCTCTTCAAAGCATCTCTCCAGTGCTGTGCTCCATGTGCTGAAGCTGAGTGTTGATAGCACGCCAGTGTTTTGACTACTGCTGAGTGAAGCACCCAAGCTGGGTTTTTTCAACATCTCCCTGCCCCAAGAGTACGCTGGGAGGACACAGCCGAGCCAGATGACCCAAACTGGCCAAAGGGATATTCCATGCCATATGACGTCAGCTGAGGTATAAGAATGAAGTCAAAGAAGGAAGTCTGGGGAGATTTGCCCATGATGATCTAGGGTAGGGTGTCCCTGCCCATGGCAGGGGGGTTGGAACTAGATGATTCTTGTGGTCCCTTCCAACCCTGATTGATACTACGATTCTATTCTGTTTTATGATTCTATGACGCCTGTCCGTCAGGACAACTGTTACACATACAGTCCTGCTTTCCAGGACTGAAAATCAACTGCTGATGGGAAGCAGAGAATAACACCTCTCTTTGTTTTTGCTTCTGTGGGTGGCCTTTGCTCTTTCCCTGTACTTACCACTATTACATTGCTTCTACCTTGCTACTGGCTTTTGTTACATTTTCCCCTTTCCCTTGTCCTTCTAAGAAGAGGAGTGATAGAGCAGCTTTGGTGGGTATTTGGCATCCAGCCAGGGCCAAACCACCACATAGGTTTCCTTTAGTCTATGTTTTATCACTGAGAAATGATTACTGTCCATGCTTACAAAATAAATTATTCTAAGAACAATTGTAGCAACACAAAAAATGAACAGAGCTAAGACCTTAGCCAAGCCAAGCTTTGCTCAGGAAAGTATTTATAAAAATCAGAAAGCATAGTTATTAATCTATGTAAGTTACTGCTTTAATATCATAACAGAAGCAACCAGAACTTGAAGAAAATATCTGCTTATCTGTTTCTTGATTTATTTACTGATTCAGACCTTCATTTGAGTAATTATGTACTGAATTAACTGCTGTAAGTAACTTAAGCTACTCAAAGTACTGGATGGTAATTCTAAGCAGGAAAACAGGGCAAGTTTGCCTGACCTGTAAAACTGTCGATTTCACAATTCACACATTCACCAAGTCAGACCCTCAGGACTAGGTCACCCACCCACCAGACTGCCTAGAAACAGCATAGGTAACTATTTCTGGTCACCAAAACCTCCACTGTAAATAGAGCACTATGCACCAACTCCTCAGAAAAATACTTCTCCACACTACCAGTACTTCTGCAGGAAAAATGCAGGAAGACCAAAAAACAGGAATCAAGAAAAATATATTTCAGAAGAGCCAGATTTTTCTCTGGATTGGCAAATGTATGAGTTATGAAAAGACTGGTTTGAAAACTGTGATTAAAAATTATCTGCTTTGATACTTGTACAAGTCCTAAGTGTTGTTACAAATGTAATAAAAATAATTCTAAAGATTATACTTTTAAGTATATACATTTTTAAGTAATATACATTTAAGTGGAATGAAGGTAATTGCAGTACTGCACATGAGATACAATAGGTGAGAAGAGAGTTTTAAAAGGAGAAAATAAAGAAAACACTTGTGAAATCCACAACTGAAAAAAAAAAAGAACAAAATTCTTTGGAATAGCTGGAGGAAGTCCAGAGAGTAATAGAAGTAAAGATGTGCTGGAACCCTGGCAATAGCAAGAGCAGGGGTATTGAGAAAGGCACAAGGCAAGTTATGAATACAAATATAAATCTTAAATTTATTAATAGTTGATGATTACCAATATGAACAAATTGTTTATCTGCATTTCTATTTTTTTCTTTGACTGAGGAGAACTGGAGTAGGAAATTGTGAAAAATAATACATAACTTCTCACAGGGTCCCTCTAGAACTAGACAAAAGTCATTACCGGTAGAAGAGAAAAGGACTTGACACAGTTCGGCAGTGTTGGATTTATGAAAGACTTTGTAACTGATTAACAGGCATCATGGATATGTTTCTAGAAATGCATGATGGGTTATATAAAATAATTTGGTGCAATATGTTAATTATCTGTAATAATGAATCTAAAAGACGTGTTCTTACTCTTTGCATTTTACCCATGCATGCTGACAATTGCATGATTTGTTAACATCTTAAATAAACAAACAGCTACAAGCTGATTGTTTCAGTCAACTATTTCCACATTTAAAGGACACTGTTTTTTGTCATAAACCAGTTTCAAATAAAGGACATGCCTGTGATTCTCTTGTTTCTGTCTTACTTATGACTGTTTCATCATCCAGTATCTTTGCACCCTTCAAGTAGTAACATTTTCTTTCTCTATTCATTTTTTATCGCCCTGTTATGCAAAAGATGAAAATGTACAATGAACAAGAGTGAATATATCTCTCTCATTTTCTGATTTATTCATGCATACTGCAAATCAATGATGGAGAAAATGTAAAATGTAGTACAAGCACAACAAGCTGCTCTAAGTGCTTCCCATCCTAAACCAGGACTAACATTTCAGTATGGCCTAGTAACAATTATTTTCAGCCCCTCTCATTGTGAGCATTAGAGATAGCACGGTCTGATTTCCTACAGGTTGTACGAATATAGTAAAGAAGTCTTTCCTGGTATTTTTAAGGGCTGACCCCTCACTGAATTCTCTGGAGTTTACTGAGCTTAGGCCCGCACTCAGCAGTTCAAATTACAAAATCTTTCTCCACTGCAAAGACGCCTGCTTTCAAGAAATATGTAAGAACTTAGTGTGGTGGAAACCCAGAAAAACTCCTCCACAACACTTAGCTATCACAAGCAGCACTACTTCTCTGGCAGATCTAACCTTTGATTAGGTTTCAACTCCTTGCAAGCACAAGATATTCTGAGAGAGCCCTCATGCTACAATTAAGTACCTTAGAGTGGATGCAATCTATGTTGCTGGAGTGATAACTCATTAAAGCAGCACTTTTCTGCTCTGCAGATTAATGCAGGGTTTTTTCCTCCTCTCCAGCTTTCATGGAGGTCTTAAGTTGAAGATAGCTAAAATAGAAGTTTGGTTTTGCTCTGGTAAATTCAGCCAAGTTGAGGGCAGATGCAAACTAATCCTCAGAATTAAAAGCATTTGATTAACTGAACAAATTGACATATGCCTTAAGCAGAGAACAGACTCAACAAACTTCCAGAACTAGAACCATCTTTTTAATTCAGACAGGTTTTCTGTACAGCCCCAGAAGGCCAAACACTTCCCACAGTCAACACTTCTTATACCAACAGGTTGCCTAGTACAATACTGAGGCACAGCTCCTTTGCCAGCTGGACAGTTTTCACGGTAGTGATTAAAAATCCTACAGCTTTCACTTAGCAGTTATGATGGAGTTCATAACTACATCAGTGCTGTTTATGTGATTGCTGTGGTGGGTACAAGAGATTTTCAGGGAGTCATAGATGATAGAATCAATCAGGTTGGAAGAGACCTGCAAGATCATCCAGTCCAACCTATCACCCATCTCTGTCCAATCAACTAGACCATGGCACTAAGTGCCCCATCCAGTCATTTCTTGAACACCTCCAGGAATGGCAACTCCACCACCTCCCTGGGAAGCCCATTCCAATGGCAAATCACTCTCTGATAAGAACTTCCTCCTAACATTCAGCCTATACCTCCCCCAGCACAACTTGAGACTGGGTCCCCTTGTTCTGTTGCTGCTTGCCTGGGAGAAGAGACCAACCCCCACCTGGCTACAAACTCCCTTCAGGTAGCTGTAGATGGCAATGAGGTCATGCCTGAGCCTCCTCTTCTCCAGCTAAAGAACCCCATCTCTCTCAGCTTCTCTTCACAGGGCTTGTGTTCCAGGACCCTCTTCAGCTTCGTTGCCCTTCTCTGGACACATTCCAGTATCTCAACATCTGTGCCCAGAACTGGACACAGTACTCAAGATGTGGCCTAACTAGTGATGAATACAGGGGGAAAATAACCTCCCTTGTCCTACTGGACACACTGTTCCCGATACAGGCCAGGATGTAATTGGCTCTCCTGGCTATCTGGGCATACTGCTGGCTCAGCCTACTATCTATCAGTACTCCCAGGTCTTTTTATTCCTGACTGCTTTCCAGCCACTCTGTCCCCAGCCTGTAGCATTGCTTGGGGTTGTTGTGGCCAAAGTGCAGAACCCTGCACTTGGCCTTTTAAAATCTCATTCTGCCCACCTATCCAGCCTGTCAAGGCTTTCCTATCCTCCAACAGATCCACACCTTCTCTTAGCTTGGTGTCATCTGCAAACTTACTGATGCTAGGGACTTAATCCCCTGTTCCAGATCATCAATAAAGATATTGAATAAGACCGGGCTCAATACTGACCCCTGGGGGACACCATTAGTGACTGGCTGCCAACTGGATGTGTCACCATTCACCACCACTCTCTGGGCCTGGCCCTCCCGCCAGTTCTTGACCTGTATCAGGGTGAATGTGTCCAATCCACAAGCTGCCAGCTTTGCCAGGAGCTTGTTGTGGCAGACAGTGTCAAAGGCTTTTCTGGAGTCCAGGTAGACTACATCCACAGCCTTCCCCATATTCGCCAGGTGGGTAACCTGATCATTCTTTTGTTTAAGAACATTAATACTGCCTTTTGTACTAACATTTAAGCCTGTTACTACATAGAGCATTTGTAAATAGTGTTGGCTTGATTACAACCTTACTGTTGCATAATAATGTTAATCCCATGAACTGGTACAGAAATTCCCCATCATCATAGCTGTATTATTGAATTCAAGATTATGGTCAGCTATGTATAAGTAGCTTCTAGGGAACTGATCAGCCAAGATCTAGAAAAAAATATTTTTTAATATGGCAGTATCATACAAAGGTAATGTAAATCTCTGTGTTGTGAAATCAGTTAGTACACTGCAGAAATAAATTATTATCTCATTAGCTAATGACCTGTGAGAAACAAATGCCATATGTATGTTGTTTCTTAGCTACTGTTCTAGAAAGCAGCTCAACCTGTTAACTGAGCACAGTAAATACATAATTAAATTAAATTTCCAACAAGCCTCAGCAAAACGTATTTAAAGCACTCTGCTTGATTACAGATATTGGTCTGAGGTAACAGACCTTTTGATCTGGTCAATTTCAAGATTATTCGCTTCATCCAATTTAATTTGCAAAGAACAGTAACTAAGTTTTAGTTGAATCCCCTTTCCCACTCTTCAGGGAGATAATCTGAAGTGACTTTGAGTTCAGCTGGTATACAGAAAATATTTAATAGGTCAAAGCAAACCTTTATTTTCTTGCAACTATGGATACAATGCTATATTTAAAATGCAAATATGGTTTCTCGTGCAACAATTATGTAGTGTTCCTGATTGGGTCATATGCCACAAATAAATCTCTCTGGTGGGGGCAATAGACCAGTTGTTCTGCAAGTTCAGGATGATACTGAAAACCATGTTTCAATAAAGTCCTCTATAGGTGCAAACTCAATGAAAATAACTGAACCCCTCCCCCTACAGCTGTGGTAACCTCTGACTATACAAGTGGCTTAATTTTGTTATGCTCTGTTCCAATCAACATTAATACTTTGTCTGGTGGGCAAGACACCTACCCAATCTCTCCAGAAAGAATTTCCTTACTTAAAGAAGAATAAATATTTGAACTAGCTTGCTGTAATATGAAAGACAGCTCACTCTCTCCACTGAGTAATGCAAGACTTAACCCTTTCCAGGGTCAGTGGTCCAAACACAATTGGGTTAGTAATATCCCACTGCTGTTATCACCTGACAATTGCTCTAGACACTTACATGAAACAAGTTAAACTTAATTCTGTTTCCACTACAGATACTTCCAAACTAGAGAGATACCAGTAACATATGCACCAGCCTTGCTAACAGTGTCAATAGACAGACTGACAGCTACTAAATCAGTGTGATTAACACTATCCTTTGAGTTCTAGGCCCTTCCTATACTAAGGTAATTGTGAAACATTCAGTAATGTAGCCAGTATTTGTGTGGCTCCACAAATACTTGGTTCATTGAGGATTCCAATACAGACTGACCCAGTCAAGTAGGTATCTACATGCACAAAAGTAACCAACATTTTCCTCCTTGGCTAATCCAATGCTGTGCTACTGCTGGCAGCCAAACAAAATATTTGTACTAACGGCAACTCTAGAATTAAGATTATCAAATGGGCCAGTTAGAAGTATGCTTTTTTGCTTTCCTTTGAATACAGTCCTAACAAAACAAATTTGATATTAATAGGTATCCCTGCATAGTCACACATTTCAGTATACAAATGTAACAAATACTAAATTTTAAGCTCCGTTTTCAAAGTAGCTAGCAGCCCTACTCCTTACTGATTCCTCAGAAACCCAACTCTGATGTCTGTTACACAGTTTAAAGTCTAATTTCTGGCCTAATACAGCTATGCATGGTTTATATTAATCTGTTGTTCAAGTTTTGTCCTTAAATTTGACTAGCCCATAGCTCCCATTCTTATTTGATGTCTTCATCACTTAAGGGATATCAAATTCAGATTTGTTTTCCCCAAGTGAAGAGAACAATGGGTTGCCCAGGAGGTGGTGGAGTCACTATCCCTGGAGGTGTTCAGGAAAAGACTGGATGAGGCATTTAGTGCCATGGTATAGTTGACTGGATAGGGCTGGGGGATGGGTTGGAATGGATGATCTTGGGGGTCTCTTCCAACCTAGTTGATTCTATGAAAATTCTATGAAATTCTAAGTCACTTCTCCAATTAAGCTGCACATTTCCCCTAGAATCTTCTACATCTATTTTTCTCCCCTCTTCACATCCCCCCCCCCCCCCGCATTTAGAACTCATTGTAGGCTTTCCAACCTCTACTGGAAACAATTTATCTGGTATACTGAAAGATTAAATTTTCAACCATACATGAATGGCTCAGACATCCTAATCCCTGAGGGCACAAATAGCAATTCTTCCTTCTTTTCTATCTTTTAACTGATGAGATCCTGTCAGTATGAATTCTTGTTACCAATCTTCTAAGCACCTTAACTCAAATTCCTGACTTCTCAGAATATAAATATTTTCCCCCTGTTTGATAATGAACTATACCATCAGTATCTCCATTTGTGAAAGCACATTTCACAAGCACACACTTTCCTATTCTCTGCCTGCTTGCCATACCCCATCCTGCCTCACACACCCCACCACACCCCGCTATCCTGAAGTAATTCCCCATGTGCATAAATGCTGCTTCTATAGCTCAAGAGGTAGTATTACCTCTGTTTAAAAACAAGTGTCACTATAAAAGCAGTATAAAGACCTAAAGACTGAAATAGACTTCTGATATATAATCAAACCAGATTTCACAAAGGAAAAGAAGAAGTGGTCTTATTTTATACAACAGTAGAGTACACATTTTCTACCTCACACTTATTTTTTTCTTTTTTACACTACTAAGGGAAGTTTAAGTTGTCAGTCAAACTGAACACAAATCTGAAACTGCCTGTTTTAAAACCAGATTTATTTCTAGTTTAGCCAAAACACTGCAGATTTACCAGGGACAAAGTCAATAAATTTTAAAAGTAATAGAAATTGAAGTGACATTCTCTTGGATCTTTCAACTTTTTTGTGAACAAATTTCTTTTTTTTTTTCACTTTTGATTTATGCAAAGCACAAGACCTTTTTCTGGTCTTTCAGCATCATAAAATAAAGATAGCAGGACAAAGCTGGGACTACACATTTTAAAATTCTGAGAATTATTAACCACTGACATGAGTTCTGCTCTTTTTTATTCTTCTTAATTACAAATTGAATACATACAAAACTCAAAAATAGTACTTGTTGTTTACAGGGAAAAAAGCCTCACCAGAAAATTCACTAGATGAGCACCTGCTTTCTCTATAGAGAAACTACATATGCTTCTTTGGAGATGAGTATCAGGGTTTCTGTTAACAAATGGTTTCTGGTGTTAGACTGTACACCCTGGTTTTTCAACACACACTGTTTTTCAATTATAGAATCAGTTTTGTCCTAGTTCTGTAATCTGTATAGCTCAGTTCTAAAACTAAAAAGCCCTAAAGCCAGTACAGAAAGTGATTAAAGGGAATCTTGTCCTGGTGACAAAATTATACAGGCTGTGAGGAACAAGAAGCCATCAGCTATGCAGCAGACTTACCCTTCTACGTAGTCTGTCCCTTTCTTCACGAATAGCATTCATGGTGGCCTTGGTCCTGTTCAGCTCCTCCTCCTTGCTACACAGCATGGCTGTAAGGCTCTCATTCTCTTCCCGCAACCCAGCTAGCTCTTTTTCCCATCGACATCTCTCTTCAGATAGATTTGGATAAAGGTCATGTCCCAGTACACCCTCAATCTCTTCTACAGTCTGCAAAAATATAGTCAACAAAATCCAGAAAGAAGCAAAGATAATTGAACAAGACTAACACACAGGGGACAGAAATGTATAACAAGCAACTAATTTTATAGCACAGAATCACAGAATGTTAGAGGTTGGAATGATCCCAGTGAGTTTTTGAAAGTCTACATAGAAGGAGACTCCACAACTTCTCTGGGCAGCCTGTTCCAGTGCTCTATCACACTCACTGTAAAGAAAGTTCTACTCATGTTGGGAAGAAACCTTTTACATTCAAATTTGTATCCATTGTTCCCTATCTTACTGCTGTGCACCACTGAAAAGGGATTGGACTCCTCCACTTGACACCCTCCCCTCAGATCACATCGATCAGATCTCTTCTCAGCCTTCTCTCCTCAAGACCAAACAGCCCCAGGTCTTTCAGTCTCTCTTCATAGGGGACATGATCGAGTTCCCCAATCATCCTTGCAGCTCTCTGTTGGAATCTCTCCAGCAGGTCCCTGTCTCTCTTGAATTGGGGAGCCCAAAACTGGATGCAGTAGTCCAGGTGTGGTCTCACCAGGGCAGACTAAAGTGGGAGAAGAACCTCCCTAGATCTGCTGGGCTCACTTCGTGATGAACCCTAGGATACCACTGGCCCTTTTGGCCACGAGGGCACATTGCTCACTCATGGAGAACTTGCTGTTCACTAGGACTCCAAGGTCTTCTCCATGGAGCTGCTCTCCAGCAGGGCATCCCCTAACTTCTACTGGTGCCTGCTCTTATGCTTCCCCACATGCAGGACCCTGCATTTGTCCTTATTGAACTTCATGATGTTTGCCTTCACCCAGCTCTCCAGATTTTGTTGCATAGCAGCACAGCCTAATAGGGTGTTGGCCACTCCTCCCAGTTTTGTATCATCAGCAAACTTGCTGAGGATACATCTTATACAAGTCATTATTAAATATACTGAACAAAACTGGACCCAGTACTAATTTCTGGGGAACACCACTCACCATAAGCTTCCAAGATGACTCTGTGCCACTGATGACAACCCTCTAAACTCTGTTGTCAAGCCACTTTTCAAACTGGCTTGACAATCATCTATGCCACATCTCCTGAGCTTTTCTATGAGGATGTTACATGAGACAGCATCAGAAACCTTACTGATGCCAAGGTATATGACATTCACTGCTCTTCGTCTACTCACTTAGTCATGGTTTCATAGAAGGCTATCAGATTAGTTATATATACTTACATATATACACCCAGCTGCACAACCCTGTTAGTTTGGTTCTTTTGTTTGATAAGTAACATTAAAACAAAATTACTGCTTGTTTTGATAGTTTGACTGTGAACCAAAAAAAAAGGGTATATCTGGGACATATCATGTCACTCAGGATTCCCCAGACCAGTCCACCAGGTAAAACTAAACTATACAAACACTTCATCAGCAAGGAATACTGTCATGCCTATACTTACCTCCAGGCTGGTCATTCAATATGCTGAAATTGCCTAACACTCAATGTGACAGGTTAACTCAGGACAGTTCTCATTCAACAACATATTGTATGCTGTGCTAAGTTTTATAGGTATGGAAGACCTTTGCATCAAACAAAACCTCTCCAAAGGTTGCTTATAAGCTTTTGATTTTCTCAGAAAGCAGCCTACATTAAAATGGTAGGAAGAAACATGGAAAATAAATTAATATATTATGTTAACTAGCAACCTAAAAAGTTTCATTCTGCTGGAGAATCCAAGAAAACCTATACATTTAAGTTTTTATGGCACATAAATAATTAGTGTACTAAGGTTAAAAACAGTCTACTTAACTGTTTTATTCAAAAGGACTTAATTTTTATATAAAATAAAAAATTACAAGCTGAAATTTATGTCCTTGAGAGGGGTTAAAAGAACCAAATAAAAGTACAACTGAAAATGAAAAATCAAGTTGAAAGTACAACTACACTTTTTTCTCCCAGAAACTTCCCACTGTTTTCAGCACTCTTTGACAGTGAGATATCAGTGAAATTTTACTCTTTTTCCATTGTAATGAAAAGTTGGTTATTTGTTGTTTTCAATAAATTAACCTTAAAGAATAAATCTTGACTACTGCAAGACTCTTTAGTGAGTAGGAAAAACACACTCATAAAAAGAAAAAATAAAATTTCAACAACTAGATCAAGATGCCTCTGTGGAAGAAGCAGGGAAAAAATCTTTTCAGTTAGGTTCAGCTTATCTTTTAAAATTGTATTTCATGTGTCTTTTCAGAAGAACTCCAATACGTTTAAAGTCACAAATGTAAAATTCCATTGCAATCCACACCATAATTTTGCTTGCCTATTTGGTATTAGGTTTAAATTAGTTTTCTAAAAGAGCAATATCTTGCAACCTGTTTGCAGTTCTTCCTTGCACTAGTTTTCATTTGAGCCTATACATTTCTCAAACTATGACAACATACATTATTTCAAGTTCCGAATAAGCATTGGGCAGTTGTGCTTACTCTTTGTGATGTGAAGAAGAGCTCTGTAATGGCAAGACTATTTTGTCTTGATGATGCCAGTTTTGTTTTAAACAGTGTGTCTTCTTTCCCTTTTTCTCATAAAACTCATCTCCTGTTTCATGCAGTTTCCCTACTGTTTCCTCACCTCTTTAACACCAAGTTCTGCTGCTTCTTCCTTCCTCCCTATTTCCTGTGCTCCTAGTGTTACTATTTTTCCAACCACTCCTCTTCCCAAGCATCTACACTACTGGCAGTGGCAAGTCTGGAGCGTCTTTGAAGGATGGAGAACATACTATGCATGTCCTTTCTGAAGCAGTATTTCCATTGGCAACTGCCAGTACACAGATGGACTTCTGGTCTGACCCAGTGCAGCTGTTTTCACATTCTAAATGGTTCCAGTTTTAAAATATTTACATAATTTTCCAATCCACAGAATTTTTTCATCTCATCTCACTTCAGAGACCACCGTGGACCTTGCATAGATCCATTTCTACTTTCTTCAATCTCATTCTTGGTGAACACTGTCTTCTGAGAATACCTAACCCAACAAATGTATATAATACTAGGTAAAATTCAAACTACTGATCCTAATCCTCCAAGACACTCAAACTGCTTTAAGACCATTTCCAAGAGAAGCACAAGTCAGTTTCTGTCTCTCTCAAATATACACACATTCTCCAAACTACTACTCGATATTAATTTCTTTATAGGCCATTGTAGTCCTCAGGCACCACCAGAGACAGAAGGCACATTTTGCAGTAGTATGCCAAAGGGCTGTCTAAGCTGTCCCCACTTCAAGAGCCAACTGTCAATATAGCTACTCTTACATTAATGAGTCACTGTCACCCTTCCATCTGACACAAAAAAACTTGCTCATCTCTTTCCCTGTATAGAGTTGGCTTGCTTTCAGGTTCTGAATTGTCATCCCTTCACTTCATGTGCTACCAGATGTCCCTCTACTATTTCTGTTACATGCACAATAAAAACAACACATACATTTTACTTGAATTACTTATTCCTGTTTCTGGCTTTATTAATTGAATTAATATACCACACACACATTTTGTGTAAGAAACCAAAATCACAATCTATGCATAGCTTATGACATTTTATTTCAGAATTTTAGCATGTACTACATACTGTGTTTTCAGTTACCAGGCAAATGCTAGCTGTGTGACCATGGACAGTGATACATTTTTTTTCTGGATAATCTTCAGAAAGTAAATTAACTGTTGAGTATCCCTGTCTCTCCTATCTCTGAAGTGTAAGACAAATACATTTCTGATTTAAGATCAAAATCCTCCTAGTAGCTTCTCTGGCATCTTGGACAATTTAGTGTAAATCAGGTGTATTACTACCTACTCAACACAAACTGGGACCTGGAGTTGATTTCTGTGAAGTACTTTGACACTTTCAGAAGTGCTAATGTTACAGAATGTGATCAGGTGTCTCAGGCAATGTACAGGCTGCATTAAAAATCTACTGTAGACGTTACCTTAATGGCTAAATCACAATGTTCACTGGCAGTAGCGAGTTGTTCAATATGTCTGTCCACTTCTGCTACTGATAAGCTGCAGCTGCTTTTCTTTCTTCCGCAGACAACATTCTCCAAACCTGTTAGCACTCTCTGCAGTTCTGAGTTCAAGTCACTACAGTTATCTAAAGGAAAGCAAATCAAAGCAGATACAGCAACAGTCAGTGAGTCAGTGAGAAAAAACAAACTCGCCCAAGAAGTGCCTGTTGCAGAATGGCAACAACTGATACTGTTCAAGGAATGTCCTTTCAAACTGCCACTTTTCATCACCAACTGATAGGCGTAAATATCATAACCACATGAACTGAAATAGAGAGTCATCTCCAATCTGACAAATAACTCTTCTACTTACTCTAAGTGTTCAATCTTTCTTTTTTTTCAAACTCTCTTTTCTGAAGGACAGCATTTTAAGACACTGCACATTCACATACTATTCTACTTAAGGTTTGTTTTTAGTGGGTTTTTTTCGTTTGTTTGTTTTGTTTTGTTTTTAATTTAGGACCTGTTATCCTGATTTTTCTACCCTCAAATTTTTTTCTCTGTAAATTAAACATTTTTATTGCCTGGTACACTCACTGACATTACAACTTAATGTTTTTTCAGAGGAATTTTTGCAGTTGTACTTTAGGTGTCTGATTACAGTCATGATGTTTACAGAAATGATCTCTACCAACTATCTTAGAGCCTTATGGCCATTCCTTTTTCAAATGCAACTTGAGATTATTCAGAGGTCGTAACAGTACACCTTGCTCTTTATTATGTTCTGTACTACAACCATGTCAGCAGCACATAGAGTAGTAATAGACAATAATTTTGTTTTCTGTCCTTAGGCAGTGCCTTGGTCATTGCCACCAGCATCCTCCATTTCTGTGACAACAAACAGGTCTCAGTACCTTGCTAACTCACTTCATAAATTAGTTTTGGTTTTCCCTTAAGCACACATCTGATGATAGACAGTGGCAATCCTTAAGGGAGACACCTGGTAGAATTAATCCTTGTGATGCCTCTTGGATGTGATAGATAGCATTTCTGGCTTACTAGTTAAAAGTTTGCACTAACTGCCCAATTGTACAACACACTATGAGACAGTGCACCAGCAGTTATGATACCTTACTGTAAGCAGTAGTAGGCATCTATTGTGCTAGTTCGAAGCAGGCTAGAATGTTTTGGTGACAAGAACTAGATTACAGGCTGTGAAAGGAAAACAATGGTGATATCTACTTCCCTCACAGGCTTACTGAGATGTATAAAAACATAAGTCAAAACATAGATAAGACACTTGGAATCACTCTCACTCGGGCTGCTGGCTGAGCTGAATCTCTCTAACCTCACCTTCCATTTTGGACTAATCGACTTTGCTTCCTACCCTCCTGGCTGAACCTCTATTCTTCCTTGGGACTGGGGTAAGTTTGAGAGGGGTAGGGGGCAGGTGAAGGGGTGGTTGAGAGCCCCTCCTGGGGACTCAGGTTTCTGGGAGGGGAGTTGTGTTTCTATATTACCTTTTCTCATGTATATTTCTATATATAACTGTATATACTGTAACTATCTGCTTGTATATTGTGCTAGCTGTAAATATAAGCTTAATTCATATTTCCAGAGCCAGCTGAGTCTAGTCTGGGTGATTTCTAAAGTGTAGAGGGGCTAGGAACACCTAAACCATCACGCATATTCACTGGTTCCTGACTAGCAGCCACCCACCTGTTGCAATACCACCAAAAAGTCTTCATAACAACACTGAGGAGCAACATATGCCACACATGACACTTAATTGTAAAAAACTTCTGTTTTGTTTGCTTGAATTTATTTGTTTCCATAACATTTTCCATAACAGACATTATGTCCCTTTGAATAACCGTCACAAGACCTTATATGGCAAGCTCTGCTCCTACAGAAATATGTTCCTCAGAAAATAAGATGTTATAATAACGAGAATGACAGAAAACCAGTAGAACCCAACCACCAGCTCAGTAAGACGTACTGGAAGGCATTCACAGTTTGAAGGTTTTGGTGGTTTATTGCCTGAAGAAAAACAGGGAAAAAAAACAGGAATCTATAGACCTAACACTCTTATTTTGTGTGTTGCTGTATTTAATTTTATTGGCATTTTTCCTATTGCTAGCAGAACTTAAATAAGTAACTTACTGTTAATATACACAAGCTCTGCTTAATCTCCACCCCACAAAAAACCAAACTCAAAGCTCTAACTCCAAAATAAACACTGAAAAGTAAATTAATTTGACTTTTTTTTTTTTTCTGAAAAGAAAAATAAAAAAGGGTAGGAGCAGGAAATCCTCATATTAGAATCTGTTCATCTAGGAACTTAAGATTAAGCATTACTTTCTGAAGGTTAAAATATTTATTTTTAAGAATATATTCCTCTACTAAAATATCTTGACTCCGTAGCATATTTTATTAAGAGTACTTTTAATTCCATATGTCAACAACTTTATGATGATTATTATTGAGAATGTTCATAACATTGTTAATATCGCTCTATTGATGTTCCTAGAAATTGAAGATACTGAAATAACCATCAAATAATAGCTTAGTATTTAAGGATTGCTAGTTCTACAATAGAGTTCAAGATTGCTATTTCAATTGCTTTCTACAAAACCGCTTCTGTACAGTATCACCCACAGAAGCTCACCAGTACTCTGCTAATTTACCTAGGGAAGACATTGAAGATCAGGTATTTGACTTTAAATACAAATTAAGTGAAACAGGATTCTAAAGAGAATTCTGGAAATCAGTTATAGTGAGGATTACATCAGACCTCTGCTAGTCTACAGCTCTGTGCTCAGCAATAGTGCGCAAACACTTAAAACACTCATGTTTATACTGCAAACTTTGCAGAGCAGTTATTCCATACTTGGAGGTCCTTCAAATGATCAGTAATTGTGCTTGGATGACAAAACAGATGAAATATTTGAGGAAACTTGCTTCCCTTTAAGATAAGTTACAGTCTGCCTGTGCTTGTGTCACACTTATTGTTGTTGAAATCTATTTAGTAAGCTATCCCTATTCCACACTCTAAAAATGCTATTTAAAGAGAAGAGAAAAAAAAAAAAGGGGCAGCCAAAGTCCTCTATAATCAGACTGTAAAAGAACTGGACAGGAAATCCCACTTCCTGTGCTTTTCTCATCGACTATTACACAGCATGCAATTATTTTCTAAGGTTAAACTTTACAGGCATATGTAAGGTACATAAACAGCTTTCTTTTCCCTTGTCTTTCTCAGAAGTCCTGAACAATCATTGCATTTTAGATTCCTCAGCTATTCTACATCAAGGCATAGAGGTTACTTAACATGTAAATTCATAGTTATGGAAAAGTTCAGCATCATGTCTACTAAGAAAAATAACTCACCCACATCCGCAGTGACCATGGTGGAATGATTCTCCTGTACTGAAACAGAAGTCCGGTCCATGCTGCGCGAGTCTTCATTAACCTCACGTTGGCTTTGGCTGAGCTCTGACTGCAGCTCTGAACACTCATCCTCCTCTCTGGAAGAGAGAGAGAGAGTAAAGGTAGAAATAAAATCCTCTGAGGAAATATGTCTCTCCCATGATGCTTATTTCAAAATGGTAAACTGAAAAACAGAATATAATCCACACAAGTGTGCTTTCTCCAGCTAGTAGAGAGGGTTTTATACCCTCTGCTGCAAAACAGCTATGCGATGCCTGTAACACTACTTGCAGCAGCCAGTGCCTGGTTTCGATGCTTTTATTCTGAAGTTCATTATTACTCCAGGCCACTACACAAGAAAACAATGGATGGAACTGAGTGCAAGCAAGTATGTATAGAAGAAGGACATACACTGCTTTGCAATAACTCCCCAACTGACAATTCTTAATCAACACAAGTGGCTTCAGATCCTAAACTGGATTAGCAATAACTTTGGGTCTCTTTCTTAGTTCAAGGATGCCAACAACTTGTGTGCAAAACCAGTGTCCAAATGACATACATGCATGTGTGTATTGCAAGACTCTTAGGGACAGATACGTTTTTCATTTTCTCTTCTCAGAAGGAAGAAAATGGGTGAGTAAAGTGCTAAATTGCTGGAGTTAGTCAAAAATAAAAAGCCTCAATTACTCAGGTTTTAACTTATATGTTAAGCTGGTCTTACTAAAATAATTGGGGTCACAGAATACCTTAGCTAAAACTAAAGAGATTTAAAATTTAAAGCTCTCTCCTCCTATCTCCACATGAAGAGCTCAAAGCACTGGGAAAGAAGGTAAGTAAATGAATATTAGCTTTGTTTAAGAACATCCATAAAAATTTTCTTTTGATCCACTTGCTGATTCAGCTTAGAATATTTTTTACTTGCACAGTAACTGTTTTAATATTAGAGTATGTGTTTCAAATATGACAAAAGCAGCATCTTATTCAGATGCAGAGCCCCTCTGACAAGTATGCAGATTGCCTTAATTTTGTTACACTCTAAATAAAATGTAAAGATTCATTTTGCTGCAGAAAAATGTGAGAATGAAAACAAGAAAAGACCTATCTAGGAACCTGCATACAGGAGGGGGCACCTGTAAGTCTGCTCTATGTATTCTACATGGTGATGAATGTTTCTTGCAGAAATATCACAGGATTTAGACTGGAGATGTGTCTGAATTTACCAGGCAAAATAGCAGAATACATAGCCATTATGGATATGAAATAACGACAGAGGTAAAATCTGTTCTCAAAGTAGCAGAGATGACAACTTATGAACCAGGCCAACTTGGAAAGTAAATTTCAGCTTGCTTGCCAGGTAGGGCTTCTCAGGGTATCAAGATGTAATTTGTACACAAATTATGATGCTCTCCTACCCCTTACATTTCCTTCAGTGCAAAGCTTGACTTTAGCTGAAACCCTTTGTGACTATTGCAAGAAAAATGCAGGTCAGCTGGTTAAAAAGTGAGATTTAGATCAAAGAAAGGTCTTAAAAGGTAGCATGCAATATAAGTTTAAGAACATGTGAGAACTCTATCATGAATATCAAGAAATAAACCACTATGTTCCATGAACTTGTTTATTACTAGCCACAGCACAAGCCAGTAGTAATTAGCATTAGACAAAAACAATCACCAAGCACTCAAACAGGTGCATTTTTTAAAATCTGAAGATAACTATTTTTTTTCTTTTATGAAACAATGAGTCCTACATTTCTAAGACTTGAATTGCCTCTACAAAAACACAAGAGGCTATTTTGGTCATAAAACAATGCCTCACACAGTAATAATTTCTCACTACTTACCACTTTTGGCTCTTGTTGCATAGATTTTCTGTTTAGCATCCAACACAGCTTTGCTCATCTAGGACAAGTGCTCTTTTTTTTTCCAGTTTAAGCACACTCTGTATTCCAGGTCAGTTGAAAAATTATGTAACATGGGAGGCAGGGCTCACATTCCTCTGTCACCTCAAAGCTGTAAGCTAGTTTCTGAATGAACCAATGCTTCTAAGATGGGACTAGCAAATTCATTTCTGGTAAAGCAACAGAAGGGTAGACTGTGGGCTAAATACACAAGGGGGAATTCAAGCAGAGTGATGCATCCCAAATATAAATTCTACCTTTAAAATTAAAGTTGGCAGTAACAGAAGATGCTGCTGACAACAACTAGCTACTGAACTCCTGCACACCACGTTGTTGCTACCAACATCTAGGACCTGACTGGAGAAAGCAGCTGTTTTGCCTCCTACAGACCTTTGATGGTTCTCAGTTGATAGAATGTCAGGGTGAGTTGGAGAGAACTAAGATCAGAAACTGTTCTAAATACAGTGTGGGCTGGGGCAATACTGAATAAAAAAATAACGCTTGACAGGCATGTCTGCACTTACGCTTTCCTCATGTTTGAGTGTAATGAAAAATCTGCACAGACATCTAGAAACTTCTAGTTGGATCCCTTCCAAGCCCTACCATTCTGTGATTTTACTATACATGGGTAGAGCACTATGTTAAAAGTTACCTATGGAAGTGTCTAATTTAATTTGATATTCTCTACAGAATCCATAGTGTTGTGCTAGTTTGAAGCTATCTAGAATGTTTTAGTGAAAAAAGAACTAGATTACAGGCTGAAAAAGGAAAACAATGGTGATGTCTACTTCCCTCAGAGTCTTGCTGAACAAAAACCAAAAACATTAGTTAACACTCTCGCCATTTTTCTCTCACTCTCGCTTGGGCTGCTGGCTGAGCAATATCTTACTCCCTAACCTCACCTTCCATTTGGACTAACTCACTTTGCTTCTTAACCTCTGGCTGAGCCTCAATTCTTCTTTAGGACTGGGGTAAGGTTGAAAGGGGCAGGGGGAAGGTGAAGGGGTGGTTGAGAGCCCCTCCTGAGGACTCAGGTTTCTGGGAGGGGAGTGGTGTTTCTGTATTACCTTTTACCTTGTCTATTTCTGTATATAACTGTATATACTGTAACTATCTGCTTGTATATTGTGCTAGCTGTAAACAAATAGTTTCATTCAATTTCCAGAGCTGGCTGAGTCTAGTCTGGGTGATTTCTACAGTGTGGGGGGGCGGGGAACACCCAAACCGTCACAAGTGTCTATTTTAGTTGCACCCTTATAAGTTGAACCTTAAGAAGTTCTTTCCTTGTTGTAGTCCAACTTTTTATAGGTTGAGAATAATGGGTAAAAAGAGGTGAGGAAAAGTAACTGTTTTCCTATAGTAAAATGTAGTTTATCTTAACACAGTAAGAAGTACTGCCTTGGTGTAATACTCCAAGTTTCTGTCTCCAAGAAAAGGCAGCAGTGTGATTTGTACTATTGTGTTTTTTCACAAATGCCAGTACAAGTAGATGGAAAATCTACTGAAATCCATTCGAGCCATATTTTCCACCACAAGTGATTTGGCCTAGGTGATCTATGCCAGAAAAGAAATTTAAAGGTGGACGTGCAGGGTGCGTGGCTACATCTTCCTTTACATGCCATTGTGAATGCTTATCTGGTACCTTGGCATGTACGTTATGCTAAAAGAGTATTCAGATGGCACAGTGATTTTTAGGCTTTGAAAAGTGTGATTTTATTAGAGAATGTAGCACTTTCGAGTGTTGGGATGAAACTGTGCAGAACACATATCTTAGTTATGGGCAGTTACTTTGATTTGCAACAAGCCTAACTACTTTAAAGTCATCATCTAATTGGAGTATAATTAACAGGCCCTCCTGTCATGGAGGGCCTGTAGGCCTGAAAAGAGGCTTGTTTATGCCTTGCCTTGCCTGGACATGTTTTCCTGCCAGGATCCCTGGTTGTAAACAAGTTGTGTAAGCCCCACACACCCAGCTCATGCCTCCCTGGGACAGATCCATGTGATCCCCATATTTGGGAAAGTCCAGGCAAGTAGCTTCTGCTATTATGGTAAGGTTTGTCTGACTGCCAACCTGATTGGTCACTCTAGTGGCCAAAGAGGCCATTAATCTCGGCCCACATTCAATAAAGAAGGGTGCACAGCTAGACACGTGCACTCTCTGGCCCTACCCGCAGCTGCTCTCTGACCCTACCCGCAGCTCAGCCTGGACCACGCTGCAGCGCCCTGCTGCTCTGACACACCTGCAAGGCTCAGACATAGCTCTGACCCACACTTGCAGCGCTCAGAGGCTTAGACCTCATGCTTTGATTCAATATCAGCTTACCTGCCTGCGTATCTTTCATGCAGAGCTCATTTAAGCCTGCACATAATATATATATAAGGAGCCTATAGCCTCCTAAGACAGCTGTGCACATCTGCAAGCTGTATTGCTACCAGGACCAGATCCTGCATTGCTTTACCTACGGAACACACACACACATGGCCTGCTAGCTGTGTAGAACCATGACAGAGACAGCACAGATATTCTTCTCCTGCTCCTGAAGTCCTGCCAGCTGATAATCCCTGGACACAGCATCCAGAAGAAGACAGCAGCACAAAGGCAGTGATTGCATCCGTCACCAGGAGAACAAAAGTTAGAGGAAAACCTATTTCCCCAGAAACTGGGAAGATTTATCATTTCCCCTCAAGCCTGGAAGATTCCAAGTCCACGAGCAGAGATGCCCTGAAGTCTGGACACTAGGCACAGGCTGTGACACAGCAGGTGATTAATAATTGATAAAGAGTTGTGAGTAAAAGCTTCAATACCTCTGTAATACCAGTTACTTCTGTCGTAGAGCAGAAAGAGTTTCAGCCCACCCTGCTGGGCAAATAGCATAAAGATCCCAAGCCGCATTAAGCTGCAGGGAAAACTCCTCTCTCTGTTTATAGCTTAAATGTTTGCTACTTAAATAACCAAATCCCTGTACATATTTTGTCCTAAATTGTTTTCATAACCGTGCACTGAACATTTTATATTAATATACAGGGGGGGGGGGGGGGCGAGAGTGCAAAAAAGATTAAATTTAATAAATTATATTTTTATATAAAATTTATATCACCTCAAATTAATTTCTCACCTCTGCCAAATAGGCGTAGGTACAGAGAACCCCCTCCACGACAGAGCCGTTCTTGTTTTGGACCAGAATTTGTATTTTTCCAATACAATAATTACTGTACCTTACTCTTGTTCCCTGTAGTCGATCAATTTTCTTATTTAATTCAGCAATGATACTGTGCAGCTCTGTGATTCGTTCCTCATAGCGTAGTGTTGTTCGCTCCTGCACAACTTCATGCTCTCTCATTAGGTGGGATTGTTCACACTAAAGGAGAGAAGCAGGGAGCAGAAAGGGTCTTATGAATAATTGCATAGAGATAAGATATATGGTAAATGTGCACACTATTAATGGTTTTCCTACTCATCAAACCAATGCTGTGTTAGTGATAGAAAAGGACAAATGCAAATTATTGACAGGTATGCAAAAGTATGTCATCACAAGATACTAGGAACAAAAAGACTAGGCAGTGTACTTTCATTACTACTTTCTTCTAAAGAGCCAAAGTTGCCCTTCTTGTTTGAACAAAAAATGCCATATGCAACTCAAAACACCATATATATATATATATCTCAATATATATCACAAGTAAATCATGAATCTTCAAGGGTCTTCCTGGCATAGTCTGAATCAGAACAAGCCTTAAGGCAGAAATCATATGAGTGTAAAGAAATATAACACCAATTTGAGGTTATGACTGGTCTAATACGGATATTTGTTAGCCTCTGAAAATAACATAGTATATTATTTATTATTTATTATTTTAATTCTCTGCAATAAAATGCTTATTATTTGAACAATTGAAAGGCTACATTTCTGCTTAGGTTATACACATATTGAAAAATGCTTCCCTTTATTTCCAATCAAATTTTAAATCCAGCTTCTCTGGCTACTCTTCACACCAGCAAACACTATGTCAATTACAGCAAACAATTACAGTCTAAACTAAAAATCGGTGAACTAAAAATCAGCAAAGCATGCTTATTGAAGTAATGCTTGATTGTGGCTGGAAAGGGCAAGACTTAAAACTTTTTGCTTCTAGATTCCTGCAGGAAAGTCAAGCCTTCTTGTAGCCACATAATCATACATACTGTGCTTTTAATAAAATTCACATGCCAACTTGCAGTGTAAAAATCACACATGAAAGAGCCCAGAAACATTTCTAAAGGCTACAATTTCTCATAATTCATAGATTCAGGTCCTTCAACATTGTTGCATCAAAACTTATTTTTTCCAAATTAAGAAAATGCTCTAGACAGAGGTTCAGTCTTTTGTATAATAAATATAAAAATTACAACCGAACTAGCAGATATGCCAGAATTTTCATAATAAGCTGTCATATTTTTGGGGCACCAATACTGAAAACTTGTGTACAGTTTCTACATAAAAGGCTGACTGAAAAAGAAAATCTACTTTGCATTTCAATAACTGTATTACCTTAAATTTGAAATAAGATTTAATTTCAGTATTTTAAAATTCCAGGAATATGCATGCTGAAAGGTGTGCACCCAGGTATTAGAGTACTTGTCCACAGAGTATATTAAAATAGTTTCTTACACTAGCTGGAGGTGAAAGAATGTCTACCTACACTAGGACAAATATACCATGTCTTCACTCTGCAGAGGAGAGCAAAGGGTCACATTTTAGAAGAAGTAATTTATCTGGCTTTTAAGACTTCATTTTGGCAAGTAACATGATTACCATGACTATTGTAGGATCATTGTACAAATTGTTATGTTTCCATATCTTAACACTGTATATGGCTGAAGAACTACTGTGGCTTTCAAAGCACAGAAATAACAGAAAGGCAGAGAAAATGTTTAACAAAAGTTTTAGAACACATTTAGTTGCAATAAAAAGTTGCTTTTTGTTCTTTTCTATACCTGTGATACACACTGATATCCACAAATGCTACCTAAGCATTATTCAGATCAATCATGTCCACTTTCTTTTTTTTTTTTTTCTTTTAAGTGATATGGATGTTTCAGATGGACTGTAATTATTTTCAGACAATAAATAAAAACTCTATCACAACAGTTTTTGCCTAAGTTGTGGGTTCTAATGTAGAATTTGTTTATCTTGACTGAAGATATACGGATTCTTTCTAACGGACCTCAGCCACACTATCAGACTTGCTTTCTGTTTTCTCCAGACATTTCTCAGGATAACCACCAATTAATGACAGCTCTTAGATTATCTCGGGCAAAAGTAATTGGAAAAGACAGAAAGGAAAGATGGGACATGATTTAAAGAAGTATTGCTGTGCTTTGGACATGAGTGCAGAGCTATGTCTCAAATGAAAAACACAAAAGTATCCAGACATTGGAAACATTGTTCATTATGAATCCCAAAATGCAGCAATGGAAAATTCTTCTGGTTATATGTGATTGTTCCTTATGACAGCACATTTATTTCAAAGTTTAAAAGGATGCCAATGTTTTGGCACCCGTTACTAAAAGTTTCTTCTGGGATACTGAACCTGTTTGTCACATGCGTTATTTTGTGGGTTTTTTTGAGTCTCAGAACAATGATCTGCCACCAACTCCTGTTTATTTCCAAGATGTACACATTCAGCTCTCATAATTATTTGCATGTTAGTCACACAAACCTTATACACTTTTCCTCATCTTTCTTCCAGCCTCAGACCCAAGTTCTGATCAAAAATATTGAGAACTTTAACTCTCTGAGAAAGCAAATGCAGGTGTAATCCACTGACAGGCTGCAAAAGAGGAGCAATTGTCAAGGTCAGGAGAGAAGCTTCCTGCATAGTTATTGGTGTGACCCTTGGCTGGTTTTTGCCATAGAGTGAAAAGGTTATTTCAATTACAGCAGAAATTAACAATGCCTGGAAACACCTTTGTCTGACCTATTAAACCTGGAAACAATTGCAAGAGCAAGAAGAATGTGAGAAGGATGAAAAGACAAAATATTTTAACCAAATGATACTGTCTCAACATATGATTCTACTGCCAATTAATGAACAAAAAAATCTTAGTATAAGAAACACTACTACTGCAAACATTTATGTTTTCATTCACAGGGCAAAAAAACAATCACCAGCAGCAGTGCTTGATAAGAGATGACCCAGTGCCTCAGGGTCTGCTGAAACAAACACCTGCTACAGCACTGCTCACCAAGAACACAAATCATCACCTGAATAAACTATAATGATAAACCTGTCTTATAGACTCACAGACGTAAAGAAAATCCTTGCCCTACTGATACAGTATTACAGTTTAAGAAGACTGGTATATTTTAAGGTAGTGATCCATTAATGTTTTTTAAAGTATAAAGACAAATCTATAATGCCAAATCCCAGAGCAACAGAAGACTTCATTATGAAGACTTCATTACTCACACATGCTGGTAGAAAGATGAGGCAGCACAGATGGGACCACTCTCCATATGCATTTTGCGTTTCTTAGACTCTCCCCTTATACAT
The DNA here is from genome assembly GCF_015220805.1 of Pogoniulus pusillus. Classification (NCBI taxonomy): domain Eukaryota; kingdom Metazoa; phylum Chordata; class Aves; order Piciformes; family Lybiidae; genus Pogoniulus; species Pogoniulus pusillus. The sequence continues at coordinate 92,151,520 of NC_087309.1, forward strand.
CCACTATTTATTAATATCAGAGCCAGGATACTATCTCAAACAGAGCTGACAGAAAGCACTATTATCCTTCACATAACCACAAGAAGATTTTTGGCAGAAGACCTTAGTTGTGGTTGACCAGTACTTTAGAAAAAAAATCATGGAGGAGATCACTCTGTTGTCAAACTGTACATCAATACAAACATAGACACAAGGAGATCTAATGTCTTTATGAAATAATAGAAGAGTGTAGGCAAATGCTATAGCAGGTCACCACAGATGGCAGTTTTGGAAATGAGCGGTTAAACTGTCTTTCTTTACCATTTGTTATTTACTACTGGAATTGTGATTCCCTAAATCACCTCTACTCTGTATCTTTCTTCCAAAATATCTTCCATGCCTCATGAAATGAGGGAACAGTATTACCAAAAAATGTATTACACAAGCTATTTGTTACAGAAAGCATTTACTACACGAGCTGAAATGAAACATGCTGCCTTAGAAAGTATACTCCAAATACAAAATAGAGATTTAATAACGATCTACCAGCATCTGAATATGGTTATGCAGAACCTCAAATACATTTAATTTATGCATTCTGAAATTCTGTTTCATATTAGTGAGGAAGAAATGCATTAGATGGATGTTGTAGAGGAAAAGATGATACAGTATGATACACAATACAAATTGGGATGAATCTCTGTGGAATGAAAGGAAAAGTATAAAAAAGTATGTTAACTGGAGCATCTACTTGGAAGTGATGCAGTGAGAAAAAGACAAAAAGGCAAACTGTTCTCAGGAGTCTGTTTCAATATGTAAACATAGACAACAATGAATGTATTGTTACAGCTTAGGTCTAGTGCCCTTGCCTACTGTCTTGATTATAAGTTTTTCCAGAAAACTCCAGTCTAAAGGATAAACAATTTTGAGGGTTGGACACAGAGTAAGATAGGTTTATCTAATTCCATATCTTATATTTTGCAGTACAAGCCTTTTCTATCTCTCTCTGCTGCTTCATGTCTGCTGCTTGCATCTCTGTGACCTGGCTTGCTTGTCCTCTTGTTTTGAGAAGGTATACAGCCTCTCTGGGCTTTGTGTTTGGTGAGAGAAGGTGAAGAGAGAGCTGAAATATTGCACAAGAGGGCATTGTATTGCTGTTAAACTGTAAATATATGTAAATATACTTTGTACACATTTACTGTCTTTTGTACTCTTCTATTTAGTCTACTTTTGTAAACATAATTTCGTAACTTCCAAAATTCTGAGTGTGGTAAACTTTCTCTGGAGGGTAAATTGCCAATTTATTGGGGTGTAAATCTGTCCTAGTAGGGCATAAATACTGCCAGACCGGTTTAACCCTTGCTCTCCTCTTCCTGTTGTGGAGTCTGTGAGTGGAGTCAAATGAACAAATAATAAGGGTTTGGCCCCAGCAAAGTCTTGAGGGCTAGGGGGCTTAGCACCATATGTCAGGTGTCTTGTGCTGCCCTCTACATACCTACATTTTCAAATGAGACACGAAGCTTTAAATTCATTGGCCAGAACAATGGTGCTAGTGCCTATTGGCCAGTTTGATATTCAAAATGAAGTATTTAAAGGGGGATGATTTAGAAAACCACACCTTTCTGTGTCTTTCATACAGGAGACTTACTCAGGGACCAAAAGCGTTGTGAGTACATATGCTGGAGTGAATACATAAGCATAGCTAGAATTTTTCCTCTTTTCATGTTACTATTTTCAAAGTTCTGATTGTTTAAACTGTTTTAATTTTGTGCAATTAGTTCCTGTCAACTGAAAATCTGAAGAATCTCAAGGAATTTTCCTGATGTTTGACTATTTAAAATATTATTAATACATAAATTAATATTAATGTTTAATAATTATTATTAATTTCCAATACAAAATCCAACCTACAATATATATAAGTTGTGCTTGCTTGATAGCTTATTCTTTAAGAAATATGTATACACACCCCAACAAAATTCTACATGCTCAAAGGCTCAAGAAAATTAATTGGAAAGGGCTAAAACTTTATAGAAATTGTTCATTAAAATGTATTATTTTTACATGAAAGCTAGCATGCTAGCTTGTTTTCAAGTGATCTCATTTTGTGTTCACTGCTCAGGCAACAGTTGTCACTGTATTTATGCTCACAAGCACACCACCCAAGATCGAGTAAAATCTTTAGCGTTACAAATAGAGTACTACAAAGACTCGTAAACCATGAAAGAAAACACCAAATAATCTTGTGCTATCAAGTGTACATACTAGCTGGGAGTAAGATCTGATCCTCAATCCAAGCCTATAAATGAGGATTCATTACTGTATGAGAGCACCTACAAGGCATTGTAAGTGCCTTGGCTGAGAGCGGGTATTTTTAAACACCAGCTGTGCGGGGAAGAAAAAAAAACAAACAGGCCAAACAGGCCTGTGATACTACCCCTTGTTACCAGATAAAACAGTGTGCCTCCCTGGAAGAAGAGAGGGAAGAAAGACAGAGAGCTGGCCTTGCTGCAGTAAGATAATAGAATTATGGGAATGACATAGAAAAGATTACAATTTTCTGTTCACTCCTGGATGCTCTGGGCCTCTTCGAGGTCTGTACTCCATAGCCCTTAAAGACATAAGTCTCAACCAGGACAATAGCACAAGACCCTGCAGAGTTATAAATTACAACAAAGTCAGTGTAGCTATGCAGAATAATGTGGATTGTTTGGATACAGCAGATCCATCTGACTCTTTAATGATTATCAAATGTAGCATTGTATCAAAATGCCTGTCAGAATGCAGTTGGAATTAGAAAAGGCCCTCAGATTACAGCTTATAAACAATGTTAACTCCTAAAGTGATGCCGACTCATGTATGTAGAGGATAAAAACACGGAAGTGTTTCTTGATTCTGAATGTTTCATTGCTGGTCTGCAACGAGACTATCACAAAGTTCCAAAACCTTCTAGGTATCTGTAAAAACATCAGGGAATGAGGACAAGGGCCAAAATACATTTGAAAGACTGAAGCAAAAGCCTTAACATCTAGACTACTTAAATTCAATTCAAATGTAGAAATGTTTAAGTAATACACAGATACAGGCCACTACCAAAAATCACTGAATACTGAAGACTCTAAATTCACAAAATCACAGAATGGCAGAATGACAGGAACTTCCTGAGGTCACTCATCCAACCCCCTACCCAACTGAAGGAGGATGATGTGGAACAGGCTGCCCAAGACTTTGGAGATTCCACAACCTCTCTGGGCAGTAAATACAATGCTGTACTTTACAGAACATAACGCTATGACTGTCTCTATGCATGTATGAGTATGTAATTTGAATTAATTTTAAAATTTAAAGGACTTACAAAAGGTATTTGCCAGAATGACAGTATCTGAAAATAAAGGTTTCATTTAGAAAAGAGAGAAATATTACAAACAATAGATTGTAATACTTCGATCTGAAAAAAATAAGTAGCTCCTTTAAGAGCTGTGAAATACTGGAGTTCAGACTGCATTCTTCTTTAAAATCCCTTGGATTTCTACTGTGCTAGTTTAAGCCTAGCTGGGATATTTTAGTGAGAGGAATTAGATTATAGGCTGTGAAAAGGATACAATGGTGATGTCTACTTCACTCATAGGCTTGCTGAGATGTATAAAAACAAGAACACAAACATAGATAATGGAGTTGCTCTCTGGCTCTGGCTGCCTGCCCTTCTCTCCCTAACCTGCTGCCTATCTAATCCTTCTGCTTTCTAACTCCTGGCCGATCTTCTAAACTCAATTTGCACCTAAGGCAAAGACTGGGGATAAGGTAGAGTGGTGGAAAGGAGGTGGAATGGTGGTTGGGAGGCCCTCCTGGGGACTCTGGTTCCTGGGAGGAGTGCTGTGTTTCTGTATTACCTTTTTAACTTGTATATTTCTGTATACAGCTGTATATATTGTAAATATCTGCTTGTATATTGTGTTAAGCTATAAATATAAAGCTTCATCTGTGTCTAGCCTGGGTGATTTCATAAGGGGCGGGGGGAGGGTTAGGGATGGATAGCACACAAACCATCACATCCACTCACTGTGTTTTCCCCAACAAATACAAGCAAGCTGGCTTGCTACAAGTTAGTCTAGGGTCACAATTTTTCACACATCAGCAAAGCACTGCCAGCTGCAAACAACTTTTGATCACTCTTAATCTTGCTGTGTTTGAGTCTCACCCAGGAGTGGAAGGCTTCACAGTCACTTACCTAATCCATTATGACAATGATGAAATTTTTATACTCTAAAAGCAGTCACTGCTTAAACTGCATTCAAAATAAAACCAATGTAATTCTTCCTCGGTATGTTTTAGAATAGCATTATCAAGACATAAAACTTAAAATACAAGGCAACTATGTTTCTCACAGTCTTAAAATTCTTTTCACTTGTAACATGGTTCAGATATTTTCCCTCTCCACAACTACCATGTTCCTCTCTGAAAAACAAGAACTACATAAAATAAGGACAGAATCTTGAATTATTTCTCACCTGTGCCTTGGCCAATGTCTTTTCCAACAGGTCACGCTCCCTTTCTGTTTGTTGTAGACGTTTATTAAGCTCCACTATGTCTCCCTTTAATGAAGCCAGGGCTGCTAAATGAATCTGGAAGACAAAAGGAAAGAAATGAATCATCCAATTCACAAGACATATAGCAGTAGCACCTGAAAGAAGATTCAGTAGCATACAGCAGCTATAGTACCCCTGGATTTCTGCAGGAGTTAATAAGACCTTCAGCTTAATAAGAATGTCCAAAAAACAAACAAACAACAAAAAAAAAAACTCCACATGCAACTAAATACTTCTTTCACAGAATTCTCTCCACATAGCACCCATATTTCTTCACCAGGAAACACATTCTAAGGAGCAATACAATTAAGTATAATCCAGCTATGCCAGTCCTAATGCTAGTAGCTGGAGTCATGTATTACAAAACTTGACATTAATGTTGACTCAGATTTGTATTATAGAAGAAGGTGTATCGTGTTCTGATGTAATCACACTTAAAGAGGTTATGAGGTTGATGAAGGGAATAATTCCTTCCACAGAATTAATTTCTGTTTTGCAACTTACAGCTACTGTTCTGTAGTTCTTGTTTTCAAGTCTGATGTCAGTGAGTTCTAATGATTCTTATCTACTGAAGCCACACATGAAGGATCTGAACTGTTTTTCTTTCTGCAGTGAACTGTTTTTGTGTTGTTGGTTTTTTTTTTCTTTCTGCAGTGAATTGTCTTGATGAAGGATACATTCTATATTTAATTGATAACATGTGAAAATAAATAGTGGACTGGATAACTGAACATCATCTAAATTACATTAGTTTGAAATCAAGAACAGTTTTTAAAAGAGTTTTGTATCTTATAAGAGTTTTGTATCTTACACTCTCTGTCCTTAAATACTCAATTTATCATTACGTTGAAGGCATCAGATAGAATTCAACACTCAGTAACAACAATTATAACCAAAAAGTAATGTCTGTACCTAGGTCTTTCTTTGTAGTAGTAAAGAAATTACTTCAAGTTATAATAAGTGAAATAACAAAAGTAACCTTTCACATTGATCCAAATAATACAGCTAACACTGCTCTGCTGTCAAGTTTCAGCCTGTAACATAAATCCTGTTTCTAGTCCTCCAACCAGTTTCATTCAGTCCTTTACTCTAACTTCTACTGGGTGGGTCACTTTTAAGTTGTATTTCTTATTCCATCTCCAGTCAATTTGCTAATGATTCCTATTTTGATATCAGTTTTATCATTGCAATACTGGAAGCCAATAAAACAATAGGTGTTTTCACATACTGACATTTGAAAGTAGCTGCATTACAATAGAGAGACTGTTATTATTTGGCAACAGCTCTTTCACATACAGTATTTTCACTGTTATAGAAAAGGCGACCTTTGGCTTCAAGACTGAAATCAAACTTTTTATAAAGACTTTTGAATGCGAATTTACAGGGACTGTAACTACTTATGCTACAAATTAAAAAGCAGTAATCCAGGCCTGGTATTGACATACGCTACATGGTTTCTTTCAAGTATGCATGCTGAAATATCTTAATAAATCTAGAAACACTACGAGTATCTTTTAAGTATTTTTAATCTTCAGCAGAAGGCTTTCCTTCCTACCACAGAAAATTGCATTCATAACTGACTTCCAACTTTCAGGAAAGCTGGTGAACTCATAAGCCACTGTTTCATCTAATTTTCTTAACAAGTGTTGCAATGAAGCTCACCAGTTTGTTCATCAGACCTTGTACCACACTTTTAAGCAATACATGAAAAAATGGCTACAATTATTTAAACTGATTAAGACAACGCTACACATCATTCCCTTTTGTATACTATAATAAATGTTCACCAGATGTGGTTTTAATTAAACACTGGACAAGTAATTTCCATATACATTGTGCTGTAATACAAAAGGATACTGATGATTTAAAAGTCTCAATCAATTTTTCTCTGAAAAGAGGAACTAACAAGGCACCCATCCTATGACTTTACCTTCATTTTCTTCCCATCTCCTAGCACTAAGAAACAAAGCACATGAATTGTGTCTAGTTTTAGAGTAACACTACTGCCTGGCACAGCAGCTCTTGCCAAACAAGGGTATCAACATGTAAGCTATTTCAGCTTCATCTTTCAATATAGTGTCTCTTCCAAGTAACTGAAGGTTTTGTTAACTAATTACAAGGAAAGTTGGTTGCATCTCTTACTACTCAAATTGGTCCAGTCCAGTTTCTAAGCACTAACAAAAAAATTGGAATTTGCTGAAAAGGCAAACCAAACAACAGGAAATTGTCACACACAGAGGAAGGCTACTTGAGATACTCTTCAGTTACGTGTATGTACCCAGTGCACACAGTTTTAAATCACAAACAAGAAGTGTCTCCAGCTACTACTGCAACATTTAATAAAACTACTGTGCTAGTTTCAAGCAAGCTAGAATGTTTTGGTAAAAGAACTAGATAACAGGCAGTGAAATGAAAACAATTGATGTCAACTTCTCTCACAGTCTCGCTGAGAACTCTGGGAAGAAGAAGAAGAAAACTTTCTCCATTTTGTCTCTCACTCTTGCTTTTGCCTTAGACCGAGACACATCTCATTAACCCTGCTCCTACTAACCTTGCTCCCTAACCTCTTGGCTGCACCTCTCTTCTTCCTGAGAACTGGGGTAAGGTTGAGAGGGCCGGGGGAGGTGTTGGGGTGGTTTGAGAGCCCGTCCTGGGGACTCAGGTTTCTGGGAGGGGAGTTGTGCTTTTGTATTGTTTATCCTTTGTATATTTCTGTATATAATTGTATATAACTGTATATATTGTAAATAGCTGCTTGTAAATTCTGCTAGCTGTAAATAAATTGCTTCATCTATATTCCCAGAGGTCGTCTGAGTTAGCTGGGGCAAATACAAAAGTGTGGGGGGGCGGGGTAACCCCCAAACCATCACATTTTTAATTGGCTTTCCCAACGTGGGGCTAGATATTTTTGAGTGACTGGAAATTAGCTCTGGGAATTAAGATGAAGCTAATCAAGCAGCTATTGTATTTGGTTGGTGCATTGCTCTGGTCTGGTTTTGTTTTCTTGGCATTTAGTTGGTTAAAAGGTCAAATTGTTGCTTATTTCATTGATCTGGCTTATAAAAAGGCTAAAGCTAAGGTTTCAGATATGTTCTGGAGCTGGGGTGATTTTATTCTTGGTTATGCTGGTTTTAATATCTCTGAGAATATTACCAAGGATATTACAGGAGCTCTGGTCAATAATGTGACAATCAATGGAAATTCTGCTTTAAATATGGCTCTAATGAGAGTTATTCAGCCTAAGACAGGAATTCCAACTGTTTGTATAGGCACATGCTCGTGTAAAACTGTTTTTCTTCTCACAATTTTTAATATTTGCCTCATGATTTTAATATTCATATTAATTTTGGCATTATTGGTGAAAAATTCAAAACCAGTTTCTGTAAGAGCTAGGAAAAATTCTGTGTCTCAGAAGCAGTCTCTTTCACAGCAAAACAAGGGAACACAGTTATCGGCTTCCCCCTTGCCAGCCTCTGCCCCTCCTTCTCCAAGTGCTGGGAACACGGCCAATGTTCCCGCCAGTAACATAAACAATAATGATAACGGGAAGAGTTCGGCAGGAGCCCTAGGAGGACAGGCAGGTACCCAAAATCGGAATGTTCCTAGCAACAATCAAAACACGTCAGGGTTGGCAGGCATCCCAGGAGGACAGGCAAATAATAACACTGCTAATGCGGGTAACACTAGCCCAGTCAGTCCAAATCCTAATGACACCACCTCAGCCAATTCGAACCCCCAGCCAGCAGACCACAACCAAAATCCTCCTGTTAAAAGCAAGGCAGATTTGAACTCACAAGCTCCAAGTCAGACCTCTAATAATTCAAACCCTCCAGGTCAGACCCCTAATGATTCAAATCCTCCAGCAGACACATCCAAGTCTGTTGCTGCTCAGGCCTTTCTGGCACCTGCTAAGGCAAAAGCTAAGACAAAGAGTGGTTCGCAGGAGGATGTAAGAGATGGGACCTCTGGTGATCAGCAGCAAGAGGAGGAGGATGAGATAGTTAGTCTGCGAGACCTTGTAGATGTGCTGAGACAACAATACTCAAGTAAGAGGAGTACTGTGAGGTTGGCTGCCAAGAGAAAGGATGGTTCCAATGAGTTTAGGAATGCTATGAGGAAGGTTCTGTTAGGCCCAGTACCACCAGATCAGCAGGACGAACAGGAGGAAGATGACATCCAAGGCTCCAAGGATCCACTCAGAGAGGTCAGGGAAGTTAGAAAGGAATAGCATCTGTAGAGATTGAGGATGATAAATTGAAATTGTCCATTAGACCTGAACTTTCTGATGAATCTGCAGTTGTGGGACATCATGACATAGAGGACCTGGAGGTGCCAATTGCAACTCAAACTGTTCATCATAGGCAGTACAGAACTAACCGTGACTCTTTGTTGCCCATTCATCAGCTGATTCGTCAGTTGGAGAGTCAGGCTGTCATCGAGAAAGCTCATTCACCTTTCAACAGTCCCATCTGGCCTGTGCGTAAACCTACAGGCGACTGGAGACTGAGAGTTGACTTTCGTGCCCTCAACGAGGTGACACCACCCATGAGTGCAGCTGTGCCAGACATGCTGGAACTCCAGTACGAGCTGGAATCGAAGGAGGCTAAATGGTATGCAACCATAGACATTGCTAATGCTTTCTTCTCTATTCCCATAGCAAAGGAGTGCAGGCCTCAGTTTGCATTCACCTGGAGAGCAATCCAGTACCAGTTCAATCGTTTGCCTCAGGGGTGGAAACACAGCTCAACCATCTGTCACTCAGTCATCCACAATGCACTGGAGAAAGGTAAAGCTCCAGAGCACATCCAGTACATCGACGACATCATTGTGTGGGGCCAAACTGCTGAGGAAGTCTTCGAGAAAGGTAACAAAATCATTGACATTCTGCTGCAAGCAGGTTTTGCCATCAAGAGGGACAAGGTCAAAGGACCTGCCAAAGAAATTCAGTTTCTGGGAGTGTGGTGGCAGGATGGTCGCCGTTACATTCCTCAGGATGTGATCAACAAAGTCTCTACCATGGCAGTTCCCACCAGTAAGAAGGACACACTTTCTTTTCTTGGTGTGGTGGGATTTTGGAGACTACACATTCCTGGTTTCAGTCAGATTGTCAAACCTCTGCATGATGTGACTCGAAAGAGAAACAATTTCGACTGGGGACCTGAACAACAAGCAGCCTTTGATCAAATTAAGCGAGAAGTAGTCCATGCAATGGGCTTGGGACCTGTGAGATCTGGTCCGGACATTAAAAACATTCTGTACACGGCTGCCAGTGACAATGGTCCAACTTGGAGTCTTTGGCAGAGAGCTCCAAATGAGGCATGTAGTCGTCCACTTGGTTTCTGGGGATGTTGCTACAGAGGTTCAGAGACAAATTACACTGCAACTGAGAAAGAGATTCTAGCAGCCTATGAGGGAGTGAAAGCAGCTTCTGAAGTGATTGGAACTGAGTCACAATTGCTTTTAGCTCCTAGACTGCCAGTTCTTAACTGGATGTTCAAGGGCAAAGGTTCATCACCACATCATGCCACAGATGCAACTTGGTCTAAATGGATGGCTTTGATAACCCAACGAGCACGAATGGGTAATCTTGACCGACCTGGTCTGGTGGAGGTGATCACCAACTGGCCAGAAGGCACAGACTGTTCCAAACCTCCAGAGGAGAAAATAACTCGTGCTGAGGAAGCTCCTCCCTATGGTGATCTCTCTGATCAGGAAAAGAACTATGCTTTGTTCACAGATGGTTCCTGTCGTCTTGTTGGGAACAAGCGAATATGGAAGTCAGTGGTTTGGAGTCCAACCAGGAGAGTTACCGAAACGAAAGATGGCGAAGGAGAATCCAGTCAGTTCGCTGAGGTAAAAGCTGTTCAACTTGCTCTTGATGTGGCTGAACGTGAGAATTGGCCTATCCTTTACCTCTACACCGACTCGTGGATGGTAGCCAATGCTCTATGGGGTTGGCTGAAGGACTGGAAGAAGAATGGTTGGCAGAGGAAAGGAAAGCCTATTTGGTGTGCTGATCTATGGCAGGACATTGATGCACAGCTGGAGAAAATTCCAGTGAAGGTGCGGAACGTAGATGCACACATGTCTAAGAGCAGAGCCACTGAAGAACATCAACATAACCAGAAGGCAGATCAAGCTGCTAAGATTGCTCAAGCTGATACCAACTCTGAACTTGACATTGACCTTGATTGGAAACACCGAGGTGAGCTGTTCCTAGCTCGGTGGGCCCATGATTCATCTGGACATCAAGGCAGAGATGGAACATACCGATGGGCTCGCGATAGGTCAATTGACTTGTTCATGGATGCTATCACCCAAGTCATCTATGACTGTGACATTTGTGCTGCTATTAAGCAGGCTAAGCGAATCAAGCCCTTATGGTATGGTGAGAGATGGTCAAAGTACAAGTATGGTGAAGTCTGGCAGATTGACTACATCACTTTACCTAGATCACGTTCTGGCAAGCAGTATGTGCTAACGATGGTAGAGGCCAGCACTGGATGGTTGGAAACCTATCCAGTTCCACATGCTACTGCTCGTAACACCATTGTTGGTTTGGAGAGACAGATCTTGTGGAGACATGGAACTCCAGAGAGAATTGAGTCAGACAATGGTACTCATTTCAAGAACAATCTTGTAAAAAACTGGGCCAAAGAGCATGGTATTGAATGGATCTATCACATACCCTACTATGCACCAGCTTCAGGGAAGATTGAGCGCTACAATGGTTTGCTGAAAACCACCCTAAAAGCCATGGGGGGTGGAACTCTGAAAAACTGGGACAAACATTTAGCACAAGCTACCTGGTTGGTAAATAGTAGAGGTTCAGTAAATAGAGCAGGACCTGCACAATCAGATTTGGTCCAAACAGTAGACGGTGATAAAGTTCCTGTTGTACGTGAGAAGAATCTGTTAGGGAAAACTGTTTGGGTATTTTCTCCTTCGGGCGAAGGGAAACCTGTCCGAGGGGTGGTTTCTGCTGAAGGTCCTGGTCATACCTACTGGGTAATGCAGGAGAATGGTGAAATTCAGTGTATTCCACAGAGAAATTTAACCTTAGCTGAGAGAGTTTAAATTCAGAGTGTCTAATACAAGTTGTTAGGAGTTTTCTGTTCTAGGTAACATCGGCGCCCAACACTGAGAGAGTCTACGATAGAATCTACAGTACGTGAGCACGAACCCAACATCACCTGAGAGTCCCTGTTCTGAGTTTTTGAATCACCTACATCTGGTTGAAGTGTGAACTGAACTTGCATATATTGTTTTAGTGTAAATATTGGTTTAGATTAGATTGGATAATTCTCAGCGATACTTTGAGTGAAGTAGACAGGGGTGGATTTTGCTAGTTTGAAGCAAGCTAGAATGTTTTGGTAAAAGAACTAGATAACGGGCAGTGAAATGAAAACAATTGATGTCAACTTCTCTCACAGTCTCGCTGAGAACTCTGGGAAGAAGAAGAAAACTTTCTCCATTTTGTCTCTCACTCTTGCTTTTGCCTTAGACCAAGACACATCTCATTAACCCTGCTCCTACTAACCTTGCTCCCTAATCTCTTGGCTGCAGCTCTCTTCTTCCTGAGAACTGGGGTAAGGTTGAGAGGGCCGGGGGAGGTGTTGGGGTGGTTTGAGAGCCCCTCCTGGGGACTCAGGTTTCTGGGAGGGGAGTTGTGCTTTTGTATTGTTTATCCTTTGTATATTAAAAAGAGAGTGTATCACCTTTGGAAAAGAGGGGAGGTGTCCCAGGAGAAGTTCAAGGAGGTTGCTAGGTCTTGTAGAGGAAAAATTAGAGAGGCAAAAGCCCACTTGGAGCTCAGACTGGCCACGGCTGCCAAGGAAAATAAAAAGTGTTTCTTTAAATATATGAATGGCAAGAGAAGGGCCAAGGACAACCTCCAGTCCTTACTAGATAGAGATGGGAACATAGTGACAAAGGATGAGGAAAAGGCAGAGGTGCTTAACACCTTCTTTGCCTCAATCTTCAATAGTGGGACAGGTTGTCTCCAGGACAGCTGGACTCCTGAAGTGGTGGATGGAGTCAGGGACCAGTACAGTCCCCCTCTAATCCATGAGGAAGCAGTAAGGGATCTGCTAAGTCACTTGCATCCTCACAAGTCCATGGGACCGGATGGGATCCACCCTAGGGTGCTGACAGAGCTGGCAGTTGAGCTGGCCAAGCCACTCTCCATCATTTATCAGCAGTCCTGGCTCACTGGAGAGGTCCCTGAAGACTGGAAGCTGGCCAATGTGATTCCCATACACAAGAAGGGTCGTAAGGAGGAGCCAGAAAACTACAGACCTGTGAGCCTGACCTCCGTGCCAGGCAAGGTCATGGAACAGGTAATCTTGGGTGCCATCACAAAGCACCTACAGGATAGCCAAGGGATCAGGCCCAGCCAGCATGGGTTTAGGAAGGGCAGGTCCTGCCTCACCAACCTGATCTCCTTTTATGATCAGGTTACCTGCCTGGTGAATGTGGGGAAGGCTGTGGATGTAGTCTACTTGGACTTCAGCAAAGCCTTTGACACTGTCTGCCACAAGAAGCTCCTAGCCAAGCTGGCAGCTCATGGTTTGGACAGATTCACTCTGTGCTGGATCAAGAACTGGCTGGATGGCAGAGCTCAGAGAGTGGTGGTGAATGGTGCCACATCCAATTGGCAGCCAGTCACAAGTGGTGTTCCCCAGGGATCAGTGCTGGGCCAAGTCCTGTTCAATATCTTTATTGATGATCTGGACGAGGGCATTGAGTCCTGCATCAGTAAGTTTGCAGATGACACCAAGCTGGGAGCAGGTGTTGATCTGTTGGAAGGCAGGAGAGCCCTGCAGAGGGACCTGGACAGGCTGGATGGGTGGGCAGAGGCCAATGGGATGAGATTTAATAAGGCCAAGTGCAGGGTTCTGCACTTCGGCCACAATAACCCCAAGCAGCGCTATAGGCTGGGGACTGAGTGGCTGGAGAGCAGCCAGGAGGAAAGGGACTTGGGGGTACTGATAGATAGTAAGCTGAAGATGAGGCAGCAGTGTGCCCAGGTGGCCAAGAGAGCCGATGGCATCCTGGCCTGCATCAGGAACAGTGTGGCCAGTAGGACAAGGGAGGTTATTCTTCCCCTGTACTCAGCACTAGTCAGGCCGCACCTTGAGTACTGTGTCCAGTTCTGGGCCCCTCAATTCAAGAAAGATGTTGAGGTGCTGGAACATGTCCAGAGAAGGGCAACGAAGCTGGTGAGGGGCCTGGAACACAAATCCTATGAGGAGAGGTTGAGGGAGCTGGGCCTGTTTAGCCTAGAGAAGAGGAGGCTCAGGGGTGATCTTATTACTGTCTACAACTACCTGAAGGGGCATTGTAGCCAGGTGGGGGTTGGCCTCTTCTCCCAGGCAACCAGCAATAGAACAAGGGGACACAGTCTCAAGTTGTGCCAGGGTAGGTATAGGCTGGATGTTAGGAAGAAGTTCTTCACAGAGAGAGTGATTTCCCATTGGAATGGGCTGCCCAGGGAGGTGGTGGAGGCACCGTCCCTGGGGGTCTTCAAGAAAAGACTGGATGAGGCACTCAGTGCCATGGTCTAGTTGACTGGCTAGGGCTGGGTGATAGGTTGGACTCGATGATCTTGGAGGTCTCTTCCAACCTGGTTGATTCTATGATTCTATGATTCTATATTTCTGTATATAATTGTATATAACTGTATATATTGTAAATAGCTGCTTGTAAATTCTGCTAGCTGTAAATAAATTGCTTCATCTATATTCCCAGAGGCCGTCTGAGTTAGCTGGGGCAAATACAAAAGTGTGGGGGGGTGGGGTAACCCCCAAACCATCACAACTACAACAGCTGACATAGCTGTGTATTCTTGGTAGAACAAATCTCTCCTCGCTATTTCCTTAAAAATGGTGTTAGAAAGTATTGCTGAATCTTCCCTTAAGGCATAAGCATTTCCTCTAACCATACTTCGCAGTGTATTTCCATTGCACACATCAGGATGGGAACTGGAACAGGGATCTTTGGATGTTGCTACAGCACAAACAAGGAAGCATTTGAATGAAGAGCTATAGCAAACGCAAGTGTCACTCTGAGAATTAAAAATAAAACCAAACAACAAACCTCACATTTAGAATTCAAATTTAATAATTCAAATTGTTAAATTTGGAAAGATTCTATTTAAAAATCTCAACCAGAATGCAGCAGGTCAGTCACAACTGTAACTCTGCAGCACTGAACTACTGTAAGAGAAGAATGATGGTAGCCATGTGGCATACTGCTTTTTTCTCCCCTCTGCATATAGTGACAGACAAGGAAGAGTTACTATCACTAGCATTTTGTAATCACATTTATAGTTCAAGGAGGGCTGCCTCTTAATGACACAAGATCATGAAGTAGATTTAAAAATTCAGTACTTTGCAAAATTTTGTATAGCTAATACCAAGATTTCTGTTTGTAAAATATACTGGTTTGAACTTTTAAGCAACTGCATCCACAGAGGACTAAATCACAGAGAAAGCAGTTCATTGACAAGGCCTGTATTGTTCATAAACTTTACTCTGATCCAATACAGCTACTGTTGAATTTCACCAGGGTAAAAATCCCGTGCCTGAACTCTCCAATGGGATAGGCAAGATCAAGACATCTGAAAGCAATAACATAACAGGGATAAGACAAGTTAAGCAACTTGTTCCTCTGACATCATCCAAGGAAATTAGAATTCTTTCAGAAAAAAAATTAGATGCATAGTATTAATAAAAAAGGTAGCTACAATTTCTGTGACCTTTTTTTCATAATAACAGTGGTTGTTTATTGAAACATACGTTTGCCATATTTTATACCCAGCAATATTCTGACAAATTATTATATATTGAATACATAACTACTATTTTCTATTATTAACAACATATTAAACTATGCATAGCATGATGTCTTTAAAATGCAAATCACAGTACAGCTAAACTTTAAAAGGCACAATAACTCAAACAAAAGAATAAGCACAAACTTAGGAAAACCAAGCTCCTGATCTTTCCTCCAGTCTCCTTTGTGACTGGAGTCTCTTTCCCATTATAGTTTCTTCTACAAATATCTCATGCATTACTGTAGACATGATTCAGTGATATATTTTGCACAGTACTTTAAGCACAGATTTTGGTGCTGGGCTTTGTGAAATACTTTATGCAGGCACAATTAAAACCAGTGTTTGCTGGCAGGCAGATTTCTCATGAATTTTATGAGAAGAATGCAAAAGTGGATATGATAGTAACATGAACTGAATGCCAAGGAAGCAGAGGACTACCGACACTTCTGTAGTATGTACTGCTGGAAGTGCTTTGAGGCCATGAACAAAATAAGAGGAAAATGCAAGGAGCAATGAAGGAGGATGCTGAAAAGAAAATAGGTTAAGTTCAAAGCACTGCAGAGCAGTACATTTATTCTTATATTTTTTTTCCCTGCCATTGTGAACTATGACTCTCATCACAGTATCACAGTATCACCAAGGTTGGAAGAGACCTCATAGATCACCAAGTCCAACCCTTTACCACAGAGCTCAAGGCTAGATCATGGCACCAAGTGCCACGACCAATCCTGCCTTGAACAGCTACAGAGATGGCGACTCCACCACCTTCCCGGGCAGCCCAATCCAGTATCCAACGACTCTCTCAGTGAAGAACTTTCTCCTCACCTCAAGCCTAAATTTCCCCTGGTGTAGCTTGAGGCTGTGTCCTCTTGTTCTGGTGCTGGCCACCTGAGAGAAGAGAGCAACCTCCTCCTGGCCACAACCACCCCTCAGGTAGTTGTAGACAGCAATAAGGTCACCCCTGAGCCTCCTCTTCTCCAAGCTAAACATTCCCAGCTCCCTCAGCCTCTCCTCATAGGGCCTGTGCTCAAGGCCTCTCACCAGCCTCATCACCCTTCTCTGGACATGCTCAAGCATCTCAATGTCCCTCCTAAACTGGGGAGCCCAGAACTGAACACAGGACTCAAGGTGTGGTCTAACCAGTGCAGAGTACAGGGGCAGAATGACCTCCCTGCTCCTGCTGACCACACCATTCCTGATGCAGGCCAGGATGCCATTGGCTCTCTTGGCCACCTGGGCACACTGTTGGCTCATGTTCAGGCGGGTATCAATCAGCACCCCCCGATTTCTTTCCGTTTGGCTGCTCTCCAGCCACTCCAACCCCAGCCTGTATCTCTGCATGGGGTTGTTGTGGCCAAAGTGCAGCACCCGGCACTTGGAGCTATCGAACGTCATCCCTTTGGACTCTGCCCATCTGTCCAGGTGGTCAAGGTGCTGCTGCAGAGCCCTTCTGCCCTCCAACCCAGTCACATCTGCCCCCAGCTTGGTGTCATCTGCAAACTTGCTGATGACTGACTCAATGCCCTCATCCAGATCATCTGTGAAGATGTTAAAGAGGATGGGGCCTAGCACTGATCTCTGAGGGACACCACTAGTGACTGGCCGCCAGCTGGATATGGCACCATTCACCACCACTCTCTGGGTCCGGCCCTCCAGCCAGTTCCTAACCCAGCACAGAGTGTTGCCATCCAAGCCGTGGGCTGACAGCTTAGCCAGCAGTTTGTTGTGGGGGACAGTGTCAAAGGCCTTGCTGAAGTCCAGATAGACCACATCCACAGGCCTCCCCACATCCACCAAGCGGGTCACCTGATCATAGAAGGAGATCAGGTTAGAAAGGCAGGATCTGCCCTTCCTAAATCCATGTTGGCTGGACCTGAGCCCTTGGCCATCCCTCTGGTGCGCAGTTATTGCCCCCAAGATAACCTGCTCCATCAGTTTCCCTGGCACTGAGGTCAGGCAGACGGATCTGTAGTTCCCAAGTTCCTCCATCCGACCCTTCTTGTGGATGGGGATCACGTTGGCCATTTTCCAGTCTCCTGGGACCTCTCCGGTGAGCCAGGACTGCTGGAAAATGATGGAGAGCAGCTTGGCCAGCTCATCTGCCAGCTCTCTCAGCACCCTAGGATGGATCCCATCTGGTCCCATGGACTTGTGGGTGTCCAGATGGCTCAGCAGGTCCTGAACTAATTCCTCAGGAATTTCCAGGGCAATACACTGCTCCCTGACCCCATCCCCCAGTTCAAGAGGCCACTTGCCCTGAACTCCTCCCTCCTCACTATTGAAAATTGAGGCAAAGAAGTCATTCAGGACCTCAGCCTTTTCCTCACTGTCAGTTATAATGTTCCCCTCCTGGTCCAGTAAGGAGTGGAGGCTCTTCTTGCCCTTCCTTTTAGCGTTGATAAATTTATAAAAGTGCTTTTTATTATCTTTCACGGAAGTGGCCAGCCTAAGTTCTAGCTGGGCCTTAGCCTCTCTAATTTTTCTCCTGCATTATCTGGCTACCTCCTTAAACACGTCAGGAGAAGCCTTCCCCTCCTTCCAGAGGTGATACACTCTCTTTTTTCCCCCCAAATCCTTCAGGAGCTGTTTACTCATCCAGGCTGGTCACCTTCCCAACAGCTCATCTTTCGGCACATGGGAACTGCCTGTTCCTGTGCCTTCAAGAGCTCCTGTTTAAAGTAGGCCCAACCATCCTGGACCCCTGTGTTCTCAAGGACTGCTGCCCAGGGGACTCTGCAAATAAGTTTCTTGAACAATTTGAAGTTTGCCCTCCAGAAGTCCAAGGTTTGGGTTCTGTTGTAGTGCCTCCCTACCTCCCTGCATATTGAAAACTCCACTATCTCATGATCACTACACCCCAGGCAGCCTCCCACTGCCACATCTCCCACCAGCCCTTCTCTGTTGGAGAACAGCAGGTCAAGCTGAGCTTGACCCCTGGTAGGCTCACTTAACAGCTGCGTCATGAAGCTGTCCTCCATGCACTCTAGAAATCTCCTGGACTGCCTCCTCTCTGCTGAATTAAGTTCCCAGCAGATATCTGGCATTTTAAAGTCACCCACAAGGACAAGATCTGGATCTTGAGACAGCCTCCAATTGTTTGCAAAATACCAGATCTGTTTCCTCATCCTGGTTGGGCGGTCTATAACAGACTCCAACCAGGATGTCAGATTTGTTAGTCCTCCCTCTGATTTTAACCCACAAGCTCTCAATCTCTTTGTCCCTCACCTCAAGCTCAGTGGCAAGGAGTGACTCCCTAATATAGAGAGCCACCCCTCCTCCCCTTCTCCCTTGCCTATCTCTCCTGAAGAGGCTGTATCCCCCCAGTATAGTACTCCAATCATGCCTGTTATCCCACCAAGTTTCTGAAATGACAACTATATCATTGTCACCCTGGTGGACCAGGACTTCCAGTTCCTCCTGCTTGTTACTCAAGCTGCATGCATTGGTGTAAATGCACTTCAGCTGGGCTCTCAATTCCTCAATTGACTCTAGTTTCCATCCCACTCTCTCCTTCTCAGAGAGAGTAATTGCCTCACCCACCCCCTTCAGATCTAGTTTAAAGCCCACCTAATGAGCCCTGCCAACTCCAGTGCCAGAACTCTCCTGCCCCTCCTAGACAACTGCACCCCATCAGGATCAAGCAGGTCTGGCTCAGTAAAAGTTTCCCCATGGTCAAAGAACCCAAAGTGCCGCCGCTTGCACCATCCCTTGAGCCAGTTGTTGATGGCATGGGTTCTGTTGTTCCTCTCTGTGAACTCCCTTGCCACAGGGGGAACTGAGCAGAACACCACCTGTGCTCCCGCCCTGTCTATCAATTTCCCCAGGGCCTTGAATTCCTTTTTAATTGCCCTGGTGCCCTTCTTCTCAATCTCATCTCTGCCAGCCTGTATTACCAGCAAAGGGTAATAATCAGAGGGCTGGATTAGGTTTGGGAGTCTCCTGGTGATGTCCCTAACCCAGGCATCAGGAAGGGAGCAGACCTCCCTGTGGGATGGGTTGGGACGAGAAATGGGTCCCTCTGTCCCCCTCAAGACCAAGTCCCCAAGAACTATAACCCTTCTCTTTCTCTTGGTTATTGTGGAGCTAGTCACTACAGTTAGATCACTAAGTCAGATTCACATGTTAAAACCTTTTGTACTCAGTGCATGTTTGCTATTTTCAACAGAGAAATCATGAAAAGGACTTAAGAATATCCTTCTCTGTGAAATTAAAGAACTAATCTTAACTTTTTCCTCCTGTTTCCTGGCTTCCTTGGCTACAGTACACCCTGGGACTGGCAGTGCGAATCACAACAGTATTTTCATTTGAAAGCTGTTTTCTATGATAAGATGGAGCATGGAAAATATAGTCTCAAGTCCCAGCTAAAACTGCAGAAAGAGCAAAAGAACAACAAATGCCTACAGACTGTACTTTCTGACATGCATCTGCAAGGGAAGGAGGGAAATACGACTAAAGTCTACTTTTGCTGTCAATGAAATTAAAAAGTTTGTATTGTACGTTCATGATGAAAAACATATTTTAAGACACAGAGCAATAAAATCTTGCCTAAATTTTGTCTTCAGGAATCTGTGTAACATATACTGCTGACTTTCATTAACGGCAGAGGAGAATGGTACCAGAGAAAAAGCTTAGTTAGGGCCAGGACTCACCTGCTGGGCTGAATGAGAACTGGTCATGCTAACACATAGCACATATGCTTAAGGTATGTAATAAAGGTTCAGGAGGAAAAACTTCCACAGAATATAAAATGTGAAAGACATTCTAGCAGAAGTTTGCACAATTAGGAAATATGTCACAAAAAAAATTCAAAACAAAGGAAAACATAAGCAAAGCTTTAGAAACTTTTAAAGAGAGAAATAAAAACATGAAGCTTGTGTTATAGACATTTGCTGTACATAAAACTTCAAAGATATTGTCAAGTCACATTTTATCAGAAGCACACATCAGCACTACTTGCAAATAACATTATCACTTAAAGTGATTGTTACATAAATCATAGAATGGTTTAGGTTGGAAGGGACCCCAACAATCATCCATTTCCAACCCTCTGACGTAGGCAGAGACACCTCCCACTAGATCAGGTCACTCAAGGCCTCATCCAACCTGGCCTTGAACACCTCCAGGGAGGGAACATCCACAACCTCCCTGGGCAACCTGTGCCAGTGTTTCAACACTCACACTGTAAAGAACTTCTTCCTAACATCTAATTTAAACGTCTCCTCTGCCAGTTTGAATTCATTACTCCTTGTCCTGTCATAGAATCATAGAATCAACCAGGTTGGAAGAGACCTCCAAGATCATCCAGTCTAACCTATCCCCCAGCCCTAGCCAGTCAACTAGACCATGGCACTGAGTGCCTTATCCAGTCTTTTCTTGAACACCTCCAAGGACGATGCCTCCACCACCTCCCTGGGCAGTCCATTCCAATGGGAAATCACTCTCTCTGTGAAGAACTTCCTCCTAACATCCAGCCTATACTTTCCCTGGCACAACTTGAGACTGTGTCCCCTTGTTCTGTTGCTGGATGCCTGGGAGAAGAGGCCACCCCCCACTTGGCTACAATGCCCCTTCAGGTAGTTGTAGACAGTAATAAGATCACCCCTGAGCCTCCTCTTCTCTAGGCTAAACAACCCCAGCTCCCTCAGTCTCTCCTCATAGGGTTTACGTTCCAGGCCCCTCACCAGCTTTGTCGCCCTTCTCTGGACACCTTCCAGCACCTCAACATATCTCTTGAATTGAGGGGTCCAGAACTGGACACAGGACTCAAGGTGTGGCCTGACCAGTGCTGAGTACAGGGGAAGAATAACCTCCCTTGTCCTACTGGCCACACTGTTCCTCATGCAGGCCATCAGGCTCTCTTGGCCACCTGGGCACACTGCTGGCTCATCTTCAGCCTACTTTCTCTTCAGTACCCCCAGGTCCCTGTGGTTTTCACCTGTCTCTGCTAACTTAGATTGCTTAGACACAATGTACGCGTTGAGAAAATATGATGTATGTCTATGCCAATTAGTATGTAATTTCTAATGCAAGTACATGTAATCAATTACAATTTAATACAATTTGTAGCCTTCTGATGAAAGGTATATAAACATGTTTGGAATGCAATAAATGGATTGAATTTGCTTGCATCAAGAATCTCCCCATCTCTTCTGATGCCTGTGGCATTGTAGTCCATGGCACTGTACGTCCCCTTCAGATACTGGAAGGCCACTATAAGGTCTCCTCAAAGCCTTCTCTTTTCCAGCATGAAGAGCCACAACTCTTGTAGCCTCTCACCATAGCAGAGGTGCTCCAGCCCTCTGATCATATTTGTGGCCCTCCTCTGGACTTGCTCTAACAGTTCCATGTCCTTGTGTTGGGGAATCCAGAACTGCACACAGTATTCCAGATTAGGTCTAAAGGGAGTAGAGTAAAAGCAGAGAATCACCTCCCTTATCCTGCTGGCCATGCTTCTCTTGATACAGCCCAGGACACAGTTTGCTGTCTGAGCTGCACGTGCACACTGCCGGTTCATGTTGAGCTTTTCATCAACCCAGACCCTCAGGTCCTTTTCCTCAGGGCTGCTCTCCATTGATTTGCCACCCAGCCTGTATCTGTGCTTGGGATTGTGCTGAACCAGTGTCGTGGAGGCAGGGAATTAACATGGCCAAGTCAGCAAATATAAAATATATTTTATTTTCCTGGAACCCTGCTCCCAAAATTATATACAAAATTATTTTACTTTATTTGCAGATTCAGTTTGATCGGGAATATCTTAAAAAGAAAGATACTATAGATAAATTTAGGTATTTAGGAAGTCAGGAAATGGAAAAGGCTAAGCTATAAACACAATCTTACCCCACTATCAATCAGGCTGAGCAGAAGATCAAGGGAAAAGCTTACTCACAGAGGTGAGATAGGCATTGGGCAATGATCTCTTACTGAATTCCTCTGCAGGACCAGCCTTCTGATGTTGCAGGCAATATCCAATAATAGAGATCTATGCCACAGAAGCCCTAGATGAGTCACAGAGCCACCAAACTCAGAAATGTCTTGAGCACTTCTTCCTGAGTGAGATGATCGTGGAACGATGCTGCCTTCACAGTGGTAAGGGAAAGCCAAAACTGCTAGGGTCCCCCAGTACAGGAGGCAAGACTATTGATAGGGTCTGGCTGGCTCTGTCTCTCAAAGGACTCCAGGCTTGCCAAGCCTGCCAGTTTGCACAAAGGGTGCAAAACTAGGGAGAACCATCCAAAAGCAGGGATGGGATAAAACCAAGGTTTTACCTACTAAAGATAGGAGCCATCCAAAAGTGGGGATGGTCTAGTCATGACAGGAACTTATCCTTTGCAGTGTCAGAGGACTCTCAAAGTGGGAACTACCAAGGCAGGAACCCTTGCTCTATTTATCCTTTTTCTAGACAAAATATCCATTTATGATTTATACTGGATGTGAAAAAAACACAGCCAGTCACCAGCTCAATTTCAGCGCAGGCTTCTACATGGGTCAGCCCATATGCAGTAAGGCACCCTTCTGCTGCCCCCCTTCAAGCCTGCAGGGCAGGGGGGTGGAAGCAGGCTTTTGCACCCTTCTTCTCCCTTTCAAACCCACACAGTGAGAGGGAGAAGAGAGGAATTTGGAGAGTACCAGGATGCCCAGGTGCAGGATGTTACACTTGGCCTTGTTTAATTTCATGAGGTGACCTGAGCCCACCTCTCCAGCCTGTCCAGTTCCCTCTAGATGGTATCCCTGCCCTCTATCAAGTTGTACCATACATCTTGTTGTCATCTGCAAACTTGCTGAAGTTGCACTCAATTCCTCTGTCCATATCGCTGACAAAGATGCTAAACAGCACTGGTCCCAGTACTGACCCGAGGGATGCCACTTGTTACTGGTTTCCATGTGGAAATTGTGCCATTGATCACCACTCTCTGTACGCAGTCATCCAGCCAATTCCTTATCCAGCACGTGGCCCATCCATCAAGTCCATATTTTTCCAGTTTGGTGACAAGGATGTCATGTGGGACAAAGTCAAACACCTTACTCAGGTCCAGGTAGATGACATCAGTTGCCTTTCCATTGTCCACTGTTGCTGTGACTTCATTATAAAAATATGTCAGGCATGATTTACCTATGGTGAAGCCATGCTGGTTACCACAAATCACTTCTGCTTTGTTCTCCATTTGCCTTAGCAGAGCCTTCATGAGGATCTGCTACATGATCTTGCCAGGCACAGAGGTGACACTGACTGGTCTATAGTTTCCAGGGTCATCCTTTTTTCCATTCTTGAAGATGGGCATTATGTTTGCCCTTTTCCAGTCAGCAGGAACTTCACCAGTCTGCCACAACCTTTCAGATATGATGGACAGTGGTTTAGCAACTTCATCCATCAGTTCCCTCAGGACCTGTGGGTGGATCTCATTGGGCCCCTTGGACTTGCGCATGTTTAGATTCCTAAGGTGCTCACGAATATGATCTTCAATTACAATGGGCAGATGTTCCTTCTCCCAGTCCTTACTTTTGCCCTCTGGGACCCTAAATGTGTACCTTTTCTCAACCATTTTTCTTTTCAATCCTACACAATTTTCATGCCACTTTCACCTGACCATGTTCCATGAAAAGTGCATTTTTATGGTCCAGGTGACAAAATAAATGTAAGCAAAGTCCATTTCTGCGAATGCACTGACAAGATGGAGTGGAAATACTTAAAAGAACAACCATCTTCTAGAAGCAGTTACAGGACATTTCAATATTACTCAGACAATTCAAGTTCTAAGATCTCTAGAGTATACCCCAGAAATACCACAATTAATAGCCCTTTAAGAAATTACCTCAAAGTCAAAATGACAACAAAAGTGATACTACTAAACTGTTGGATGTCCCTACAAACATGCCCTGAATCTATATCTTTGAAACAACTGTTATGTGCTAACAAAAAGGCTACAAACGTTCCAAGGGACATACAAAACAGACATTTAGTGACTACACTGGCAAAGCAATTATTATGTTTGATATTAACCAACATTATTATGTTAGATATTAAATAACATGCCAACATGAGCCAGGATGGAGCCATCTAAATTCTAGAAAAA
Organism: Pogoniulus pusillus; assembly: GCF_015220805.1. NCBI lineage: Eukaryota > Metazoa > Chordata > Aves > Piciformes > Lybiidae > Pogoniulus > Pogoniulus pusillus. The sequence goes on from NC_087309.1 coordinate 92,175,993, forward strand.
CAAAGACCAAGTGTTTGCAAGACAGACTTTGTTTTAATTTGAAAGATCTACAGAAGATGTCTTCAATCTGTTTCCATTATTTATAATTATTTCAATTGAGATTTCTTTTTTAAAGTGCAAATTAATATTTGCAGGCACTTGTGAATCCTTCAAACTATTTCTCAAAATCAATAAACAAAAACTTCCAACCTTAATTAATCATAGTAAAAAGTGTTTGATGAATAAAGTACAAGACAAGACTCTGCAAAAAAAACGTCACGGGACAGGTAATTGTAATTACGGAAAATATCTTCCTTTGAAAAATTAATCTGATAATTGAAACTTGATGAATGGAGCATGGTGTCAATTTGTACGTCTGAGTGTGCCTGAGGACTAGACTAATAGCTCCCTTCTATTGTAACATGTTTACACCTCATGGGAAATAAAATTTTAGGTGGCATCAGAAGAAAAGCCTAGAATGAGACCTAAAAGTAACCAAGAGACACAAATATCTGAATCTTAAGATTGTGCAAAATGACTACACTTTGTGAAGTTTACCCTTTCAGCATCCTTAAGAACCTGAACTTACTTAAGTAAGTCAAATCATCTCTTTATTTTCATCACTGAACCAATGGAAAGTGGGAAAACACATAATCTGTCTCCCCTTCTGCCCAAAACAACTGGACAAAATTAACTGAGAAGGGAAAAAAAACACTGAGTTTTAGTCCCAGTCCTTATCCCTTGTAGATCCAGTATGCTCAAATCCTTTTCTCTTTTCCTTTCTAATCTACAAAGAACACTGCTCAGTTTATGGGCATACTCACCTCAGGGAAAAAGGAAATGGAAAACTAACCCTAAGAATGCACTTCACTCAACTCTCTGCATTTAGCATTAAGATGATTAATGTTCTCGGGCTGGATAAAACAACTTCACAGACATGGCATAAACTCACCCACATCAACTTGTTTTTCCCATAATTTTTTATACCACCTTATCTTGCTCCTCAACTTCATTCTCTTCTGGTTGAGCACAATCCAGATCTTTCAAAACAGAAATCACTATTCAAAAAAGTAGGTACTACTTATTATATTAATTTAATAAGACATTTTAAAAAAGCATTCCATGGTTATCATGGGGTTTTGTTTGTTCGTTTGTTTTCCAAACCATCTCTACCAGAAAATTATTTCTGATTACCAAAGATAATACTGTGGACTAGTGACAAAGCTATACTTACAGTGATACAAGGATCTTTGCCTCCAGAATGACCCACTTGACCTGCTGGCACTATAAAGACCCAGAATTTGTACTGCCAGGTCAAATCAGTGACCTACATCCAGCAGTTTGTTGCCATCATAAGCAAAAATCTGATGCTTCTATATGAATAAAACCCCCAAAACCACCACAAACTGCCTTCATAACAACCAACCCCATGAGCTAAGCACTCTAGGATGTACTTATCCAATCGTTTGAAATTCATAGAAAGAAAACATCTTCCCAGCTTAGTCAGTTCATTATGTAACTTTCAAAAGCACATTTGTCTTTTTTTTTTTTTTAAAGAGAGCACAACAGAAGATTAAACTCTCAAATCAAATTGGAGAGAAGACACAGAATTATATTTAGAGAAACAGTGATAGACATTACAAAGCAATTATCATGGCAAACCCCCTTGAAGTTTTCCCCCATCCCCCAAAAAAACTATAACTATACTCCCCAGTGCTCCAATCCTCCCCGCCCCATCGCCTCCACCATCCAAGAGGCCTACTGCTTACATGTTCCCGATAAATTGGCTCCCGCCACACACTCAGGGCAGGAGGAGGAGGAAAGGAGAGTGAACTGACCTTGTTGTCAGTCTATAAAGAGATAGCAGAATTATGGGATTGAATAACAATCTTCTAGTCCCAGAAAAAAAAATAATTAACCCTATAGCCTCAACCTGGGACATTCCACCCCTATATTCAACCCCATAATTCCTGCTCATCACACTACTCATCTAATTAGAAATAGATTCTCTATATAGTGAACAGTGCCATCAAAATCCTGTATTGTTCTGGTGCTTTCCTTCAAATCCATCTGTCACTCAGATCCTGGGCACAACTCTTCTCATCGAATGGGACTTCTTGAATGACATCAACTATCTGAAAGAAACTCAGTAACAAGTTGCACATACTTTAAACTCAAACTGTCTCAGCCCAAAATCAAAACTTCTTTGCAGAACACATTTGATCTTGCCACCCTCCTGCATTGCCCAACATACATGTCCTGGACTTCCCCCACCAGGAAATAACCACCCCTTGGACAGGTTGTACCCCCACCCAAAGGCAGAAAACACCCATACAATTCTCCAACAAATCCTTTTCACAAACAAAGGAACTCTGTTTCCATTTGCATTGTGCTCAGCAGCACTCAGCATCAAATAATGGACAGTCCCAGTCCATTCTCACTCAAATCTTTGCAGTCCGTGCACCCAAGCAACTGCCCACTGCAAAGTCTCAATTACTCATTGCAGATTGTCCTAAAGTTCTTCTCAGCACAATCTGGCCCAGTCCACAGTCATCTCAAATCGTGTGTCTCCACCCCTGAGGCAGTCGGATGGGGTAACTAAGTCCAGTTCACTTCCATTTTTCTTCACGCTGTTGCTCCAGTGTGCTTCTCAATTATGCAGAAGTGAAGATCCCTTTGTCACAGATGAATTCCATCTCTCTATTGCAGATGAGTTCCAGTATCTACGTGAGTCCCATGCTTCCACTTGTCTCTTGTACCAGGCCACCCACCACCCCTGAGGGTACAGTCCTGCAGTTCCTCTTCTCTAGCTGCACAAAGTGAACCTGCCACTCCACCAGTCCGTGCCCTTATCTTCCTTCCCCAGTCTACTTCAAATTTATTTAGCCTTTCCCAGCACCTCTCCTTCCACCTTCTCAACAGACAACTGAGAAGGAGGAGGTTCTGGTGATGGATGAGGAGCAGGTGGCAGAATAGGGAAGAGATCCTCTACAGGAAGAATGCCATTCACTACAAACACTGCCTGACCAGGAGTGTCCATCCTCACCACTGCCTCACTGGCCAGAGGAGGCGCTACTGTCAGGGCACCCTTGCGGCTTGCCCTGCTGCTCGAACTCGGCTCCAGGGCTGCTGCTACTGCTTGTCCTGGCTGGCCACTCTGTGCAGCACCAGTGAGTGTGCTCAGGAAGCGGGGCGAACCCCCTCCCCACCCTATGCTCGGTACCGCCAGTTCTGCCACTGTAAAGTTCAAGCTGAGTCTCAGCGGGAGATGGGAATCCCCATCGCCGCTCTCTGCATTTTCCTCAGCAGGACACACTCCAAATGCAGGCTCTCCATCTACAGCCTCAGCCTTCCCATACTTGCTGCCTGTGCTGGGACAGGAAGGGTACCAAAGCACGTCCATTTCTTCCGAAGTCACCAGATCATCCCCTGAATAGGGAGTGGCTGCGCTCAGCAAGAGGGTGGCCACCACGGCGATCAGCCCACCATGGAGGATGGCGCTGCTTCCATGTGGCACCATCTTTGAAACACTGCCTGGATCCACGGGTCCAGGGGAGGCCACTGGCACAGCTGGAGCCACCTGCGTTTCCACTGCCATTTCCACCTTCCGCAAATTCCCACCAAGTGGGGAAAACTTACATGGGGTTGCCTGCTCCACTCTCCCTGACCCCTCCAGCTCGCCCTGTGCAGGGCTGCTCGGCACCCTGCTGTGGGTCAGCAGGAGCCATGGCTGCTTCAGGGGCGGGGGCCCCATATCATCAACCACCTCAGACCTTTATACTGCCCTCCTGAGACCTTCATATTGCCCTCATGCTCCTACAATCTCAGACCACCAGCCATCTCCTCTTCACAGGGCTTCTGACTCCTCATAGAACTCCCTGTACCTGTGTCTGCACCCTCTAGTTACACATGTACTGAATGTTCTTACTGTAATCTTAACAAATTGGATTGAAATCAGACACTCTTTTCAAAATACAGCAGCTTTGTAACATACTATTTTTAGCATGGGTGTTGATAAAATACCCTCTCAGCCTTCTCTTCTCAAGATTTAACAGCCCAAGCTCTCTCAGTCTTTCTTCACAGGAGAGGTGTTCAAGTACTGCGATCATCCTTGTAGGTTCTGGTGGATTCTCTCCAGCAGATCCCCATGTCTCTTGAACTGGGAAGTCCAAAACTGGACACAGCCTCGCCAGGGCAGGTGAGGGGGAGAACCTCCTTAAATGTGTTAGACACACTTTTCTTAATGCACCCCAGGATACTCTTGTCCCTCTTGGCCACAAGAGCCTGTTTTCAAAGAAATTCAATTGCATGAACGTATTTTTCTTTTTGAGTCACTATATTACTTGTATTTTAGCCAACAGAACCTCCAGTGCACAGTCAACTGAAAGCATAAAAATATACATCGATACACCTTTATTATCAATTGTACTAGCACAGGCAAGTTTGTATCACTTTGATCTACTGAAGACAAACTTACATAGATAGTTCTTCTACTATTTTTGTAACACTCGGATACATTATTGAATTAAAAAATATTTTCTTCTGCTGTGCACTAGTCTAATAAACTAAGAAAACATCTTCATAGCACAACATTTGACTTTAGCAGGCATCACATTTTATTTAAGGGACTTTATACTTCTTCAGCCACTTACAAGCAAGCAGCTGCAAAATATGCAAAAAATCAAGAGACTGTAGCATGATAAAACCATACTACAACAGTAGACTCAACTGGTGATAGCAATTTTTAAACATAGCATCAAAACAATTTCAAAGGTACAAGTAGCCAGCAATTACAGATCTTAAGCTGCTCAAACTAAAAGCCATTCAGAAATGTAATGGTTAGAACTGCAGCTCAGTGCACAATTCTGCCTGCATAGTCTGGATGGGAGAAAAATGTCTCGTAAATGTTAATTAGAGATTAAATAATTTCCTCCCATAATAAGCTAATTTTTATTTCATTTGTGTGATTAGTGCTATGGTCTAATTGACTGGACAGGGATGGGTGATAGGCTGGACTGGATGATCTTGGAGGTCTCTTCCAAACTCGTTGATTCTATGACTCTATGTTTCTGTAAGTTCAGACGTAGTGACTTGACAGATGAGTTTTAATTCAAGTCAGGATACCTCCATTTTCTTTTTCAAATGATTTTTTTTAAAAATCACCTGTCAGGAAAAGTGTAAAATAATTGTCTTACATGTAGGAAATTTCTCTAGATACAAATGCCATTTTCTAACTGAAGTCCTATCCATTTTGGTGAAGACATTTTATGACATTATATGACATTTTCCCTAAAAATTATTTGTTAAAGAATAAGATATAAATGTTTTACAGTGTCTATTGGACAATTAATCTTCTCTGGTATATACATACAAGATTTTATTGCAGTAAATTAAATTACAGATGCTTATAATTACCAGATATGACACCCTCAGTCAAACAAAAAGCAGCAACTGCTCTAAAATTTTCATAGTATTTCTACCATTAAGTGCCTGTCTTTGCCAAGTCTAAGGCAGGTTCACTCCTTCTCTTGAACTCTGAATTTGACAACATATTTCACCCATGCAATCCTATTAAAGAAAGGATAAGTCACACAGATCTTTATGAATCCATAGCATGGTTCCATGGAAAATGCACATTCTATGAGACTACCACTCCCTCTTGAGTGTAGTTTTCTTTCCTTTAAATCATCAAGTAATAACACAAACCCACCCATTATTAATTCTCTAAAGTCACAACAGTGCAGGAAGCATCTAGCAAAAGACATTTTTCATGTTTATATCATAAAAAAGCATGCCCATATATAATAGAAAATCAAGGGTCATGAGAAGATGAAATTTGTAATTTAAAGGTATTGTATGTGTCACACATTGCACTTAACACTCCAACATGTCTGCATCTTTCTTATAACCACTTTGACTAACACATACACTGTGAACATGGCTCATAAAAAGCCTTCAAGACGTAACTGACACAGCTGTAAGTCTACTTATGGTTTGGGAAATAAATCTAACGTTCTTTGCTGGCCATATAAAGCATTAATTTTAAGAAGAACACAATATGGTTCCTTTTTATCTGTTTAAAGTAGGGAAAACATTTTACTCATGTTAATTGTCCTGACAGAAATGGATGAACACTGCATTAATTCATGGCTTATTTTTCACCTCTGCACACTATATAGGCCCAAATACTTGCTGATATCAAAGCTAAAGCTCTTCTGTGGTAATTCTTCATAGAAGATGTTTCTCACTCACATGGCACTCCTTTCCATCTTTACATAGCATGTGGTGCATTACAATTATGAATGCAAGTGGCAGTTACTCTATTCACACGACTTCACCATTTGGGAAACACAATACATCACAATTCAGGTGAAGAGTTAACGCCTGCATTATTTTTCAATTATTCTCAACAACAGTTTCTGTGGGCTCTAAGATATTTGCACATTAAAAAGTTATATTTAACACTATTTTAATAATTAAATGTTAATACTTCCAATCTAACCAGAGATGCAAATGAAAAAAAAAAAAAACCAAAAAACCCCACACAACTTTTTTTCTCCCATCCTAAAGCATGTTTCCTGATTTAAAGAGCATATACAAGAAGTGCTGCATCATACTAGGCCACCTTCTAACTGTGCATCATTATGCCTCTGAGGGTGGTGAATCACAGAACTTGAAGAAAAAGCTAAGAACTGGGTACATATTTGTAATACTTCCCTGGCATTGTTTTTCATGTCCTGCACCCCAAGGATAACTTTTTTTTTGTGAATTTATAATCTTCTCTCAAAACTTATACCCCTTATTCTTCCTTATCATCTAAGACCAACATGCCCTAATTTCTTTAGCAGAAGATGCTATTTCAGTTTGGATCCTTCCTTTTGCCTGTCTTTGGAACACTCTGTTTTACAGTTCTAGTGCTCAACACATTAAGCCTTGTGGGACAGTGCTTGGCTACAAAACTGTAAAAGCTAACCATTTCTTGGTTTCAGCAACCCAAATTTATGCATACATCCCAGGCCTCTGCTGTGTTAACATTTGGTTCAAACTAGCCTGCATATAAGCAATACATATTCTCAAGTATATCTCTGGGGTATGTTATGCATTTGTTTGCACTGAGAAGTTTGAAGGTGGCTCTGCGCCACTCTCTCCTTCTAACTATTACTTGCAGGAAAATATGTCTTTAGGAGAAATCAGTGGGAAATGCTCTATGAAGTGGGTAGGCTCCAACTTATGCTGAAGCATTTCTGGGGCTTCAAAGAGCACTCTCAGCCACAGAAGTGTTAGCGCAACATGCAGAAAGACTTTGTGCATGACTACTGTTGAGTAGGAACACAGGACATGTCTATGTTTGTATACACACAGCACATGTAGAAAAAAAAAGAAGCCATTTTCCAGGTGGCAACATCATGGTATGTACCAGAGATGACAACTGCCCAAATGACAATTCCAACCCTACAGGGATGTGGGTAACTTGGTTCTTGTGCTGCTAACATCAACGAAACAGACTCCTATTTCACTCATATTTTGACATATGATGTCAGACATACACAGTTCTAGTGAACCACTGCCACAGGGTCCATCCTGAGCACCATTCCACCTCTCTTTAACAGAGCCAGGTAGCTCAGCTGAGCATATCATTAACACAGCTGTGGTGTTCCAATACCTAAGCTACACCTACACTATACTATACTGACCTAATTGTTAAGCCTTGACGCTCACACACAGAGGTCAAGGGCATGGATGTGGGTGCACTCCCTCCTCTGGTCTCCAGATCCAGCCTGAACTCTTACTTCCTTCTCTCCTGTCTATTTCTCCTGCTTCAGGGATCCAGGTCAAGGATTCTTTTCTATCTTCTTTTCGGAATTGCTTGCTATCTTCCCCGAATGCCATTCTCCTCGTTCCCCTTCTCCATCAAAGATGCAGGGCTCATGGCAGCACTGCTCTGTGCAGGCTAGAGCCTGGAGTACAGCAGCTGCTTCCAGTCAGACAGAATTAGCTCTTCCTAATGATATACGTTGATGCAAGTGTTTACCTAATTGCAGGGGGCAATTAATATAGTATCTATCTAATCTCACCACTTCTGCCTATGTCACATGAAATGCTGAGTACGCAGCAGAAGCACCACTCTCAGCTGCCAGCGATATGTAAACTCCAGAGAACACAAAACACCAAAGCCTCTTTCTAGAAACTTAAGTTGACAAACAGGTATTTTAAGAAAGCCTTCATGACAACAATCAGACTTATAAAAGAAAGTGCCAAGATTAAAATAGTTACTACTGGAAATGAGGAGCAACATTGTAAAGTAACTTCTCACATTTAATCTTTTTCTAATTTGTTCAAAATTGTGGAATGCTTCATGATTTAGCTTAGCGGAAGCACCTCTAACCGCTAAATCACTTGCCACAATATTGTGGTATATTGAAAACATAAACTTTCAAACCCATGCTGAGCTAAAATAGCTTTTCTTAGAAAGTGTCAGCCATAGAATACTATAATTAATTACACTGTCATTAATTCTTCACAAGGATATTCTTATTCTGCAATAAGGTGTTCATTTCTCCTATTCCCTACCCCAGCTCCATCTTTCTTCGTACATTTTTAAGAAACATAAAAGCATATTATCTGTTCAAAGACTCTATACAAAAAGGAACTTTCATACATCAGCTGTTTCATTGCAATTCTCAGAAGCTGAATTTGTCACTAGATGGACCCAGACTGAATTTTACACAAAGCTTTCATTAATAAAATAGCCAAGCTGCACAGGCCCACTAAAGTCAAACAGCAAAGCTACAAGTGACTACCAAGGTAGAAGCAGCGGCTATTCAGTGCCCACAAATTGAACCACAATCAACCAAATGCACACATCTGTCCTCCCACTCTCCCTGCGCTCCTGGTGCAATCACAGGACACTATTCTGTTCTTGGTAGAAGGCTTGGTGTCCTTGCAATACACTGTCACCATTGGTGTTTCTTTAAATCTTCCTCTAATCCCACCAGAAGCCCTATTGGACCTCACTGGAGGAAATCTCACTGCAGAACCTGGGACTCATGAAGCAAACTCTTGGCATTACATGAGTGTCTCTGAAACATATGTTTAACTCTTTACTCAATACCTCTAAGTGAACTTAAGTCTGTATTTGGAACTCTTTCCTGTAGCCATGCAGACGCTGAAATCTCTGAAGGGGTTAAAAGGATGTGGGAAAAAACTTAAAAGCAATCCAACAGTTTTCTTCTGAGGGAAGAATCTGTATCTTGTGATCCCAACTTAATGCTCCAAGTACAGTTCAATTTCAGCCACTGAGCGTGTCTTAAAGTAGTCTGCAAAGCACTCCTGCAGTCTCATCAACTGGAGTGTTATAAATCTAGAGATGCCACTTCGAATCTACCATTACTTGAGCTAAAACTTGGGATAGCTTCCACTCAGCTCCCACTGTGAGCCAATCTAATCAGCAGGAATGCAAATATCTACTCTAACAATAGAATTATATTTGACTTGGAAACGGAGTAATGTAAGTAGTTTTCTTCACTTGTTCTAAGGTTCCAGAACAAGACAAGGTATTTGAAAATCTATGCCACTCTAAATAAAAAAACTACTGATATATACTCCATATTGCTAGGGTAATCATCTGTTACAATACACCTTGAAAGAGCTATTTCTAAGGCCTGGCCTGAGACAGAAAATCTATAAAAAGTATATCCCACCATATTTCCACAGAAATGATTAAATAAGCTTCAGCCTTAATGTAACCTTCCTGTTCAAAGAAACTGTAATCATAACAGTGTAACTGCATGTGCAGTGTGGTTTAGCTGCCAAGGATATGAAAATTTCACTGCAATTTTTCATGTTTCTAACATATTGTATAACTACATCCAGTCAATTTAAGTGCAAGTATTTCTAAAGGAAGTAAGGTGAGGGGCAGGAAGAGAAGAAATGTTTCCTCCAATTGTGCCCATCAGCTATGTAAGACTCTCAAATTTACCTTCTCAAATAACTCCAGTAGAGTATTTCTGTAAATATATGTCCTGGAGTCCTGTATACCCTTAAATTCCTCTCCTGACGTGACTTCGGGGAGAGGGAAAGCCGCCTGGCTCCCCCTCCACCGCGGGCGTGAAGGGGGGGTGAGCAAAGGGGTCCTGCCAACACGAGGAGTGCCCCGTGCAGTGCCCGCGCTGGAATTGGGCTGGGATTGGCTGTGCCTTTTGCGCCTAAGGAAGTGGTAACTCTGCCCTTTTTCTAGCGAGGCTATAAATACTGGGGGGCTTCCTGCCTTTGGGGGTTCCCACCTTGGAATTCGTCTCCGCTTGGAGTTTGTGCCTGCCTGAGAGTTCCCCCACTCTCACCTCGCCTGGATGCAGAGAGATCTTCAAAGACTGCTTCACCTATTGACACCCTTTCTAAGCCTAATGACCCTTAATGGTCCACCTGCAACTGCTGAAAGGGAACAGTGGGGCAGACCGCACGAGGAATTCAGCCTGATCATAAGTTATTTTGGCTCAACTTTATTAGTAAGAAAATGCTATTAGTTAATAGCTAAAGCCTTTTCCAACTTCTGACTTCCAAAATAGTCAGATTATTGATGGTATCCCTGTAGATAATTCTCAAGCAACTGAATCTGTTAATTAAACTATATCAATCTTTGTATATATAGTTTTGGGGGTGGGTTTTTGGGAAAATAAAATAACTCTATTTTTGTATAAAATTCCTGACTCGGCCACACATTAATTCCTGCCTCCACAACAATATAATGTGTAGTATTTTTCAGTTCTGTTACTGAGATTTCCCATTTGTCCAGTCTCAACTGTAAGGAAGCAGAGAAACTTACAATCTGCTTCTCTGAGCACTGATTGTTCACAGCTTATACTCAAAACCTCCACTGAGGCTTCAATTATACATATATTATGGGATTGAAACCACTTCTTCCGCACCAACAGAACATAAGTATGTCTCATCAAGGTGCTGTGGGTCAAAATTATAATGGCAGAAATGTGGTATAATTTTTTTGCTGAGATCAGTTCCATTGCTTGGCAAAAGTTTAAGATTCGAGACTAAGTCTCCAAAAGTGCAGCACATTGATATCATGAAAGCCCTTATCACATATCACAAACTAGCAGAGCTTTTTGAGTCACTGTGGTCCAAACTGTCTAGTGGTGATAGGTTTGTAACAGGGACACCTGTTATATGTCCCTCCTTACAGGTAAAAGCAGCTGGCTGGATAGTTCAGTACTGCCTACCAGCCATACTCTGGAATTATGCATTCTGTCTTCCTTTTTATTCAAAGACATATCTACATCAGCTCATAGCTTCCTTATCAGGCTGCATACAAGCACCTAGAGAGGCATTCAGTTGTAGGGCTTACCTACGCTTCCTCGGTAGTCGCCTTCCCTTTTCCCGAAAGCTGTGAGGGCAGACTGTGTGTATTTGAGTCTGCACACTGCTGTGAATTAGACCACCCTGCTCTGAATTAATATACTTGACTTTCCTGATATTTAAGCTAGCTGCTTTCCTTGAGTAAGGACACTAAGGGCTTTTCATTTACAATTAATAGCAAATGTTCTGTCACATTACAAAATTAGAAAATAAGAGAGAGATCTGGAAAAGAATTTCAAGACGGTATGAACTAGATGACTCTAGACAAGAACATTTAAACATAAATATGTTTCTGTGCAACTCATGTACATTTTTTTTTCAGTGTTACTGACTTAACAGTTCCAACTTGATCCCATGTCTCAGAACCATATACTGGAAGAGATACAAATACAGCATGATCAGCGAAGGGGAAAATAGGCTTTGCCTTACATCCTCAGCTATGTGACTATCAATGGACAGATTTAAACTGCCAACAGAAGTTACAGAAATTCTAAAAATCAGCTTTTGCCTGCTCAACCCACTCTTCAGCCATAGGCAAAATGTACACAGATGGGAGCATCTCAGGAGGCTTTAGACATTGTAGCATAATTTCTGCCTGAACTGATTTTGGGTTTCTAATACACATGAAACAGAGCTGTACCTCCCATCAGTGTGAATAATCCACTTTGAAATTATTACAATCTCCTCCATGCTCCCTACAGCATCCCTACAGATCATCAGAGGACTGGAGACTTCTCCATGCCCAGTGTAACAGAATTATGCTATCATCTTTCATACAAACAAACAAACAAAAATTGTGTGAGCAGAAATTTTTTAAAAAGTCCTTGAATCACTGTTTACTTCAGTCTCTTATCTAAGTAAAACCAAAATAACATTGTGGGACTCAACTGATTCAGTTTACATGTTGCAATAAAAAACATCTTAACAAAATAAACAACACCCACTCTTCCTTAACCTCTCCCAGACAACAACAACAATGCTCTGGTAATTTCATATTCTTGGAGGCCCAGAATTCTAATCTTCCAAGTAACATCAACAATAGCATTACATCCAGAAAGTCTTGAATCACATTTAAAGATTCAGTTAGTAGACTCATTGTGGTCATCTCTTCTGAATTAAGGCCTGTACTGATTAAGGATCCTTGGGATTTCCTAAACTGATTCAGAAATGAAAATTAATAATACTTAAAAATCTGTGTGTAAGACATAACATATAAACTTTTTTACAGAATTGAGTAATATTTCTGCCCATAGAGAATACATATGACTATTTTCTTTCACAAATATCAGACAAAGAATGGCAGACCTGGCACTGGAAGCCAGGTGTTTCATTTCTCAGAACAGTTCCTCTGGGCCTCCAAAGAATTCTATGAATATATTCTGGCAGGAACAATGTAGTGTTAACAGTGCTTACTATCCTAATGAGCATGAATTATATACTACAGTGCTGATACAAAAATAGTTTGTTCTTAGAAAATAATAAAGCTCTTAAGTCAATATTCTTTAGTGTTTTTTTGTTTGTTTGTTTGGTTGGTTGGTTGGTTTTTTTTAATGAAACATGAAGTGACATTGCCAGGCTTTCAGTGACAAATAATGGATTTTTTTAGATTAGAATAATGGGAATTTGAAAGCTTGTTTTGAAATAGTAATAGATAAGAGAGATCTCATTCACATAAAAGCACAAATGCGCCTGTGATTTTATCTCTCTGAAGCAAAAAATATGGAAGGAATGAGAAAAAGGCATTTATTGTTTATTATAGAGATTGTGATTTTCTTTTCCACTGTAGACACTAATCTTCTTTAACACTTTTTTGAAAAATGCATAGTGGATATTAAAGTCAAGAAATTCCATCTGTTCTGCGGAACAGAGAAGCTGGTAAAGCTTATGCACCAGGAACAAATCATCATCTTTGCGCCCTTGTGGCCAAGAGGGCCAGTAGTATCCTGGGGTGCATCAAGAAAAGTGTGTCTAGCAGGCCTACTGTGCCCTGGTGAGACCACACCTGGAATACTGTGTCCAGTTTTGGCTCCCTAATTCAAGAGAGACAGGAACCTGCTGGAGAGATTACAATGGAGAGCCACAAGAAAGATTAGGACACTTGAGTATTTTCCTTGGGAAGAGACACAGAGACCTGGAGATTCTTGGTCTTGGGAAGAGAAGACAAGAGATCTATTCAACGTGTATACATATCTAAAGGGTGGGTGTCAAGTGGAGAGGTCCAATTTTTTTTTGGTGATGTGCAGGAATAAGACAAGGAACAATGGATACAAACTTGAACATAGGTTTCTTCTCAACATGAGGAGAAACTTCTTTATAGTGAGGGTGACAGAGCACTGGAATGAGCCCAGAGAGGTTGTGGAGCCTCTTTCTCTGGAAACTTTCAAAACTCACCTGGATGCATTCCTGTGCAGACTATCCTAGAGGATCCTTCTTTTGGCAGGGGGCTTGAACTTGATGATCTCTAGAGGTCATCAAGTTCACATTCTGTGATTGTGTGATCTTCTTATACCTTAAAATATTTTCATGCAACAGCTACAATGCAGAGAAGGTAAACTAAAAGGGAACAAAGATCTGTAACGCAAGCTACACTGAACAGTAGTGTTCAGAACAGTGTATGTAAAAGGGACTATACACTATTTATAGTTAGGAAAGCAGAATCTCTGATGAGAATAGAAATAATAGGCAGGGCTTATATCTCAGTCACAATTTGTTCACACTTCATGGCAGCCCTGCACTCATTCTAGAATGCCTTCTTTTAATTTATAAATTAATCATAGCAATATGCTCTGTTGTCAGACATTATGGAAATAGAGGACCAGCTGACAGAGTTCTTACTGTCATTTTAAAAGATGACCACATTAGCTCTTTACAAAGCCCCTACCAATAGATAAAACACATCTGCCCGTGTACATAAGATGTATGTTTTGAAATGCAACCTGGATTTTAAAAGTCCAATGAAACTAGAGCTAAATAAACCCTGAGATACAGTCTGAAAGATCAGCAGTAGTATAAGGCTGGCGAATGTAGACGGTAGAATGATTCATGTTGGATGTGGGTCTTAAGCTCAATTTCCTGCTCACAGCAGGGTCCATGTCATTCAGGACTTTTTAACAGTTGTTCTTGAAAACTTTTATGAACAGAAGCTACAGAGACCATCTGAGTATCCAGTTCTTTTGCTTAAATGCTCCCACAGGGGAAAAAAAATCCCTTATGTTCAGCTATTCTAATTCTAATTTGTGCATATTGTCTATACACCTTTCCACTGTGGACCTCATCAAAAGCGTGACTTCCCTTCCATGATAGCCTCCCTGAATGCACAGGGAGCTTCTATTACATCAACCTGAGGAAATAATTTATTTAGAAAGAACAAGCTCTCATCTTCTACCTCTGATCATCCTGGTAGCCCTCCACTGGACTTACTCATCATTATGGTACTGGCAGGCCCATAACTGGATGCATAGCCATACAGACATAGAAAATAGTGGATCTGGAGTGCAAGACACAATTAATTTAGAAGTGAAATAGCTTTTAATGGTTAGATGAACAGTTCCAACAATAATGGCCAGCAGCTAAGAAGGAAAAGAATCTTGGAAATAGATGAACAGTTCCAACAATAATGGCCAGCAGCTAAGAAGGAAAAGAATCTTGGAAATAGTATGGAAGTCTTCCCAAACACCCTCATATGCATGCAATAAGGCTACAGTAGGATGTGGCTTCACTTCTATTACATCACAACTACTTTATTAGTCCTAAATGTTGCAGTCATGAAACACATTTGATTTAAGTAGAAACATCAAATGCCTTTGGAACACCTTATTTCAAATGTGATTAACTTATGCTCAGACACCACAATCCAGCAAGCAAACAGGGTGTTAAGATGTGCAGAGGTATTAAATGGCAAGTCTTGCCTAGCTTCCCATCTTGGCTACTTCCAATACCCATTAAGGAACAAAAGAATGAAGTAATGACATAGGCAAATGACAGTAAACAGAGTGATGGTGGTGGTGGAAACATTAGCGAATATTACAAAACAATACAGAAGACCTGCAAAGATGGTTTGAAAATTTGTAAATGTGGAAGAAGGCCACATAGTAGAAGATGAGTAGGCATTACCCTAAGAGTCATTTAGCACACAGGACAATCCTGAAGGAGGAACAGAGAAAAACTGAAGCAGCAGTATAGAGAACTGTGTTGTTATGGAAAGAATCTTTTTAGGGAGTCAGGATAACTGCTCAGGTAGAAGCCACCTGCAACAATCCATTCAGTTCTGAGAAACTAAATACCATCAGAAAATGGGGAATGAGGCAAATTCAGATGGAAAAAAAAAAACAAACCCACAACAAAGTAAAAGGCACAAAGCCAGCAAGTTTATTATTTTACATGTCCCCCTACTCTCAACTGCCATTTCATAACAACAGATTTGTAGATCTGTGAGGTATGTGAAACTGAGATGGATAATTTGGGTAAATGACAAAGAACAAGAGCAGCTAATTCTAAGGTACTGCATTTTGGACCACAAGAATGTAGATATGGAAGAATAAGAAAGGGATGTATGTATTTTTCCCTGACTATATGATTTTGTTCAATTTGAACAATCTCCCAAGAGATATTTTTTAGGTCTCATTATTTAAAGCACTCTGAAGAAAGGTTATAAAATACTACATAGCAGTAGTAGAAAAATACATACACACAGTACACTGAGCACTGGTGTTAGGAACAAAACAAAGAAATACTGCATTAATGTAGTAGCCTTTGCCACAGAGGCTAGTGTTTTATGATATCTTTAAAAACTTTCCTCAATCTCTTGTGCTTAAAAAATAAAAGTACACAAAACCAAAACAAAAAAGGGGAAAAAAACAAGAAAGGAGTATAGAATTACTCTATTTCTAATGTAACATTTTTAGATGAATGAAAACTTACCAGCACAACTAGATTTATACCAATTTGTTAGTGTGTTACTATCTCTTGTCCATAAGCTAAGAGCTTTTCTTAAAATATCTCTGTTAAGAATAAAAGAATTGTGCCTGAATTCTTTAGAGGAGTCACATTTGTTGTAAATGAACAACACTACAGGAAAGAATGTCAATTCATTAACTGGATAACTTACTACATTTTTGATCAGTATTCTTCTGGTCCTGATTTAGGTTGGCATTCTTTCTGGCTTACCACAGAAGACACCTTTGTGCTGATTTGAGGCTAATTGGAATAGTTTACTGAGATAAACTTTCCTTAACTGTGAGAGGAAAGAAAAAAAAACAACCAACAAAACAACAGCACCCCGTATTACCCATTCTTTTGCTGAGAAAGGCAACTAGTCGAAATGTAGGTAAGACACTTCTCACACACTTCTCAGTTAGCTGTCACTTATGGCTGTGCCTTCTTTCTGGCACTATGGTCTCTGTGGCTGTATCTGTGCTAACTCTCTAATCTGGCCTAATCCTTTTTCCTCTAACCTCCATGTTGCTTTTTTGACATATCATCTCAGATCTCCAGATTTATCATGTGAGATATACAGGGATTGATCTGGTTATTTCTGGATGGAAAGAGGCAGAGGGGGAGGAGATTTGGGTTGGGAGCCCTCCTGGGGACTAACTTCTGGGAGGAGTATTGTATTTCTATATTACATTTAACTTGTATATAACTGTAAATATTTGTGTATATCTGCTTATATATTGTGCTAAACTGTAAACATAGCATCATTCCTTAACTTTCAGCTTGGCTGAGTCTAGTCCATCTCATCTCATAAGAGTGTGGGGGCACATAATACCAAACCATGAAAACTCTCTAAATACCTACATTTCTGATTCTTTCACCTACACTTCTGATTCTTTCCCCGTTCTTGCTTTAAGTCAACGAACAGGCAATTGACCAGCTAGATGCTTCACTGCTAGCAAAGGCCAACCCACCACACTGCTCAACAGCACTGATTGTCCCTGCATGTTCCAAGGTATCCCTATTGCATACAGCAGCTTGATCTTTGCCCTTTTTCCAAATACACTCTGAAGAGTGATTACAGAAACAATTACAAAGGGGGTAAACAAACAAGCATAAGCAGGAAGTAACGAAGTCTAGAATTTTTTTTTCTTTTAATTTAAGAACTAAAAAGATGCACTGAGACAGCCCATTAAAATTAACTTTCTAAAATATATTACATAACTCTCTGAAACACAGAAGAAATACTTTGTGCCAGAGGAGACTTCAGCAAGTGCCAAAAAAAAAAAAAAAAAAAAAAAAAGAAAAAAGAGGAACTTCACCTCTGAAAGAATGATTCTGACTTTGCTGCTTTCATGCTGGCTATAATCCAGCTCAGCAAGGAAGGTATGTCTCTGTATGTCTGACTAACGCGCAGCTCATTCCAGGGAGAAACAACTTGGAAAAATAATCAAATAACAATCTTTTCCTTATTCTGTAACAGCCAGAACACAAAATGACTCACTGCTATAGCATATAGAGGTCACGTGCACTGCAGCTTTTCAGAACTCATCTGAAATGAGTTTTACTACACTCAAAATGTTCCTTCTACTGGAATGAAAACTGTTAAAAGGCCATAAAATATCTTGCATGCTTTAAAATTAAACTTCTGTTTTTGAATGAAACCTCTAAGATAAGGGAAAAAAATGGACAAAACAATAGCACAGCTAATTGTCAAATAATAGCGGAAGTCAAGCAAATGCTGCCTGGGAAGCAAGCTCAGGAAATTCTGTGACCGCATCCTGATGTTTCTCAGTCAAGAGCATGAAAATAGCCTGCAAGAGTGAAGCAAGTCTCAACATAAAGATCAACAAGGCAAATGCTGTCTTTATTGTCAGAGAAGGTAATCTTTTTCTTCTTCTTAAAGGCTCTCCAACACAGAACAAAGCTCTTTCAACCGAGATACTTCAAAGAAACCTATTTTCTTAGTCCTCATGACCATCCTTTATGAGTCACTAGGAAATTCAGTGGATAACAGATTAAGCTGAATTTCTTGTTATCAGTTATCTCCAACGTGTGCTTGCTTGCACCTTACTCCATCCTATAGGCATTGCGTTTGGAGTCAGTTACACACTACACAGCCTATTTGGGCCTTCTGTCCATATCACTAATAAGAACGTTATCAATGATCTCTCTCTTTTCCTGCTCTCCATTTCTCTTTAAGCAGGAAAGCTAGAACCACCCTTTTGGGTGGTTCTGCCTTGGCAGAAGGACTAACTCTGTTTTCTTCACACTGAGATTCTTCCCAAAGCTTCTAGTTTCTTCCACTCCGGTCCCTTTATCACTAAAGACCTGATTTGTGATGTAGTCATTTTGACTGTTTCCGTAATTCTCCTAGGATACCAAAAACATAATGAAAAAGTTATATTTATTTCCTGGGATATATCACCACTCAAAACACCTCTGATGTCTCTGTGGTGAATTTTTTTCATCCTATCTTCACAGATATTTTATTAAGGTGTTTATTGACTTCCATGAGGAATGGTCCACTTTTGCCCCTTTTTTGAATTGACACAATCCCTGAAGGGAGGTAAAGGTAAGCAGAATTGTGTCAGATATCCTCAAATTAAAATCTGAATATTCATGGTGTAAAAACAGATCTGGTTTATCCAAATTCTGAAAATATTTGTGACATTATTGAGAAATAAATCTGCTGCTGGGCTACGTTTTCTCACTCTCTAATTCTAAATGCTTGCTTATGATTCCCAGAGTGTCCTATATACAGGGAGGTGAAACATTGGCCCCCTTTGAGAAACACTGTGAACAACTGGGTTAGAGGTATTAAGAAAAGACAGTTAAAGAGAGCATGTGAACAAGCAAGAGTGTCAAGGCTTGCACACCTGCCTCTGAAGGCAGAGACTAGCATCCCTGCTATAAAGCATGTGATGAATTTAAAGAAGGAAGAGGAAGAATGAGTAAGTGGCAGGCCTGTGGAGATGGCTGAGCACTTAGACTGCAAATACTAGCATTTTGCTGTAGTGTTGCAAAATGGCAAAGGGATGGGAAGGGAAATATCTAATAGCTACAATAATGTGCATATTTTAGCTGGAAATAGAGTATTTAACACACTGAATAAGAAAAACAACCTGAGGTGTTGTCTTTAGTATTAAATCAAATGCTGCGTTTCAGAGGATAAAAACCAAAAAATGTACACAGTTTATGAAATACTCTTTGTAGATGATTAAAATAGTTCCTTATTCCCTTTTATATTTAGTCTGAGGTAGTACGTACCACATCATCTTCTAATACTGTGCAGGATTAGACAATATATTGGTAAAAATAAAGCCACTTGAGTCCTGCCTATGCAACAGCTGCCCTTGTGCTAGAATGAAGGAAGTGAACAATATATTTGAACTTCTGTTGCTGCTGACACAATCTGAAGATTTGACTTAATAATAGAGTGGTAAATGGTTAATGTGGCTTCTCTAAGTCTTGAGTGGCAAAGGCCACTTTATCCATCCTGTCTCCCATTCTTACTCAAAGTTTGGGAAGACCCACTCTTTAAGAGGAGGTAAAGGGACAAAGTGAAAAGCTGTGTTTTAGCTTCTTATCTGGGTGTGTAGTTTTGGTATGTACTCATTCATACAGGATAAATAAAATGCTAAACTAGTCCAGGCACCTTCAAAAAGAAGTAGTACAAAGAAAACAAACTCAGTCACACACTTTACAAGGCTTGGACCAATGAAACAGTGAGTTAGGCACAGTACAAAGCAAGAATTGCTCTCTGTGTTACTTAGATGTTGAAAAAAAGCAGAAAGGAAGGTGGGTACGCATCTTTTTCTTATGAGTAATTGTAAAGAAGCCTTCAAGGTGGAGAAAAGGCTAGGGAAAAAAAACACTATTTTTCTTTAAAGCATTGACACCTTTGAAAAAAAGTCTCTTTGGATTTCCCAAGAACACATTTTCGAACACAGCTCTCTCCCAATTTCCTCAATAACAGAAAAGTAGCTAAGCTCCAGGAAAGTAAACACAAAAGAGGATCCTGCACTATAAATCGTTTCTGCCTTTCTTCAGCCTCCCAAAGCAACTACTGAACAAAGCAGGGGTAGTCTACAGCATTCTTTAAAATCACTGGCGGACTCGAAGTGAAAACTGAGGTTTAGAAGTAATTAGTAGTACAGGCATGTTCATTACTCCTAATACACACATGGAAAGACTGAATGAAACGGACTGCCCTTTTCTACCTTCTTTACTGTGCACCCAGTAACATGTGCAAACTGCGTACAATTCCTCCTCTTCCTACACTAGCTTCAATTCTCATGAGCCTTGTGGCTGTCACAGTGGCACTAATAGAGGATTCCAGGAGTCTTCACCACTGCCTTTTGTGCCCTCTAAGAAGAAAAACCCCAAATGCATTACAGGCTCCTGGGGCTTACCTGTACGAGTGCACACTGACAGATGAGGTTTGTTTTGTTTTCTAGTAAAATAATGTATGCACAGATGTGGAAGGAAATTAAGGCTGTAACAATAGCTGTTATCCAGTGATTGAGATAAAGAAGTGCTTACTGAACCTGTATGCTTTTTTTCAGAAAAGTTTATTACCATTATCAAGACACCATTTTGCATAGGCCCTGCCACACACAGATACTACTTATATAGTATGTTATAGTTTACAGTCTAGATAAAAATGTGCAGAAATTGTTTCTCCCAAATACAGTGTATTCAGATGTATAGTCTAAATGATAATGAATATTTTAATTAAACGCTATCTTGTATTTCTCACTTGCCTTTAGCTCTTCTATACTGTCAGTAAGTTCACACCAAAATGCCATTTATCAACCTGCCTGTACCTGGCATTACAATAAATGCACTGATGTGGATTAAAAGGATCAATAACTGAAAGCAGGTCTACTCTTGCAGCTGACCTCTGCCATGTTTCCAACTAGCAATGCAAGTATAACGTTGATAAAAAATATAATAATAAAAATTCTTTACACTTGGGTAAAATTTGGTAAAATGCCATTTTAAACTGTCAACACCATACTCACTGCATCAGTATTTTAACACAATGAGAATTTGTTAAATAATTACTTTTTTTAAAGAGACACTTTTAGTTAAGGAGTTCAAGATTGTGCTTATTTCTGTGACATAACTGCTGCAAAACTCCTCTGAACATTTTATAAAAAATAAGCTTGTTAATTGTCTTTCTTGTACTAATTGTGGAGATCGAGGTTATTAGAAGCTATGAAGAAATTTTCTGATCAAAGGAAATACGAAGTTTATTATGACATGAGGTTTTGCCTGCCTTAGGTCTCATGAATACAAACTCTGCCTATAACTCTCAAGATCATTCACTGACTTAACCTTAAGAAGTAAGTCAGAATTATTCCATAATTTTAAGATTTCAGTGGTCAGCTCAGTCATATAATTAGCATCTCACCTCTAGGTCTGCTATGTCATCTTTTCCCAATCTTTCCCTGGACCTCTTATTTCCAATATCACACATCTGAAATCTTGATATCCAGGCCATTTAACTACCATGCAGTGCCACCTGCACTTCCTTTCTATGTAATCTACATTTGCCTCCAAAATACAGGGTAGCAATCTTAGCACCCAAATGACAGAGAATTTGTAAGACTTCTTCTGAGCTAATCACTCACTTTATGTTCACATAAATACAAAGGTATTTACAGTGAAGAAAAAAATGGAATAATATTTTAAGGTGCTGCTTTTCCTAGTTAATTAGGATCAATGCCAGAGGTTCAGCACACAAGATGGTAACTTTTATTACCCAACGTCCAGCACTCGAATGTTAAACCTTCGATTAAAAAAAGTTATGTTTTGTTCATGCAGGTTGCCTCCTGCCTGAAGTACCGTAAGTACCTGTCCAGTTTAGATCGGGGGAAAAAGTTGCAGTTGCAGAAAACGTAAAGGGGGAGCAGAGAAGATAAAAATAGTCCCCTGTTTTCAGGAATATGCTCTCTTGCCTTACCTGGATCTCTCATCCTCAGCAGTGCAGCGTACACCCGCGACCGGTGCGAGCACAAGACTTCCGGCTGCGCCCAACCCAGCAGCCCTGCGGCCTGCTCTCCGCGGGTTTCTCCCTGCCCCCACCGCCCGCTCCGCCTCGCCCTTCCCCCACCGCTCATTACCAGCTTGGCCGGCCGAACTGCCCACGGCCACATAGCAGAAGCTGTAGGTCAGGAAAAACGCACCATGTTGCCGTGTTAGTGGTCGTAGCACGACGTTTATGCCGAATACTGTGTGGGAGCAAGGGGCGGGCACGCAGGCTGGTGGAAATGAAGCTGCGTTGGTATTCTGCCCGCATACCCACGGAGCTGCGACGGGATACTGTTGCCTCCTGCTTGCAGAATGCAACACAATCGATACACTCATCTAGTAGGGGGATGATATTTTGGTCTCGTTTTTTGTTTTTTCTTTGTCTGGTTTTTTTCCCACTCTCAGGCGCATTCCCGACTGCGGGTGCGGTTTTGCCTGCTCTTGTAGTATCTTCTGTACAGCCCTCTCTATTCCTCGGATATCTGCTTAATTTACCATTTATACATAATGTTACAAAATGCAGCGATTACTGATTTATTTGTGAGAATTTCTGTTTTCCTGTTTCTTTATGAAAACTCCTCATCCACATGAACAGGAAACCTTGTGGTAATCGGCCTCCTCCCTTTTGTTAAAAACATTGGTGCTGACACCCTGGGAAGCAAAAACAAATCCATCCTGAGTTCAAAGGCATTTCTGAATTGCAGTTGTTTCTCTGACAATTTTATGTTACAGAGCAGCCATTTTCCATCTCCGATAGCAAAGCAGCAATCTTCACTTAAAAAAAAAAAAACAAACCCCACATACACAGGAAATAAAGCTTTTCATATCTGTTTCTGAACAATGCCCTTACCTTAATAAAAAATTGCTTACCTGCTTACTTGTCCTATTGGCAGTGAATGGAACATCTTAAATATAATTATCTAACTTAATTTCGTGTTGTTTTTTTTTTTTTCAGTCAGTGCACCTTAACGAAGCATTAGCTCCTTTCATATTCTCACTCTGCAGCATAAAAAATAGGTTTAGCCTTCTCTGAGTCAATCCTCCTGCCTTCAGTATATGACGAACATGTGACAGCAGGACTTCTCCATTGAGACTCAACTCATATCAATAAGAGCTTTCAGGGTGACACAAACTACAGATTACGTTCCATCTCAGCAGTACTTTAAGGACCTTCTCTGGAGGCTGGCAGTTGTTCCCTTTGCATATCATATTTCCAAAGTAGCAAATGGCAGTTGTTCCCTTTGCATATCATATTTCCAGACTAGCAAAAGATTTATTTTCAAGTGCTTACATTTGGCATAAATTTCCAAATAACAAATTGACAATAGTAAGAGTGCATATATAACAACAGAGGACAAAACACTCCATAGTTCAAGAAAAGGTTAGAAGTCACACTTTAGAAACTTCTTTTAAGGTGAAGATGTGCATACCATTGGGTTTTCAGTCCTAAATACTCCTTTGACAACACATTGATATGCAACATTACTTAATAAGGCAAATTAAACCACATAATTTTACAGTTCAAGGGGCATCCAAAATGTAAAAAGCAGGCAGTTAAGATATTTCCCCTTCCTCTGTGAAGAATTTGACTTCTTAAACCTAAATCGATAGTTCCCATCACAATTAATGAAAAAAACAAAAATCAAACCCATCAAGACATGACATACAGAAGATGATTCTAAAGCTCAGCAAAAGACCAGTGAAATGAGCATATATCAGTATCAATACTCAGTTTACAAATGTTACCACACTAAACTCTATTTAAAATAGAGTTCTGGATTGCAGATTCTAACACAACCAATACCACATTGCAATATAAACTTATTACTATCCACATGTATTTATATTTGCAAATGCACATATTCTTTGTCACTGCTGCTTGCAAACCTTTGTCTGGAAAGGCAACTAACTAGTGGTCAGACTAAAATTTTTGTGTCTTTCCCTATGGTTTAATTTTTTTTTTTTAAATGAAGCCACTCTCAAAGAATAAATAATTTGCAAATGAATGTCTGTCTATTGCACAAATAATCAAAAGAACATTTCTATTAATTGGCACAATGTGACTAAATGACAAACTTAATCACAAATCTGGTTTGAATATTAATGAAAAAATTCACTTTTGATCTGTTCTACTGAAAATTTAATTCCCTCAACACATGCACTCACATGTACAGATATAATGACTGGAATATATGAATACTTTTCCATAGATACCTGTTCCTGTTTTAAGTGCTAATTTGTGAATTTGAATACCACTGATTTTTTTTTTTCTTATTACTTGAAGATTAGCAGTATATTTAAAGAGAACTGCATTATTTGAAAATACCTTCATAACTAATGTTTGTTAGCTGTCTTGAATGACATGAAGCTTCCTTGGACATACTGGTTTTGGAGATGCTAATCTCAAGCACCAGGTGACTGGTAGTGTTTCTAGGTTTATCTTTCTGAGTCCCTGTCTCCATACACATTCCACAACAGTCTTGCCTTGCAAGCTTTTACCACTACATTATTATTAAATAAATTAACTATTATCATGTTATCCATGCTGCTCTACTGTGCTAGTAGTAAGTGCACAGGTATTGATGCTCTGTTCTTTGTAATTTCTCTATTTGTTTTGTTTCAAAGCTGTTTCAGAGGCTAACTCTGCCCCACAGGCCATACCACCTTTGAGGTGCACGTCTGTGATACATGCTGAATTGTCCTTCCAGTTGCCTTCCTCATAACTTATCCCAGCATGCCTCTGTAAACCAGAGGAGTTCTTCTGAATCTGATTTGTGATATTTTAAAAGATGACTTAGATAATGTGCAACTTCTCGGGATTTATTTGCTTGAAACACCTAGTAATGAAAGTGAGAAATTCTTTCATTTAAATGTATCCTCAAAGACACAAGGTTCTCACCAGCATGTTAACATCATCAAAGTGCTTGAATAAACTTCTGTGAAAGCATCAAGAGTAGGTATTTCTGTCAATGCCACTAATTCTCATACTATCAGAAGAAATTTCTGAAGGATAATGGTAAAAACTTGACAGTTATAGAAAGCTCAAAAATATCCTCTGTAGCAATTTTTTTTCTTTACTTTTAGCCTTTAAACCTTCTTCCTCTAATAACAAACTGGATTTTAAAAAGATTGGTTTAATAATTAAAAATATGTATTTTTGCTTCAGAGAAACAAAACTAATATCCAGCCAAACCACACCAAATACTCTGCAGAATCAGAGGACAATGCACTAAAAAGCAACAGCTCTGTAGACAAATTTCCTTTGGATAGGTTGCAATTTATTCCTTGTACAGTAATCAGAAAGATCTGCTGTTGTACCAAAAGTCTGTTATGCTCAGTACTCTTGAATTACATAAAAACAGCAGCTTCATTGACTGCTTTTGATGGGCATAGCTGGCTCCAGAAAAGAGCTATGCAGACCATCTGTCAGAAAAAAAAAAATGTTTGGAACGTATGAAAGATAACACTGAATACAGTATTTATTTGTTTTGCCATTAAAAAATGAACTCTCTCACTAACTTTGTTGAGTACAATTTATATACCCTCTCAAATGCAGTATTTGACTGGAGGAAACACAGGAGTCATCATGCTATCCCAGAGATACCAGTGAACTAATTAATACTGCATGACAATCACTCTAGCCATAGCAACTCTGTCATTTGAATTGCTCCAAATAAAACTGAGAATTCTGACCAAAAAAAAAAAAAAAAAAAAGGGGGATAGGGCAGAAAGTGAATAGTAGTGATGACCAGAACATTACTGAAATGGGAACAGTGCTCTGACATGCATCGCAGTCTTGTCCATCTGTGAAAAGCATGTCTTCTCTTCCCATCTTCTAAAAGCAATGTGCCTTAGCAAAACAATATTTCTGAGAAGCAATGAACTCAGGAATGGGACAGCTTTATATTTCACACATACACAGCAGACAGCATTGCAGTAAGTACAATAAGTTCAATATGGCAAATAGATTGCAATCTGCAGAAGTAGTAATTAACTCCTATTTTTGTAAGCTCAAAACAAACTACCTCAACTTTGTCAACAGCTTTCTTATTTTGTACGTTTAGACAAATGAAGTACATTTATGTAGCAGCTTCTACATATTTCATGCATACTAAAACTCTTGTCTGAAAACCTAGCCTCTTAGTGATTCTCATGAAAACAAGGTTAAACCTCTTCTACTCACGCCTTCAGATTTGACTTAAAATTACTTGCACAAGTAAATTCATGACTGTGACCAACACTTTTAAAAATAAAGGGAGAGCTGAATATTTACTAGGACAAGTATCAGGCTGTTTACACATATCTAAACTGCAAAAAGACACTATTTTCAAGAATATCAAATACATCTGATGGAACCAATGTTTTGGCCAAACCTGACCTGTACTCTGAAATCCCCATATGAAAAGACTAAATATTCATTTGAAGGTAGCCAACATCAAGCAAAAGCTGTTTAAGGAACAGCACTTTACTGCAACCTGATCCATCTACTTTGCCCTTGATACTGCATTAAGAACATAATAATATATAATAACAACATGTTATAATATAGAATAACACACATAATACATAATAATATAATTCTTCATAACACACAATTCTACATTGTGTGGGTTTGTTATTCCTGTTTCTAAGGCTGGGTGAAGTGCTGCCTCAGTTTAAAACCAAGTTCTACTGATGTGGCTTAAGTTAGTTCAACATACCAGATTTTCTTATCCAAAATTTTGTAGTTTTCAATTCCCCTCTTAGCCCCCTCTCCCTCGTGTCATGGAAGTGTAGTTTCTAAAGTTCCATTTTGCTTACCATGTTGCTCTGTGGGAAAGCTCTCCATGCCCTGAAAACCAGGCAGCACTATTATGCCAAGCTGATTTGAGTGTGTTGGTGATAACCAAGTATAGACAGTGATTGCATGGAACAACTGGTTGCATTTGAGTCACAGAATTTTAAACCAGGAAAAACACTGATTATCTAATCTGACTATCTGCATAATACAACCCCACCTAGCCTCTGTGACATGTTTGCTATGGTAACTCACTGGTTTTGCCAGACCCATTTTGAAACATTCACCTACAATGCTAATTTGAATCATGCTGCATCAGGTGAATTCTGCACCTTGCAAAGACAATTCCCAAATTATGGAGGTATGTCCTTTTTGAGATCCAGAGATTACTGCCATAAATTACCACCCCCATGGTTGTGCTGACAGAGCAGTCCCTCACCATCATGCACAAACAGCCAAATTAGCTCATCCTCTATCAGATCGATCATCTGCCTAGTGCCTCATGAAGCACATGCAGGATGCAAGATCCAGGCATTAGCACCAACAGTTCCAACAAGTCAGCACCTATCCAGGTAAAGCCAAATGCACCATTTTAACACAAGGACTTACACTCTGCCCTAGGATGAGCACTTGGGAGGACCCAAGATGGTTCTACTACATGACTTCAGTGGGCTTCCACAAGGCTTGTGAGGGCAAGTTATCCCACAGTTGTAACACCTAGAGGTAACAACCCAAGCAAAACATTTGTTCAACTTCTGTTTCCAGAGTTGATAAATTATTTAGATATACTAGTGGATGTGTTCCCCTTCAATACAAACATTTTAGTTAGAAAACATATATGTATGTTTTCTAAGTACAAAGATGCTTTCTATCAGAGGCTAAAGCAATTAGATTCGTATGATAAAATTATTTCAAGTTTTCATATTCTTAATCACATTACTTTATTGTACATACCTTGTCTTTTATGCTGTTATTTCAAGCAGTTTGTTTCACAGCCTGAGGCCATATACAGAAAGAAGTGTATTTAAAATTGAGTTTTAAGCTTTCTTTCTTCTTCTTCTTCTTCTTCTTCTTCTTCTTCTTCTTCTTCTTCTTCTTCTTCTTCTTCTTCTTCTTCTTCTTCTTCTTCTTCTTCTTCTTCTTCTTCTTCTTCTTCTTCTTCTTCTTCTTCTTCTTCTTCTTTTTTTTTTATCACAGGATTTTTCCAATAAATTACTATATTCTACAAATTGACAAACTTTTAAGACATTCCTTATACCTACAGGCATTTAAGTACTGAAAATTCTCCCTGAAAATCTTTTGCTTTCTGACTGCAATCACATATTCTCTGCTTGGCCTTCTCTTCTTCAGTATTTACCATGAGTCAAAAAAAAACCAAAATAACCATAGTGGTCTACCTCAGAAATCTGTCTTCAAGTTAGCTATCTCTTCTGCCCTTTCAAGAGCAGTAGTGATCAGCAGACCAAACATTACACAGAAAGATTTTTATCTATCTATCTATCTATCTATCTATCTAGTAATTGCACACAATAAAACTGTTTGGAAAAGCTGCAGCACTGCAAATTGTAATGTGGAGGAGACAGACGAAGCATGAATTGAGTGCCGTAACTGAACCTTTAAACTCTCTGCACCTTCCTCCTCAGGTAACAACAATTTAATTGTACTGTTAAGGAAATGTTGGAGTTTGTTTTGGGGTTTTTTGGTTCCTTTTTCTCCGCCCCCATCCCCACTCTTGCTATATAAACTATTAAGTTAGCTGCTAGCCTCGATTCCACTTAGTTTATCACTAGCAAAAACACCAGACAAATTACAAAAGCAGAGGCATTTCCACAAGTTGTGGAATAAAACCACTATTTGCCTTTTATATTCCATTTTTTCTTTTTGAGTTACATATATAATCTACATGTTTAATACCCATACAAAAGTACAAAGATAAAATTCTTAACAAATTACAAGGACTTTTCCATTTTACTGATGCATAGGTACAATTTTTGTCAGCTTTCAAAATGAAACACATCATAGGGACATGGTGTTTCAGGTCTTTGTGTTCTGGAGACACTTCCATGTAATCCCTGTTCGGCATCAAACTCAGTTTCTGAAGAACATTTTCAGCATTTGTCAGAGACATGAACAACTCAAAAGTGTATCATAATTGTGAAGTGTAGAGACTACTGCTGAGTTAGTTCTTTTTGGAGTACAGTAATCCATTAGGGAAAACACTGTCAGCAACCAGAAATATTGTTTTATGGGCCAACAGGCAATGGGGCTTGGGGATAAAGTTTCCAGCAGTATGTTTTGATCACAGGTCACTGACTTAGTTGTAAAAAGTTATCCAAGTATTCTCCCAGCTTCTTGGTTATTTTAAAATCCTATTAGGTTGTACCAACTCCATACTTCCATGGTATCACACTGTTTTCCACATTTCAGATGAGATAATATTTTTTTGAATAACGTATGGTTGAAAATGTTTATATGCATGTCAGTGTCATCAGCATTAACTGCAACAAATATGTGTTTTGTTGTTCAGAAAACTTGGTATGTAACAACTTTCACACTGAAGTTTGTATTTATTAGGGTAAACCATTTACAGTGGATTACAGCGGGTGACTGCAGGGGTTTAATTCAGCTGCTGTAGAAACAACTTTTTTTTCCCCCAGAGATTATAAATTTATAATACTTAGTTGGGATCGTGTGCCTAGATTGTGTCACCTCCCAATCTCTTGCACATTCCTTCTAGTCTGTTCACTAGAAATGGGCACGGTTAGAAACAGAAAACCCCTAGATCATGTGCAAGCAGCACTAAGCAACAGTTAAAACATTAGTGTTTTACTTACACTATTTGGATTAAAAATCTAAACTACAGCAGCATCTGAGATACTGTGAAGAAAATTAACTCCATCCCAATCCAGGCCAAGTACAAGTATTAAAAATAATATGGACAAATATAATGCTAAGACAAAGAAAAAAAAGTAACTGCAAAATAATCTAAGAAGGGAATGCTAAGAAATTATGTTTTTAAACTGTTTTTGCAGAAAGGATTGAAAACCATGAAACCCAGTGTGCTAATCTGAGGGTAAAGCTATTCAATTACAATTAACTTTGGTATGCAAAGACATTAGGTCAAAATAAACCAAGGATGAATGTCAAGGACAATATAAGGCAAAACCAAGAAAAGTAATCAGACTATAGAAGAGCTGACTGTTTTGGAAATCCTGACTGTGAAGGAAAAGAAAATCAAGGAGTGACTATTGTCTCATAATACAGAAATAAAGTTGTGACACTAGAAATGATCAAATACAAACAAAAGGTACCTTCACACAATGTTCCACTAGACTTTGAAACCACTGCCCTGACATGTTGTTGATATTTTCAGTTAACATGGATTCTTGCATTTACATTAATACACAAAAAATCTACTGAAACAAAAACTCTCCTCTTAGGACAAAAAAGAACCCGTGCTGCTTCTGCACTTTGCCCAGAGCATTCCACCTCTTTACCCATGACAAATCATTTGGATTGTATATCAGCTTGTTTGGCTGCTGCCTTAGTGGGGAGAACCAATTTATTTTACCTCACATTCAGTGCTGCTTTTTTTCACTAATATCTGAAACTCCACAGAAATATTTCCTGAAAAGGAAAAAAATATGGAAAAGCACAAAAAGCAAGAGGAAAACAAGAGGGAAACAAATAGAGAGAAGTTCTTTAGAAAATTGAAGATTAGGGCTGGAAATACAAGTCCAACATGGTACAGCAGAAGAAGCCAGGTGATGAAATCTCTGATCAATTATAAGGAGAGCACCTTAAGCATATGCACTGAGATTTTACCAAGGTATTTTTAGGATTTAGGTAGCTAAACAGCAAGTTTGGTAGTAAAAACTAAAGGAATGGAAAAAAAGTAATTTTACAAAGAGGATTTTCTGTTGGGAGAATGTGACACAGAGCAGCTAATAGAAACTGCAAAACATGAAGGACAAGATTATAATATATGAGGAGTCTAACGTGATACACGTTTCATACATCAAATCAGCCAGGAACACAGTGTGTGAAGGAAGAAAGGACAGCTTGCTTTTTAAAAACAACCTACGTTTCAGAAGGCACAGAAAATAATGTGAGCACAAATAGAGGAAAAGTGAGTAGCAGAGGTATTTCCATCCAGCTGTATTTATTCTCTGCTTGTGATCTTGATTAGCAATATTGTTGATGCTGACTACTCAACATCATATCCTTGGGGGTATGGCCTCTATAGCTTGCTTTGGTTCTGGTCTGCAAAATCCTACTTAGTTTTAAATAATTTTTTAATCAATCTACTCACAAGAGCAAAAAAGGAGAAGAAAAAACAGTAACAGAAACAGTAAGCATAAAAACTAGAGAAGTATTGTGACAACAGAAGGACTCTCAGAAAAATGTAAGACTTCTTTTTAACCCAAAGGCTTTTTTTTTCTTTCATAAATCATACTTCCTTGGAGACAGTTGATACTAGATTCATTAACCCTTACATTTTACCCACTATTTTTTACAAGAAAATAGAGGCATCAGTTCACCAAAAAAAAAAAAAAAAAAAAAAAAAAAAAAAAAAAAAAAAAAAAAAAAAAAAGTCTAGTCAGCAGTCTCCTGAATTCCCTGATCCAGAAAACATATCAGCCCAACAACTGCTAGTATTGCAAATGTCAGGGCAGACAATCACCTATTGATTCCTGGGAGAAAATAGCATTATTTCCATGGGAAATGTTACGCATTCAGCATGGCTGTGCTCTGAGAGACTGTGGACAACTGACAATTAAGCAGGTTGACTTTTTCAGCTGCCTATGCAATTTGTGTGCAATGATATAAACATACACAACTAAATGCCACAGTATTCCAGAATAGACCTATGCCATGAAAGAAGAAACACAGTTTTGCTCTGGTAGTAAAAAATAACTAAGAGAAACAAGAAGTTACAAAATCAAGAAGTTTGTCTACTCTATCTACATTCATATTCTCTGAATCTGATGTATTCAGGATATGAAAATATCCATCAGTATAGTATTCACCCTTTGAAATTCAATTCTAAATGAACTTCATTTTAACTTAATTCTAAATTAACTACTTTAACTTCTAAACCAAATTCAAGATATTTTTTTCTATCCACATCTGAGCAGGTGTCTGATTTTTTTTTTTTTTGTAGTTTCAAGGGAAAAAGGATCTTGTCAAAACTAAAAAAGTATTCAACCTCTGAAACAATACACTGAGATTTTCATTTCCTCCCCCCTTTCTGTTTAAATTAATACTGATGAAAACCTGTATGTTTTGTACACCAAGAACATAGAGACAGCAAAAAAGGACCTTCTGTCACACAAAGCATCAGAGAACACCACCACACACCCACCTCCTGTATCCTTCCAGTGGGTTCTAAAGGTAATGACCTGGGGAATGAGTGGGTGAGTCAGTCTGTACTTTTTCACCCAGCAGTTCCAGCCATGGGAGTGATTCTGTCATGCATCAGGTCTAGAAAAAAAACCCACAATTGTACACAGACTAAATTCACTCAATTGTCATAATGGTGTGGCACTGATCTCAAAATTCCACATTTAACCACATTGCACACTGTATCTGGTTAGAATTCATTGACTACTGGCAAGTGAGAAATGAGAGCTTCATTTACAGGATATGACCTTTTTACATATTACATTCCTTCCATCTGTTATGAAGCATCATTTAACCATTTTTACTACTTCCTTGTTAGTCTGATTTCCAGGAGGAAATTCTGCCTAAATTCAGACAAATTTTATTGACAGCTGTGAAACTTTAAACTGCAGTACAACCTATCCTTGTCAATTTGTCAGTAACTTTGAAATGAGTGGCTTGAGAAGTTGTAATTTAAAAGTGGAGTTTAATCGGAAATCATGAAAGACTTAGTGTATGTTCTGTCTGCATTTGCTTAGATACAACTTAACCTGATCAGCATAACTAAAATGTCCAAGCTACATCTGACTACACTGCTAGTCAACTCTGTTTGTACTGATACCCAGTCTCTTCTATGATGAACAACTCATTAATTTGCATGATGTTTTGCATGGTCCATTCAAAATTGAAAATTAAAGATGTGAATGCTTCATTCATTTAAAGCGTCTTAACAAGATACAGTTATTTTATTTTAATTTATTTTCACTGGTAGCATGTCATTTCCAGCATCTTTCAGTCTTCAGAAAAAAACAAAAAAAACCACCTCTTCCTTGTTTTCTGCCACACAAATCACACAAAACTCCCCTTATAATGCTCTGTAAAATTAATATATTTTTTAAAAAAGCATCCAGGCATGAAAAGACAACACTAAGATTTGGCATTCTGCCATTGTCTCCTTCATATCAACAAATGCATGAAAAGACAACACTAAGATTTGGCATTCTGCCATTGTCTCCTTCATATCAACAAATGCTGTATATGATACTTCAATGATTCTGGTAACCTCCAGAGACTACCATAAAATAAAATTAAAAATAAAGTTAATATGGGTAGAAGTGCAATACAGATAAAGCATCCAATTGTCCAATTTCAAATGACACTCACATAGACTTTCTTTTCAATGTTTTCTTCCCCTGCAATTTCAAAAACAAAGATTTATATTGGATTATATATCCAACCTCTGCCAATACTTGACTTTTAAAAATCAGTTGTTGCCACGTGTTCCTGAGTCCCTTTGTGATCTACTTATAAAAGCCCAGAATATAATGTCTCAGAAAAGCTTACTTATTTGGGCAAATTCTTTACCAAAACAAATTTTATATAAAAATAGGCATCCTATCAGGAACAATCTAGAATGATCATCAAAAGCCAAGGAAGTTATGAATGCAATTCCACTAAATGTAGTTTTCTGTTACTCTGAAATTTTCCCAAGCCAGAAGATTCCCTTCCCATTTGAATAAAACACTCTTCATTACTTATTAACAACAAACAACTACACAACATTTACAACTTATACAGTGTTTAACACTGGGACATTTACTTCACAGGATCACAGGATCATAGGATGTTAGAGGTTGGAAGGGATCCAAGGACGTCATCGAGCCCAACTCCCCTGCCAGAACAAGACAATGCTATCTAATACAGATCACAGAGGAACACATCCAGACAGGCCTTGAAGGTCTCCAGAGAAGGAGACCCCACAACCTCTCTGGGGAGCCTGTTCCAGTGCTATGTGACCCTTATAGTGAAGAAGTTCCTCCTTGGGTTGAGGAGGAACCTCTTCTGCTGCAATTTACATCCATTGCTCCTTGTCCTATCATAGGGAGCAAGTGAGAAGAGCCCATCCCCACCCCGCTCCTGGCTAGCCTTCAGATATTTATAAACATTTATCAAATCCTCTCTAAGTCTTCTTTTCTCCAGACTAAAAAGCCCCAGGTCCCTCTTCTCATAAGCCTCTCCTCTTAAGCCATGCCTTCCAGTCCCCTAATCATCCTCATAGCCCTCCACTGGACCCTCTCCAGCAGATTCCTGTCCCTTCTTAAACTGGGGAGCCCAAAACTGAATGCAGTACTCAAGATGAGATCTCACCAGGGCAAAGTAAAGGGAGAGACGAACCTCCCTTGATCTGCTGGACACATTCCTCCTAGTACCCCCTAGGATCCCATTGGCATTCTTGGCCACAAAGGCACATTGCTGTGCCATGGTTAACTTATTATCCACCAGGACCACTAGGTCCCTCTCCACAGGACTGCTTTTCAGCAGATGACCTCCCATCCTGCACTGGTGCAGTTTATTATTCCTCCCCAGATGCAGAACTCTGCACTTGTCCTTGTTGAACTTCATCTGGTTCCTCTGTGCCCAGCTCTCCAGTCTGTCCAGGTCTCTCTGGATATCTGCACAGCCTTCAGCTGTATCAGCCAAGCCTCCCAGTTTGATGTCGTCAGCATGTCATTGATGAAGAGGCTGAACAGGACTGGCCCCAGCACTGATCCCTGGGGGACACTACTAGTCACAGCTCTCTAGCTGGACCTGACACCATTGATCACCACCCTCTGAACTCTATCTTGCAACCAGTTCCTAATCCACCTCACTGTGTGCTCTTCTATCCCACACTTCCTGAGCTTGCTCACTAAAATGGGAGACAGTGTCAAAAGTCTTTCTAAGGTCAAAGTAGACTACATCCACTGGTCTCCCTGAATCTACCCATTCAGTTATGTCATCATAGAATGCTATCAGTTTAGTTAAGCACAACTTCCCCTTGATAAATCCATGCCATCTACTCCTGATAACCCTCTTTTATTCCAAGTGCCATGAAATGCCCTCCAGCAGGAGCCGCTCCATCATTTTTCCAGGGATGGAGTTGAGGCTGACTGGTCTATAGTTTCCTGGAACCTCTGGAGTGTCACTGGAGTGACACTGGCTCTCCTCCAGTTCTCAGGCACCTGTCCTATCTGCCACGATTTGGCAAAGATGATGGAGAGTGGCAAAGTGATAACATCAACCAGTTCTCTCAATACCCTTGGGTGCATCTCATCAGGGCCCATGGACTTGTTAATGTTTAATTTGTCTTGTTAATATTTGACTTGTTAATGTTTATTTTAACCCAGTCTGCACTGACCAGTGCGGAGCATCCAGGCTTCTCCCTCATCCAGGGTCTGGAGTACATAGGGGAGTTCTGCCTTAGGTGTAAAGACTGGAGCCAAGAAGGCATTCAGCAACTACACCTTCTCTACATTCTCAGTTATCAAGCCTGCCTCCTTGTTCAGCAGTGGCCTCACACCTTCCGTGTTCTTCCTTTTTCTACTGATGTATTTGAAGAAGCCTTCTTGTTCTGTTTTGCTTCCTTTGCCAGCTTCAGTTCCAAGAGGGCTTTGGCCTTCCTTGTTGCCTTCCCACAAGCCCTGACTACTTCTCTATAGTTATCCCAAGTGACTAGTTCCTTCTTCCATGAATTGTAAGTTTCTTTCTTCCCTGAGATTTCCTTCAGGAGCTCCTTGCTCAGCCATGCAGGTCTCCTAGAATGTCTACCTGATTTTTTACTCAGGGGAACACACCTAGCTTGGGCTTGGAGGAGGGGTTGTAAGGAGGAGCCAGAAAACTACAGACCTGTCAGCCTGACCTCAGTGCCAGGCAAGGTGATGGAACAGGTCATCTTGAGTGCCATCACAAAGCACCTACAGGATGGCCATCACTGAAACGTGGTGGGATGACTACAGACTTTTCAGGAGAGACAGGCAAGGGAAAAGAGGTGGAGGAGTGGCTCTGTATATTAGGAATGCTCTGGATGTCATGGGGGTAGAAATCAAGGATGATCAAGTTGAGTCATTATGGGTGAGAATTAAGGGGAAGGCCAACAAGACTGCTATCCTGGTTGGAGTCTGTTATAGACCACCCAATCAGGAGGAAGAGGTTGATTTATTGCTCTTTAAACAACTGTAAGCTGCCTCAAGATCACCTGCCCTTGTTCTGGTGGGTGACTTTAACCTACCAGACATCTGCTGGGACTTAAACACTGCAGAGAAGAAGCAGTCTAGAAGGTTTCCAGAGTGTGTGGAAGACAACTTCTTATCCCAGATGTTACATGAGCCTACCAGGGGGGCAGCCCTGCTTGACCTGCTGCTCACAAATCGAGAGGGGCTGGTTAGGGGATGTGGTGGTTGGAGGCTGCCTGGGGTCCAGTGACCATGAAATTATAGAGTTTTCAATACATGGAGAAACCAGGAGGGGCATCAAGAGAACCTCCACACTGGATTTCCAAAGGGCAGACATCAGCCTATTTAAGGAACTAACTCAGAAAGTTCCTTGGGAAAAAGCCCTTGAAAACAAAGGGGTCCAGGAAGGTTGGACCTACTTCAAGAAAGAACTCCTAAAGGCACAGGAGTAGGCTGTGCCGTTGTGCCGGAAGACGAGCTGGCGAGGGAGGCAGCCAGACTGGATGGGCAAGGAGCTGCTGAAGGAATTAAAGATTAAAAAGAGAGAATGTCACCTTTGGAAAAGAGGGGAGGTGTCCCAGGAAAAGTTCAAGGAAGTTGCTAGGTCTTGTAGAAAAAAAATTAGAGAGGCAAAAGCCCATTTAGAACTTAGGCTGGCCATGGCTGTCAAGGAAAATAAGAAATGTTTCTATAAATATATGAATGGCAAGAGAAGGGCCAAGAACAACCTCCAGTCTTTATTAGATAGAGAAGGGAATATAGTGACAAAGGATGAGGAAAAGGCAGAGGTGCTTAACACCTTCTTTGCCTCAATCTTCACTAGTGGGACAGGTTGTCTCCAGGACAGCTGGACTCCTGAAGTGGCAGATGGGGGGGGACCAGTATAGTCCCCCTCTAATCCATGGGGAAGAAGGGACCTGCTGAGACATTTGGATCCTCACAAGTCCATGGGACCAGATGAGATCCATCCTAGGGTGCTGAGAGAGCTGGCAGCTGAGCTGGCCAAGCCACTCTCCATCATTTATCAACAGTCCTGGCTCACTGGAGAGGTCCCTGAAGACTGGAAGCTGGCCAGTGTGATACCCATCCACAAGAAGGGTCGTAAAGAGGAGCCAGAAAACTACAGACCTGTCAGCCTGACCTCAGTGCCAGGCAAGGTCATGGAACAGGCCATCTTGAGTGCCATCACGAAGCACCTACAGGATGGCCAAAGGATCATGCCCAGCCAGCATGGGTTTAGGAAGGGCAGGTCCTGTCTCACCAACCTGATCTCCTTTTATAATCAGGTTACCCGCTAGGTGAATGTGGGGAAGGCTGTGGATGGAGTCTACCTGGACTTCAGCAAAGCCTTTGACACTGTCTGCCACAAGAAGCTCCTAGCCAAGCTGGCAGCTCATGGCTTGGACAGATTCACTCTGTGCTGGGTCAAGAACTGGCTGGATGCCAGAGCCCAGAGAGTGGTGGTGAATAGTGCCACATCCAGTTGGCAGCCAGTCACTAGTGGTGTTCCCCAGGGATCAGTGCTGGGCCCAGTCCCGTTCAATATCTTTATTGATGATCTGGACGAGGGAATTGAGTCCATCATCAGTAAGTTTGCAGATGACACCAAGCTAGGAGCAGGTGTTGATCTGTTGGAGGGTAGGAGAGCCCTGCAGAGGGACCTGGACAGGCTGGATAGGTG
The DNA here is from genome assembly GCF_015220805.1 of Pogoniulus pusillus. Lineage (NCBI taxonomy): Eukaryota > Metazoa > Chordata > Aves > Piciformes > Lybiidae > Pogoniulus > Pogoniulus pusillus. Next base: position 92,214,142 of record NC_087309.1, read on the forward strand.
GGCAGAGGCCAACGGGATGAGATTTAACAAGGCCAAGTGCAGGGTTCTGCACTTTGGCCACAACAACCCCAAGCAGCACTACAGGCTGGGGACTGAGTGGCTGGAAAGCAGCCAGGAGGAAAGGGACCTGGGGGTACTGATAGATAATAGGCTGAAGATGAGCCAGCAGTGTGCCCAGGTGGCCAAGAGAGCCAATGGCATCCTGGCCTACATCAGGAACAGTGTGGCCAGTAGGACAAGGGAGGTTATTCTTCCCCTGTGCTCAGCACTGGCCAGGCCACACCTTGAGTCCTGTGTCCAGTTCTGGGCTCCTCAATTCAAGAGAGATGTTGAGGTGCTGGAATGTGTCCAGAGAAGGGCGACAAAGCTGGTGAAAGGCCTAGGAACACAAACCCTATGAGGAGAGGCTGAGGAAGCTGGGGTTGTTTAGCCTAGAGAAGAGGGGGCTCGGGGGGACCTCATTGCTGTCTACAACTACCTGAGGGGACATTGTAGCCAAGTGGGGGGTGGCCTCTTCTCCCAGGCATCCAGCAACAGAACAAGGGGACACAGTCTCAAGTTGTGCCAGGGTAGGTATAGGCTGGATGTTAGGAGGAAGTTCTTCACAGAGAGAGTGATTTCCCATTGGAATGGGCTGCCCGGGGAGGTGGTGGAGGCACCATCCCTGGAGGTGTTCAAGAAAAGACTGGATGAGGCACTTAGTGCCATGGTCTGGTTGACTGGCTAGGGCTGGGAGATAGGTTAGACTGGATGATCTTGGAGGTCTCTTCCAACCTGGTTGGTTCTATGGTTCTATGAAATGAGCTATTTCAAAGTTAATTAACCAAGGCAGCATGTTACATCAACCATGTAAACACTATGATGTCAAAATGAGAATTAATAATGAAATAAAAACTTTTACTGAAACTTAATCAATAAAGATTCATTTTATGAGGTCACAAAGAAAATTATACGTCATATCTTAGAAACTCACCCAAAGCTGATCCCTACATTGTTGCAGAGGGGGATTCTCAATACCTACGCCTATTTGGCAGAGGAGAGAAGTTAATTGGGGTGACATAATTTTATATAAAAATATATATATTTATTAAATTCAATATTCTGAACTCTTGCCACCCCCAAACACTGCATATTAATATTCAGTTGGGTACATGGTTATGAAAACAATTTGGGATAAAATATGTACAGGAATTTGTTATTTAACTGGCAAACATTTAAACTATAAACAGAGAGAGAAGTTTTCCCCACGGCTTAATGCCAATTGGGATCTTTATGCTATTTGCCCAGCAGAGTGGGCTGAAACTCTTTCTGATCTATGGCAGATGCAACTTCTATTACAGTGGTATTAAAGCCTTTACTCACAACTCTTTATCAATTATTAATCATCCTCCGGGCCTGCGTCACAACCTGTGCCTAGTGTCCGGACTTCAGGGGATCTCTACCCGTGGACTTGGAGGCTGGAATCTTCCCAGCTTGAAGGGAGAGGATAAATCTTCCCAGTTTCTGGGGAAATAGGTTTTCTCTAACCTTTTCTCCTGGCAACAGACGATCTCTGCCTTTGATGCTGCTGGCTCCTTTGGATGCTGTGTCCAGGACTTCTCAGCTGGCAGGATTTGAGGAGCAGGAGAATATCGTACTGTCTCTGGCATGGTTGTTCACAGCTTCAGGCCATGTGTGAGTGTGCAGACAATCCGGATTCTGCTTCCTGGTTATCTCAGTGGCAGTGGCTTTTACCAGGCAATGGTAGGCAGCGGGCATGTGTGCGCGGTTGCTGGGAGTCTGAACGCCGTAGGTAAAGGCAATGCAGGATCTGGTCCTGATAGCAATAGCTATCAAGTTGTGCCGGGGAAAGTATAGGCTGGATGTTAGGAGGAAGTTCTTCACAGAGAGAGTGATTTCCCATTGGAATGGGCTGCCCAGAGAGGTGGTGGAGGCACCGTCCCTGGAGGTCTTCAAGAAAAGCCTGGATGAGGCACTTAGTGCCATGGTCTAGTTGACTGGCTAGGGCTGGGGGATAGGTTGGACTGGATGATCTTCGAGGTATCTTCCAACCTGGTTGATTCTATGATTCTACGATTCTACTAATCTCCCTTGATGACTCATCTCCTAAAGAATAACAATACATGACACAAGAATAAATTGTTCTTTAACAGACAGTGACTGATCTTGATGGAGATGAAAACTAGATGAAGTAAAACAAGAATTTCAAACTCGTTCCATAAGAACTGGCTTGGATAGCAATAGTGTGCAGATGTGCACAGCTGTCTTAGGATACTATAGGCTCCTTATATATATATTATGTGCAGGCTTACATGAGCTCTGCATCTAAGGTACACAGGCATGTGAGCTGCGAACGAGGGTCAGAGCATGAAGGTCTGAGCCTCTGAGCATCTGAGTGGCTGAGCTATGCAGGGTCTGTGCCTGTGGGTCTGAGCTGACCTGCGAGTAGGGCCAGAGCAGTGTCTGAGCCATACAGATGAGTCAGAGCTGAGCTGAGCGCTGCAATGGGGTCCGCGCTGAGCACGTTGTTTACCTGTGCACCCCTATTTATTGACTGTGGGACGAGATTAATGGCTCCTTTGGCCACTAGAATGACCTATCAGGTTGGCAGTTAGCCAAACCTTACCATAATAGGGAGAAGGCACTTGCCTGGACTTTCCCAAATATGGGGATCACATGGGTTTACCCCAGGGAGACATGAGCTGGGGGTGTGTGGGCTTACACAACCTGTTTACAACCAGGGGTCCTGGCAGAAAAACATGTCCAGGCAAGGCAAGGCATAAGCAAGCCCCTTTTCGGGCCTACAGGCCCTCCATGACATAGATGTCCCACTAACTCACTGCCTGCACAAGAGAATTCAAGTCCTGGCAATTTTACAAAAGGTAGCACAATGGGGCAAATACAACATTGAGAAATTGTGGGAGGAATATAGATGATACGAAGGGGGAAAGAGGTTTTATGCAAAAGGATATGTATAATTGGTTTAAAAACAAATTCCAAGTTAAATAGCTGTTGGAATGGTACAGCTATTGGAACTAAAATACTGGAACATAAGCCATGGACAGGAGAGCATGCATGAGCTCGCAAGTACTGAGTTAAGATGAAATAGAATGTTGGAATGACCTTAGAGAATGATATAACAAATATAAACAAATGTAAGGATGGAGCCTGTGGTTTTTGCCTGTCTTTGCTGACTTAGATTGCTTAGACATAACATATGTATTGTTGAGAGAATATGATGTATGTCTATGCCAATTAGCATGTAATTTCTAATGCAAGTACATGTAACCAATTACAGTTTAATACAATTTGTAGCCTTCTGATGAAAGGTATATAAACATGTTTGGAATGCAATAAATGGATTGGCTTGCATCAAGCATCTCCCCATGTCTTCTGATGCCTGTGTCATTGTAGCCCGTGGCAAATGGTGACCCCGACATGATGGGGAAAGAGATCACTGGGTTGGTGACCAGCCGTGGGGTCCCTCAGAACTTAAGCTGCTGAAAGGAAGCAGGATCAGGCCCAAATTGGTCAAATTGATTGAATTGATCACCTCTTCACTGGATGAGAAGGTGAACCAAAGGAAATTTGGAGTTCAGAATTATGGGAAACCAAGCTTCCTCTGCTGAAAGAGACATATTACTTATGAAAAGAGCTCTTTAAGAAGCATGACAAAGCTCTTTCTGGCCATGGCTTAAAACTGGTCATGAAGTGGGAAGAAGTTGCTATTTATGAACTGTTTCAGACTTTTAAAAGACTTAAGCAAGAGGTTTTTAACAGCAACAACAAAAGCCTCATAATCACTTTTCCTTCACTTAAATATGTATCAGTAATTTGGATATAACTGAAGCACTCACTGAGGACAATTACTAGCTGTGATCTTCCTAGCATCCCTTAATTTTCAGAATTACTTTAAACTGTACTTGAAGCATTCTTTGAATATTAGACCATAACAAAACTTTCATGTCTTTGTTTTTCAGAAATGTTAAAAAAACCCTCAGGCTACATGCATAGAAGAAAGCTGCTTCTTAAATGCTTAGATTCCAATTGGCACAAGTGGTTTCTCTTTAGTAGAAGTATTCCCAGAAATATTCCTTAGTATCTATAAAAGTTTGTTAGATCTTTGACTCCACACAAGTGTCCTGAAAACTTCTATCACAATACTTCATAACTAACCTATGTATTTCTGACAATATATTTTTTCTTTTAGTACAAACATGGGACTTTCATCTGGAAGCTTTATGTAGTCCATCAAAGACTTTTTCATTCTTCCTAGTTTTCTCAGTTTCTCATTACATTTTGTGTCTACCTATGTCAGACAGGGAAAGCAGACATAGACACATAACATAGACCAAATTTGGAGTCAAAATCCAGACTTATCTTCCAGCTCATTAAGAATATTGTAGGAGGCTGCACTCAATTTCTCCTACATGGCTGTATACTTTGAATTGGTGGCTGAAAATAAAGCTAGTAAGTGTCAGAAGTCAGCAGCAAAGTATGTTCAGTGCTACCACAGAACATATGTGATGATGCTTAAGTACCTCAACACAACCATGCTTTCTCTTAATAGAAGAAGCAAGTGTACTGACTTCCTTCCAATATACTGTTCACAGCTACTTTGTGCATTGTAGCACTATGCCTGAAAACGTCTCTGTTTTAATGGAGAAAGCATGAACATTCTTTGATTAAACTTTGTTTATTCACTATTAATGATCTCTCTCAGCCTTCATTTAGGTGATACACCAAAAGGCAGAGTTGCTGTTGAGACGGACATAAATAGGGGGGAAGAGTGGGCCAGCAACCATGTTATCAAAGTCAACAAGGAAAATGAAATGTGTAGCAGATGAGAGGAACTAAATTTTGGAGTGGGGCATGCTGACAACAGCTAAACAGGAGCCAGCAGTGCATAATGGCAGCAGTGAAGACTAACACCACACTGACTTGAACCAACATGAATGAAAACACAAGATTATGCTAAATGAATGCTTGCATTTGCTCCATGCTCCTTAGACTACATCTGAAGTGTGTGTTTTGTGTCTAGCAGTGTCTCAAAAAATCGTAGTGAACTTCAACATATCTAGCTGAAGGCAAACAGTATGGCCTGGGGGCTGGCGCACTTGAGGATATTTATGCGAACTTGACTTGCTCAGGCTGGAGATGATGCAGCTTTTGGGAACCTCACATAGCCTGCCAGTACCTACAAAGTGGTTGTCATGAAGATACAGCCATGCTCTTTACCAAAATGCATGGCAGGAGGATGAGAGAGAATAGAAACAAGTTGAATCAGAAGAGATTCCAGCTGCATATAGAGAACAACCTTTTCCCTGTGAAGACAACCAAGTTGTCAAGGTTGTCAAGAGATTTCCAGACCTTTTGAATAAAGCCTTGAGCTGCCTGCTCTGAATTCAGTATTTACTCTGCTGTGAGCAATAAATTAGCTTAGAGATATCCTGATGTCCCTCCCAGCTTGAATAATTTTGGTACACATGTCCATAAAACAGAACCATGCATAATTTAGTCAGAGAGAAGCCATCAACCATCACAGACTCAGTCTTAAAACATCATTAAATATTAGCCTGTATTTATAGTGAATCACTTCTTCATTGTTCAAGTGAATATTCAAAAGGCTAAGTGGTACAAAGAACTGAAAATAATAGTTACTTATTTAATCTTCCATGTTTTTTGGGAAGTATGGGATAAGCAGAAGCCACTTCCAGCCTCACCTAAGGCTTAGATTCACTACAGCCTATGAGCACTTGTAGAAGCCATAGTTGAGAACATGGCAGTCCCAAAATGGAACATTGTCTGAGCACCAGGTGAGGAATCTAACATTTCCAGTCATCTGTAGTCCAGTGCCCATACACAGGCACTGTTGAATCTTTGGTCCATTACTTGTCACAGCTTATAGACATTGCAATTAGGTAGTTACACATGTCTCAAGGAAACCACATCATAAACTAAGCTACCAAAAGCCACCTTTGTGTGCAGGTCCTCATCATACACAAATCTGGCTCACTCTCAGAGGTGGCTAACAGTCTGTCTTTATCGAATTTTAGAAGAGCATTTGGCGCTGATTCTGCAGCTGTCCAACAGAAACATCTTCTGCAAAACACAAAAGTATTTCATTATTTTGAAAAGCTGAACTGAACATGAGAAACACATTTTGACAGTTTTAGTTGCGTAGATGGATTCAGTTAAATATCCTCCAACATTTATGGATTGCCAGAGTAAGTTTTATTTACTGTTCCCATTGTGTACTACTTGTAGAACAATTTTAACTATTTTTGTAAGATTTTTTGTTTCAGAGAAAGGACGAGCTTCTACCCAATAAAGCCAGAACAAAAGGAAAAAGCAGAATTAGTGTGAGAGTGAAATGGCTTCAGCTCCTTACTACAGACTAAGATCTCAAATAGGAAACTGGAGACTGAATAAAATTATCTAGATTCAGACCTGACATTGGTACAAAGCAGCAAACACAGCTACACATGAGCAGTATGTAAATTGAGAAAACAGTTTCTCTCACTGACCTCTCCTTTCTCACAAACTGTACTGATTTTGGAAAGCTAGAGAAATTATGTACATGGAAGCAGGAAAAAAAAAGTGACATCCCCTGTCTTAAGAGAGATGAAGAAAAGATTGGAAATTCTTGAGACTTTAAATGAAATGGAAATTTTATTGCAATTGCTCTGCATCTTGTAGCAGAATTTCACCCTTTAGTAACAGCAGTTAGGGAAAACAGAGGTTTCTTTCACTATTTTCTTTTGTTGCTGTTGACTATCAACAGTGCTAAACTATTTCTGGCTAGATTAATATCAGAAGTTGAGAAATTAAAATTCTGCTCAAATTATTGCATGGAATTGTCATAACTCAAGGCAATATATACGTGTAACAAAAAAAATACCACCAACATTTCAGTATGTGCTGATTTGAGGCTAATTGGAACATTTTAATGAGGGAAATTACATAATTGGCTGTGAAAAGAAAATAATAGTGATGTTTATACCACCCATTGGTTATGCTGAGAGACATAAATAGTCATAACAATAACAAAGTCTCTCACTCTTTCTTTGGTCTGTGTGTCTGGCTGCATCTTGCCTACACTCCTCTGCATGAAACCTATGTAACTTGACCTAATAATTTCCTTCTAACCCCTTATTGTCTCTGGCATTTCACCCCTGCTTATCTATCAATTAATCATATAAGTTTTCAAATGAGGGTTTATTCTGGTTATTTATGAGATAATAAGGGATAGGAAGAAGGAGGGAGTTGATTGGGAACCCTCCTGGTCCTGGGCAGTCTTGCTGTTCAGAAGGGGTTTTGAATTTCTGTGTTACTTCTAACTTGCATATAATTGTAAATATCTGTATATATATATATATATATATATATACACTTATAAATATAGGCTGTGCTGTAAAAATATAGTTTCACCTTAACTTCCAGTCATCTGAGCTAGTCTGGTGATTCAAACCGCCACACATTATCAATTTAGAATTTTGCCTTTTAACAATAATAGAAAAATAAAGAAGAAATTTAGTGCAAAGGTGTCAAACACAGGTAGTTTGACTACAGGAAACAGTAACTGCTTATATTTTCTTAGTCCACAAAGCAGTGTTAGGATTCTCTATCAGGTTTGGGTTTTTTTTTTTTTTTTTTTTTTTTTTTTTTTTTTTTTGGTGGTGTTTTTGCTCATATTTTACTTGCTTGTTTAAGCAGTAGTAAGCACAATAAAGATTAGAATAAAACTCTGCTTCTGAATATCTTGTCATAATTTTGAGTAATGATAAGAGGTCAGAGCATGGACCACAGAGTAAAAATATGCTTACTTTAAAAATATGTAATTATCACCTATCAGGACAAACGAGTATGCATTTATTAAAGACAGGTCCTGATTGACTAACCTGATCTCCTACTATGATAAGGGAACTGGTGTAGTGGATGAGAGAAAGACTGGTGTCGTGGAAGGTAGCAGAGCCCTCTTGCAAAACCCTCATTTGTACATAGGGTTGTGGCTCACATAAAGGCCAGTCATTGAAAAAGTCAAAACATTGCTTTCTATCTGCCTGTATGATGGCAGCTGCTGTCCCAGCAGCCATACAGTCTCTAGGAAGATCTCTCCCCCAGAGGGGCAAAAGTATAAACATAGGCTATTGTTTTGAAATAAGGGACCTTGGTTCTCATGCATTGTGACCACCCGATGAACACCTGTTGGGGGCTGACCCCTGGGGTGGTTCCACAGGTTGTTTTGGTAAAAATTATCCAATGTATGAATTGATTATAACTTTGTACCAATATGTAAAGTTCACGTAAGTCTGTCTGAGTTGGCTGAACACACCTCTTCTGGATGCTATAAAAATGCTGCATTTTGCCTTAATTTGGCACCCTTGCCCCTTGCACCCCTTTTTGCTTGTTACCCTGAACTGAGTGCTCTTCTTCTGACTGATACCCTCGCACATGCACACACGTGTCAGCACAGACCAGCATTTGCTCAGCATTTGCAAAAACAAAAATTACAACCAGCTCGGGACGGCACAGAACTTGGCAGCGCCCTGATCCTCGCTAGCCTCAAAGGCCAACATCCAGCTTGGCCCGAACCCGCGGAGGCTCGGACAACGCACTTTAATCCATAATAATTTAAGACTTCTCAGAACTGCATTTGGACAGTGAGTAACTACAAAACTTAACCTAAAGACTGAATAATCTCTCAAGACTCCAATGAATTCTCTTAAATCATAGACTCTCTTCATTTTAGTCATTCTGTATTTTAATTCACAACCGCGAACCAAGAACTTTCGTGGGATAGTTATAAATAAATTTGGGGAAGGGGATTTCTAGTATTTTAGTAATAAATCTTTTAAATTTTCATAGAAATCGGCCTCGCATATCATTCCCCAAAACTCCCCAAAACTCCTCTCCATAACAACTGGATGTTGTTTACCTTGACTTAAGTAAAGCATTTCACACAATTTCTCACAGCATTCTCCTAGAGAAACTGGTTGCTCATGGCTTGGAAGGGCATACACATCATTGAGCAAAAAAATGGCTGAATGACCAAGACCAAGGAAGGTGGTAAATGCAGTTAAATAGAGCCCACAATTGGTGACAAGTGGTGTTGGGGTTTATTATCTTTTAAGTATCTTTATTATTGATCTGGATGAGAGAATCAAGGGCATCTTCATTAAGTTTGTAGACAACACCAAGTTGGATGGGAACATGGATCTGCTTAAGGATAGGAATTCTTTACTGATAGGGATCTGGACAGGCTGGATGAATGGGCCAAGGCCAATTGTGTGAGATTCAACAAGGTCAAGTGCTGAGTCCTGTGCTTGGATAACAATGACCTCATGCAACACAGGCTAGAAGAAGAGTGGCTGGAAGGCTTCCTGGTAGAGAAAGATGTGAGACTGATGGTCAGTAGCCAGCTAAATATTAGTCAGCCATATGCCTAGGTGGGCTTGAAGTCCAAGAGCATCCTGGCTTGTACCAGAAGCAAGGTGGCTGGCTGTAGCAGGGAAGTGATTGATCCCTGGAACTAGGCATTGGTGATGCTGCACCTCAGATATGTGTTCAGTTTTGGGGGCCCCTCTGCAAGAGTAACTTTGAGGTTCTGGAGTGTGTCCAAAGCAAAAAAGCTGATGAAAGTTCTTGAGCTCTAGTTTTATGAGAAGTAACAGAGAACTGAGATTGGTTAGTGTGGAAAGGAGGGAAGACATTATCACTCCTCACAACTACCTGAAAGGAGATTGTAGTAGAGTGGGGGTTGGTCTCCCAACTAGTTATGGGACATGAAATGGCCTCAGGTTGCACCAAGTTTTATCTTGGATAATAGGAAACATTTCTTCATCCAAAGGGTTATCAACTACTGGAACAGGCCATCCAGGGAAGTGACTGAGTATCCCTAGAGGTATTTAAAAGATGTAGATATTGTGCTTATGGACATGTTTTAGCAATAGTGTTGGGCTTATGTTTGGGCTGAATGATCTCAAAGGTCTTTTCCATGACTCTGTGATATCATTGACATGCACAAATTCTCATTACATTACAGTTAATTAATTTTAGGCAAGTTAAATGCTCAAATGCATTCTTCTTCTCCAACATTCTTTGTAACTCAATATAAAGTATTTCAATGGAAATGGAAAAATTAACAACAGTTGTTGATTTTCTCCTCAAAAAAAGTAAACACATTAAAAATAATTTTCAGTTACTTGTCTCAACAAAAAACAACAACAACAACAACAAAAAAAAAGAAAACAACTTAGATTGATTCACAAAGTGAATGTATCATTCATTGTTCTATCATTTAAAGATAAGGATTATGGTAACTGATGTGGAGAGATAGGAAGATTCTCAATTGCTATCTTTCCAGTAAGAACTAATTGCTTATGTAATTCTCCAACAAGCATTTTTAGCACCTTTTCTCTAATGTCTCCACTGATGGCTACATAAATATACTACTTGAAAGGATCGGGAATGAGTCTTTTCAGCCTTGTGTTTGAAACCTTCACCAATGGGTAGAAAAAACAAGACAAGAAACTGATGAAGTAGTGTGCTAGTTTGAAGCAGGCTAGAATGTTTTGGTGAGAAGAACTAGATTACAGGCTGTGAAAAGAAAACAGTGGTGATGTCTACTTCCCTCACAGCCTTGCTGAGATGTATAGGAACAAGAAATAAAAACATTAGATAACCACTCTCACTGGGGCTGCTGGCTGAGCTGCATCTCTCTAACCTCAGCCTCCATTTTGGGCTAATCCACTTTACTTCCTAACCCTTTGGCCAAACCTCTGTTCTTCCCTGGGACTGGGGTAAGGTTGAGAGGGGTAGGGGGAAGGTGAAGGGGTGGTTGAGAGCCCCTCCTGGCGACCAGGTTTCTGGGAGGGGAGTTGTGTTTCTGTATTACTTTTTACCTTGTATGTTTCTGTATGTAACTGTATATAGTGTAAATATCTGCTTGTATGTTGTGCTAGCTGTAAATATAAGCTTCATTCATATTTTCAGAGCTGGCTGAGTCTAGTCTGGGTGATTTCTAAAGTGTGGGGGGGCAGGTAACACCCAAACCATCACATCTTTTTATTTTGTGCCCAATGAGGGGCAAATTCATTTTGAGTGATTGTTAATTAACCCTGGGAATCAGAATGAAGCTAATGAAGAAGCTATTTTACTTAGTGGGTGTTGGGGTACGGAGGCCGGCGAGAGGCGAGATCGGGGTACTGACGAGCCCACTCTGTAGCTGCTATGCATCAGTACATCAGTACAATTTATTAAGGCAATACAACGGTTTATATAGTGCCTCAGAGGAGGCGTGCACAGCCAGCCTGGGGCTGGCACAAGTGGAAGGTACAGATTGGCTCAAAGTTATATGTAAGGCAGAGATAGGTTACCCTGTGGTAAACAACTTGTGGTTCCCACCCCAGGGGGCTGGCAGGGGTCAGCCCCTGGAGCTGTGCCTGCCTCAGGGGCCGGCAGATTCCACCCCCTAGCAGGTGTGCGTGGGTTGCTCACAGTCCACAGCCTAGCTTCCTGGGAGCCTGCTGGACTCCAAGGACATCTCCCATCACAAGGTCTTATGTTTACAGCTTTATGCTCTGCTGCGGGAGAAATTCTCCCACACGTGGGGGCTACTGTGTGGCCTATTTTCTGTTTTCTTGTATACAACTGGATCAAAGCCCAAATTGGATATTTTTTGTTTAATGTAATTTTTAAGAAGATCAAAGCTAAACTCATGTCCATTTTTTTGGAGTTGGGGGGGATTTCATCCTTAGCTATGTTGGATTTAATGCCACTGAGTTTTTTCACCAGTAATGTTACAGGGGTATTCACAAGTAACATTACAGGAAATGGAAGTAGTACTTCTGCTTTATCTACAGCCCTCATGAGAGTTATTTTACCTAAAAGTCAGGCAGATCCTTGTTCAGAATTTTATTCACATCAGGCTGTGGCACTTCTGATCTCTGTGACCTTAGGTCTTATAATTCTTGATTTTATAATAATTTTAACATTCTGTGTGAGATGATGCCTGTAATAACTAAAAGGAAAGCTTCTGTGGCCCACACGAATGATAAACAAAGTGATCCAAATCAAAACAATGATAATTAAGGGGCACAGCAAGGAACACCTCCTCCTCTAGATTCTGGGAAAGCTGCCAGTGTTCCTATAGGGAATGATAACATGATAGGATTCCCAGGAGTACAGGGAAATAATCAAACTCAAGATATTCCCTCAACTAATAACAGTAACTTAGCCAGTTCAAATCCCCAGGCAGCACACAAAAAAGACCCTACCTCTAAGGCAGATCTGAATTCACAGGCCTCAGGTCAGACCCCCAATGATTCAAACCTGCCGTCAGACTCATCAAAGTCTGTCTCTGTGCAGGCCCTCTTGGCACCTGCCAAAGCCTGAGCTAAGACACAACATTTGACAAAGAGTGATTCAAAAGAGAACTTAGAACAGGGGACCTCTGGTGAGCAAGAGGAGGAAGAGGAGACATAAAGTCTTCGGGATTTGGCGAACATGCTTAGATCCCAGTACTCTGATGAGAGGAGTACTGTGAGGTTGGCTGCCAAGAAAGAGGGCAGTTCCAATTATTTTAAGAGTGCTCTTAGGAAAGTTCTGTTTCTAGGCCAGGGACATCCAGATCAACAAGAGGAAGAGGAGAAAGATGACATCCAGGATTCCAACGATCCCCTCAGAGAGGTCAGGGAAGTTAGAAAGGAATACTCAAGGGAATCAGGTGAGCCAATCCTAAGCTGGCTGGTGAGATGCCATACTATTGGTGCCAATGCCCTTCAGGTAGGAGACAAGTCTGTGAAACAGCTAGGACCACTCACCAAGGAGAGTGGAGTAGACAAATACCTAGCAAGTCCTCTTGGTAAGGTTAGCTTGTGGATATGCCTTCTGTTGGCTGTGGCTATGAGATATCCTTCCCGACATGATCTGCCATGGGCTGCCAAGAAGTGGAACACCATTGAGCCTTTTTTTGGCCTTTATTTGTTTGTGTTGTTTGCTTGTTTGTTAGATTTATTAAAAATCACAACTGGATGCTTGCACTTAAACATAAAAGATAAATAGCCCCAGAAAAATACCAACCATCATCTCCTACAACAATGTTCTGGCAAAGCTGTCAGCTCATGGCTTGAACAGATTCACTCTGTGCTGGGTCAAGAACTGGCTGGAGGGCTGTTCCCAGAGAGTAGTGGTGAATGGTGCCACATCCAGTTGGTGGCCAGTTGCTAGTGGTGTCCCCCAGGGATCAGTGCTGGGCCCAGTCCTGTTCAATATCTTTATTGATGACCTGGATGAGGGGATTGAATCCAGCATCAGTAAGTTTGCAGAGGACACCAAGCTAGGAGCAGGTGTTGATCTGTTGGAGAGTAGGAGAGCCCTGCAGAGGGACCTGGACAGGCTGGATAGGTGGGCAGAGGCCAACGGGATGAGATTTAACAAGGCCAAGTGCAGGGTTCTGCACTTTGGCCACAACAACCCCAAGCAGCACTACAGGCTGGGGACTGAGTGGCTGGAAAGCAGCCAGGAGGAAAGGGACCTGGGGGTACTGATAGATAATAGGCTGAAGATGAGCCAGCAGTGTGCCCAGGTGGCCAAGAGAGCCAATGGCATCCTGGCCTGCATCAGGAACGAGTTTGAAATTCTTGTTTTACTTCATCTAGTTTTCATCTCCATCAAGATCAGTCACTGTCTGTTAAAGAACAATTTATTCTTGTGTCATGTATTGTTATTCTTTAGGAGATGAGTCATCAAGGGAGATTAGTAGAATCGTAGAATCATAGAATCAACCAGGTTGGAAGATACCTCGAAGATCATCCAGTCCAACCTATCCCCCAGCCCTAGCCAGTCAACTAGACCATGGCACTAAGTGCCTCATCCAGGCTTTTCTTGAAGACCTCCAGGGACGGTGCCTCCACCACCTCTCTGGGCAGCCCATTCCAATGGGAAATCACTCTCTCTGTGAAGAACTTCCTCCTAACATCCAGCCTATACTTTCCCCGGCACAACTTGATAGCTATTGCTATCAGGACCAGATCCTGCATTGCCTTTACCTACGGCGTTCAGACTCCCAGCAACCGCGCACACATGCCCGCTGCCTACCATTGCCTGGTAAAAGCCACTGCCACTGAGATAACCAGGAAGCAGAATCCGGATTGTCTGCACACTCACACATGGCCTGAAGCTGTGAACAACCATGCCAGAGACAGTACGATATTCTCCTGCTCCTCAAATCCTGCCAGCTGAGAAGTCCTGGACACAGCATCCAAAGGAGCCAGCAGCATCAAAGGCAGAGATCGTCTGTTGCCAGGAGAAAAGGTTAGAGAAAACCTATTTCCCCAGAAACTGGGAAGATTTATCCTCTCCCTTCAAGCTGGGAAGATTCCAGCCTCCAAGTCCACGGGTAGAGATCCCCTGAAGTCCGGACACTAGGCACAGGTTGTGACGCAGGCCCGGAGGATGATTAATAATTGATAAAGAGTTGTGAGTAAAGGCTTTAATACCACTGTAATAGAAGTTGCATCTGCCATAGATCAGAAAGAGTTTCAGCCCACTCTGCTGGGCAAATAGCATAAAGATCCCAAGTGGCATTAAGCCGTGGGGAAAACTTCTCTCTCTGTTTATAGTTTAAATGTTTGCCAGTTAAATAACAAATTCCTGTACATATTTTATCCCAAATTGTTTTCATAACCATGTACCCAACTGAATATTAATATGCAGTGTTTGGGGGTGGCAAGAGTTCAGAATATTGAATTTAATAAATATATATATTTTTATATAAAATTATGTCACCCCAATTAACTTCTCTCCTCTGCCAAATAGGCGTAGGTATTGAGAATCCCCCTCTGCAACAATGTAGGGATCAGCTTTGGGTGAGTTTCTAAGATATGACGTATAATTTTCTTTGTGACCTCATAAAACGAATCTTTATTGATTAAGTTTCAGTAAAAGTTTTTATTTCATTATTAATTCTCATTTTGACATCATAGTGTTTACATGGTTGATGTAACATGCTGCCTTGGTTAATTAACTTTGAAATAGCTCATTTCATAGAACCATAGAACCAACCAGGTTGGAAGAGACCTCCAAGATCATCCAGTCTAACCTATCTCCCAGCCCTAGCCAGTCAACCAGACCATGGCACTAAGTGCCTCATCCAGTCTTTTCTTGAACACCTCCAGGGATGGTGCCTCCACCACCTCCCCGGGCAGCCCATTCCAATGGGAAATCACTCTCTCTGTGAAGAACTTCCTCCTAACATCCAGCCTATACCTACCCTGGCACAACTTGAGACTGTGTCCCCTTGTTCTGTTGCTGGATGCCTGGGAGAAGAGGCCACCCCCCACTTGGCTACAATGTCCCCTCAGGTAGTTGTAGACAGCAATGAGGTCCCCCCGAGCCCCCTCTTCTCTAGGCTAAACAACCCCAGCTTCCTCAGCCTCTCCTCATAGGGTTTGTGTTCCTAGGCCTTTCACCAGCTTTGTCGCCCTTCTCTGGACACATTCCAGCACCTCAACATCTCTCTTGAATTGAGGAGCCCAGAACTGGACACAGGACTCAAGGTGTGGCCTGGCCAGTGCTGAGCACAGGGGAAGAATAACCTCCCTTGTCCTACTGGCCACACTGTTCCTGATGCAGGCCAGGATGCCATTGGCTCTCTTGGCCACCTGGGCACACTGCTGGCTCATCTTCAGCCTATTATCTATCAGTACCCCCAGGTCCCTTTCCTCCTGGCTGCTTTCCAGCCACTCAGTCCCCAGCCTGTAGTGCTGCTTGGGGTTGTTGTGGCCAAAGTGCAGAACCCTGCACTTGGCCTTGTTAAATCTCATCCCGTTGGCCTCTGCCCACCTATCCAGCCTGTCCAGGTCCCTCTGCAGGGCTCTCCTACTCTCCAACAGATCAACACCTGCTCCTAGCTTGGTGTCATCTGCAAACTTACTGATGATGGACTCAATTCCCTCGTCCAGATCATCAATAAAGATATTGAACGGGACTGGGCCCAGCACTGATCCCTGGGGAACACCACTAGTGACTGGCTGCCAACTGGATGTGGCACTATTCACCACCACTCTCTGGGCTCTGGCATCCAGCCAGTTCTTGACCCAGCACAGAGTGAATCTGTCCAAGCCATGAGCTGCCAGCTTGGCTAGGAGCTTCTTGTGGCAGACAGTGTCAAAGGCTTTGCTGAAGTCCAGGTAGACTCCATCCACAGCCTTCCCCACATTCACCTAGCGGGTAACCTGATTATAAAAGGAGATCAGGTTGGTGAGACAGGACCTGCCCTTCCTAAACCCATGCTGGCTGGGCATGATCCTTTGGCCATCCTGTAGGTGCTTCGTGATGGCACTCAAGATGGCCTGTTCCATGACCTTGCCTGGCACTGAGGTCAGGCTGACAGGTCTGTAGTTTTCTGGCTCCTCTTTACGACCCTTCTTGTGGATGGGTATCACACTGGCCAGCTTCCAGTCTTCAGGGACCTCTCCAGTGAGCCAGGACTGTTGATAAATGATGGAGAGTGGCTTGGCCAGCTCAGCTGCCAGCTCTCTCAGCACCCTAGGATGGATCTCATCTGGTCCCATGGACTTGTGAGGATCCAAATGTCTCAGCAGGTCCCTTCTTCCCCATGGATTAGAGGGGGACTATACTGGTCCCCCCCCATCCGCCACTTCAGGAGTCCAGCTGTCCTGGAGACAACCTGTCCCACTATTGAAGATTGAGGCAAAGAAGGTGTTAAGCACCTCTGCCTTTTCCTCATCCTTTGTCACTATATTCCCTTCTCTATCTAATAAAGACTGGAGGTTGTTCTTGGCCCTTCTCTTGCCATTCATATATTTATAGAAACATTTCTTATTTTCCTTGACAGCCGTGGCCAGCCTAAGTTCTAAATGGGCTTTTGCCTCTCTAATTTTTTTTCTACAAGACCTAGCAACTTCCTTGAACTTTTCCTGGGACACCTCCCCTCTTTTCCAAAGGTGACATTCTCTCTTTTTAATCTTTAATTCCTTCAGCAGCTCCTTGCCCATCCAGTCTGGCTGCCTCCCTCGCCAGCTCGTCTTCCGGCACAACGGCACAGCCTACTCCTGTGCCTTTAGGAGTTCTTTCTTGAAGTAGGTCCAACCTTCCTGGACCCCTTTGTTTTCAAGGGCTTTTTCCCAAGGAACTTTCTGAGTTAGTTCCTTAAATAGGCTGATGTCTGCCCTTTGGAAATCCAGTGTGGAGGTTCTCTTGATGCCCCTCCTGGTTTCTCCATGTATTGAAAACTCTATAATTTCATGGTCACTGGACTCCAGGCAGCCTCCAACCACCACATCCCCTAACCAGCCCCTCTCGATTTGTGAGCAGCAGGTCAAGCAGGGCTGCCCCCCTGGTAGGCTCATGTAACATCTGGGATAAGAAGTTGTCTTCCACACACTCTGGAAACCTTCTAGACTGCTTCTTCTCTGCAGTGTTTAAGTCCCAGCAGATGTCTGGTAGGTTAAAGTCACCCACCAGAACAAGGGCAGGTGATCTTGAGGCAGCTTACAGTTGTTTAAAGAGCAATAAATCAACCTCTTCCTCCTGATTGGGTGGTCTATAACAGACTCCAACCAGGATAGCAGTCTTGTTGGCCTTCCCCTTAATTCTCACCCATAATGACTCAACTTGATCATCCTTGATTTCTACCCCCATGACATTGTGCTAGTTTGAAGCAGGCTAGAATATTTTGGTAAGAAAAACTAGACCATAGGCTGTGAAAAAGGAAAACAATGGTGATGCCTCCTTACCTCAGAGTCTCACTGAAGAAGAATGTAAACATTAGATAACATTCTGACCATTTTGCCTGCACTTTCTGGCTGGGCTTGGACTGAGCTGCATCTTCCTAACCTCACCTTCCACTCACCTTTGCTTCTTAACCTCTTGGCTGAACCTCTTTTTTTCCTTAGGACTGGGGTAAGGTTGAGAGGGGCAGGGGGAAGGTGCAGGGGTGGTTGAGAGCCCCTCCTGGCGACTCAGGTTTCTGGGAGGGGAGTTGTGTTTCTGTATTACCTTTTACCTTGTATATTTCTGTATATAACTGTATATACTGTAAATATCTGCTTGTATATTGTGCTAGCTGTAAATAAATAGCTTCATTTATATTCCCAGAGCCGGCTGAGTCTAGTCTGGGTGACTTCTAATGTGTGGGGGGGGCGGGTAACACCCAAACCACCACAGACATCCAGAGCATCCCTAATATACAGAGCCACTCCTCCACCTCTTTTCCCTTGCCTGTCTCTCCTGAAGAGTCTGTAGTCATTGATTACAACACTCCAATCATGTGAGTCATCCCACCATGTTTCAGTGATGGTGACAACATCATAGTTTTCCTCCAGCACCAAAGCTTCCATCTCCTCCTGTTTCTTACCGATACTTTGTGCATTAGTGTACATGCACTTCAGCTGGGCTGCTGCTTTTGCCCCTATCTCTAGCCTACCATCCTCAATTTCCTTTGATGCATCTCTAGTGCTGTCATGTTTAACCTCCTCCCCCTTCCACTCTAGTTTAAAGCCCTCTCAACAAGCCTAGCCAGCTCATGTGCCAAGGTCCTTCTCCCCCTCTGCATCAGTTGCATCCCATCTGTTGCTTGCAGTCCTGTGGCAATATAAAGTTCCCCAATATCAAAGAATCCAAAGTTATGTTGGAAGCACCAACCTCTGAGCCACTTGTTAATCAAATACGCTTTCCTATTCCTCTCTGCATTCCAACCTGTGACTAAGAGTAAAGATGAAAAGACTACCTGTGCCCCTGCTCCCTCAACTGCTTTTCCCAGTGCCTTAAAGTCCCTTTTGATAGCTTTTAGCCCTCTGTTATCAACCTCATCATTCCCTGCCTGTATAACTAACAAGGGATAGTAATCAGAGGGCTTCACTACAGTAGGCAGCCTCCTGGTAGCATCCCTGACCTGGGCCCCAGGGAGGTCCAGGCCCCAGGGAGGCAGCTTGCTTTACCAAGGCAGTGAACTTGCTGTAAAAAAAAAAATAGTGTAACCATGAGTAGATAAAATATGGAAAAAAAATGAAATGCAAAATAAATTCTTAATTGATTTTAGATTAAACAGACATTAATACAACTTTTCAAGAGAATCAAATGCTAAGGAGTGTTGTTAGATCATGTGCCCTAAAGTTGAAGACTCATCCTCAGAAGCTCCAGAAGTATATTATTATTAAGCAGTATAATGTAAATCAGACAGAAACATGGGAACACTTAGTTTATGAAATAATTAATTATTTAAATGAAAATATGAAATATGATAAAATCTGTGCTAGTGAAGACTTTCCTTTAACATCACCTGCTTTAATGACATAACTGGATGCATTAATATGAGTACACTTATTTCCCACATTTCTAATTGGTAGCTATATATCAGAGCAGAGATAAGGACCTGGTCCAATTACTGTCATCTCTCTTGCTTTATTCATAGCTGTTCAGAAAATGCCAGACAGAACATTTGTCTGGAGGGCCCATAGGCCCAAATAGGCTTACACATGCTTTGCCTGGACATGTTTTTCTGCCCAAACCAGAAGTAAACAAATTAAACAGACAAAAGTGGCACAATAGGGCTGGTGCCACAAAGTCTGGCCTGCCCAGTGTCCAAGTTGTATAACGTGATTGCATAAGCCCATGTGCTTAGCATATGGCCCACCAGGTGCAAAGCCCATGCTATCCCTGTATTTGGGAGAAATTAATTGGTGCGAGATAATATTCTATAAAAATATATAATTTATTAACTTCAATATTCTGAACTCTCACCACCCCAACCACTGAATTTTAATATTAATATCTGTTCTACATGGAAGAATGTTGTTCTATGGAAGACATTATAGGAATAATACCAAACAGAACTTGTTAATAACTACTATTATCTAGCAAGCATTCATACAATAAACAGAGAGAGGAAATTTCTCTGCAGTCAAATGCCGCTTGGGGTCAATATGCGGTTTGCCCCGTAGATGGGCCCAAGCTCTTTCTGGTCTATGGCAGAAGGCAATAGAAATTGCAGAGGCATTAAAGCATTTACTCACAAATTCTTATTAATTATCAGTCACCCTCTGGGGCTACGTCACAGCCTGTACAAGTGTCCAGTCTTCAGGGAAACTTTGCCCGTGGATGGTGAGGCTGGAATCCTTTCAGCTTCAGGGGAAATTATAGTCTCTGACCATGTTCTCCTGGCTTCTTCTGGACGCTCTGTCCAGGGATTCTTAGGCAGGACCTTCAGGTGCAGAGGCAGGATGTCGTGCAGTCTCAGCATGGTGTCACACTGATTATATAGAAAGATTGTGTGCAGACAATCTAGGGTCTCCTCCTGGTAACTCTGGCAGTGGAGTGTACCAGGCAATAATAAGGCAGCAGGTGTGCAATGGAGTGCACAGCTGCATGGGAGACTGAGCTCCATAGATGAAGATAGGCAATACAGGATCTAATCCTGGTAACTCACTGCAGTGGCATGCAGGTGTGAGCACCTGGCTGAGAGCCCATGGGAGGCTCTGTCTCCATAGAGAATAGTAGATGCACTGCAGGTGAGCCCTGTGGGTGAACAGTCAGGCAGGCAAGCATCAGCAATAGGCAGTGCGTCTGAGTCTAAGCACAATAATGAGAGCGAGCAAGCACTTTGTTTATCTGTGTACCCCTATTTATCAAATGTGGGCCGAGATTAATGGCCCCACTGGCCACCAAAATGACCAATCGGCTTGGCAGTTAGCCAAAAGCATACCATAATAGACAAAAGCCATAGGCCTGGACTTTCCAGGCTAGGTGCATGGGCTTACACAACCACGTTACACAATCAGGGGCCCTGGGCAGGCCAGACTTTATGCCACCAGGTTTGTTATGGCCCTTTGTGTTCCTTTATGTGTTTACCTCTGGTGTGGGCATTAAAACATGTCCAGGTGAGACAAGGCATGAATAAGACTATTTTCGGGCCCATGGGCCCTCCACAACAACCGGTTCCCTCAGGACCCATGGGCAGATCTTGTCAGGCCCCATGGACTTGTGTACGTTTAGATTCCTTAGGTGCTCACAAATGTGATTTTCAATTATAGTGGGCAGATATTCCTTCTCCCAGTCCTTACTTTTGCCCTCTGGGACCTAGACATTGTGCTTGCAGCCTTTGCCATTGAAGACTGAAGTAAAAAATTCATTGAGCACCTCAGCCTTATCCATATTCTTTGTCACCAGCTCTCCATTTCCCTTCTGGAATGGTCCTCTTTTCTCACTAATACATCTGAAGAAATTCTTCTTAATGTCCCTTAATGTCTCTAGCCATATTTAAATCTGTCTGTCCTTTAGCTTTCCTAAGCTGGACTCTAGTTGCACGAACAATTTCTTTGTATTTGTCCCAGGTTACCTGTCCTTGCCTCCACTCTCTGTAGGCTTTCTTCTTGCATCCAGGTGTGTCCAGGGGCTCTCTATTCATCCATGCAGGCCTCCTGGCATTCTTACCTGCCTTACTCTTTTTTGGGATGCATTGCTCCTGGGTCTGGAGAAGGTGATCCTCGAACATCAACTATCTTTCCTGGGCACCCCTTCCTTACAGAGTTTTTTCCCCCATGGCACCAGAGGTTGAAGTCTGCTCTTCTGAAGTCCACAGCAGTGAGTTTGCTATGCACCCTCCTTGATGCCTTGAGGCTCTTAAACTGTACTATCTCATGGTCACTGCAGCCAAGGCTTTAGCTTCACTACGTTCTTTAGCCCCTTCTTGTTGGTTAGGATTAGGTCCAGCATGGCACCTTTTCTTATGGGTTCCTCTACCACTTGGAGGAGGATGTTATCATCAATGCATTCCAGGAAACTCTTAGAGTGCTGGTGCTCTACTGTGTTGTCCTTCCAACAGATGTCAAGAGTGGTTGAAGTCCCCCATGAGGACCAGGGCCTGTGATTGTGAAGCTTCTCCTATTTGTTTGTAAAGGGCCTCATCTGCTTTGCCTTCCTGATCAGGTCTGTAGCAGACTCTTACTATGATGTCACCTTCCCCTGCCTTCTCTTTAACCTTTGCCCATAAGCTTTTTGTTTTCGCATTGCACATGCCCAGGTGGGGCTCTCTGGACTCTAGTTTATGATGTAGAGGGCAACACTCCCTCCACTTCTCCCTTGCCTGTCCCTTCTGAAGAGCCTATCATTCTCTATCCCCAAACTCGAGTCATGCGATCCATCCTGCCATGTCTCAGTGATGCCAATGACATCATAACCCTGTAGACTTGCACATATTTGCAATTCTTGCTGTTTGCTCCCCACACCATAAGCTGGTATGTTATTACTACATGTAATAGAAAAGCTTAAATGGTTTTTCCCATGCTATTTAGGAAGCAGACATTTGCACAAGCAAAATGTGCATGCAAAAATATTATACAATGTCATAAAGATAATAAAGTTTACATATGCATAGAAAACCCAAAACCACATTTCCTTTTCAATTGTCTATCAAGCTACTTAGAACTCTAGAACAAATATACCCCATTACACCCCACCACAGCTCTCCAATCCCATAATAAAGCTTCTCTCTGTGACCTCTCTTCACACATACAGCCCTTACAGACCAGAAACTATAGGCAGAAGAACACACAGAAATACATTCTGAAAGTAAAATCTTGCAGTTGTTCCCACAGATATGCCCATGCTTGATCAAGGCCAAAAATACATTTTGCTTTTCTAAGACAGGTTTAAAGCAGCAGAGGGAAAGGATGATGATCTTTATCACCAAAAATCTCCCAGGAATGAACTCGAGCTTTTTTAATTTAAGAATAAAAACTTGTCTCTAAAAAAAAATTTAGATGATCCAATACATTGTTGATTCTATTTTCACAGTGTGCATTTGTCTTAACTGATTTTTCAGCCCATAAGGCATTTTTCAAACATGATTTTCAAGGAGCAAGAAATATTGAAATACAAAGCAGGTAAGTTACATAATCTTTGTATTTTTTCTGTTACTGACTGCAAAAGAGTATTGTTTTTCACATTTCACAGGCATCAGTCACACTGTAACTTACATGCACTAATCATGCCAGAGCCCCCCAGATCAACTATAGATTCATGTTCATATTCTAATCCATATTCCTAAAATCAGTAGTACAGCTTACTGATAGCATACTAGCAAATCAGTGTATTTAAAAACCTGTATATGTCCAAATGATACCAGAAAAGCTGACCATGCCCCTTCAAAGGACACCTTCACCTACGTAGTTTGACATAAGCTTTCAAAATAAGCTATAAAAATGCATTATATTTTCAAGAAGAGAAATAAGCAAAAACAGAGTTGAAATTTATTTTGCATTCAGACTTATGGGTCACTAATCCAGTAGCCCACCCACTAAAGTTTCTCTTTGAGATATTTTCTGTAAATTAGGATAGAAGCATTGGTGTAACTGAGACACACAGTAAACTCTGTAATTATATTTCACATTTACAATCTCAAAACCCCTTGAGATAACAGTATGGGAAAATGTCAGGTGTGCAAAGCTGGTAAGTATCCAAAGCCCTTATGAACCAAAAAGTAGAGAGAATTTACCTAAAGAAGATTTGTAAATTCTACCTCAGCATCCCAGAAGGAATAAAGCTAAGAACACTCTTGTAAGGCTACAGGTGTTGATGCTACCATTAGGTAAAAGTTTCATCCAGATCAAGAATCTATTCAAGCAAGTTTTTCCTTAAAATGGTTTGATCTAAGCATTCTGACTTGCTGTGCTCACTTTTCTAAGACCTTAGCAGTTCACTGAAACTGTTCTCCTTTTTGGTTTCTCTACTGTTACTAAAGAAGGAAACCACACAACGTTTTCATTGCTAAATTAGTTTAAAAAAATTGATATGTTTAGAATTTGATAACCACATTCCAGTTCTTTCCATTGCAAGGCTACAATATTTTAAAAGATTATTTGAGCAGGGAAAACATACCCTCTTTGGAGGCAAGATGAAGTGCACTTGTGCATTACAAGTTGTACGTGTGACACTGACAGCCAAAGCCATGTCCAGTAGAAGATAAAACTACAGTAGGATGGTGTTTATCTGCTCATAAGAAGTATGGGAAATACACTGGCATGCTTCCTGCACAGCCAGAGACCATTCCAGAAACAGATAAAACATTAAGGGTGACATATACTCACTGACTGTCTTAATGAGAAGGATACTAAACCCAGGAAGATAAAATAAGTGTTTAAGATTTAATCCTAGCCCTGAACACACACACACACAAAACCCATTCCATGTTTTCTCACTGCTATTTCCTCACACGTATGTACATGTATGAGTACAAGCTGCCACTTTTTGTAAATAAACAGACACATATTGGAAAGTTCATCAGGACAGAGATTGCCACTGCTAAACATTTCCCATGCCAGCGAGGCTTGGCCCAATATCCCAGTCTTCTGCTGGTTATCCACCTCACTCCACACCTCTTTACTCACTGGCTTCATGTACACAACTTTAATCCATGCAGCTGCTTATCTTTCTGTAATTTTCATATACATGCTTTTTTTCCCCTAAGTGTAGCAGCAATAGATCACAAATCATAAATAAAAGTGCCATACTGTCCTACCATAAACCTATAAAAGAAGTGATTCTCAAACTCATTTTCTTTTCACTTCTTTATATCTGGTATTACATACAAGATTTTGGTGAAAACATTCTTAAGAACTCACTCTTCTGCTTCCTACAGAAATGCAAATTTGAATCCTGTCTTCTCTTACCTTACCCAAAATACTCCATTGTTAAAATAAAGAAACAAATAAACAACTTGCTCATTTTCCGAAGACAAATATCTCTTTTTGTTTATTCCTATCAATGTAAAGGGTTAAGGAATATGTAGATGTTCTTATTGCTGCAAGTCACAACATTAACTTGACTTCCAAGTGCAAAAAAGAAGAAGAAGACGATATAAGGTATGCACCTAAAGCAGTATGATACCTTATGATTTTTCTGTGGAGAAAAGAATGCATCTTTTAGAAGTTGTACGCATTAACTTACACAACATGTGCTAAAATCCACAACAAATAATCACATAATGCAAATCATCTGCACCTAAAGCTAAATGAATTGCAATACTATAATTCCACAATGAATTATCATAAGCACAGCACTACCATAAGCAAATTCAAAAGGCTCACTTTAACGAAAATTATATCCAAACACATAATTTGGTTCTTAAACCATGGACATAATTTAGCCCTCAATGTATACTGAAGACATCACTAAACTCAGTAATAATTCCTTCATAATTCCTTCATGTTCCTACACTACTAATTTAAACTGTCCCAGAACTGAGCATGGACATAATTGCTGACCACATTTAGCCCAATACTAGGCCAGACTAGAGACCTCTGTACTTCAGCATACTGTCTCAACAGTGGATGGCCAGGGAAGCATACAGAATATAGCTACTGTGTAATGATACTTTCACAGAGTGCTGTGGCTCAAAGCCAGAAGTGTCTCTGGTTTGGAAGGAAGCAGAAAATACAGATTAGACAGTCCATCTTCTTCTAGATGAACATCTCTTTCTGCAGAGATGTAATTTCAGTTTCCATGCACTGACCTGTTTGTTCGTTCATATGTTGGCTTTAAAAATATGTCTTATGATTGGGGCCATGAGGCTGGAGCACCTCTCCTATGAGGACAGACTGAAAGAGTTGGGGCTGTTCAGTTTGGAGAAGAGGAGGCTCTCAGGTGACCTTCCAGTATCTGAAGGGGGCCTACAAAAAAGCTAGGGAGGGACTTTTTAGAATATCAGAGAGTGACAGAACCAGGGAGAATGGAGCAAAGCTGGAGGTGGGTAGATTCAGACTGGACATGAGGAGGAAGTTCTTCAGCATGAGAGTGGTGAGAGCCTGGAATGGGTTGCCCAGGAAGGTGGTTGAGGCTCCATCCCTGAAGGTGTTTAAGGCCAGGCTGGATGAGGCTCTGGCCAGCCTGATCTAGGGTAGGCTGTCCCTGCCCATGACAAGGGGATTGAAACTAGATCATCCTTGTGTCTCCTCCAACCTTGACTGATTCTATGGTTCTATGACTCTATGATTACATTAAAAGTTTATAGTATTGTGTAACTAAAAAACTGAAGGGACCCAAAGCACACTTCCCTAATTTGAGTGTCATATATTGTACACAAATTACATCCTTCCTTGACAGAGTTTTAAAAAAGCAAACTCTGTGAAATATCTTAAGACATAATATTGACAGTTGAAGGCCCATTTCATAATAGAACTGAGCTTGGTTGGATGCTGTTAGTTATTTATAAGACTGCTATACACTCTCATGGAGTACAGCAATCTGTCTGCAAACTCTGGATTTTTTAGATTTGCCTCTCTTAAAGTATCATATATTAACAATCAGAGAGTATGAATTTTGTAGATTTACTGACAGAAGTCAGATTTTTTTTCCTGATTTCTGCATGACCTTTGGATGGGAGTGGAAGGAGTAAATTAAGATCTCTGCTTACATGAATAAGAGTTTATCAATAGCAAACATTTAAAACACACACACACACACACACACACGTTTCTACAGTCATGGTGTGTCTTAAAAAAAAAAATCCTTAAGAAATATGCCAGTTTTTGTCATTTCCCCAAAGAGAGATGTAAATCTCAAGTGGAGAGTTTCAGTACAAATGTTGTTAATTTTCTGTCTAATGCATCTATGCAAGAATGCATTTACTGTGCCTTCAGGGCTTTCACTTTTCCTGTTTATTAATTACATGCCTAGCACTCCATGTATTGAGACAAAGAGATTAAGGCACCTACACCAAAACCCACTGTAATGTGAAAATTTGAGCTGACTGTAGAGAGAGAACTGCACAGCAAAACACACTAAATCAGCATTTAATGAAATCTCTATTGTAGCCAGTTCCAAATTTTATCTCTGTTTAAATGAACAGAATGATACTGTATTCCACTGATAAAAAAAAAGACATGGCATACAGAAAATACACCCAGAAAGCAAAGAAAAGGGAAAGTGCATGATGAAGAGGTGAGAAGCACAAATACATAAACTTCAGATACAGTCTTTACCAAGGCCTTTCTATCTTCAGGTGCAGCAAGCAAAACCATTATCAGTCACAAATAGGAAAAGACTTAATTGAGCACACATATTACAGGGAGTTGGTTGAGTAATTAAAGCTTAGAAGTGAGAAATTAGCTGCATCTCATGATTACTTAGGAATCTTCTCCCCTATAGGAGGCATAATATGATGCCTTTTTAAGTCATAGAATCATAGAATGGCCTGGGTTGGAAGGGACGTCCAGAGATCATCCAGGCCACCCCCTCTGCAGTCAGCAGGGGCATCCTTAACTGGATCAGGCTGCTCAGAGCTTTATCAAGCCTCACCTTGAATATCTCCAAGGACAGGCCCTCAACCATCTCCCTGGAAAACCTGTTCCAGTGTTCTACTACCCTCATGGTGGAGAAGGTGCTCCTAACATCCAACCTAAATTGGCTTTTCTCTAGTTTGAAGCCATTGCCCCTCAACCTGTCACCATAGGCCTTTATAAACAGGCTCTATCCATTACTCTTGTGGGCCCCCTTCAGGTAATGGAAGGCTGCTATTATAACAGTGTCCTAGGAGTCTCCTCTTTTCCAGTGGAGCGCTATAAAAACCCTATGAGAGTTTGTGGTGTTTGAATGTTGGTCACCTGTTGGAGTTCCTGTGAATCTCAAAGCAGGCATAAAGTGATGGAAAGGCTATGAAAGCATCCATGTTTCATTCACAGATGAAATAGTCTTATCCAACACCAGTTCTTTGAGTGCCAAGGGTACAGTACACTCAATGACTAGCATCTCAAATGGCAAAGATGAATGCCGGCAGCAAAGAAATATGATTAGCAGCTGAGGAGAGCTAGAGTCTAATATCTTCCCCAGTATGTCTGCAGTCAGAAAGGAGCCTACTTCTAGTTCACCTGTACTGCTGGACTGCAAATGTAAATCAAGTATTCAAGTAAGCTTCTTGGAAAAAAACAAACACAAAAAACCAACAAAAATGTTACCTGATGCACAGTTACTGACTTGTTTCTGTATTTCCCATGTTAAAATATCACAAGAAAAATTATTTACGAGAAGTCTTTGTGGAAGTGTGAAGTAAACTTGAACAGGTAGGATTTCAAGGTATCAGTGCTACCAATGAATACTGCCTGCTCCAAATAATGACTCAAGTATCAAAACTTGGCAACATTCCCCATTTTATGTGATCCCGCAGAGTCTTGGGAATCAAATTTTGATGGGGTAGAAGGCAGTGATCAACAGGCGATCAATATAACCATAGCCAGAAACATCATGGCAGACTTGATTTATGCTATATTGCCAACTCACAACTTTTGATAAATCATTGGAAAAAACAACAACAACAAAACAACAAAAAAACCCCAACCTCCAACAACACAGAGGCAATGAAATTGAAGCCTTTTGTACTTAAAGGAAAAACAAATACGAAATTCCTTCCACAAGAACTGCTTAGTTGCAAATAGAATATTTCCCATGCATGGCAAAGTACTGATTTCCTTAGGTCTCACACATTTACTCTGATTCCCCCTACACCATTGTCTCTCTTGCTACTGATGTATTTTTCATTCAATACCGCAATGTCTCCTTTCTCTGTACAACCATTTCCAGAAAATATTTTATTTCCCTTTTTGCCAAGCATACCCTATCTAATATTCCTAAAAAGGCAAGCATACAAAATAAATAAAGAATACATTGCAGTTAAAGGTGCATCAAAGAAATGGGCAAAATGGAAAAAGAAGCATTTCAGTTAAATGTGGACAACACAGGCTGCAGATTCAATTTCCTACAACATGACCTTAATCAAATGCTTGGGAACTCACAGCATAACTAAATTAGCAGTGCTCAGTAAAGCCCATCAGGATGGCATATCTGAGGCATTCAATAACTGACAAAACATGGTTCTTCTAAAATATTTATTAATAATTTCCATAACATCTTAAAAGGCTTTCATTTCAGATTTATTAGAAACACACACATGACCATGGTATACAAAAATCAGATATAGCCACAACTACAAAAAGTAACAATTTACTATGGTTCCCAATGGAAAACAGAAGTTCCCCATGGCTTGTTTTCTTCTAGTTACAGAAAGTAACCTAATTAACCTAATCTAAGAGACAACATCATCTTGGCTAAATATATGCAAACACAACTTCTGTCAATGTTGTTGTCTTACCAATAAATATTTGTCATCCTCCACTCACCTCACTTCCCTCCTAAATTAGTCACCATCTGCTTAATCTCAGCTGAGATCTCTATATTTCACCTACTGCAAGGATGAATATTGGTATAAAAACAGCTCTTGGAAGGCAATCTCTCATGCAGGATAACAGGGAAAAAATGTCTCTGCATAGCTGCAATAATTTGCTTTCCACCACTTACAGTGAAGCAGAAAAGAAGTTCAGGTAATTTCCTGCTGTCGCAGCAAGTTATAGCAAGATGCACATTCTATTAATTTTTATTTGATTGAAAGCCCAAAAGGGGAGCATTTATTTTTAAAGCATAAAGAAAAGCACTGAAGCTGCTTACCTCACTCAGCTCTGCAGGAGAGTCATTTCCGTATTTCATAGCAACTCCAGAATTCATGATTAGACTTCTCAGGGCTCGATGATTTCTGTAGATTTTTATGCTTCAAAGCTTTGTTCACTTGATTCAATACTTTCTTCTCCAAATTTTTTTTGTCTTACATATTTTGCTCTAGATGACCATGTTCACTCCACATTGATAGTTTAATGATGCAAGACCTACTAAAACATCCAGACTGGGTTTTACTTCAGAGACAATCCATTGCTGTGAGAGACTTGGAAATACCATTAAACATTCAGAGAATGCAGTGAAGGAACTGCTTGCCAGGATCCCAGGGCTGTCTCAGCCCATCTGCAAGGCGTGCTTCATCTCTGCTGTCTGTTTTCCACAACTGTGTTTAAGGACATCTCCCAGTCCACTTAATGTACTCAGAAATATTTGTTGAGCTTCATGCAAGTTCACAGAGAAAGAAAAAGGAGAGTGCTGCTAGAGTCTTCAGCGTTTGGGGAGAGAGAAAGAAAGAGACAGAATCTCCCCTCCCCTAGACAAACCAGTGCTGCACTCCACACTAAAGTTTTCCCTGCCAGTGAGCCTGGAATTTAAGTGGTTTATGATCAAACACAGCTGTCTTGCTGCTGGCTAAAGGGTGCATGGAAGGGGCGGCACTAAAGGAAGAGTGAAGTGGGAAGGAGAGAGCTAAAGAGAGTTCATTTTGGAATTACAGGCATCTTTCCAGCTTATGCATAGTAATTACAATGCACAAAACTATAAAGCTAAGTAACAGGAAATGTCACTTGAATAACAATAAATTCCTATTTTCTAATTCCCATGTGTAATTAAGACAAGTTAGGAGTCTTTAGGGGGTGGGGGTAGCAACAATTTTGAAATGTAACAGTAAACCCAAAAGCACCATTAAAAAGCTGCAGATTTAATGTAACGCACAGATATTTTACAAGCCTTTGGAGAGGTAACACTGGAAGAAGGGGATAAAAAACATTTGCTTTTAACAGTCATCCAATTCTAAAAAAAAAATCTTTAACTAGCTGGATTTGTGAACATGCTGCATATATTGCAAAAACCAACAAGCTCCTTTTCACTTACCTGCATCCCCTAAAGCACAACAAAAGCCCCACTTACTTTGTCATACTGGACTATGGTGTACTTTCGGAGTTACAAGCAGGGAATACCATACTCTACAGATGAAATGTATCTGATCATCTTGATACAATGTAATATTAAAATGTCAAATAAGTTCAGGAAAAAAAATCATGAAAAACAGGAATAAATGCTATATGAGCTGTGGCACGATATTGCACCTTGGCAAAAATGTTTCTAATACTCTCAAAGAGCAATGTTTTACAAATCATCCTTCTTTTTTTTTTTTTTTTCCTTTTCATCTGTTCATCACGAATTAATGCTAGCACACAGACACAAAGGTAATCAATCCAGATGACAATACAGAAAGTGCATTAAGAAAAACAACCAGGATAAACGCAATACTAAAAAGTACTTTCTAGTTCCCTGCCCTTCCTCTGTGGCCAACATCAGGAACTGCAAGTCTGCCCTGGCTCAAGAGGCAAATGGCGTACCATAATCACTTTACAAGATTTTTTTACTTTCCAGGTCTATTTTCCAGCCTTTCATTTCTCTTTTCTCTATTCCCACTGTTCATATTCTTTCCAGTAGTTCATATTTTTGGGTTTGCCTTCCTCTTTTCATGCCTCATTTCACTGCCTCCATTCTTAATTATTTTGCTCCCTAAAAGCATCCTATCTCACCCTTTGCGTTCAGTTCTCTCCTTGCTCTAGACGTGTTGCCTTATTCTAGACATGTTTCCATTTACCGTGTCTCAAACACCAGCAACGGGCTGCACTGCTCTCTGCTGGCTGAGAGCTGTTTTCTTAGCCACAGCAACATCACAGTGTGACACTGGGTAAACGATTTGCTCTTTGTAGTAAGTAGGAAGTCAGAAGGATGTAGAGTCCTCCAGACTGCCTGCATTATGGAACAGCATATCCACTGTGGTTTTGTACACTGATTTCCTGTGCATTAAAATGTGATTAACAGTGTTTTATACTCAGTAAAAAAGGTACTGTAAAATTACTCACATCTCACACACGAGAAAAAAAAACAACTTCAGTATAAAAATTCCTGCAGCTGATACAGTACATTTTTAAACGTTCCCTTTTTTTCCAAGTAATGCTTTCACAAAAGGAAGGGTGACAAAGTTTATTAATTTTGCATCAACTACTACCAATTTTTATATTCCCTTTTATAATCTGCTTAGCTTCTTCTCTCCAATTCTGTCACGTGTATAACAGGTTCACCAACAAAGGGGTATCTCAGAATTACTTAAAAATACTGTCAGAGACTGATACAAACGATCTGTCTCAACGTCTCAAAATAACTTGTTTTGAGCTAAACTTCTGAGAAACATGAAGTGGGCCTCTTGTTTATGCTCACCATCCCCAAAATCCCCGCCTGCTCTCCCTAACATTCAATGATTGAACAAGAGACAAACTGGGGGAATGCAGAGTGAGCTTGTGGATGCTGTCTTGAGATGACCTGTCTGACTGCACAGCTTGCATGGACTAGATAACCACGGTTCTGGACCACCTCCACTGGGACACCGAACTAATGTCATCTAGCACACACAGGAGGAGAAGGCTTCCTGTTTTGGAAGGTGACGATCATTCTGACCTAACCATGGTCTAGCAGATAGAAAGTGGCGGCCATTTTGGAGAAATCATCTGGACAAGGGGTGCTCAACCCTGGAAATCCCCTACCGCAATGACCATGCCCAACACCACTGGATAGTGGGCCTGGCCAAGAAAATCACTCTTGGAAAATGCTAAGTGATTCTTAGAAGAAAGTGCATATTCAATGAGTGTACTAGTTTGAGACTAGCTCAAATATTTTAATGAGAAAAAACAGATCATAGGCTATGAAAAGAAAACAGTGGTGATGTCGACTTCACTTGTAGGCTTGCTGAGATATATAAAAGCAAGAACACAAACATAGATAAGACAGTGTGTGTCTCTGTCTGTCAGAGTCTTTGTTTCTCCATGGGCTTCTTCTGTGTAACTAATCTTTCTGCTTCTAACCCCCTTGCAAATCCTCCAAACTCACCTTGCACATAAGGCAAAGTCTGGGATAAGGTAGAGGGGTGCAAAGATTGTGGAAGGGTGGTTGGGAGCCCCTCCTGGGGATTCCGATTTCTGGGAGGGATGTTGTGCTTTCTGTATCACTTTTAACTTGTATGTTTCTGTATATAGCTGTAAACACTGTAAATATCTGCTTGAATATTGTGTTAAGCTGTGAATATAAAGCTTCATTCCTTAACTTCCAGCTGGCTGAGTCTAGTCTGGGTGATTTCATGAGTGTGGAGGGTGGCAAGTCCCAAACCATCACAATGAGGCAGCCAGGTAAAAAGAAGAGAAACTCCAACCTGCAAACAGAACGCTTCGCCCACCCATTCTGCAAACAGACTTTTGGGACACCGACTCTCTGGGGTGGTCTCTTCTCTGTTCAGGGCGGGTATTTCTTTCTTTTCTCCTTTCTGCCCTCTGCCCCCTTCCCCTCCCCACTTACTCTCTGCCTATGCTTATCCACATACGTGTATGTCATATGAATGCAATAAAGCTAGCCTATGTGTTTGACACCGTTAGTGTCTTAATTCTGTGGCTTAGAATTCCGACCCTCCCACAACCAGCATGTCTCTGGATTGGGACGAATACAATTCCTAGTTTTACTTTTCTAAAGGAAAGGCCTAAATATGGCTTTAATATATTGTATTTCTGTATCTCTATACTGCTGAATACTTGCTGATTATAAACAGGCATTCAGAAATTTTGATTTGCTTTCTTCAGTCACTACTGTTGCCCATTCCTGTGGCTTATGGAAAGAAAACCTCACAACATGCAAAGTTGATAAGGCATGTTTAATCAGTGCTGGGTGACAAGGGGAGGTCATCCTCCAAAGCCTTTGCACACCTTCACCTTGTTCAGGTGAAATGTTTATGCTACAAAATCATACATATTCAGTACAGGGGTAGTGTGGGAATGCAATGTGAGAAGGAATAATAACAAGCAAACAGGGCACTCTGACCTTGGTTCCCACAGCTGCAGAATACCTTATCTGAGGGAAAGAGAGATAGGTAGGCACCTAGTTAATGAGAAAAACAAGGTGTGATGTATGTAAAAGACTGGGTTGTTCTTGCTTAGATTATGCTAATGTGTAGGTGTATGCTCTGTGCTCAAGAATATATAAATGGAGCCAGAAGGAACAATAAAGGTGTCTGGTTGCTCTGATCATACTGGCCAGTGTAAGCTTTCCCTGCATTCTCCTCAGGCTACTACATGTGGCACCCCAACAGGGACTGGGCCTCCTCTCAAACCTGTCATTCTCCAGGAGAGACTGTGCAGACAGCAGAAGAGAGAGAGAGAGAGAGAGAGAGAGAGACAGAAGGGGAAGCAAGAAAGTCATCTGAAACAGTTGCTGCCCCCTTGGCTGACAAGTCACGCGCATGAATTTGAGGAATCTTGCCCTGATCAGGTGAGCAGTTGGGGAGGAGATGGGGGTCCACGCTCAGTGAAGAAGCAGTGGTGAAAGCTCCTCCAATTTTTTTTTTTCTTTCTATGAGAGGTGCATCTTATGGCAGACAGATATTAAAGGCTCTACTTTGCTGGGCAAAGGAGCAATCTTTGATCCCTGGAATAAATGCATCTTTCGAGCTGGCCACCTGGGATGCGATGGGAAAAGCCCTGAGTGATGAAATAAGCCAAGGCTCCGAAGAGGTTGTGAAATGTAGAACTCAAACTTTGCCAATTCAGTGCAAAAGTAACAGTATCGAGACAAATGTGCAAAGTGCCTTTAATGAAGAGAACTAGGAAAGAAATGAGAAGTGCGCCCTTCGAAGCAGGCATAGGAGATAATCTGATGAAGACCTTTCTGTTTAACAACTGGAGACTTGTGTTAGCTGCTGCTGAAGTGCTGAATGCCATAGAAGTGCTAAATCACCATCCTCTGAGGTCTCTGTGGCTCAAATTCGCCTGCCTACAGAGATCACTTTTCAGGCTACAGAGAATGGAGAACTGGGAAATCGAAGGAGCGAATCTGCCAGGTTGTCTGGCATCGCCTGGGACAGTGGCAGGCTGAGAGGGAGAAGCTGATTCAGCAGTGAGTGCTGTCTTGTTTCAGCCAGAGGGGAGAAAGAGGAGGAGTGGGAGCCCTTAGACAACCTACCACCCCTGTATGTAGTTCACCCTCGTTGCCGCGGCGCCCGCCTCGGCCCCCCCGCTCTGGCGGCGGCCGCTTCAGCCCCCCCCTTCCCCCTTGCCGCGGTCGTTTAAGCCCCCCCCGCACTGGCCGCGGCGCACGCCTTGGCCCCGCCTCTGGTAGCGGCCGCTTTAACCCTGCCCCTTCCCCCTTGCCACAGCCGCTTCAGCCCCTCCCGCGCTGTGGCCGCGGCACTGGCCATAAAGGAAGCGGGCCCCAGAGGACAGAAAATAAACAAAGCCTCTGGGGATCACAGTATCACAGTATTATTAGGATTGGAAGAGACCTCACAGATCATCAAGTCCAACCCTTTACCACAGAGCTCAAGGCTAGACCATGGCACCAAGTGCCACGTCCAACCTCGCCTTGAACAGCTCCAGGGACGGCGACTCCACCACCTCCCCGGGCAGCCCATTCCAGTGTCCAATGACTCTCTCAGTGAAGAATTTCTCCTCACCTCGAGCCTAAATTTCCCCTGGCGTAGTGTCATAATTAACAGGCACAAACTGGTGTTCATGCAAGTTAAGGCTTTAATATAAAGTTGCAGGAATCAAGCAATGTACAGGCCTGGGTGCGAGGAGAGACTCTGATCTACCCCAACGCACACCCTTTGCCTTCAGCTTTCTCTTTTTATACCCTATTCTATTACATATTTACTAAGTTCTAAGAAAAGGTTGGGTTTTCTTTATCAGTTCTTAGGAATGTGAGATGTCTCTTCCACACAGGCCTCCTTTTATCCGGTGGTCCCTCTGGTAATGTTTGATGAAGTAAGGGGTCTTGCTTAAGTGTCTTCCTCATGAACTTCAAAGTCCTGGTTCTTCTATTTGCTCATACAGGAAAGGTGGCACCAGGAGGAATGCATTTCCATTTCAATATGCAAAAGACTATCTCTTCCACATGCCTCCCTCCTTTGTCAATCTAATTACTCTTATCTTTAAGCTTATTGAGATGGTGGTGCAAGCAGGAATGCAGTTACATTCAAACCCCCCCCCCTTCCTCCTTGTCTGTGACCTCTTGCCACGAATTGATCGGATCAAACATATGATTCTATATATTTATCACAATCCCCCATTTGCTTTTTGATCAGATTGATTCGTGTTTTAGCTTCAAATCGGGCAATTACTTGCTCTAGAGAGTTTAACTCTCCATCTTTCCTCCTTTCTTTTATCGCCTGAACAATTATTATAGGTTGGGGTTTGGTTCTCTCTTCTGGGTTATGGGGTACAAGAGTCACTTGCATTCCTTGCACAACCATCGTGATCAGTCTTACAAACCATGGAATGAGACAAGGTACAATTAATATCACAATCAGCACTCCCCCTCCCGCTAAAGCCAATTTAGTCTAATTATTCTATTAAGCATATACATTGGGGTTCCATATCCCCAAGATCCATCTTCTGCCCACGTTGCAGGGTCATAATAGGCAATGATCCTTTCAGGAGGCCACTCGTTGTCTTTCCAATTTC
Source organism: Pogoniulus pusillus (assembly GCF_015220805.1). Taxonomy (NCBI): domain Eukaryota; kingdom Metazoa; phylum Chordata; class Aves; order Piciformes; family Lybiidae; genus Pogoniulus; species Pogoniulus pusillus. Next base: position 92,250,399 of record NC_087309.1, read on the forward strand.
CCATTTGGAGATCCCTCCTGGCCCTTCTTGGCTCGTCAGTCTCAATGTACAGCTGTTTGCCTAATCTTACTCCCTTGGAGACAGGCAACAGGAAGAAGCTGGGTCTCATTATTCCCAATCCGATAATATCCAACCAGGGCTGGCCACCCATTTATGATTTTGCTACCATTTTACCATGTAACCCCCTTCACATTCCAAATTCCCTATAAAATGACCATTACCCAGTCTCTGCCAGCAACTTCTTCCAATTATATTGGTTTGTAGGACCCACTGGTGCTTTCTGTTACCTCTCTCCACTTTCCAGGATGTTTGCTTCCATTGATTTCCAGGGCCATCGATCTCCTTGATTGGTACCTCCACAGACATAACAATTGGTTACATTCAAGGATTTTGCAATATTCTCAGATAAATTTACAAACAATATTTTTAGCAACTGTTGGAATTTCATACTTAACTCCTGATTCTATTTCATGATAAAATGAATGAAATACCAAATGTTGTGATTTTCTCTACGATACTGGCAGCACTGGCCAGGATCCTCTGGGCAAATGTATTTTTCTTGCACACTATAATAACATCTCCACCCCATATTCCCACAATTTGAAGCACCGTTGTTGTCAATAGCCTGGCAAGCAGCAAAAGTGACCCAAAGGGGTTGGCTGCGGTCAGTAGCCATTTGGCTTCTTCCTAACAACTTTCCTTTCTCATCATTTGCACTTACTTCTACCCACCAAGGATAGGAGCTCCTTCCTTTGGATCATAACAAGTGATTTTTAATGTCTCATTACCCCTCGTTTTTATAACAGGGATCTAACTTTCATCCTTCGTACTCATAAATTGTATGGTACACCAGTGTTTGAGACACAATTTTGCCCCTCCGAGTCGCAGCAATGCAGTCACTGCAATTCTGGGCTTGTTCCAGGACAGGAGGCTTAACCCAAATATGCACAGCAGAGGTCCGGTCAGGGCCATGTCACTCGGCGGTCACAGCCCAGAGGGGTTGCAGCCCTCGGCAGACCTTCTTCAGCCGCAGCACTGGTTCCCACTCCGGTCTTGCCCTCTTTTTGTTTCCTTGGGTGCCTCTCACTGCCCTTTTTGCTTTCCTTGAAATATGTGTCACAAGTTAAATTAAAACACACAAACAAAACAAACTAACTAACAGGCAAAACAACAACAACAACAACAAAAAACCTCTTCCCCACTACACAATCCCTCCTGTTTGTAACAATTTCAACACCTTCCGTCAGTTTGAGTATTGGTTATGAAGTCTCAATTAGTGCCCCCCCCAGGAGTGATAAGTATTTAGAAATTCCAGCAGTGCTTAGCCTTAGTGTCACTTTGTTTCTCCTGGGTCCGAAGTCACTTGTCCCTCCTGCACAGGTGCTTTTACTCGTGAGGCTGTGTCCGTCTTTTCTCTGCTGTTCTGAGCGCCGTTCCTGTGGTGAGCAGCACAAGAAAAGAGCCTTCCCACAGAGTTAACCAAGTTTGTTCTTTCCAAGTCTTTATCAGTAAAGTATCCGTGCAGGACACCCCCCATCCAAAGAGAGACTCCCTGAGTTTCCCTAGGTGAAGCTCTTAATAGAGTTGACTTAATTACTTTGAATGGGCCTGTAAGTTCTTTTGATCGTTTCAGCTTAAGCCAAGCTAAGCACAAACCCGAATCCACCTCCCAAACCGGGTACAATTTCACAATTGACTGGTGAGCTCACAGATCTCTATGCTTCACCCCCCCCACTCACCACAGAGGGGTGAAGCCTCAGTTCCTATGAGGCACACCTGTCCTCTTATCGAGGGTGGGCTCAGGCCAGTGCTTCACAACCATTTCTAACTGCCTTGTGAACAACCCGTCAATCACTTCTTTTGGGATCCCTTTCTTTCGGCCTACCCACCACCAATACTGTCTAGTATTCAGATGCTCCCTTCCCCCAGTGTCGCCTGGGGATTCGAAGCATCTGGCTCCGGGGGTCTGGACTCGGAGGTCGGCGATTAATTTTCACCTGCCTCAAGCCTCTAGGCTCAGGCTTATGAACTTCCTCAGGCACCCCATACTGCCTGGCATAACCTAATAGCTCTCTGGCCACCTCCTCCCACGTCCCTTGTCTGCAATCAGGCTGCCTCCTCCCGGGTGTTAAGTTCTCCCTCAGAGCAGCTTGTATTCGGGAGGTAAGTGGGGTGTCATCTATCTCCTTTTGGAGCTGAATGCCTTTCATCTTAAGGGAGTCAGGAAGCCCCCGACCAAAGGAGTCATTCGCTTTGGGTCCACCACGAGAGAAAGGGGTGATCCAAAATAATGTTTCAGTTCTCGATCATAGACCATTTGCAAACAAGCTGCTTCTGCACATTTTCCATTATCTGATGCATGCCTCCCCTCAGAACTAGAGGCTCTCCTCTCTCTTTTGAATCAAAGCCCCCCAGCCCAGAAAGTTGCTCGCTGAGTAAGGCTCCAGGGACCACTCCTATTTCCCGTAGTTAGGAACACATTAGCACCCCAATAGCCTGTAGCTTCAGCCTCTGTCAACCTAATTTGATCACCTCCAGTTTTAGAAACACGCCATACATATTCCACCTCAGACTCCCCAGCAGAACGTGTAAACTCTTTACGCTGTTTGGCCAGCTCAGTGGAAGAAAAGGGTATCTCTCTCGTTGTGATGGCAGGGGTGCCATCCTCATCCTCATACAGCATCTCGGTTTTAATGAGAGGACGCATGTGAGCCGCAGCTTCCTCTGCTGCTGCCAGCTCTGCCTGAGGGTATGTGGAGGCAGGCTCTGCCTGCCGTTCTTCCTTCTTCAAAAAAAACAATTTTGCCACTTCTGCTCTGTTTTTAATCTGTCCTTAAGATCTGCCACTTCGTCCTTTAAAGTTACAATATGCCCTTGCAGGGAATCTACCAGATCCTGCAAGGAGGAAATGATTTTATTCTCTCGTTCGTTTTGGCTTTGCTTTTCATCTCTCGAAGCGGCGAAAAACGCACCCAAAACTGCACAGATGAAAGCTTTGCCCTTTCCGACTTGGCCGTGCCTCCTTCTGCAGGGCCACAATCCGCTCCGTCACACTCTGACAGTTACTCAGTTCTCACGGGCCCAGCCCAGCCCTTCCACAGACGGGCGAGCTCCATGAGCCTCCAACAGACACAAAAACCTCTCCACCGTGGCCATTGCCTTTAACGTAAAAGCTTCACGGGGAGGTCACAACAACACAAAAGACCTTATACCTCAAAATCTTCCCTACAAAAACCGCTCAAGGAAAGCTCCCCCACAAACACTGTTCTCTAGGAAACACACAATAAATTCCTCCAGGGAGATCCCACCAAGATCTAGCTTCTTGAAGAGGACAGTAATACTTTTCCCCATGAGGACACATTTTACAACAAAGAAATTTCTCAGTTTTGTTTTTTCTAATTAATTTTGAGGTAAAATGTGTCCCTTGATCTGAATCAATATGTTCCACTTCCCCATATCTTGGTATTGTATTTTCCAATAATACCTTTACCACCATATGTGCAGTTGCTCTGCTCACTGGGTAAGCTTCCACCCATTAGGTTAGGTGACCTACTATAACTAAATAAGTATTTTACCCTTTTGCAATATCCTTCTACCCATTGTCTACAATATCCAAGGAGTCCCAATAACTGCCTGACTCCTTCTTATTTTCTGGAGTCTTAAACCCCAAGATCCCAGATGTTCTTTCAGGGTCTTGTTTCTTTCCCCTTTGCTCAACCAATGCACTAAATACTTTACTTCTTATTCCACGAATTGTAACTTCTGTTTTGGACACCTTATGTCCTTTTGCTCAAAAAAATAAAAATAAAAAAAATAGAGTCTGTACGGTGGCTTCCCGGACTGCTTCTTCAGTTTTTCCTGCTATACTGTAACAATTTTATCTCTTCTGGAAACACCGGCTGTTCTAATACCTTCTCCAATGTTTGACCAAATAAGTTGGGGAATTCTGTAAATCCCTGGGGTAATGCCGTCCACCTTAACTGTTTTCTTCTCCCTATCTATGGATCTTCTCATTCACATGTAAAGGGATCCTTTGATCCCTTCTTTAGTGAACAAACCCAGAAGGTTAATCCCTGTCCCACTGAAATTCTGGAGGGAGATAGTTCCTTTGTAGGTTATGCTCTGCCTCCAGTAATAATAACAAATCATTTAGACAAATTTTATCTTCTGCTTCCATTTCTACTTCCTTTAAAACAGGTACTTTAAATGGTTCTCCTTTAGCTCCTGTGTCCACAAAAGAACTCCTCTTCCTCCTTATGGAACCTATTAATAATTTTATCAAGGGCTCAGTAGATGGTGAGGTCTCCAAAAGATACAGCCCCTGACTCCCCTAGTCTTCCTTGAATAATTTCTCATCCTGTGTCCTTTTGCAGCGATATTGCTGGATATGTCCCTTCTTATTGCAACAATGACACACAGGAGGTTCTTTCTCTTGAATTCTGATTTTCCAGAGGCCCCTTGGGCCCCATCCTTTTTAATTCTTTAGTTGTAGTTTGTACTGTCCAACCCTCCCTTCACTGCTGTTACAAGGATCTTTAGCTCTTGCTCTCTATTTTTCTGCGCCCCTGTGGACAGATAACTTCTGGGCTTCTCTAAGGAATTCCTCTGATCCCTCTCCGGCCGTTTTGCCACTGGATTGAGATCTATTAAACTCTTTTTCAGCCTTTCCACCTAGTCTCTCAGCCACCCCTCAGGGATCATTCAATAACGTTCCGCCCCCTGAACCCTTAGTGGGTACAGGCCAGCCTCAACATTCTCCCTTGTAACATTAGACGGCACTGGGACTGGAGCCGCCGGGAAAAAAAGGAACTCGACGAGAGAGAGAGACAAGCGGCAGCGGCGGGGCCGGGGTGGGGCTGGAGCGGCGGCAGCAGCAAGGGAGAGGCTGGAACGGGCAGTGAGTTCCAGCCTAAGGACTCCCGTTCCTCCCTCGTCTTCCGAGCATACAGCTCTGTAACTTTTCTTTCTGCTTATAGTTCCCAGAGCTCAGCATATTTACCCTCCTCCGGGCTAAACGTTTTCCTGTTTCTCACACATTCTACCAGGGCTTGACAAACCCAGTCCTCTAAAAACTCAAACATAGACCACTGAACATGTGGCCGTACTGGCGGCTCCTTTGGCCAAATTCTCATACAGTAATAGACTAATTTCAGTTTTGGTTTTGCTTTTCTGGGGCCCCTATCATTCCAATATTTAATCATTAATCTGGTAATTTTATTTTGCTCCCTCTGTTAAGGTCTTGGGTCCTCAACTTGACCCATCTTTCATGACTGCCTAAAGAGTGTCTTGCAGGGGGCTAAACGACCCTCCTTTAACCCACCCACGAATCCTATAGGAATCGCTTTGAATCCTTTACCGGCCAAATCCCTCGCGGGAGTTTGGAACCGCGGCTTATCGGACCTCCGCACTCGCTTCGGAGTCAGACTCCGTCTCAAACACACTCTTTCACACCAGGCAGTCGAATCCCACCCAACCGAACGGTTTCCGCAATACTCACGACTCTGTCGTCTTCGCTCGGGTCTGTGCGCACAGAATTAAGGGTCTATAAAAGCGGCTGCAGCCTCATCAGGGAGCTCAAAAAAATGTATTGGTTGATTCCGGCAGAGTTCAGGATATCACCAGCCCCGTATGAGTCTCCCCAGGGAGCCACCAAAAAAAAGGTGGGGCGCCCCTCCCTAGGTGAACCCCCAGAGTCTGGTGATATCCCGGACGAGCCCCCAATTTGTCATAATTAACAGGCACAAACTGGTGTTCATGCAAGTTAAGGCTTTAATATAAAGTTGCAGGAATCAAGCAATGTACAGGCCTGGGTGCGAGGAGAGACTCTGATCTACCCCAACGCACACCCTTTGCCTTCAGCTTTCTCTTTTTATACCCTATTCTATTACATATTTACTAAGTTCTAAGAAAAGGTTGGGTTTTCTTTATCAGTTCTTAGGAATGTGAGATGTCTCTTCCACACAGGCCTCCTTTTATCCGGTGGTCCCTCTGGTAATGTTTGATGAAGTAAGGGGTCTTGCTTAAGTGTCTTCCTCATGAACTTCAAAGTCCTGGTTCTTCTATTTGCTCATACAGGAAAGGTGGCACCAGGAGGAATGCATTTCCATTTCAATTTGCAAAAGACTATCTCTTCCACATGCCTCCCTCCTTTGCCAATCTAATTACTCTTATCTTTAAGCTTATTGAGATGGTGGTGCAAGCAGGAATGCAGTTACATTCAAACCCCCCCCCCCTTCCTCCTTGTCTGTGACCTCTTGCCACGAATTGATCGGATCAAACATATGATTCTATATATTTATCACAGTAGCCTGAGGCTGTGTCCTCTCGTTCTGGTGCTGGCCACCTGAGAGAAGAGAGCAACCTCCTCCTGGCCACAACCACCCCTCAGGTAGTTGTAGACAGCAATAAGGTCTCCCCTGAGCCTCCTCTTCTCCAGGCTAAACATTCCCAGCTCCCTCAGCCTCTCCTCGTAGGGCTTGTGCTCAAGGCCTCTCACCAGCCTCGTCGCCCTTCTCTGGACACGCTCAAGCATCTCAATGTCCTTCCTAAACTGGGGGGCCCAGAACTGAACACAGTACTCAAGGTGTGGTCTAACCAGTGCAGAGTACAGGGGCAGAATGACCTCCCTGCTCCTGCTGACCACACCATTCCTGATGCAGGCCAGGATGCCATTGGCTCTCTTGGCCACCTGGGCACACTACTGGCTCATGTTCAGGCGGGTATCAGTCAGCACCCCCAGATCCCTCTCTCTCTGGCTGCTCTCCAGCCACTCCGACCCCAGCCTGTATCTCTGCATGGGGTCGTTGTGGCCAAAGTGCAGCACAATAAGGCAAAAAAGAATCCCCCACAGGTTGGGTAGAAAGATTAAGAAAAAGTTTACAGATGTACTCTGGCACAGATCCAATTCCACCTGCTGGAGCAGCCCTCTTAAGAACACAGTTTGTGGCCAATTCTGGGAGGGGGACATTAGAAAGAAATTAGAGGAACTAGAAGACTGGCAAGGCAGGGGATGGAGGGTCTTTTGAGAGGATCTTTTAAGAGAAGCCCAGAAGAGATGTGCCCGAAGGGATGCAGAAAAACAGAAAGCAAAGGCTAAGATCTCTGTAGCAGTAGTATGGAAGTAAAAGTTACAACTAAAGAGCTAAAAAGGACAGGGCCCAAGGGACCTCTGGAGAATCAGGGTTCGAAAGGAGAACCTCCTGTGTGTCATTGTTAAATATTGCCACAAAAAAAGACACAGGATGAAAAATTATTCAAGGAAGAATAGGGGTGCCAGGGGCTCTACCTCCTGGGGACCCTGGGACATTGAGAGCCCTTGATAAAATTGTTAGTAGGTTCCCAGAGGGAAAAAGTGGAATTTTTAATTGACAAAGGAGCAGAAGGAACAACTGTTAAGAGCATTCCTAAGGGAACTGAGAAGGGAAAGAAAACTTTAACCATAACAGGGGCAGAAAGGGGAACCCTTTAAGGTCCCCATATTAGAAAATGTAGAAATTTAAACTGATAAAAGAACAGAATTGAATGACCTGTTACAACCTCTTGGGAAGGGACTGGAGCCAGTGACAGACCGGCTCCTGAAATAGGGCTTACTGAACCCTGTATGTCTCCCCATAATACCCCCATTTTACTTGTGAAGAAGCCAGATGGAACATACAGGCTTGTACAAGACCTGAGAGCAGTGAACCCAAGAACATAGATTTGAAGGATGCATTTTGGGCCTGCCCATTGAACAAAGCATTCTGAGATTATTTTGCTTTTGAATGGGAGGATCCAGAAACCAGGAGGAAGCAGCAGCTAAGGTGAACTCTACTACCCCAAGGGTTCACAGAGTCACCTAACTTATTTGGATAAGCTCTGGAAAAGATAGATTTAAATCCAGAGATAAAATTATTGCAATATGAAGATGATCTATTGCTTGCTGGGAAATATGAACCAATAGTTAATGGAAACACAAATTGTTGAACTGTTTGGCCCAGAATGGACTCAAAGTATTTAAAGGAAAACTCCAGTATGCAAAGTAGGAAGTCAAATACTTGGGACACTGGCTGAAGAAAAGAGAAAAAAGGTTAGAAACCTTTCCTCCTATTTGTAAATGTGAGTGAACAAAAGGGCATATGGAGTGTGGGTCCAGGGCTGGACTGGAAGAAACCAGTAGCATCCTGTTCCAAATGATTAGACCCTGTTAGCAGAGCGAGGCCTGCCTGTGTGCAATCTTTAGTGGCCACAGCTTTGTTAGTAGGAGAGGTTAGAAAGATAACTTTTAATTCCCCTCTCAAGGTATTTACCCTGCATAATGTAAGGGAAATTATGCAACAAAAAGTGGACAAGTGGGAAACAGATAGCAGGATGCTTAAATAAGAGGCAATACTCATAGATTCCCCTTAATTAGAATTGGGCATTATAGGGGTCCAAAACCCAGCTCAATTTTATTTGGGGAACCCAGCTCAAAGTTAGAGCATGATTGTCTTAAAGTGATAGAACTGGAGGTGAGGCTGGATTTAAAGGATTGTGAGCCCAGGGAAGGGGAAAATTATTTATAGATGGACCTTCAAGAGTGATAGAAGGACAACAAAAATTGGGACATGAGATTGTGGGAATGGACTTAGAGGTTAAGGAATCAGGACCCCTGAACCCTGGGGGGGGGGTCAGCTCAGGCTTGTGAATTGTATGTTTTATATAGAGCATTTTAACTTCTGTAAGGAAAAGTGTGAAATGAGATGATGTTTGGAGTGCCATATACTCAGGGGATGCCTATGGATGAAAAGCTAGGCGGAGACTGCAACATCTCTGAATATGTTAAAGTATTGGCAGAAAGAATAAAGGAGCTCAGAGATATTGGTGTTTTAATTCAAACACCACCCCTGGGTTTCCCAGTGCACGACATTAAACCGGGAGAAAAGGTGCTGACAAAAACTTGAAAAGCTGAACCACGAGTCCCTCAATGGGAAGGACCCTTTGAAGCCTTACTAACCACTGACACAGCAGATGGCCTGCAGAAAAGAGATGGACCCATATCTGCTGGGTCAAAAGGAGTAAATCTAGTTATGGATGGCAGGTAACTTTGACACCAGGGGAGCAACTATTAAATTAAAGAGGAAGACCGAATGAGTTATGACAGACTGTGAAGGAAACTTCAACCCCTCCTGAGAAAACTATTAAGAATTCATGGGTGTGGAAGATCTTGATGATCTTTATAGAAATCCACACAGATGGTTAAGGAGGGGAGGAAATAAAAACAAAATTTAACTTGAATTGGAACAAAAGTCATGTAAGCATTATGTACGGTGTGGATTGTGTGCAAGACACTGATGGGAACCTAAAGATTGACTTCTGAGGGAAGGAGTCTGTATGGCTTGCAAATGGCATTTAGAGAAACTTAGGAGTAGAGGAGAAACTTTATTATTTTCTTGGCATTACACTTCAGCAAGGTGCTACATCATCCCCAGATCAAATGTTTGAAGATATTGAAGGACTAATGGAAGCAATCAGATGTTGCACTCTACAAAGGCTATAATGTAAAATAAAGTAGTACCAATAAAAAGTGTTGTTATAACCTGAGCAAGTAAGTTTCCCTGATACGGGGAAAAGAGAGAGAAAAGCCTGTATAGAAATGAGTAAAGCTGGAATGTTGTTATACATCAGACTATGACCAGAAATAATTTGATTAATAAGGAATTGAAAATAAACTTCTTTAACTCTATGTTGGGGAGGGTATTTCTTGTTTCACCGATCACAGAAATCACCATCTGGACAGCTGAGAAAAGGTGGACATACACCTCCCGAGGAGAAGACACCCCCAACTTGCTGATCACATGTATACAAAAGGGGTGCGATTTTTTGTTGTTGTTGTTGTTGTTTGTTTGGGTTTTTTTTGCCAAGCATGTAAGATCTTTATATATGTATATGTAAGTTGCAATGAAAATTGGTGGCACCATTTTAGGTATAACTGCCCCCATCAAGGGTACTGGGGTTTAAGTAAAATTGAAAGAGGATTAACTAATCTTACACTGGACAATTTGAAAATATAGGAATAATATCAACTAGATACTCAGGTAGAAGAGCAGAAGTGTGGCGGTACTGTGCAACCCAAGACTGAAGAGGACACCTGGAGAGGAGAGCTCTTAAGTCCCCTGAAGAATACCCTTGCTGTCGAGAAGATGATATACCCCGTTGCTCGAAGCAACCGAGTAAATGGAGGAGACAGAGGGGTAAAAGTGTGGGGAATGGCTGGACTAATGCTTGGCCTCCTCAGGTTTGGGACTACAGGTCCCTGCCTAAAATGCCACCAAACAGTGAAGCATGGAAGACAAACTCTTGTCGCCTTTACCTCCCACACCCATATTAATGCATCTTGTTATAATATGCAACAATTAGAAATTTGTTCCTTAGGGGGACACAGCTTTTGGGTAGGCCACAACCTAGCAATAGGGGGTACCCAAATGACAGACAATGGCCGTGGAAAGGAGAGTTGTTAACTCCAGCCCAGTTGCTTGAGTGGAACCGGACTGAGGTTGCGGAATCACATATCCTGAAGGATGGATGTTAAACAATGAGGTAATTGGGCATTGCTGTATTAAGCAAAAAGGAGATTTATTCCAAAAAGGGTAGGAGAATAAGGTTGTAGGAACCTGTTAACAACTAATAGTAGTTCTGCCTCACACTGGTGGCCACATAGCCCTGAGGGATATTTGGGATAAGAATTGTAATAATGAAACTGTGTGTTATCATTCACAAAATAACAGTAACTCTTTTACGGAGATAATTGGACTAACGAATTTTTGGGAAAACCCTCAAAGGAGTGATTCTGCAAGGCAAGTACCAGATGGGTTATTCTGGGTTTGTGGAAAGAGGGCCTATGCAGAATTGCCAGGAAAGTGGAAGAGGGTCTGTACTATTGGATTAATACAACCAGCCTTCTTTCTGTTATCAAAAGCTTAATGGAAACAAGTGGGGTTTATTTTATGTGTTTTTGGAGGATTGATATGCATAATTCCTTGCTTTATTTGCTTGATCCAGACACCAGTACAAGAAATGCAGGGAGACTGGGGAGGGTCAGGCATAAAAACGTATGTCCTCAAGAAAAAGGAAGAAGAAGGGAGTCGAAGTTGAGTGGAAAGAGTACTTAGAAGGATGGAAGCATTGACATGGGTAAATATGACCAAAAAGAAAATGGGGGATTATGAAAAATGGTACCCATGTCAATAAAAGAATGACAAAGCAGAATATAAGAATATGAGAAAATGAAAATATATCACTATGCGAATGGCAGAGCAGGGTGTGTCAGAGCTAACTAAGCTGGAGACGTTGGAACCTACAAGCGATAACAGAAAGCGCTGTGAAGAGATAGCCCCCTGTGAATAGGGGACATGAACAAAATAAGGGTGTGCCAGAGCTAACTGAGCAAGGCCAGGGATGAACGATAACAGAAAACACCATGAGCATGTGTGATGGTTTGGGCTCTTACCCGCCCCCCTCACTTTTGGAATTGCCCCAGCTAACTCAGACGGCCTCTGGGAATATAAATGAAGCTATTTATTTTACAGCAGCAAATATACAAGCAGCTATTTACAATATATAGTTATATACAGAAGTATACAAAGGATAAATAATACAGAAGCACAATTTCCCTCCCAGAAACCTGAGTCCCCAGGAGGGGCTCTCAAACCACCCCAACACCTCCCCTTGCCTTCTCAACCTTACCCCAGTTCTCAGGAAGAAGAGAGGTGCAGCCAAGAGGTTAGGGAGCGAGGTTAGTGGTAGCAAGGTTAATGAGATGTGACTAGGTCTGAAGGCAAAGGCAGAATGAAAGACAAAATGGAGAATGTTTTACTTCTTCTTCCCAGAGTTCTCAGCGTGACTGTGAGCGAAGAGACACAATTGTTTTCATTTCACTGCCCATTATCTAGTTCTTTTACCAAAACATTCTAGCTTGCTTCTAACTAGCACAGCATGGTAGATAAGAGACTGTAAAGCAGGCGACTGTGAAGACGCAAATAGCTGAGTCACAGTGACACCTGAGGAAGACTCGTTACTTCAGCCTCACGACCACCAGAGAGACCCCCAGGAGGATTATCACACATGCGCAACAGTTCCAGGAAAAACCACAAACTCCACGGGAAGTGTTTGACTATGTATTAAACTGCTTTGTGAATATGTATGCGAGCGGGAAATAAAAATCCTGCAGCTGCATGTGTGCAGTGCGCAGCTGTGGAGATAAACTCCCCTGCGCCCAGCGCTGCTCCTTACTTGCCAAAATAAAACTCCTTAAACTTATCTCTAAGTTTTTGGTGGCTCAGTTTTAACAATAGCTCCATCTGCTTGCAGCACCACCCCCCCACCCTCCATCTCAGATCACATCTGTCCAGGAGTCCTGTATACCCTCTCCCTCTGTGGTTTGAATGGGAGAAGGAAAGGCATGAGAGGACCTGTTCCCCCCCATTCCACCCCCCCCACCCCCCCCCCCCCCCTCCCGCCCCGCCCTGCAGGCGTGATGGGAGGAGAGCTAGGGGCCCTTCTGGCACGAGGGGTGCTCCGTGAAGTGCCCATGCTGGAATCGGGTCTTCGCGCCTAGGAAGTGGTAACTCTGCTCTTTGTGTAGGGAGGGTATAAATACTGGGGGACTTGCCACCTTTGGGGTTCCCGCCTTAGAGATCGTGCCTGCCTGAGCGTTCGTGCCAGCCTGAGAGTTCTACCCCCCAAGCCTGGATAGATTCTACAGAAGTAGCGCCCCCGGTGCTCTGCTCCAAAGGACAGTTTCACCCATTAGCACCTTTTGTGCAGGCTCAAACAGGTCTTAACGACTCTCCTGCGGCTTCTGAAAGAGAGCCTGAGGGAACTAGCAGCTGGATCACCCTTTTCAGCCAGCCTGACTCGGAGTTATTTTGGCTCAGCTTTATTATTAAGAAAAAAAAAAGCTATAAAATAATAGCTCTGTTTTTATATAAACTCCTGACTTGGCCACATTAATTCCCTCCCTCCACAAAAACATCACAGAATTCGCTGATAAAGACTCGAAAACTTTGGGGAAACCATGTGACTGTAGCTGTCTGTTTGCCTCCCTTCAGTTTCTGAAGAAGCTGATTCTTTATTTTCGGTTTTCAGCCCAGCGCAGCTTGCCCCTCCCCTTTCCCCCCCTCCTTCTCTCCCTCCCCTCCTTTTCTCAACCTCTCTGCTTGGCTCTGCTCTCTATGGAGCAGCCTGGTGTTGGGACACCCCCTTCTCCCCCAGACAACCGGTATGGCAGGGCCCACTCCCCCTCCCTTTTTTTGGTTGCAGTTTATCTTTCTGCAGGAAGTTTTTTCACTCTTAAAGTGGCAGTGTTGTATTTCTGTATTTTAGTGGTAATACCTTGTGAATAAAAATCCTGATAATGTTTTTAGCTTTTGAATGTAATAGATCTTAGAGCTTAAAAGTTTCTGGATAAGATGTTAAGTAGTTGTCAATTGTAATAGAATATTATAATTAGAATAAATTTGGAGTAATTTTAACAGGGTAAATTGATTGATTAACAAGTTTTCTTTTAGGTTGACTGAAAGGTTTTTTTTCCTTTCTTCTTTTTTTCTACATGCCATGGCATTTTCAAAGAGCTCTACATAATGTAACATCTTCTTGAATGTCTTTGTTTTTCCTCAGTAATGATTCAATGGTTTAACTTTCATTTTAGTTAATAGATTTCTAGCGTTAGTATATTTAAGGCTAAGAGTTTATAATAGGGCTATTATATAATTCTTTTAAAAGTATTTTTTTCTTTATATCAAAGGTAGCACTATAGGATAGGGATCATGTCAAAAAAGGAGAGGTAAGAGTTCTTGTTGTGATACACTGGCAAAGTTAATATGGCAAATATTATCAGATTCAGTTTTCACATAAACATTGAGATTTCACTTGCAGCATGCCAGATTAGGCACTGGCTTTCTATAGCATATACATAAAATGAGGTCACGCTTCAAAAAGATGGCTTGTGATATGCTACTGCAACTATTGAAAGTTACCATTGTGATAAATATATAGAATCATATGTTTGATCCGATCAATTCGTGGCAAGAGGTCACAGACAAGGAGGAAGGGGGGGGGGGGGTTTGAATGTAACTGCATTCCTGCTTGCACCACCATCTCAATAAGCTTAAAGATAAGAGTAATTAGATTGACAAAGGAGGGAGGCATGTGGAAGAGATAGTCTTTTGCATATTGAAATGGAAATGCATTCCTCCTGGTGCCACCTTTCCTGTATGAGCAAATAGAAGAACCAGGACTTTGAAGTTCATGAGGAAGACACTTAAGCAAGACCCCTTACTTCATCAAACATTACCAGAGGGACCACCGGATAAAAGGAGGCCTGTGTGGAAGAGACATCTCACATTCCTAAGAACTGATAAAGAAAACCCAACCTTTTCTTAGAACTTAGTAAATATGTAATAGAATAGGGTATAAAAAGAGAAAGCTGAAGGCAAAGGGTGTGCGTTGGGGTAGATCAGAGTCTCTCCTCGCACCCAGGCCTGTACATTGCTTGATTCCTGCAACTTTATATTAAAGCCTTAACTTGCATGAACACCAGTTTGTGCCTGTTAATTATGACAAATTGGGGGCTCGTCCGGGATACCACCAGACTCTGGGGGTTCACCTAGGGAGGGGCGCCCCACCTTTTTTTTGGTGGCTCCCTGGGGAGACTCATACGGGGCTGGTGATATCCTGAACTCTGCCGGAATCAACCAATACATTTTTTTGAGCTCCCTGATGAGGCTGCAGCCGCTTTTATAGACCCTTAATTCTGTGCGCACAGACCCGAGCGAAGACGACAGAGTCGTGAGTATTGCGGAAACCGTTCGGTTGGGTGGGATTCGACTGCCTGGTGTGAAAGAGTGTGTTTGAGACGGAGTCTGACTCCGAAGCGAGTGCGGAGGTCCGATAAGCCGCGGTTCCAAACTCCCGCGAGGGATTTGGCCGGTAAAGGATTCAAAGCGATTCCTATAGGATTCGTGGGTGGGTTAAAGGAGGGTCGTTTAGCCCCCTGCAAGACACTCTTTAGGCAGTCATGAAAGATGGGTCAAGTTGAGGACCCAAGACCTTAACAGAGGGAGCAAAATAAAATTACCAGATTAATGATTAAATATTGGAATGATAGGGGCCCCAGAAAAGCAAAACCAAAACTGAAATTAGTCTATTACTGTATGAGAATTTGGCCAAAGGAGCCGCCAGTACGGCCACATGTTCAGTGGTCTATGTTTGAGTTTTTAGAGGACTGGGTTTGTCAAGCCCTGGTAGAATGTGTGAGAAACAGGAAAACGTTTAGCCCGGAGGAGGGTAAATATGCTGAGCTCTGGGAACTATAAGCAGAAAGAAAAGTTACAGAGCTGTATGCTCGGAAGACGAGGGAGGAACGGGAGTCCTTAGGCTGGAACTCACTGCCCGTTCCAGCCTCTCCCTTGCTGCTGCCGCCGCTCCAGCCCCACCCCGGCCCCGCCGCTGCCGCTTGTCTCTCTCTCTCGTCGAGTTCCTTTTTTTCCCGGCGGCTCCAGTCCCAGTGCCGTCTAATGTTACAAGGGAGAATGTTGAGGCTGGCCTGTACCCACTAAGGGTTCAGGGGGCGGAACGTTATTGAATGATCCCTGAGGGGTGGCTGAGAGACTAGGTGGAAAGGCTGAAAAAGAGTTTAATAGATCTCAATCCAGTGGCAAAACGGCCGGAGAGGGATCAGAGGAATTCCTTAGAGAAGCCCAGAAGTTATCTGTCCACAGGGGCGCAGAAAAATAGAGAGCAAGAGCTAAAGATCCTTGTAACAGCAGTGAAGGGAGGGTTGGACAGTACAAACTACAACTAAAGAATTAAAAAGGATGGGGCCCAAGGGGCCTCTGGAAAATCAGAATTCAAGAGAAAGAACCTCCTGTGTGTCATTGTTGCAATAAGAAGGGACATATCCAGCAATATCGCTGCAAAAGGACACAGGATGAGAAATTATTCAAGGAAGACTAGGGGAGTCAGGGGCTGTATCTTTTGGAGACCTCACCATCTACTGAGCCCTTGATAAAATTATTAATAGGTTCCATAAGGAGGAAGAGGAGTTCTTTTGTGGACACAGGAGCTAAAGGAGAACCATTTAAAGTACCTGTTTTAAAGGAAGTAGAAATGGAAGCAGAAGATAAAATTTGTCTAAATGATTTGTTATTATTACTGGAGGCAGAGCATAACCTACAAAGGAACTATCTCCCTCCAGAATTTCAGTGGGACAGGGATTAACCTTCTGGGTTTGTTCACTAAAGAAGGGATCAAAGGATCCCTTTACATGTGAATGAGAAGATCCATAGATAGGGAGAAGAAAACAGTTAAGGTGGACGGCATTACCCCAGGGATTTACAGAATTCCCCAACTTATTTGGTCAAACATTGGAGAAGGTATTAGAACAGCCGGTGTTTCCAGAAGAGATAAAATTGTTACAGTATAGCAGGAAAAACTGAAGAAGCAGTCCGGGAAGCCACCGTACAGACTCTATTTTTTTTATTTTTATTTTTTTGAGCAAAAGGACATAAGGTGTCCAAAACAGAAGTTACAATTCGTGGAATAAGAAGTAAAGTATTTAGTGCATTGGTTGAGCAAAGGGGAAAGAAACAAGACCCTGAAAGAACATCTGGGATCTTGGGGTTTAAGACTCCAGAAAATAAGAAGGAGTCAGGCAGTTATTGGGACTCCTTGGATATTGTAGACAATGGGTAGAAGGATATTGCAAAAGGGTAAAATACTTATTTAGTTATAGTAGGTCACCTAACCTAATGGGTGGAAGCTTACCCAGTGAGCAGAGCAACTGCACATATGGTGGTAAAGGTATTATTGGAAAATACAATACCAAGATATGGGGAAGTGGAACATATTGATTCAGATCAAGGGACACATTTTACCTCAAAATTAATTAGAAAAAACAAAACTGAGAAATTTCTTTGTTGTAAAATGTGTCCTCATGGGGAAAAGTATTACTGTCCTCTTCAAGAAGCTAGATCTTGGTGGGATCTCCCTGGAGGAATTTATTGTGTGTTTCCTAGAGAACAGTGTTTGTGGGGGAGCTTTCCTTGAGCGGTTTTTGTAGGGAAGATTTTGAGGTATAAGGTCTTTTGTGTTGTTGTGACCTCCCCGTGAAGCTTTTACGTTAAAGGCAATGGCCACGGTGGAGAGGTTTTTGTGTCTGTTGGAGGCTCATGGAGCTCGCCCGTCTGTGGAAGGGCTGGGCTGGGCCCGTGAGAACTGAGTAACTGTCAGAGTGTGACGGAGCGGATTGTGGCCCTGCAGAAGGAGGCACGGCCAAGTCGGAAAGGGCAAAGCTTTCATCTGTGCAGTTTTGGGTGCGTTTTTCGCCGCTTCGAGAGATGAAAAGCAAAGCCAAAACGAACGAGAGAATAAAATCATTTCCTCCTTGCAGGATCTGGTAGATTCCCTGCAAGGGCATATTGTAACTTTAAAGGACGAAGTGGCAGATCTTAAGGACAGATTAAAAACAGAGCAGAAGTGGCAAAATTGTTTTTTTTGAAGAAGGAAGAACGGCAGGCAGAGCCTGCCTCCACATACCCTCAGGCAGAGCTGGCAGCAGCAGAGGAAGCTGCGGCTCACATGCGTCCTCTCATTAAAACCGAGATGCTGTATGAGGATGAGGATGGCACCCCTGCCATCACAACGAGAGAGATACCCTTTTCTTCCACTGAGCTGGCCAAACAGCGTAAAGAGTTTACACGTTCTGCTGGGGAGTCTGAGGTGGAATATGTATGGCGTGTTTCTAAAACTGGAGGTGATCAAATTAGGTTGACAGAGGCTGAAGCTACAGGCTATTGGGGTGCTAATGTGTTCCTAACTACGGGAAATAGGAGTGGTCCCTGGAGCCTTACTCAGCGAGCAACTTTCTGGGCTGGGGGGCTTTGATTCAAAAGAGAGAGGAGAGCCTCTAGTTCTGAGGGGAGGCATGCATCAGATAATGGAAAATGTGCAGAAGCAGCTTGTTTGCAAATGGTCTATGATCGAGAACTGAAACATTATTTTGAATCACCCCTTTCTCTCGTGGTGGACCCAAAGCGAATGACTCCTTTGGTCGGGGGCTTCCTGACTCCCTTAAGATGAAAGGCATTCAGCTCCAAAAGGAGATAGATGACACCCCACTTACCTCCCGAATACAAGCTGCTCTGAGGGAGAACTTAACACCCGGGAGGAGGCAGCCTGATTGCAGACAAGGGACGTGGGAGGAGGTGGCCAGAGAGCTATTAGGTTATGCCAGGCAGTATGGGGTGCCTGAGGAAGTTCATAAGCCTGAGCCTAGAGGCTTGAGGCAGGTGAAAATTAATCGCCGACCTCCGAGTCCAGACCCCCGGAGCCAGATGCTTCGAATCCCCAGGCGACACTGGGGGAAGAGAGCGTCTGAATACTAGACAGTATTGGTGGTGGGTAGGCCGAAAGAAAGGGATCCCAAAAGAAGTGATTGACGGGTTGTTCACAAGGCAGTTAGAAATGGTTGTGAAGCACTGGCCTGAGCCCACCCTCGATAAGAGGACAGGTGTGCCTCATAGGAACTGAGGCTTCACCCCTCTGTGGTGAGTGGGGGGGGTGAAGCATAGAGATCTGTGAGCTCACCAGTCAATTGTGAAATTGTACCCGGTTTGGGAGGTGGATTCGGGTTTGTGCTTAGCTTGGCTTAAGCTGAAACGATCAAAAGAACTTACAGGCCCATTCAAAGTAATTAAGTCAACTCTATTAAGAGCTTCACCTAGGGAAACTCAGGGAGTCTCTCTTTGGATGGGGGGTGTCCTGCACGGATACTTTACTGATAAAGACTTGGAAAGAACAAACTTGGTTAACTCTGTGGGAAGGCTCTTTTCTTGTGCTGCTCACCACAGGAACGGCGCTCAGAACAGCAGAGAAAAGACGGACACAGCCTCACGAGTAAAAGCACCTGTGCAGGAGGGACAAGTGACTTCGGACCCAGGAGAAACAAAGTGACACTAAGGCTAAGCACTGCTGGAATTTCTAAATACTTATCACTCCTGGGGGGGGGCACTAATTGAGACTTCATAACCAATACTCAAACTGACGGAAGGTGTTGAAATTGTTACAAACAGGAGGGATTGTGTAGTGGGGAAGAGGTTTTTTGTTGTTGTTGTTGTTGTTTTGCCTGTTAGTTAGTTTGTTTTGTTTGTGTGTTTTAATTTAACTTGTGACACATATTTCAAGGAAAGCAAAAAGGGCAGTGAGAGGCACCCAAGGAAACAAAAAGAGGGCAAGACCGGAGTGGGAACCAGTGCTGCGGCTGAAGAAGGTCTGCCGAGGGCTGCAACCCCTCTGGGCTGTGACCGCCGAGTGACATGGCCCTGACCGGACCTCTGCTGTGCATATTTGGGTTAAGCCTCCTGTCCTGGAACAAGCCCAGAATTGCAGTGACTGCATTGCTGCGACTCGGAGGGGCAAAATTGTGTCTCAAACACTGGTGTACCATACAATTTATGAGTACGAAGGATGAAAGTTAGATCCCTGTTATAAAAATGAGGGGTAATGAGACATTAAAAATCACTTGTTATGATCCAAAGGAAGGAGCTCCTATCCTTGGTGGGTAGAAGTAAGTGCAAATGATGAGAAAGGAAAGTTGTTAGGAAGAAGCCAAATGGCTACTGACCGCAGCCAACCCCTTTGGGTCACTTTTGCTGCTTGCCAGGCTATTGACAACAACGGTGCTTCAAATTGTGGGAATATGGGGTGGAGATGTTATTATAGTGTGCAAGAAAAATACATTTGCCCAGAGGATCCTGGCCAGTGCTGCCAGTATCGTAGAGAAAATCACAACATTTGGTATTTCATTCATTTTATCATGAAATAGAATCAGGAGTTAAGTATGAAATTCCAACAGTTGCTAAAAATATTGTTTGTAAATTTATCTGAGAATATTGCAAAATCCTTGAATGTAACCAATTGTTATGTCTGTGGAGGTACCAATCAAGGAGATCGATGGCCCTGGAAATCAATGGAAGCAAACATCCTGGAAAGTGGAGAGAGGTAACAGAAAGCACCAGTGGGTCCTACAAACCAATATAATTGGAAGAAGTTGCTGGCAGAGACTGGGTAATGGTCATTTTATAGGGAATTTGGAATGTGAAGGGGGTTACATGGTAAAATGGTAGCAAAATCATAAATGGGTGGCCAGCCCTGGTTGGATATTATCGGATTGGGAATAATGAGACCCAGCTTCTTCCTGTTGCCTGTCTCCAAGGGAGTAAGATTAGGCAAACAGCTGTACATTGAGACTGACAAGCCAAGAAGGGCCAGGAGGGATCTCCAAATGGGAAATTGGAAAGACAACGAGTGGCCTCCTGAAAGGATCATTGCCTATTATGACCCTGCAACGTGGGCAGAAGATGGATCTTGGGGATATGGAACCCCAATGTATATGCTTAATAGAATAATTAGACTAAATTGGCTTTAGCGGGAGGGGGAGTGCTGATTGTGATATTAATTGTACCTTGTCTCATTCCATGGTTTGTAAGACTGATCACGATGGTTGTGCAAGGAATGCAAGTGACTCTTGTACCCCATAACCCAGAAGAGAGAACCAAACCCCAACCTATAATAATTGTTCAGGCGATAAAAGAAAGGAGGAAAGATGGAGAGTTAAACTCTCTAGAGCAAGTAATTGCCCGATTTGAAGCTAAAACACGAATCAATCTGATCAAAAAGCAAATGGGGGATTGTGATAAATATATAGAATCATATGTTTGATCCGATCAATTCGTGGCAAGAGGTCACAGACAAGGAGGAAGGGGGGGGGGGGGGGGTTTGAATGTAACTGCATTCCTGCTTGCACCACCATCTCAATAAGCTTAAAGATAAGAGTAATTAGATTGACAAAGGAGGGAGGCATGTGGAAGAGATAGTCTTTTGCATATTGAAATGGAAATGCATTCCTCCTGGTGCCACCTTTCCTGTATGAGCAAATAGAAGAACCAGGACTTTGAAGTTCATGAGGAAGACACTTAAGCAAGACCCCTTACTTCATCAAACATTACCAGAGGGACCACCGGATAAAAGGAGGCCTGTGTGGAAGAGACATCTCACATTCCTAAGAACTGATAAAGAAAACCCAACCTTTTCTTAGAACTTAGTAAATATGTAATAGAATAGGGTATAAAAAGAGAAAGCTGAAGGCAAAGGGTGTGCGTTGGGGTAGATCAGAGTCTCTCCTCGCACCCAGGCCTGTACATTGCTTGATTCCTGCAACTTTATATTAAAGCCTTAACTTGCATGAACACCAGTTTGTGCCTGTTAATTATGACACCATCACACCTGTGCAGTTGTATGCTCAGATCTTAAGACAAACAATACACCTGCCTACACAGCACACAATATACAATCATTTTAGAAGTAATATTTAATGCATACTTATGCTAATTTAACACCATTGCATATGAAAAAAAAAAAAAAAAAAAAGGAAAAAGAGAGAGAGAGAAGGAAAATTCTCCAGATACATCACACAGAGAAATTCACCCTAGAAAAAGTTGATAGATTTGTTAGCCTAGGGAATGTTTGTATCTGTTTATGTATTTATTTATGTCACTTACAGGTCTTTGATAGATACCAGCTTGTTATGTCCAATCTGCTTTCGGCAGTGAGCAGAAGTCTTGCTCAGATGGCTGTGCAAATACCATGGCAAGAAATTGAAATGTATACTGGGATATGGTTGTTAACCTTATTGACATCAAGCATGCTTATGATTGTAGCCTATAAGCATGAACAAACAATGGGAAGCATGCATGCATGGGATGATAGATGCATTATCCTGACACTATGCTAGGAGTTAGTTGTGCCCAGGCTTTAACAAAGTAGGTATTTCAAAAGCTTTCAGCAATTCTGTTCAATGAGACATGCAACTGCAAAGTAATGCTGCCAGTTGACCTTTGTTATAGTTCAAGAGCCAGACCCACCCATTGGCAAAGGATGGGAACAGCTGTTTTGTTGTATAGTAATGTTTAAGGTGTTGTGTTTGTAATCTTTTGCAAGGGCCCTGAAATGGATGAGAAACACTGTCTTCATTTTAAAACAAAAAGGTGGAATTGTGGGAATGCAATGTGAGAAGGAATAATAAGAAGCAAACAGAGCACCCTGACCTTGGTTCCCACAGCTGCAGAATACCTTATCTAAGGGAAAGAGAGATAGTTAGGCACCTAGTTAATGAGAAAAACAAGGTGTGATGTATGTAAAAGACTGGGTTGTTCTTGCTTAGATTATGCTAATGTGTAGGTGTATGCTCTATGCTCAAGAATATATAAATGGAGCCAGAATGAACAATAAAGGTCTCTGGTAGAATTCACAGTGAATCGTGTGGAATCCACGTGTGGCATGTGAATTCACAGTGAATCGTGGGGCATCGCTCTGATCATACTGGTCTGTGTAAGCTTTGTCTGCATTCTCCCACGGCTGCTCCAGGGTAGGGTTATTACAGTTAGTTCTGGGAATAGGTGGAGTTATTACCATCAGTTCCTGGAACTCATTTCCATAATGTTCCACCTCTTTACGCATGCTCATTGCCACCTGATGGTCGCCTTTTGGGGTCTTTGGGAGGAAGGTTAATGTCTTCCTCAGTCTGACCTCTCTACCTTTCATCCACCTGGTCACATTCTTGGCTGGAGTCTCTGATGTTCTCATCTTTGAATACAGTATACTTCTTCTCCATGAGAGGGTTTGAAGGCCCTTTCGAGCTTTACCCACCTCCTTCATGTTTATATAAGTGCTCATACAGTTAACAATTTAACTAGGTTCCTACAGTCTAAGTTATCTACCCCTTTTTCCCATATCACCTGCAGACTAGCCATCAGACCAGAGTACAGATGCACCCCAAACATAATGGTGCAGGACATTCAAGGATCTGAACTGGATCCACTCCATACTACACTGATATGCTGCATAGGATTTTCTTCTGCTTCTTACCTACTCCATTCAGTAATGTGGTGGAAAGAGACAGACGCTGAATGAAAAACAGCAACATGGGAGACCCATGTTTATGTAAAGAAAGTTTATTTAACTTTGTTAACTTTTAACAAAGTTTATTTAAACCTAAAAAGAAAAATAATAGTGCAAAACAGTTAAACCAAACTGATAAAAAATATTCCACTTTAACTCCATCTGACTCCCATTGCAATCTCTGCATGCTTGCACTCAATGGTGCAGTGCTACACATTTCTCAGTTGGAAAGCTTCAACTTCTAATCAGCCTGTAAGTACTGGCAGTACTTGTTTCAATGTCCTTACAAACACTGCAGTAATTTATTTAATTGTGGAGGACTAGCTAGGACTAATATGTTCATTCGTCTAACATAGTTACTATCTGTTGCAGAGGGCAGAAATACGTGGCCGAGTCGAAAATTTATCAAAAATAGATATTTTTTATTTTTACAAAAACCCGCCCCCACAACTATATATACAAAGATTAATTTCGTTTGATAAACAGGTTGAGTTGCATGAGAATTCTACAAGGATACCATTAATAATCTGACTATATATACTTGGAAGTCAGTTTTTGGAAAAGGACTCAGCTATTAATTAATAGCGGTTTCTTACTAAATTAAGCTAAGCCAAATAACTCACTCAGGCTGGCTCGTGCGGTCTGTCTTCTTTCTCCAGCGGCTGCAGGAGTCGTTAAGGGTCGTTAAGGGTCGTTAGGCAGACAAAGGTGTGCCTAACAGTAAAGCAAATCCTTTGGTCTCTCTGCAGTCCAGGCACAGGAGAGTGGGCGAACTCAGGCAGAGACATACATCCAGACACACGCAAAATCCAAAGCGGGAACCCCCAAAGGCGGGAAGACCCCCAATATTTATAACCTTGGCTAGACAAAGGGCAGAGTTACCACACCTTAGGCGCGAAAGCGCACGGCCAATCCCAGCCTGGCTCCAGCGCGGGAACTCACGGGGCAGTCGCCACCCCCTTCACGGCTGCAGGGCAGGCGAGGGGGGGGGGAAACCAGGCGGCTTTTCCCCTTTCTCCCCGAAGTCCGGGCAGGAGAGGAATTTAGGGGTACAGGACTCCAGGACACTATCATATCACATTTTCTGGATATTCATCAGCATCAAGAACACATACTGAATACCTGAAGGCACAGAACTTGTTCCTCTGTAGAATACCATATACTATAGCATTTGTCTACATCTGTTTAATAATTGAATGAAAACACTGCATCACAAAATTGGACTCCCATATAGATTCAACCAATTGTCTCCAGGCAGTTCTAACATTTTCAGATACATCTAAGTGATATAATAGTAGCAGGGTACCAAGAAATTTTCTGAAGCCAAAGTATATTTTCCATAGCAGACTTCAATGAAAACTAAGGAAAATCTCAAGTGTGCCCATTTTGCCTTGTTAGGAAAAGAACATAGCACCTTGTGATCCAGTGAGAGTGAGATGCCTGTTTGACTCAGTTCCACTGTTTGGTAGCTGACTGTTCATTTTCTCTCTCTCTGACTCAGGTCCTTGCCTAGAATAGAGATGCTTCCTTGCTCTCAGTACTGTGCCTGTCCTCTTCATTCTCTACAATCAGAGAACCGGGTCAATGGAAAAAAGAATCTCTTAACTTACAGACATTTCTTAGCCTAAGAGGACATGAAGTAAATCAGTTGCCCCCCTTGCATCAGAACAAGTACCCAAAAGAAAAAGAGTAGGGTAATTGTTATTGGTGATTCCCTTCTGAAGGGAACAGAGGGCCCCATGTGCCAGCCAGACCCCTTCTACAGTGAGGTCTGCTGCCTCACTGGGGCCCGGGTCAGGGATGTTACCGGGAGGCTGCCTACTGTAGTGAAGCCCTCTGATTACTATCCCTTGTTAGTTATACAGGCAGGAAATAATGAGGTTGATAACAGAGACCTAAAAGCTATCAAAAGGGACTTCAAGGTGCTGGGAAAAGCAGTTGAGGGAGCAGGAACACAGGTAGTCTTTTCATCTTTACTCTTAGTCACAGGTTGGAATGCAGAGAGGAATGGAAAAACATATTTGATTAACAAGTGGCTCAGAGGCTGGTGCCTCCAACAAAACTTTGGATGCTTTGATCTTTATATGGCCACAGGTTTGCAAGCAACAGATGGGGTACAACTAACTCAGAGGGGGAGAAGGACCCTGGCACATGAGCTGGCTGGGCTTGTTGAGAGGGCTTTAAACTAGAGTGGAAGGGGGAGGGGGTTAAACATGACAGTACTAGAGCTAAATCAAAAGAAACTGAGGATGGTAGGCCAGAGATAGGGGTAAAACCAGCAGCCCAGATGAAGTGCATGTGCACTAATGCATGAAGTATGGGTAACAAACAAGAGGAACTTGGTGAAAGAAGCAAACTACAATGTTGTTGCCGTCACAGAAATGTGGTGGGATGAGTCGCACAATTGGAGTGCTGTAATCAATGGCTACAGACTCTTCAGGAGAGAAGGGGAAGGGAGAAGAGGTGGAGTAGTGGCTCTGTATATTAGGAATGCTCTCAAAGTGATGGAGGTAGAAATTAAGGATGATCAAGTTGAGTTTTTATGGGTGTGAATTAAGGGGAAGGCCAACAAGACTGATACCTTGGTTGGAGTCTGTTATAGACCACCCAACCAAGAAGAAGAGGTTGATTTATTACTCTTTAAACAACTGGAGGCTGCCTCAAGATCACTTGCCCTTGTTCTGGTGGGTGACTTTAACCTACCAGACATCTGCTGGGACTTTAATACTGCAGAGAAGAAGCAGTCTAGAAGGTTTCCAGAGTGTGTGGAAGACAACTTCTTATCCCAGCTGTTACGTGAGCCTACCAGAGGGGCAGCCCTGCTTGACCTGCTACTCACAAATAGAGAGGGGCTGGTAGGGGATGTGGTGATCAGAGGCTGTCTGGAGTCCAGTGACCATGAAATTATAGTTTTCAGTATATGGAGAAACCAGGAGAGGCATCAACAGAACCTCCACACTGGACTTCCAAAGGGCAGACTTCAGCCTATTTAAGGAACTAACTCAGAAAGTTCCTTGGGAAAAAGCCCTTGAAAACAAAGGGGTCCAGGAAGGTTGGACCTACTTCAAGAAAGAACTCCTAAAGGCACAGGAGCAGGCTGTGCCTGCCATTGTACTGGATGACGAGCTGATGAGGGAGGCAGCCAGACTGGATGGGCAAAGAGCTGCTGAAGGAATTAAAGATAAAAAAGAGAGTATATTACCTTTGGAAAAAAGGGGAGGTTTCCCAGGAAGAGTTCAAGGAAGTTGCTAGGTCTTGTAGGAAAAAAATTAGAGAGGCAAAAACCCATTCTGAACTTAGGCTGGCCACTGCTGTTAAGGAAAATAAAAAATGTTTCTATAAATACATTGACGGCAAGAGAAGGGGCAAGGACAACCACCAATCCTTATTAGACAGAGAAGGGAATATAGTGACAAAGGATGAGGAAAAGGCAGAGGTGCTTAACACCTTCTTTGCCTCAATCTTCAATAGAGGGACAGGTTATCTCCAGGACAACTGGACTCCTGAAGTGGCACACATATGCAGGCAGCAACTGAACAGCATGCATGTACTTGATATGTATGCTGGGGGGTGCCTGCAGCAAGTGGCAATGGGGACTGAGTTATGACGTCCATTGTTTGATGTTGATGCCTACTGAGCATAATACAGATGGAAATAAGAGTTCATTTTCTTTGTGAAAAGAACCTGTTGGGAAAAAATTGTGTGGGTGTTTCTTCCTTTGAGTGGGGATAAAACCTGTCCCAGGTGTGTTTGTAATGCTGGAAAGTTCAAGACATGGGTGTTGGGTGATGCAGGAAGGTGGTGAGGTCAAGTGTGTGCCACAGAGGACTTCGAGCGAGTTCTAGTTCGAAGTATGTATAAGTCGTTATTGAGTTTTTCCCAGATAAGTGCTGTCATCTGAGAGATTCCCTTTTATCTGATTTAATGAGAAGAACTGTATCCGGAGCCTGAGTGATTGGTTTGAAAAACTGTAAAGGGTTAACCCTCTGGGGCGGTGGTGGGGTGGTGGGTGGTGGTGGTGGTGGTTCTGAACCTGCACCCAGGTCCTCCTGACTCCACCCCGGGGGTGGGTCTGTGTAGTGGTTAGCCCATTCCCACTTCCTGACTAATCTCCTATAAAAACAGCGGAACTTCCTGTTTCTCTCTCACCTGTCTGCCTGTTGCCACTACCTTGTTGCTGCTGCTCCTGTCTTCCTGTAGGATCACAGGCTGTTAATGTAGAACAATGGTCAATCACGGATCAGTGGCAACACAAGCCTTGGGCAAACTGTTTGAGTCAGAGTGATCCTGAACATTGTGCAAGAGAGAAGAATGAGAATTTGTAGATTAAAAGAAGCAACGAAACAGGACCTTGTTATCTGATGAACATGCTAAGACTGTTGCTCTGCATGTTAAAATTGAGCCATCAAAAACTTAGAGATAAGTTTATGGAGTTTTATTTTGGCAAGCAGGGAGCAGCGCTGGGCGCAGGGGAGTTTATCTCCACAGCTGCACACTGTACACACACGGTTGCAGGGTTTTTATTTCCCGCTCAGATACATATTCATAAAGCAGTTTAATACATATTTTATCATTTCCCAAAATGGTTGCAGTTTTTCCTGGACTTTTACGCATGTGTGTTAATCCTCCTGGGGGTCTCTCTGGTGGTTGTGAGGCTGAAGTAACGAGTCTTCCTCAGGTGTCCTTATGACTCAGCTTTTTGTGTCTTCATGTTCGCGTGCTTTTCAGTTTCTTATCTACCATGCTCATAGTGCTTTTCTGTTATCATTCATCCCTGGCTTTGCTGCAGTTAGCCCTGGCACACCCCTGTTTTGTTTACGTCCCCCATTGACAGGTCGCTATCTCCTCACAGCGCTTTGTGTTATCACCCGAAGGTTCCAACGTCTCCAGCTTCCTTAGCTCTGACACACCCCTGTTCCCCTGTTTTACTCATGTCCCATATTGAAAGGGGGCTATCTTTCCGCAGTGTTTTGTGTTATCGCTCGTAGCTTTCAACGTCTCCACCTTAGTTAGCTCCGACACACCCTGCTTTGCCATTCTCATATTGTCATATTTTTATTTTCTCCTATTTTTATATTCTGTTCTGCCTTGTCTCATATTGACACGGGTACTATTTTTCACATGCGGGAACCAGATGTGGCAGACAGAATTTAGATTAGAAGAAAAGACGATTTTTCATGTGATAAAACGACCAATCAATAGGTAAAAGCTTTAAGCCTTCTGTTAGTATATATATCCCTGTATGTTGCCTAATAAAATCGGAACTTAGCTTGCATCAAGCTGTCTCCCCGTCCCTTTGTTGCAGCAAATGGTGATCCCTGACGTGATATTGGCACTGAACGTCCGAGATAGGATGACCGGCTGTGAGTCTCTGGGAACTTTGGAATTCTGCTGAAAGAAGCAGCGGGCGGGCCCACAACTTGAGATTGGCAGGTGAGCCCAGAGAAACTGAAAATGGGAAAACAGAGTTCCCATGAAGAAAGGGACATTAATAAACTTATGAAGGCACTTATTCAAAAGCATAACAAAGACATTTCGGGTCATGATTTAAAATTGGTGATGAGATGGGTCCGCGATAAACCCCCGGACACCATCAGAACTACGGGAGAAAATTTATGATAGAGATAAACATTGGGAAAGCTGTCTTGGCTGAAAGTCATAAATCTGAAACTGAGGTCTGAGAAGAAAGAGACAAAAAGAGCTCGGAACTTTTCCTCTCTATGAGAGACATTTAAGCTTTAAGAGTTATTTTTGCAATGCAAAAAGTCTGCTTTTTAATTCACCTGAGATGTGGTGACAAAAGCTCTGAAGAAAAAGCTCCAAAAGGCTCATAAATCTGCCGATAAAAAAAGATGAGGAAAGAAAACTGAGAAAAGTAACAGAAAGTTAGCAGCTACAAAGGTATTTGAAGAATTTCTGATGAACTGAATGCCAAAAAAGTCTTACGAGATTAATTGCCAACTCTTGTAAGCGTTTGCGGCTCCAAATATTTCTGCAGAGAAATTCAACTTTTGTCTGCAAGATGGAAGACTGCAAGCAACGGTGACGCAAGACAGAAGCAGTAAATCTACTGAGCTCTAGCACCTCTACTTGGGATGCCATGGCAGTCCACCCGGACCCCTGGAAATGGCATCCCCCTGGAGGATTTGCCCGCTGCCACCACTCGGGCGCTGCTGCAGCACGCAGTACCCACACACACAGCTCGGGCCATGAGGGGCTCACAACACGGTGGGAGGGTGAGCCCAGCGCGTACGGAGAGAGAGTGAGAGTGAGAATGCAGCAACCCTCCTCCCCGTATAGTTGCAGAAGACAGCCATATAGCTCAATTGCTTTTGCTTCCTAAAGATTCCTTTAACCCTGCAATAACAATGGAGCGGGTGGGAGCATTTGGCTCAACGGGACCTCCAGAAATTTATTGGACTCAATTGCTGTCCAATGAAAGGCCAGTTCAAAAATGTGTGCTAAAAAGAGCAGAACAACAATTTGCTCTCAGCGGTATCATCGATACTGGTGTGGTTGTCATTGTCATTTCATCTGCTAAGTGGCCTCCATCGTGGCCACTGACAAAACTATCACAGTCTCTGGCAGAAATTGGGGAGATGGGAAGGAGTCAGCCTGATTTGAAACAATGGACATGGGAAGAGATGGCAAAAGAGCTATTGGATTACGCCAGGCAGTATGGGGTGCCTGAGGAAGTTCAAAAGCCTGAGCCTAGAAGCTTGAGGCACGTGAAAATTAATCACCCACCTCCAAGTCCAGACCCCCGGAGCCAGATGCATCGAATCCCCAAGTGACACTCCACTGGGAGCACCTGAACACTAGGCAGTATTGGTGGGGCGTGGGCCGAAAAAAAAGTATCCCAAAAGAAGTGATTGACGGGTTATTCACGAGGCAGTTAGAAATGGTTGTGAAACACTGGCCTGAGCCCACCATTGGTAAGAGGACAGGTATGCCTCGTAGGAACTGAGAGCTTCACCTCTCAGTGGTGAGTGGGGGAGGTGAAGCATAGAGATCTGTGAGCTCACCAAACAATTGTAAAATTGTACAGGGTTTGGGAGGTGGATTTGGTTTGTGCTTAGCTTGACTTTAAGCTGAAACAATCAAAGCACTTACAGGCCCATTCAAAGTAATTAAGCCAACTCTGATAAGAGCTTCATCTGGGGAGGTGCAGGGAGCCTCTCGTTGGGTGGGGGGTGTCCTCCACTGATACCTTATCAGTATCTGAGGGAGCTGACTAAGAAGTACCAGTTCATTTTGAAATGCTTGATTTGGTAAAAGATTCCTTGAGATATTGTCAGAAGGATGTGTGTTGTTACCATATTAAAGACCTCTCAAGTTTTGCAGGCTACAAGTCTCCCGGCAGCATCACTACGCCAAAGGACTGCACTTTCCTTGTAACCTGTCAGATTCATCAGATCCACGGGGAAGCTTTACCTACGCTTCAATGGACTCCCAACTGAAGGAATGACGGGGTGGGGGGGATATGGAATTAATGTATTCTGTTCTGCTTTGTTAAGTGATGCAGCACTTCCTGATTTTGTGAAGTTACACACCATATTTAGAGAATCTAGAGCACAAATGAACATTTTAAGATGTTGTCAAGGTCCGGAGGAACAGAGATTAACAGTATTTCCGTCCAGGGGAGCAAGACCAGTTCTTATGGATTCCGTGTTGTGAAATTAAGGTGCAAACGAGACCATATATCACCAGGAAACTATTTATTAAAGGATAAGGTTGGGCAAAACGGAGGGAGGGAGGGAGGGAGGGAGGGGAGAAGGGGGGGAGAGAGAGATCAGAACAGAGTGAGAGAGGGGAGAAGGGGGAGAGAAAAAGATAAAGAGAACGATGGAGAAGAAGGAACAGGGAAGGGAAAAGGGCTGTGATCATATTACCCTCAGTCGCAGATGGAGGGGAGAGAGAGAGACGGGTGTGTGGCCCAGGGATGATCTTCTGTGGAGTTTGTCAGAGGTTCTTCAGGTGGTGTGCAGTTCTGGTGGTCTGAATACACATAAATCTGGTGATGGTCTGCCCTCAGTGGTCTGGTGGAGATGGCACTGGTGGTCCGATGGAGGTGTCACTCTTGGTCTGGTGAGAATGCCACTGGTGGTCTGCTGGAAATGCCAGCCTTGGTCTGGTGGGAATGCCACACTTTGGCAGGCATTTCTCCTGCCTTTTTATACAGTTTTCTGCTCAGTGTCCAGCTGCAGCCCCCCAGGGCATTTTCCTGTGTATTCTCATGCATTCGCAGGGGTCCGGCGTCGCCGGGGGTGGGGGTGGGGATGCCTCCACCCTCTCTCGGCTACACCTGTCCACACCCTGCATACACAACCCTTGGGGGTAGCTGATATAAGATGTAGGCTTCCTGGGCAGTCCAGGGTGAGGTCCAGGAGTTTCAAAGGTGTTGTCTGTTGATTTGCATCCCTGAGCTTTGGGCTAAGCACCGAGTCTGAGTCCCAGAAGTAACAAGATTAAGGAGAGATGATGCAATCTTATCTTTGTTGATTAAGGAGGGTCGATGCAATCTTTATCTTCGTTGATGAACGAGGGAGAGGGTTTAGAGTCTCACACCACCCCGTCAATGAAGATAAAAGAGGGAAAAAGAGGGGGGGTGGGGGTGGGGTGGGGGGGTGGGGGAAGAAAAGGAAAGGTTTAGGGTAAAATAGGGAAGTTTTATACAATTTTCACAATAGACATGGGTTTTGATCGGGTAATGGCCCGAATGTGTTTCACACCATCAGTGGGTACAAATTGCACATTGGTTACTACATGTTGAATCAGTTGTATAAAACAGGGAATGGTACATGGCAAGAAAAGTAAGAGTGCCAAAACAGATAACAAATAAAACAACATCTGTTTAACCCAAGGTCCCCCAGGAGAGCCAGTCCATATTCCATCCTTCCCAGGTCTGGAGAGGTACATGGGCTAATTTTCGAATCCCAGAAGATATTTGTCTCACTACTTTTCCATTGTCTAAATGTGTCTGAGTTCCCGGGAAAGAATATCTTAGGGTACAAGTGTTGATTTTACAGTGTGATCTTCCCGAGAATTCTTAGTACCCTGCGGTAAATAGGAAATATTTTGCAAAGGTGTGTACTCTTGAGGAGAATAACCTCCCCAAGAAGTCTAGTAAAGTTGAGAATATTGTGTAAAGTGTGTCCTCCTGGGGAAAGGTTCCCAAGAAGTCTAGGAAACTGAAATTGAGAAGTTTCTTTGTTGCAAAGTGTGTCCTCTCAGGGAAACAGTTTAACTGTCCTCTCCGAGAAGCTAGATCTTGGTGTGATCTCCCTGGAGGAATTTATTGTGTGTTTCTTAGGGAACAGTGTTTCCGAGTGAGTTTTCTCTGAGCGGTTTTTGTAGGGAAGATCTTGAGGTGTAAGGTCTTTGTGTTGTTGTGACCTCCCCGTGGAGCTTTTACCTTAAAGGCCATGGCCACGGTGGAGAGGCTTTTGTGTCTGTTGGAAGCTCATGGAGCTCGCCCTCTGTGGAAGGGCTGGGCTGGGCCCATGAGAAGTGGAGTAACTTTCAGAGTGTGACCGACTGAATCGTGGCCCTGCAGAAGGAGGCACGGCCAAGTCGGGAAAGGGCAAAGCTTTCATCTGTGCAGTTTTCGGTGCATGTTTGGCCGCTTCGATAGATGAAAAGCAAAGCCAAAACGAACGAGAGAATAAAATAATTTCCTCCTTGCAGGATCTGGTAGATTCCCTGCAAGGGCATATTGTAACTTTAAAGGATGAAGTGGCAGATCTTAGAGATAGATTAAAAACAGAGCAGAAGTGGCAAAATTGGTTTTTGAAGGAGGAACGGCAGGCAGAGTCAAAGCTATATTAATATACAGAAAAGACTTAAGAAAAAATATTTTATAATATTCTATTATAAACTCTTAACCTTAACTATATTATCAACTTAAAAAGTCTAAACCAGTAAATCATTACTGAGTTAAAAAAGCAAAGAAAATCTAAGAAGATGATACTTTCATGGAGCTCCTTGAAAATACCCTGGTATTCAGAAAAGGAAAGAAACCTTAAATCACAAAAACAGATACACTTACAAAACAACTCTTACCATAATATTCCATTATATAACTGAACTCAGAGATGCTTGTGCACAACTCAGAACATACTTAAGCAGAGACTACCCCATGAAAATTGTCTATGAGAAACCAGCACCTAGAGAAGGAACTTATTACTTTTTTCAGTCATCAATCTGTAGACAACAGTTGGAATCACTTAATTTTCCACAAACCTCTCTTTCTTCTGCTAACAGATAATCAAGAACCATTCACAGGGTTTCCAGGTAGCAGGACCATATGCATCTATCCCAACTACAATGCAGACCCCCAGGGTGCCTAAAGCAGTAGATTAGGATACCTGGTTGTTCTCCCCTTATTATCCCTGGATTCCTGCTATGAATTTTGCTAATGCAAATATGCGGACTTTAGAGGGCACCTCTGCATAAGGTAACCTATAGAGTCTCAACCCTCTGTTCTGTTGGAGAAGGCACGGAACATTGAAGAAGTGAGGTAAATCAGCTAGGTTCAGGTTCTACTTATCTGGACTTGCAAGTTCCCCGAGTCTTAGGTCACTTTACAACTCTGAGGTGAATCAACTGGTCCTTTGATCCAGTTGGCATGAGTCCAGCCTTTTTCAGCTGTTTGAGTGTCTGTCTCAGTGGTCAAGAGAACCTGGAATGGCCTTTCCCAACAAGGGGTTAGAGTCGTCTCCTTCCATCTTTTTATGAAGACCCAATCTCCTGGTTCAACCTTATGAAACTTAAACCACAAAGGAACTGATTGGGCTAGCAACCCTTTCACCCTCATTACATAAGCTGATAACCTTGTGTCTGTGCAGGGTTGTGTTCTAATGTTCAGTAAGGCCATGGGTAAGCACTTTACCCATGACAGTTGTGTCAATGTTTGCTTTAAGGTGTGATTCATTCTCTGAACCTCTCCTGAACTTTGGGGGTGCCATCCTAACTTGAAATATCTTTATTTCCTCTCCTTCCACTGCTTCCTTTTCTATCTTGTCAGGCAGATTATTTCCTCTTATTTGGAAAGCTAGCCTCTTTTGATGCCCCTTTACATGTACTACAGCTACTGCACTAGGCCCCTTCAATGATTCCAGTATTTGTTTCATTAATTCCTCATAGTTCAAACCCTTCTCCAGATACAAATCCTCACTCTTTCCAGATTTTGCTAAAAGTCACTTGCAGTCGTGTACAGAATGTTTTTAACATTTGAACCAGATCGCACAGGTCCCAAGCTCTCTGCATGAACTACTTCTCACTTGATCTGATCAAAGACTGCTTGTTGTTCAGGTTCCCACTCAAAATTGTTTTTTATGAGTCCCATCATACAGAGGTTTGACAATTTGACTGAAACCAGGAATGTGTAGTTTCCAAAATCTCACTGCACCCAAGAAAGATAGTGTTGGTGGGAACTGTCATGGTGGAGACGTTGTTTATCACATCCTGTGGAATGTGACAGTGACCATCCTGCCACCGCACTCCCAAAATTGAATTTCTCTGGCAGGTCCTTTGACCTTGTCTCTCTTAATGCAAAACCTACTTGCAGCATAATGTTAATGATTTTGTTACCTTTCTCAAAGATTTCCTCAGTCATTTGGCCTCACACAATTATGTTGTCAATAAATAGCATGTGTTCTAGAGCTTTGCCTTTCCCCAATGTAGTATTGTGGATGAATGAGTGACAGATGGTTGAGCTGTGTTTCCACCCCTGAGGCAAAGGGTTGAACTAGTACTGGATTCCTCTCCAGGTGAATGCAAACTGAGGCCTTCACTCCTTTGCTATGGGAATAGAAAAGAAAGCATTAGCAATGTCTATGATAGCATACCATTTGTCTCATACTGGAATTCCAGCATGTCTGGCACTGCTGCGCTCATGGGTGGAGTCACCTTGTTGAGGGCACGAAAGTCAACTGTCAGTCACCAGTCTCTGTTTAGGCTTGCACATAGGCCAAATCGGACTTTTGAAAGGTGAATGAGCTTTCTTGATGACAGCCTGACTCTCCAGTTGACGAATCAGCTAATGAACGGGCGACAAAGAGTCACGGTTAGTTCTGTACTGCCTGTGGTGAACAGTTTGAGTAGCAGTTGCCAGTTTCAGACCCTCTATATCATGATGTCCCACAACTGCAGATTCATCTGAAAGTTTAGGTCTAATGGACAATTTCAATTTACCATCCTCAATCTCTACAGATGCTATTCCAAAAGCCCGTTTGTGACCTTTAAGATCTTTGAAACCACCTTGTCTCGAAAAGTCAATTCCCAGAATGCAAGGCACATCAGGACCAGTTACAATAGTATGTTTCTTCCACTCTGTATCAGTTAAGTTTATCTCAGCCTGCAACTTAGTTAACTCTTGACATCCACCAGTGATTCCAGAAATAGTGATAGACTCTGTCCATTTTCAATAAAGTACACTGAGCAACTTTTGAACTGCCAGGCCACCTAATGAATACATTCCAATAGATTTGGTTTTCTCCACTATCCCTTTCCTCCTCCTGGCTGGAGGCAGGGCACCCCTAATGCTGAACATGTCATGTATGGTGTACACAATGATTGGTGTTGTTGTGAGAGGAATTGCAATTGTTGGAACAATTGCAGTTGCTCTGGGGAGCTGAAGAAATGACAGCTACTTTTCTGGCATTGTTGCCTCTGTTTCTGCCCCTCTGTAGTTCCCTGACTCTCTTTGAAAGAGCTGAAGTAGGTTGACCATCCCACTTGTTCATGTCCTCACCATATTGGTCATGCAGAACTATCCACAGTGACATACATGATTGCTGATGTCTATCTGGAATTTGTCTCCTCCTGGGTTGGAATATCTTGCAGGAGGTGGGTGTCTGTTCCTGTTGGCAGAAACATGCACCCATTCAGATGATGCAGGGATGGTATCCTTTACCAGATTGGAAATTGAGGTTTTAAGATCCTCTTTCAGTTCTCTCATGCTATTCTCAATGCCATGTTTCATCCGCTTTATCACTGTAGTCATAGTTTGTATGGCAGAGACTAGGGCAGAATGGGACAAGCTGTCCTCTATCTGCCTCAGCTGATCAGTGAATTCACCAACAGTGAAAGAACTTCCATTATCATTCCTTGGTAGAATCCTGCTGGCCAAGATGTTAGCACAGGAGGAAGGAGCAAGCTTAATAAACTTCTTCATGAGACCTGTTCCAAGAGGAATGTCATCAGGCTCATGTGTGCCATGATCTCCATAAAGCACTTCCTTCACAGCAAACTCCTTCAGAAGCTTAATTCCCTGCTCAATTGTGTTCCACTTCTTGGCTGCCCATGGCAAATCATGTCAGGAAGGATATCTCATATCCACAACCAACAGGAGGCATGTCCACAAGCTAACCTTACCAAGAGGACTTGCTAGGTATTTGTCCACTCTCCTTGATGAGTGGCCCTACCTGCTCGGCAGCCTTGTCTCCTACCTGAAGGACATTGGCACCAATAGTATGGCATCTCACTAGACAGCTTGGGATTGGCTCTCCTGATTCCCTTGAGTATTCCTTTCTGACTTCCCTGACCTCCCTCAGGGGATTGTTGGAATCCTGGATATCAACCTCATCTTCTTCCTTTTGTTGATCTGGATGTCCCTGGCCTAGAAACAGAACTTTCCTAAAAACACTCTTAAACTCATCAGAACCATCCTCTTTCTCGGCAGCCAACCTCACAGTACTCCTCTCATCAGAGTACTGGGATCTAAGCATGTTTGCAAATCTCAAAGACTGTATGTCTCCTCTTCCTGCTCTTGCTCACCAGAGGTCCCCTCTCCTACGTCCTCTTTTGAATCACTCTTTGTCAAATGTCGTGTCTTATCTTTCACTTTGGCAAGCACCAATATGGCCTGAGCTGAGACAGACTCTGATGTGTCCACTGGCAGGTTTGAATCACTGGAGGTCTAGCCTGTGGCCTCTGAGTTCAGATCTGCCTTAGAGGTAGGGTCTTTTTTGTGCACTGCCTGGGGATTTGAACTTGCTAAGTTACTGTTATTAGTTGAGGGAACATCTTGAGTTTGATTATTTCCCTGTACTCCTGGGCATCCTGTCATGTTATCATTCTTGATAGGAACATTGGCAGCTTTCCCAGAATCTAAGGGAGGAGGTGTAGTGGTAGCTCCTTGCTGTACCCCTGAGTTATCTTTGTTTTGATTTACACTGGTACATTGTTTGTCTTTGCTCTGGGACACAGAAACTTTCTATTAATTTCTTAGAGGCATCACACTCAAATTTCTCTTACATAATGCCAAAATTAATATGAAAATCAAAATTACAATACTTAAAATCATCTGAAATGCCACAATCTTATGTGAATAAAATTCTGAACAAGGATCTGCCATCTCAGTTTTAGGAAGTATTACCCTTATTAAGGCTGTACATAAAGCAGAAGTACTATTTCCATTTCCTGTAATGTTACTGGTGAATACCCCTGTAATCACAGTATCACAGTATCACCAAGGTTGGAAGAGACCTCACAGATCATCAAGTCCAACCCTTTACCACAGTGCCCAAGGCTAGACCATGGCACCAAGTGCCACATCCAACCTTGCCTTGAACTGCCCCAGGGACGACGACTCCACCACCTCCCCAGGCAGCCCATTCCAGTGCCCAATGACTCTCTCAGTGAAGAACTTTCTCCTCACCTCGAGACGAAATTTCCCCTGGCGCAGCCTGAGGCTGTGTCCTCTTGTTCTGGAGCTGGCCACCTGAGAGAAGAGAGCAACCTCCTCCTGGCCACAACCACCCTTCAGGTAGTTGTAGACAGCAATAAGGTCACCCCTGAGCCTCCTCTTCTCCAGGCTAAACAACCCCAGCTCCCTAAGCCTCTCCTCGTAGGGCTTGTGCTCGAGGCCTCTCACCAGCCTCGTCGCCCTTCTCTGGACACGCTCAAGCATCTCAGTGTCCTTCCTAAACTGGGGGGCCCAGAACTGAACGCAGTACTCGAGGTGTGGTCTGACCAGTGCAGAGTACAGGGGCAGAATGACCTCCCTGCTCCTGCTGACCACACCATTCCTGATGCAGGCCAGGATGCCACTGGCTCTCTTGGCCACCTGGGCACACTGCTGGCTCATGTTCAGGTGGGTATCAATCAGCACCCCCAGATCCCTCTCTATCTGGCTGCTCTCCAGTCACTCCGACCCCAGCCTGTATCTCTGCATGGGGTTGTTGTGGCCAAAGTGCAGTACCCTGCACTTTGAGCTATTGAACCCCATCCCATTGGCCTCTGCCCATCTGTCCAGGCAGTCAAGGTCCCGCTGCAGAGCCCTTCTGCCCTCCAGCTCAGTCACATCTGCCCCCAGCTTAGTGTCATCTGCAAACTTGCTGATGACTGACTCGATGCCCTCATCCAGATCATCTATGAAGATGTTAAAGAGGATGGGGCCCAGCACTGATCCCTGAGGCACACCACTAGTGACTGGCCGCCAGCTGGATATGGCACCATTCACCACCACTCTCTGGGTCCGGCCCTCCAGCCAGTTCCTAACCCAGCACAGAGTGTTACCATCCAAGCCGCGGGCTGACAGCTTAGCCAGCAGTTTGCTGTGGGGGACAGTGTCAAAGGCCTTGCTGAAGTCCAGATAGACTACATCCACAGGCCTCCCCACATCCACCAAGCGGGTCACCTGATCATAGAAGGAGATCAGGTTAGAAAGGCAGGATCTGCCCTTCCTAAACCCATGCTGGCTGGACCTGAGGTCTTTGCCATCCCTCAGGTGCGCAGTTATTGGCCCCAAGAGAACCTGCTCCATCAGTTTCCCTGGCACTGAGGTCAGGCTGACGGGTCTGTAGTTCCCAGGTTCCTCCATCCGACCCTTTTTGTGGATGGGGACCACGTTGGCCATTTTCCAGTCTCCTGGGACCTCTCCGGTGAGCCAGGACTGCTGGAAAATGATGGAGAGTGGCTTGGCCAGCTCAGCTGCCAGATCTCTCAGCACCCTGGGATGGATCCCATCTGGTCCCATGGACTTGTGGGTGTCCAGATGGCTCAGCAGGTCCTGAACTAATTCCTCATGAATTTCCAGGGGAACACACTGCTCCCCGACCCCATCCCCCAGTTTAAGAGGCCACTTGCCCTGAACTCCTCCCTCCTTACTGTTGAAAACTGAGGCAAAGAAGGCATTCAGGACCTCTGCCTTTGCTTCATCATCAGTTATAGTGTTCCCCTCCTGGTCCAGTAAGGAGTGGAGGGTCTTCTTGCCCTTCCTTTTAGCATTGATAAATTTATAAAAGTGTTTTTTGTTAACTTTCACGGAAGTGGCCAGCCTAAGTTCTAGCTGAGCCTTAGCCTCTCTAATTTTTCTCCTACATAGTCTGGCTACCTCCTTAAACACATCAGGAGAAGCCTTCCCCTCCTTCCAGAGGCGATACACCCTCTTTTTCTCCCCCACTTCCTTCAGGAGCTCTTTGCTCATCCAGGCTGGTCGCCTCCCCCTGCGGCTCATCTTTCGGCACGTGGGAACTGCCAGTTCCTGTGCCTTCAAGAGCTCCTGTTTAAAGTAAGTCCAACCATCCTGGACCCCTTTGTTCTCAAGAACTGCTGCCCAGGGGACATTGGAAATAAGTTCCTTGAGCAAATTGAAGTTTGCCCTCCTAAAGTCCAAGGTGTAGGTTTTGTTGAAGTGCCTCCCTACCTCCCTGTATATTGAAAACTCCACTAACTCGTGATCGCTACACCCCAGGCAGCCTCCCACTATCACATCTCCTACCAGCCCTTCTCTGTTGGAGAGCAGCAGGTCAAGCTGAGCTTGACCCCTAGTAGGCTCGTTTAACAGTTGGGTCATGAAGCTGTCCTCCATGCACTCCAGAAATCTCCTGGACTGCCTCCTCTCTGCTGAATTAAGTTCCCAGCAGATATCTGGCAGGTTAAAGTCACCCACAAGGACAAGATCTGAAGATCTTGAGACAGCCTCCAACTGTTTGTAAAATATCTCATCTGTTCCCTCATCCTGGTTGGGTGGTCTGTAACAGACTCCAACCAGGATGTCAGATTTATTAGTCCTACCTCTGATTTTAATCCACACGGTCTCTACCCCTTCATCCCTCACTTCTAGCTCAATGGCATGGAGTGACTCTCTAATACACAGGGCCACCCCTCCTCCTCTTCTCCCTTGCCTATCTCTCCTGAAAAGGTTATATCCCTCCAGTATAACAGCCAGTAATATTACTGGTAAAAGACTCAGTGACATTGAAACCAACATAGCCAAGGATGAAGTCCCCCCAACTCAAAAAATGGATGTAAGTTTAGCTATGATCTTCTTAAAAATTAGATTAAACAGAAGGTAACCAATCTGGGCTTTGATCCAATTACACACAAGCAAACAGAAAATAGCCCACACAATAACTCCCACTAAGTAAAATAACTTCATTAGCGTCATTCTGATTCCCAGAGTCAATTAACAATCGCTTTAAATGAATTTGCCCCACGTTGGGCACCAAAATAAAGATGTAATGGGTTTGGTGTTACCTGCCCGCCCCCACTTTTAGAAATCATCCAGACTAAACTCAGCTGGCTCTGGAAATATGAATGAAGCTTATCATTCACACAATATACAAGCAGATATTTACAGTATATACAGTATAATACAGAAATACACAAGGTAAAAGATAATACAGAAACATAACTCCTCTCCTAGAAACCTGTGTCCCCAGGAGGGGCTCTCAACTACCCCT
Source organism: Pogoniulus pusillus (assembly GCF_015220805.1). Classification (NCBI taxonomy): domain Eukaryota; kingdom Metazoa; phylum Chordata; class Aves; order Piciformes; family Lybiidae; genus Pogoniulus; species Pogoniulus pusillus. Next base: position 92,291,060 of record NC_087309.1, read on the forward strand.
CACCTTCCCCCTACCCCTCTCAACCTTACCCCAGTCTCAAGGAAGAATAAGCATTCGGCCAGGGGGTTAGGATGCAAAGTGTATTAGTCCAAAATGGAGGGTGAGGTTAGAGAGATGCAGTTCAGCCAGCAGCCCAAGTGAGAGTGGTTATCTATGTTTTTATTTCTTATTCCCGTACATCTCAGCAAGCCTATGAGTGAAGTAGACATCACCATTGTTTTCCTCTTACAGCCTGTAATCTAGTTCTTCTCACCAAAACATTCTAGCCTGCTTCAAACTAGCACACAAATAAAAAGAATACCTTTCTCAAAACAGTGGTTATATCTGCAATAACTTGCAGCTCAGTGCTATCAAGGATGAAAATTTAGCAATGAAAAAATTCAAGAAGCATGACAAAGAGTTACTTCAGTAAGAATATCTATTTCTTGAGAACATGCCTCTTCCCAAATTGAAGAGATTTTTCTCATCCCCTAGTAATCAGGCTGAGAAACCAATGCTAATACATATTGCTTTGCTATGAATATTTCCAGAATGTCTTTGCAAACTTTTGGGTTGTGTACTCAACATTTTGCACACAGAGTCCACAGTCAGAACTAAATTCAGTTTAGTCACTTTAATTGCGTTGTATAGAAAGCACACTGTCACACAGATGCATAATCAAAAGGGTTCATTCCCAAGCTCAAGAAAGTGTTTAGTATCTCCAAGTAATGCACTCATACATGCAAATCATACAGTAGTAGCTGAGCAACAGCATATATTAGAACAGTTACAAGAAAATGTATGAAGAATCTTGTGTTAACTTCTTTAGTTCTTTGTGGAGACATTCCAAAAACAGCTCTTCTTGAGACAACAGGAGCAGATTTGGCAGATAGAGCAATGTGCACCAGTGACCACCTGCCTAGACACTTCCATCTTGCATTGACAGTGCCATGTAAGATAAAATAGGATTATGCCTTTTTAGCTTTTGTTTACTGTAATGAGATGCTGCAGGAAACAAAGCTGGTAACTGTCAGTATGTCCTTTTCTCTGAGTTAGGAAGAACACCCACACCTGTGGCACTTGCATGGCTTTGAGGAGTGAATAGCAACATGGACTTCTAAAAGCAAGTGGTCATGACGAAATTCTACCATCCTTTATTATAAAAATTAAATCTGTCTTCTTTTCCTCTGCAAGCCAACCCATACATCACATCTTCCTCAATATTTTCAATGAAAACTGCTCTAGCAAGGAAAGTGAAATCATAAAGCTTTCAACATATCTGGAGTGTCTTTGGAAGGAAGAATTAGAGATTGAAGGAACATGGATCACACCAGTCCAGGGACTGGATAGTTAGAAACACTCCATATTTCAAAATACTTGAGCTTACACTTTAGGAATATAAAATCTTTGTTCAGAGAGCCACTAAGAACAGAGGTATAAGATTATATCATCATAGCAAATGAAATTATTGTAGTTATTTTTACTTATGTAAATATAACCACTTGTGACAACAACTATGTCTTAAACCAATGCTGAATTAAGGCAACAGAAACTGAGTAAGCATGCAGACACATAGCATTTGTATGCATTCTACTAAAAATAAAGTCAATCTAGTCTACCTTATTTGCATGCAAGGAAAATATAAATACGGAATTAAGCATCCAAATCTTATTGCTTCAGCTTATTAGACTTCACTGGAATTCTAATGTGGACTATGCCCATTATATCAAAATCCTGCCCCATATGAAGTATTGCTGAGAACAGCAGTACTTCAGCATCTACAACAGTATGTTTTCCTTCTTGATAGCTCCACAGGGAACACATGAAGATGACACGGGCATCTGGGAAGTGAGCTATAAGACTATCTGCATTACTGGGCCTTGTCCAGCTCATAAATTATCACATATGGAATACATACAAAGTTTTTCAACAGAAGTATTTGCTGTAGTATATGAACTACAAACAGCTATATCATCAGTAAGTGGTTACTGATTATATTAAAGGTTATGTTAGTCATAAATATTAGTATCAAGGTGAAAAGCTATAAAGACAAACATGTTCTTAATTTTTTGAATATTTAGTATTTGGATGTAAAAATGTATGAAAATCATTAGCAGAACTACACATCCCATGAAGATTACAATCTAAATTATTCAGGTAAAACAAAAGCTGTATTTGAACATGCATTGATAAATCAAAGCACAGAAATCTGACATGAAATGAACAAATAAAAATGTGTGAATGGTTAAATTTAAACAATACTTTTTAAAAAACTGCATTGCTCCTGTAAAGAAACAGGAATAATGCTTCAGTACAGGTATTATATATCTGTAGAGCTGCACATTCACAGGATTCAAAAAACACATTAAAAAATGATACAAGAACTAAGAAAAGTGATAATGATGGATGTTCATTTAGCTTTTGCAAATGGAAAATTTAAGTGTTAAAAGGGCAGAGTGGAGATGCTCTGTATTGACTGAGAAGTGTGGTCTAGAAGTAAATAGTCACCTCAGGGCTGCCTTTAGCCTGACTGCACCTTTTAAACCACAATTTAAAATCAAAAGAAGTTTGTCAGGAAACCAAACCAAAGCAAACAAAACCCCCAACCAACCAAATGAAAAAAAAAAAAAAAAGCCAAAACACCAGGAAATTATGTAATAGAGATTGACACTTCAAAAGGGAAAAGCACTTCAAGATGCTGAGACAAAAAACAATCACAAAACTTACATCTGGAAAGCACCAAACTGATTTGTATTCACCCATAAAATAGTTACTTTTAAAAACCTCTGAGTCTCAAGTCTGAATATCTGCAAGTAAATGCAAAAATCACAGCTTTCAAGAGTGTCTGTGTGGCCCATGTAGATGGGTTTGGGAGAAGCCACCAAGAACTGTTCTTCTATGTGTAGGGTGACACAGAAAGGCTTTCTATCTAAGTTTTCTGAAGAGGATAAACCTCTCTGGTTAACTTTAAGAGCATTTAGAACTCTAGAGGGAAATGTCCAAACAGAGTCTGTTTTTAGATCTCTGTCCTTTCATTCCTGAAAGGAAGGAATGCAGTTATTAATGCCCAGTTTTTCAAAGAAATCCTGGTTACAGTACAAAGGAGCCTGCCAAGCTGGATTTCCCTGGGTTCAACCTAAAATAACTGTGAAAGTTGTGATTTGTCATTTCAAAGGAAGAATGCAAATGAGCAGCTTGGCTTCTCATTGTGGCAAATGCAGTTAGGTAAAACAATCTAAGGAAGATAGAGAAGAAAGTATCCATATAAAGTCAGTGTGGCTATGTTTATCTCTTTAAAGAATTTAAATTTAGACTGCAGTAAACATGGCACTCAATATTAAATGCTGTGTAAATAGAATAAATGTAAATGATAAAACCAAAGAATACCATTCTATAAATTTTCTCCCATTACTTTCTCTTTCCATTTTCACAAAGCCAAAACAAAGTTTACATATAACCCATGACACCAACCCTCAGCAGGATTCATATGAAGATACTATTGTATTTATCTACATATAAATAAGATACTGTCAATTCCCTATGGTTTGAAGGAATATAGAATATTTAAAAGCATTAAGTATAACAAATGCTTGTTAAAACAAAGATCAGGCATCTTTTATGACAGTAAACATAGAAAGAATTTAGACATGTTTTTAAAAAGAAAGTGATAATACCTGGATATCTTTATTTCTTATGAACATTTTAAAGATCTCTACATTTCACAGCTATTCCATAGCCATTACACTGTGCACTCTTGAATGACACTGCATGCCTGCATCTTTATATTTGCAAATATACAATAGGTTACCAAAGCCCTAGTTAATGTCTGAATCATAATAAACCAGGACCGTAGACAGGGGACCTGTTGGTATGTACTTACCTTGAAACTTCAATGAACTCCAGATTAAAAAAATACACAGCAACTCACAGCTTCAAATCCAGAAATAAAAGCATGCAAGATATGTGTTTTGCACAGCTTTATGTAAACCTCTCTTCTACATCCTTTAAAATAATCAAATGTGAAACACCTCACGTCTTTCCAAAATAGTAATTTTTAAGCAAACCAACCAAGGCTGCAGAACATGTATAACTGAAAAGGAAAGTGTATTTTGGCTCACTCACCATCTTCCTTAGGACTACACTTTTGCCTTTTTAAAAGGAATTGTTGTGAAAGCAGTTTCCAGTGAGGAAGTACTTGTTCTAATTAATTTGAGTTTTGCAGTTTTTTCATGCAAGTGAGAAAATGAAGAAAGAAACGGAGCTTAAGAGACATTCCAAAAGCCAGTGCCTCACAATTTTCAAACCAATTCAGTATAGCCCTATTAGCAGCCATACTTAGGTAATCTTTCTTATCTTGATGATGTTACTCAATGTACAGTCAGATATCGTACTGAAGAAATGTGACATCTACTCTTTTATCTCTAAAGTCTACTATTCTGTTAAAAGTGATACTAGATTCCAAGCACAAAATTGTTCACAAATCTGTATGTTCTCTCTTACCTAAAATTGCTCACATTTCCTGAAAATGGAATATAAAAATACTGTTGTCAACTGGCCTATAATTTCCCATGTCCTCCATTTTACTCATTTTAAAAATACACGTGTCTGCCCATTTTCTGGTATTTCCAGTTTCCATATGCTTCTGTCCAGTTTGGAAAATCAAAAGAGTTTGATTTATCACAGTTGATCCCTTACTATTCTTTCTAGGAAAAATGAAGACAAAATTTCTTTAAGTAACTGTCATCTTCCTTTAAGTCTTCTCTGTAACACACCTTCTTTAATATTAAAACACAAAGCTGATCACAACAGCATTGATGGGAACCACAGTTACATGCTTTTGTACAGCAGATAATAGTTCCTGCCTATAGAAATACAAAATCATAATGCTAAATCATCAATGGGTTAAAGAAATTAACAAATAATTTAGATAAGTAACATGGGAAGATTTTTTTCTGCATAACACTTCCAAACAATCTTGACACCATACTTCAAAAAATTAACTAGTAAGAAGTTTTCAGACAAACCCCTTCTGTTAAGTTGTATAAATTAAGAACTTCAATTTGTCTGATTACTTACTCCAACTCTTTTTGATGAATCTTTGTCATACAAGCTTTGGAAATACTATACACCTACCAACTGCTAAAATCACATTGGTTTTCTGGTAAATGAAAGACAGCAACAGCATGATATTGTTTCCATGAAGGCTCAAATGCAATAAGGACGGAATTAACATGCTTCTTTGGGGTGAGGGAACCAAAAAACAAACAAATGAAAAAAACAACCAATCAAAAATTTTCAACAAAATTTAAAAGCAGAAGCAAAATACACTTACAGTGTTGGCAAGCTCTAAGTAGGTTCCTCCAACAGAGTTGCTAAAATTTGAGCCCTGAGCTAGAAATCTTTGCAGAGCAGCTGTTTGAGTCACATTGCTTCTACCATACTCCAACACCTTTTGCAGTGAAAAATGACTCTGGAGGTCTGGAGTCTGAAGGTCTTTTGCTCCTGAATCATACTTCCAGCTTCCTCTGGCTCCTGGTACGACACCTAAAATACAGAAATTAAAAAAAAAAAACACCAAAAACATTCTAATACCAACTCTGCATAAAGCACACATAGTATCATAAAATCATTGAATATCTCAAGATAGAAAGAATGCATAAGGACCAAATCCAATTGCTGTCTTCTCTCAGTTACTTCAAACTAAAGAATGTGTTAAAGAGCACTGTCCAAGCACTCTGAAATTCTACAGGCTTGGTGCTGTGATGATTACCCAGGGCATCCTGTTTCAGTGACCAGCCATTCTCTCAGTGAAGAGCTTTTTCCTAATGTCCAACTTAACTTCTTTTGACATGCCTTCATTTCCTTTCTATCACTGGTGATCAGAGAGAGTTCAGCACTTCCCTTTCTATTGACCCTATGTGGTGGTTTGGGTGTTACCCAACCCCTCATACTTTTAGAAATCACCCAGACTAAACTCAGCTGGTTCTGAAAATTGAATGAAGCTTATTATTTACAGCTTAGCACCAATATACAAGCAGATATTTATAGTACATACATTTATATACAGAAATATACATGTTAAAAGGTAATATAGAAACAAACCAGCCCCTCCCAGAAACCTGAGTTCCCAGGAGGGGCTCCCAACCACTCTTCCACCTTCTCCCACCCCTCTACCTTACACCAGACGTTGCCTTGTGCCCCAAGGAAGAATAGAGAGTTGGCCTTGGCCAGGAGGGTTAGGAAGCAAGTGGATTAATCAGAGAGCTGGAGGGTGAGGTTAGAGAGAAATGCAGCTCAAAGCCCAGGCAGTGCTCAAATGCCTGAATGCCCTATCTATGTTTATACTCCTGTTCTTATATGTCTCAGCAAGCCTATGAGTGAAGTAGACATCACCATTGTTTCTCTTTCACAGCCTGTAATCTAGTTCTTCTCACCCAAAACATTCTAGCTAGCTTCAAACTAGCACACTATATGCAAAAGAAAGTTGTAAACTGTGATGAGGTCATTTCTTAGCCTTCCTTTCCAAGCTGAACAAGTGGCCTCAGCTGCTCTTTCCTTCAAGACTTTTCACCATCTTGGTCACCTTACTCTAGACACGCTCCAGTAGTCTGATGTCCTTATATTGATTATAGGAGATTAAATACCAATGTCCCGGGTTAAGGGCAGATCCCTCCCCTGGGGAGAAATAAACTCACCACAACACAGACCCTTTTTTGAAGGTCAGGGAAAGATGAAATTGTATTTCTTATAGCATAAGTATAACAATGTAAAGAGAGATAATAACTAGAGAAGGAAGGGGAAAAAAAAATCAACAAAACAATAACCTTAAGGGAGATGGGGGAGGGGTCAAGTGGCAGCCAGGGAAGATAGGCGAAGCTGTAGAAGCCAGCGGGAGAAGGAGAAGAACAAGCTGTGCTTCTAGACATTAAGCTCTTGATGCTCCAATGAAATTATATTAATTTATCTATTGTTGCCATTATGTGGCCTATCCCTGGAATGTTCATCTTTCCCCTATGTCTGAGCTAGAGAATCAGCTCAAACGGCCACAACCAACTCGCAGCTGCAGTACCTGACCTCAGTGGTCAGAGCCATTCAGGCCACATCCCACTTGTGAACGGCTTCCCTAGACATTGGGGACATGTTCTTTATGATCTCACTGAGGGAAAAAGACAAGCCTCAGTTTGCCCTTATATGGCAAGGCATATAATATACCTTCAATTGCCTTTCACACACCCACAATTGCCCATAATGCACTGGCAGTACAGCTTGACGGAGTCATGGTCCCAGAAGGTATTGTCATTTACCAAAACACAGATGACATATTAATGGGTGTGGACAACAAAGTTGGGCTCAGTAGCAGAAGCCATCTGGGAAATTTTAACCTATGATGGGTTAGATATCCCCTCTGCCAAGTGCCAAGGCCCAGGACAAGAAATTAAATTTCTCAGAGCCTGGTGGGTAGCAGGTGCAGTGGCAGTCCCAGCTGATACATACTTGGCTGATGTGTACTAAAATTTATATGAAAAGGATTGAAATCCATGTTTGCAAAGGTTGGCAATTATTGTTTTGATTGGATGGGCATTCGTTCCACTGCTTTTAAAAGTACTATTGTTGTTAATGTTTCATATAATTTGAGTTGGTTCTCCCTGTGAGTGCAGGAGAGTTTGTGAACAACTAGATCAGTTTTTTAAAAATAGTACTGTTGTATGCTTTTTATGTTTAATTCTGGTCCTTGTAATTGTTACAATAGAGCTGTTTGTAGCTTGGTGTGTAGAAAAATCATGTAATGCCACTTTAAGGAGAAATATCCACAGTCCATGCAGACAGCAGAGAAGCAGAACTTCTGAGACTAGTCAGATAAGATTACTAGGCAAGCAAGGTCAGAACAGTGTAAACAATAGTGTGTGGGAGGTCAGCAAATCAACCAGAGCAGGGAATCTGCTGTTAAGGGGGAATCTCCAGCTGCAGCCATGACTAGTGAGGCATGGACACTTCCACCCACAGCTGCTGGAATGGAAATGAGCCCAGCATAAGTGTCAAAGTCTGCCAAGAGCTCACTCATTCCTGATAATGAGGTAGGCAGCCGAGCAGCATCTGGCTCTGCCAATCCAGCTGTGGCTGTGGCTAAGGCTGATGCCACCCCAGTTTCCACTACTCCTAAAGGTGCTCCTGTTCTACTTCCCAGGCAGGCAAAACAGAAAACAGACAAACATGTGTTAGATGATCCCCTAGAGCAGGAGTCCTCAAACTTTTTAAACGTGGGGCTGGTTCACTGTCCGTCACACATTGTCAGGGGCCAGATTATAGTTCGGAAAAAAATGAATGAATTGCTATGCATGCTGCACATATTTTATTTGTAGTAGTGCACAAAACCCAGGATAAAGAATGCAATATTTAAAATGAAGAACAATTGTAATCAACAAAACCAAGTCATATTTAATTATGAACTTCAAATGGGCCTGCTTTTGGCTAAAGAGATGGTCAATGTTAGGTTCCATATTTGTCACTGCTAGTTGTAGCAAGTGATGCAAGTGCTCATCAGTTAGTCTGGATTTGATTGGAGATTTCAGATGTTTCATTCAGGAAAAAGTGTGCTCACAGACATAGATGCTGCCATCTTGCAATTTTGAGTGCATGGTTCCTGAGATTATGACATGTCTCTGAGGGGAGAGACGCATAGAAATTAGTAAGGCTGCTTGATTTGAATGCATCTTTCAGTGAGTCACAAGTCTGTAGTTCGGAAGCCAATTCCACTTGGTCAATCCGATCAACAGTTTAAATGTCAACAGAAAATGGGTTCTGGAAAAGCTGTATGTCCTGTTCATGGAGACGAAGCTCTTTAAATCTAATTGAAACTCCTTTTGCTGTTTTTTCTGCAGACAGGTTTTGAGTTGTGGGGAGATGGCAGAAGTTTTCCTCCTTTACTTGGTTAACAAGAAGGTCTAATTTGACTTGAAATGCTTTCACACGTGAATACGTATCAGAGATGAGCTTCCCTTTTCCTTGAAGTTGGACACTGAAATTGTTGAGTAGCTCTGTTACATCTGTCAGAAACGTGAGGTGCCATTTCCATTCTGCGTCTTTGAGCTCTGGTACTTCTTTGTTTTTAGAAAGCAAAAAATCATAAACCTGTGGAAGTAAGTCATAAAATCATTTCAATACTCTCCCTCAACTCAGCCAATAGACTTCTGTGTGGTACAGAATATCTTCAGATGCAACATTTAGCTCAGACAGAAATTCCTGAAACTGTCTGTGATTTAGTGCATGAGCTGTAATGAAGTTAACACAAGAAACCACAATTTTCATGACAGAGTCCAGCTTCAGTGATTTACAACACAATGCTTGTTGGTGGATGATGCAGTGTATGGCTACTGTATGTGAATGGTTGCATTTGTCCATCTCTTTGTTAATGCCTGCAGCCACTCCTTCCACAGACCCCACCATGCTAGGAGCACCATCAGTTGTCACACTGAATAGTTTACCCCAGTCCACCTCCCAATCATTCATAGTTTGGCAAACTTTCTCATAGATATCCTCTCCTGTAGTTGTTCCTTTGATGCTTTTCAGTGTAGCAAGCTCCTGCGTGACTTCGAAAGAACCATTTGTCCCATGAACAAAAATTAGAAGTTGTGCAGATTCACGAACATCATTGCTTTCATCAAGTGCCAATGAGAAATAGGAGGAGGAGGAGGACAGGATGGTGGTGGCGCAGTTTGTAGCTGAGAGGTGCCCCATGGTGGGGGCAGATCGAGGACAAGGTGCTGGTTCCAGCCCAGTGCCAGTGGGTGCTTGGGGGCTGCAGAGGTTGGCGCACAGATTAAGTGGCAGGAAGTGGCTGCTTGGTTTCCCTCCAACCCCCGGTGGGGGAGAAAGGTGGGGGAGTTCTGTAAATACCAATGGGCCAGATTGAGGACCCTGAGGGACCTTATCCAGCCCGCGGGCCAAAGCTTGAGGACCCTTGCCCTAGAGGGTACTTATAAAGCTTTCCTAGCTCTAGCAAAGGCAAAAGCAAAAGATAAGACTGGGAGAGATTGGTTTTAAGGAGGAAGAGGATACAGGAGAAGAAAGGTACATCTAGCAGACAAAATAAGAGAGGAGAAGGATGAGAAAGTTAGCCTTATGGACATTGCTAAGGTATTGAAGATGCAGTATAGTGATGAGGACAAATGGAAAGGCTATTGGAAGGCAAATGTTAAAAAAGATGAAGGTTATGAGTAGCTTAGGAATGTCCTTAAGTGACTTCCATTTCCAAACCAAGGAGAAAGAGATGCAGAAGATGAGGATGATATTCAGAGTTCTAAAAAGCCCAAGAAAGAATTCAGGCAAATAAGAAAAGAATATAAGAGGGATTCAAGAGAATCAATTCTGAGCTGGTTAGGGAGATGCCGTGATACAGGTGCTAGTGTTCTAGAGGTAAGCAACAAATCTGGAAAAGAAATTGGGCCACATACAAAAGAAAGAGGAATTGACAAATACATAGCAAGCCCTTTTAGTAAGGTTATGCTGTGGAAACAGCTCCTGTTGCTATGCTGAGGTGATTTCAGAGACGATTTGCCACAGGAGCCTAGGAAGTGGAACACAATTGAGCAGGGAATCCAGCTTCTGAGAGAGCTTGCTGTGAAGGAATTACTTTATGGAGATCATGGTACACGTGAGCCTGATGAAATTCCTGTTGGAGTGAGTTTTTCAAAGAGGCTTATTAAGCTTGCTCTTCTATTCTATGCTAATATTTTGGCAAGCAGATTTGTGGGAAGAAACAATGATGGAATACTTCCTACAGCTGGTGAATTCATGGACCAAATGAGGCAGCAAGAAGACAGTCACGCATTTTTTTTTCTGCCACAAAAACTCTGGCTACAGAGATAAAAGATGGCATAAAAGATAGAATGAAAGAGCTGAAGGAGGAACTTAAAACCTCCCAGAACGACATTTCAGCCTAGGAGGCAAATTCCATCTAGACATCAGCAATCATGTAGGTCTCTTCTGATAATCCTGCATGACTAATTTGATGAGAACATGAATAGGTGGGATGCCAGTATTGCACCATGGGATAAAAGACTCTTGGGTCATCAATATGATTAGATGGTCATTCTCTGCTTTATTTCCGTGTTACAGTGAGTTATATGCTTACTTGGAAGAGGCGTGCAGAGCTAACTTAGTTTAGGATTGGTACATGTGGAAGAGCCAGGGTTACTGGCATGGTACAGATAGGTTGATATTACAATAACAATCTGAGGGTCCAACCCCTGGGCTGGCTAACCCGGCCCACGTGCAGCTGCATGTGGGCGGTGCCACCCAGCACCTGATATCTTAATTCCAAGATGGACTCAAGGACACTTCTCAGCACAGGCGCTCATATTTATCATTTCATGTCCTGTTAGCAAAAATCTCTCCACATTTCCCTCTTTTTCTTTTGAGCAACCTGGGCTTGATCTTCAACTTTACACAGGCTGTTCAACACAGGGGTAAATAATACAGCTACAAATCAATAATACTAAAATCAGAAAGAGAATGAACCTGTTTGACCTTTTGCTAGTAGCATTAGTTTGGCAAGCTAACAACCCAAGCTTAGCTAACAATCCTAAAAGCTTTTTCTGCAAGTGACAGGAAGTCATGTGTTCAAAAGACCAAAAGTCCAGGCAAACATCACAGTCACAGGAGAGTGCATGTGTGCCACATCTTTGTTGGCTCTGTGTGGCAATCGATGTTGCTATGAGCTGCATCTGTCCATTGTGCTTAAGAACTACCAATTTCTGAATATGATACAAAGGTATGCCCTAGATGTTGCTTTCAGGCTATTAGGCCTTATTCCCACAATCCTTTATTTGTTTTAAAAATTAAAGGCAGTGTTTCTCATCTTCTTGCAGGGCCCTTGCAAAAAGATAACAAGCACATAGCCATCTTTGCAAATAAGTGGTTTTGGCCCTTACAGTAGGTGCTAAACTGATCTCTATTTTGCTGTTACCCATTCATTAAACCAGAATTACTGGAAACTTGTGAAAATACCCAAATTCATTAACCATGATCAAAACCTTATAATCTATACACACACAACCATTATTTCAGTATTCCTTTCAAGTCCTTGCCACAATTCTGCCATCTGGACAAGATTTTCTGCTCACTTTAAGCAAACAGGCTGGTCAAAACATGCTGATCTCCATTAAAAGGCTTGTGAACATAAATGGTCAAATGCACAAACAAATACAAAACCAGTTGCAAACATATTCATTGCCTAGGCTAACAAATCCATTGGCCTAGTCTGTATGATGTACTTACAGAAATTTTAAAATATTTCTTCTTCTCCTACTTTCCTCTCTACCCCTTTTTCCCCCCGCTTTTTTTTTTTTTTTTTTAATGTAATCCCAGTGCTACCCAAATATACAGAAAAAAAAGGGGTTAGCAAAAACCTCTCCACAGTGGGATGGTGAATCTACTTCAGTTCTTTTGAAAAGAGTGAGGGAACTGCAGAGTGACAGAAACAGAGGTAACAATGACAGAAAGGTAGCTGTCACTTCCTCAGTTTTCCTGAACAACTGCAATTATTTCCATCATAGCACTAATCACTGTGTGAACCCTATTATTACGGCGGCCCTGCCTCTGGCCAGGAGGAGGAGAGAGATGTTGGATAAAAGAGGATCAATTGGAATGTGTTCATTAGGTGGCCTGGCACTTCAAACGTTCACAAGTAAAGGGCTTTGGCTGACAGAGGTCCTTAGTGTACTCTATTACAATTAAGTCACAAAGGGACAGAGTCTGTATTTCAGGAATCATTGGTGGATCTCAAGAGTTAACTAAGTTGCAGGCTGAAATAAATCTAACTGGTAAATAGTGGAAGAAATATACTATTGTAACTGATGCCCCTTGCATTCTGGGAATTGTCTTTTTGAGACAAGGTTGTTTCAAAGGTCCTAAAGGTCACAAATAGGCTTTTGGAATAGCAGCTGTAGAAGTTGATGATGGTAAATTCAAGTTGGGCAGGTTTTGCCAAAAAGAGAGACAAAGAAATCAAATTTCTGGGAGTGCAGTGGCAGGATGGTCACTATCACATTCCACAGGATGTGATAAACAAGTGTCTATGACAACAATTTCCATAAATAAAAATGTCACTCTGTCTTTCTTAGGTGCAGTGGGATTCTGGAGACTACACATTTCTGGATTCAATCAGATGGCTAAAACGTTACATGATGTGACTTGTAAGAGAAACAATTTTGAGTGGGGACTTGAACAACAGGCAGCCCTTGATCAGATAAAGCAAGAAGTAGTCCATGCTATGGGCTTAAGATCTGTATGAACTGGCCCCAAGATTTTAAAAAATCCATATAAGGTTGCAATTGACAATAGTCCAATTTGGAACTTATTGCAGAGAGGTCCAAATGAAACATGTGGTCATACACTTGGTTTCTGGAGTTGTGCCTACCGAAATTCAGACGGAAATTACACTTCAACAGAGAAAGAAACACTAGCAGCCTATGAAGGAGTAAAAGTGGCTTCTGAAGCAATTGGAACTGAGTCACAACTTCTTTTAGCTCCTAGACTACAAGTTCTAAACTGGATGTTTAAAGGTAAAGGTTCATCATCACATCATGCCACAGATGTAACCTGGTCTAAGTGGATGGCTTTGATAACCCAGTGAGCATGAATGGGAAATCTTGAGTGATCTGGTCTACTGGAATAGATCACCAATTGGATGGAAGGCAGAGACTGCAAAAAGGCTCTAGAGGAGTGTCTCAGTACTAATTTAAATTTCCAGAGACTCAAATAAATTTGATAGAACCAATAACAATTTTTGTAGAGTGCTCTTCCCTCTTCCCCCTTCTTTCCCAAAAGAAAGGGATTAGATGGAGAGAGAGAGAGAGGAAAGGTAAGCACGCCCAAATAAATAATCTCACTCAATTTGGAAGTTAAAAAGGAAAAGTTTAACAATAACTTAAAAAGGTATCTGAGGTAGGGAAGTTACAAAAGTATAGGGAAGGGAAAGCAAATACAAAGTGTATAAATACAACCCAATTTTGATGGTGATGGCTTTGTCCACGTTGTGGGTGATGGCCACATGGTAGAACAAAGAGAAAGAGGAACAGGATTGTGCTAGTTTGAAGCTAGCTAGAATGTTTCAGTGAGAAGAACTAGATTACAGGCTGTGAAAGGAAAACAATGGTGATGTCTACTTCCCTCAGAAGTCTCGCTGAGGAGTATGGGAAGGAGAAATGAAAACATTATATAACACTCTCGCCATTTTCTCTCAATCTGGCTTGGGCTGCTGACTGGGCTGCATCTGTCTAACACACCCTTCCATTTGGCCTAACCCACCTTTGCTTCTTAACCTCTGTCCAAACCTCAATTCTTCCTTGGGACTGGGGTAAGGTTGAGATGGGCAGGGGGAAGGTGAGAGGTGGTTGAGAGCCCCTCCTGGGGACTCAGGTTTCTGGGAGGGGAGTTGTGTTTTTATATTACCTTTTACCTTGTGTATTTCTATATATAACTGTATATACTGTAAATATCTGCTTGTATATTGTGCTAGCTGTAAATAAATAGCTTCATTCATATTTCCAGAGCCAGCTGAATCTAGTCTGGGTGATTTCTAAAGTGGGGGGGGGGAGGGGGGGGAGGGGGGGAACACCCAAACCATCACATAGAATCATGGAATCATAGAATCAACCAGGTTGGAAGAGACCTCCAAGATCATCCAGTCTAACCTATCACCCAGCCCTAGCCAGGCAACTAGACCATGGCACCAAGTGCCTCATCCAGTCTTTTCTTGAAGACCTCCAGGGACGGTGCCTCCACCACCTCCCCGGGCTGCCCATTACAATGCCAATCACTCTCTCTATGAAGAACTTCCTCCTAACATCCAGCCTATACTTTCCCCAGCACAACTTGAGACTGCGTCCCCTTGTTCTATTGCTGCTTGCCTGGCAGAAGAGGCCAACCTCCACCTCGCTACAACCTTCTTCAGGTAGTTGTAGACAGCAATGAGGTCACCCCTGAGCCTTCTCTTCTCCAGGCTAAACAACCCCAGCTCCTTCAGTCTCTCCTCATAGGGTTTATGTTCTAAGCCCCTCACCAGCTTCATTGCCCTTCTCTGGACACCTTCCAGTACCTCAACATCTCTCTTGAATTGAGGGGCCCAGAACTAGACACAGGACTCAAGATGTGGCCTGACCAGTGCTGAGTACAGGGGAAGAATAACCTCCCTTGTCCTACTGGCCACACTCTTCCTGATGCAGGCCAGGATGCCACTGGCTCTCTTGGCCACCTGAGTACACTGCTGGCTCATCTTTAGCCTACTATCTATCAGTACCCCCAGGTCCCTTTCTTCCAGTCTGCTTTCCAGCCACTCAGTCCCCAGCCTGTAGCGCTGCTTGGGGTTGTTGTGGCCAAAATGCAGAACCCTGCAATTGGCCTTGTTATATCTCATCCCATTGGCCTCTGCCCACCTATCCAGCTTGTCCAGGTCCCTCTGCAGGGCTCTCCTACCTTCCAACAGATCAACACCTGCTCCTAGCTTGGTGTCATCTGCAAATGTACTGATGCTGGACTCAATCCCCTCATCCAGATCCTCAATAAAGATATTGAACGGGTCTGGGCCCAGCACTGATCCCTGGGGAACACCACTAGTGACATATTTTTATTTGGCTCCCCAACATGGGGCAAATTAATTTTGAGTGATTGTTAATTAACTCTTGGAATCAGAATGAAGCTAATGAAGCAGCTATTTTACTTAGTGGGGGCCACTGTGTGGCCTGTTTTCTGTTTTCTTGTGTATAATTGGATCAAAGCCCAGATTGGTTATTTCTTGTTTACTATTATTTTTAAGAAGGCCAAAGCTAATCTTACACATGTCTTCTGGAATTGGGGTGATTTAATTCTTGGGTATGCTGGTTTTAATGTAACTGAAAAGTTAACTAGTAATATTACAGGGGTATTTACCAATAATATTACAGGAAATCAAAGTACTTCTTTTGCTTTACCTACCACATTGAAGAGGGTTATCTTACCCAGAATAGAGATGCCAGACCCTTGTTCAGAATTTTATTCATGTCAGACTGTGGCATTTCTGGTGTGTGATCCTAGATCTTATAATTTTTGATTTTATAATACTTTCAATAATCTGTGTGAAAAATTCGAGTGCAATGCCTGTAAGAACTAGGAAACTGTCTGTGTCCAAGAAGAAAGATAAACAAAGTGATCCAAACCAAAACAAAGATAACTCAGGGGCACAGCAAGAAACACCATCTCCCTCTCCAGATTCTGGCAAAGCTGCCAATGTTCCTAGTGGGAATGTTAACATGGCACAATTGGCAGGTGTCCCAGGAGTACAGGGAAATAATCAAAGCCAGGATATTCCCTCTACTAATAACACTAGATCAGCCAGTTTGAAACCCCAGCCAGCAGCAGACAAGAACCCTGTTACCTCTAAGGCAGATCTGAACTCACAGGCCTCAGGCCAGAACCCCCAGTGATTCAAACGCTCCAGTAGACTCATCAAAGTCTGTGGCAGCTCAGGCCATTTTGGGGCCAGCCAAAGCCCGAGCAAAGACACATTTGACAAAGAGAGGGGACTTCTGGTGCACAAGAGGAGGAAGAGGAGAAGTATAGTCTTCAAGATTTGGTGAACATACTTAGATCTCAGTACTTTGATGAGAGGAGTGTTGTGAGATTGGTTGCCAAGAAAGAGGATGGTTCTGATGAGTTTAAGAATGCTCTTAGGAAAGTTCTGTTTCTAGGCCAGGGACAACCAGATCAGCAAGAGGAAGAGGAGGAGGATGATATTCAGGATTCCAGTGATCTCCTTGGAGAGGTCAGAGAAGTTAGAAAGGAATATTCAAAGGAATCAGGAGAGCCAATCCTAAGATGGCTGGTGAGGTGTTGTAGCATTGGTGCAAATACCCGTCAGGTAGGAGACAAGTCTGCCAAGCAGCTAGGACCACTCATCAAGGAGAGTGGAGTGGACAAATATCTAGCAAGTCCTCTTGGTAAGGTTAGCTGGTGGACGCGCCTTCTGTTGGCTGTGGCTATGACATATCCTTCCTGAGATGATCTACCATGGGCTGCCAAGAAGTGGAACACCATTGAACAGGGAATTAAGCTTCTGAAGGCGTTTGCTGTGAAGGAAGTGCTTTATGGAGAACATGGCACACATGAGCCTGATGACATTCCTCTTGGAACAGGTCTCATGAAGAAGCTTATTAAGCTTGCTCCTTCATCCTATGCTAACATCTTGGCCAGCAAGTTTCTATAAAGGAGTGATAATGGAAGGTTTTTCACTAACCAGCTCAGGCAGATAGAGGACAGCTTGTCCCATTCTGCCATAATCTGTGCCATAAAAACTCTAGGTACAGAGATAAAAGATGGCATTAAAGATAGCATCAAGGATACCATCAAAGATAACATCAAGGAAGGTATTAAAGATGGCATGAAAGAACTGAAGTAGGATCTCAGAAACATTACCAATATGGTAAAGGATATGATCTGAATGGGTGCATGTTTCTGCCATCAGGAACAGATACCCACCTCCTGCAAGGCAATTCCAGCCCAGGAGGAGACAAATTCCACCCAGACATCAGCAATCACGTGGATAGTTCTGCGTGACCAATATGGTGAGAACATGAACAAGTGGGATGGTCAACCTACTTCAGCTCTTTCAAAGAGAGTCAGGGAACTGCAGAGTGGCAGAAACAGAGGCAACAATGCCAGAAAAGTAGCTGTCACTTCTTCAGCTCCCCAGAGCAACTGCAATTGTTCCAACAATTGCAATTTCTCTCACAACAACATCAATCGTTGTGTACACCCCACATGCCATGTTCAGCATTAGGGGTGCCCTGCCTCCAGCCAGGAGGAGGAAAGGGATAGTGGAGAAAACCAAATCTATTGGAAGGTATTCATTAGGTGGCCTGGCACTTCGAAAGTTCAGAAATACAGGGCTTTAGTTGACACAGGTGATCAGTGTACTTTATTGCCATCCAATTGCAAGGGGACAGAGTCCATATCTATTTTTGGAATCACTGGTGGATCTCAAGAGTTAACCAAGTTGCAGGCTGACATAAGTTTAACTGGAAAAGAGTGGAAGAAACATACCATTGTAACTGGTCCTGATGTGCCTTGCATTCTGAGAATTTACTTTTTGAGACAAGGTGGTTTCAAAGATCCTAAGGGACACAAATGGGCTTTTGGAATAGCATCTGTAGAGATTGAGGATAGTAAATTGAAATTGTCCATTAGACCTGAACTTTCTGATGAATCTGCAGTTGTGGGACATCATGACACAGAGGATATGGAGCTGCCAATTGCTACTCAAACTGTTCACCACAGGCAGTACAGAACTAACCATGACTCTTTGTTGCCCATTCATCAGCTGATTCATCAACTGGAGAGTCAGGATGTCATAGAGAAAGCTCATTCACCTTTCAACAGTCCCATCTGGCCTGTGCGCAAAGCTAATGGCGACTGGAGGCTGACAGTTGATTTTTGTGCCCTCAACAAAGTGACTCCACCCATGAGTGCAGCTGTGCCAGACATGCTGGAACTCCAGTACGAGCTGGAATTGAAGGAGGCTAAATGGTATGCTACCATAGACATTGCTAATGCTTTCTTCTCTCTTCCCATATGTGATGGTTTGGGTGTTCCACATCCCCCCACACTTCAGAAATCACCCAGACTAGCTTCATTTGGCTCTGGAAATATGAATGAAGCTATTTATTTACAGCTAGCACAACCTACAAGCAGACATTTACAGTATATACAGTTATATACAAGGTAAAAGGTAATACAGAAACACAACTCCCCTCCCAGAAACCTGAGTCCCCAGGAGAGGCTCTGAAACACCCCTCACCTTCCCCCTGCCCATCTCAACATTATCCACTCCTAAGGAAGAATACAGGTTCGGCCAAGACGTTAAGAAAAGGTGGGTTAGGCCAAATGAAGGGTGGCGTTAGAGGGTAAGATGTTGCTCAGTCAGTAGCCCAAGTCAGAGTGAGAGAAAATGGCAAGAGTGTTATCTGATGTTTTCATTTCTTCTTCCCATACTCCTTAGCAAGACTCTGAGGGAAGTAGACATCACCATTGTTTTCCTTTCACAGCCTGTAATCTAGTTCTTCTCACCAAAACATTCTAGCTAGCTCTGAACTAGCACAATCCACCCCTGTCTACTTCACTCAGAGTATTGCTGAGATCTGATCTAATCTAAACTAATATTTACACTAATGAATATTATAAGTTCAGTTCACACTTCATTCTGTCTATCTCAGATGTAGGTGATTCAGAAGCTCAGAACAGTTTGTCTCCTCACAGATGAGATGAGAACAGGGACTCCCAGCTGACATTGGGTTTGTGCTCATGTACTGTAGATTCTCTCATAGATTCTTTCATTGGATGCCAATGGTACCTAGAACAGAAAACTCCTAACAGCTTGCATTTTACACTCTGAATTTAAACTCTCTCAGCTAAGGGTAAATTTGTCTGTGGAATACACTGGATTTCACCATTCTCCTGCATTACCCAGTAGGTGTGACCAGAACCTTCAGCAGACACCACCCCTCAGACAGGTTTCCCTTCACCCAAAGGAGAAAATACCCAAACAGTTTTCCCTAACAGATTCTTTTCACATAGAACAGGAACTTTATCACCGTCTACTTTTTGGACCAAATCTGATTGTGTAAGTCCTGCTCTGTTTACTAAACCTCTACTATTTACCAACCAGGTAGCTTGTGCTAAATGTTTGTCCCAGTTTTTCAGAGTTCCACCCCCCACGGATTTTACGGTGGTTTTCAGCAAACCATTGTAGCACTCAATCTTCCCTGAAGCGGGTGCATAGTAGGGTATGTGATAGATCCACTCAATACCATGCTCTTTGGCCCAGTTTTTTACAAGATTGTTCTTGAAATGAGTGCCATTGTCTGACTCAATTCTCTCTGGAGTTCCACATCTCCACATGAGTTGTCTTTCCAAGCCAAGAATGGTGTTATGTGCAGTAGCATGTGGAACTGGATACGTTTCCAGACATTTCGGTGCTGGCCTCTGCCATGATTAGCACATACTGCTTGCCAGATCAAGATCGAGGTAAAGTGATGTAATCAATCTGCCAGGCTTCACCATACTTGTACTTTGACCATCACTCACCATACCATAAGGGCTTGATTTGCTTAGTCTGCTTAATAGCAGCACAAATGTCACATTCATGGATGACTTGGGTGATAGCATACATGGATAAGTCAATTGACCTATCACGTGCCCATCGGTATGTTGCATCTCTGCCTTGATGTCCAGATGAATCATGGGCCCACCAAGGTAAGAACAGTTAACCTCAGTGTTTCCAATGAAGGTCAAGATCAGAGTTGGTATCAACTTGAGAAATCTTAGCAGCTGTGAGAGTCTAAATCCTCTCTCTCATTCATCAACAAAGATAAAGATTGCATCTCTCTCCCTAATCAACAAAGATAAAGATTGCCTTTGTTAACTTCTGGGACTCAGACTCAGTGCTTGGCCTAAAGCTCAGGGATACAAATCAACAGACAATGCCTTCGAAACTCCTGGACCTCAGCCTGGCTGGAATGCCCAGGATGCATACATCTTATTTCAGCTACCCCCAAGGGAAAAGGTTTATGTGTATTCAGGAGTATGGACAGGTACAGCTAGGGAGGGAGTGGAGGCCCTCTCCCCAGTGGCGGCGGACCCCTGTGAATGCATGAGAGTACACAGGAAGATTTCCTGAGGGGCTGCAGCTGGACACTGAGCAGAAAACTGTATAAGAGGCAGGAGGAATGCCTGCCAAAGTGTGGCACTCCCAGCAGACCACCAGTGGCACCTCTACCAGACCACCAGAGCTGCACACCACCCGAAGAATCCCTGATGAACTTCACAGAAGATCATCCCTGGGCCACACACTCGTCTCTCTCCCCTCCATCTGCGACGGAGGATAAGATGATCACAGCTCTTTTCCTTCCCTGCTTCTTCTCTTCTCCGTCATTCTCTTTAGCTCTCTCTCTCCCCCTTCTCCCCTCTCTCCCTCTGTTTTGTCCAACCCAATCCTTTAATAAATAGTTTTGTGGTGATATACGGTCTTGTTTGCACCTTAATTTCACAACATGGAAATCCATAAGAACAGGTCTTGCTCCTCTGGACAGATACGATTAATCTCTGTTCTCTGGACCTTGACAGGGAAACACAGCTCAACAATCTGTCATTCAGCCATCCACAATGCATTGGAGAAAGGTAAAGGTCCAGAACACATACAATTCATTGACGACATCATTGTGTGGGGCCAAAGTGCTGAAAAAATCTTTGAGAAAAGTAACAAAATCATTGACATCATGCTGCAAGCAGGTTTTGCCATTAAGAGAGATAAGGTCAAAGGACCTGCCAGAGAAATTCAGGTTCTGGGAGTGCAATGGCAGGATGGTTACCATCACATTCCACAGGATGTGATCAATAAAGTCTCCATCATGGCAGTTCCCACAAATAAGGAGGACACTCTATCTTCCTTGGGTGCAGTGGGATTTTGGAGACTATAAGTTCCTGGATTCAGTCAAATTGTCAAACCTCTGCATGATGTGACTCATAAGAGAAACAATTTTGAGTGGGGACCTGAACAATAGGCAACTTTTGATTAGATAAAGCGAGTCCACGCAGTGGGCTTGGTACATGTTCAAACTGGCCCAGACATTAAAAACATTCTGTACACGGCTGCCAGTGACAATGGTCCAACTTGGAGTCTTTGGCAGAGAACTCCAAATGAGACACGTGGTCATCCACTTGGTTTCTGGGGTCATAGCTATAGAGGTTCAGAGGCAAATTACACCCCAACTGAGAAAGAGATACTAGCAGCCTATGAAGGAGTGAAAGCAGCTTCTGAAGTGATTGGAACTGAGTCACAATTGCTTTTAGCTCCTAGACTGCCAGTTCTAAACTGGATGTTCAAAGGCAAAGGTTCACCATGCCACAGATGCAACCTGATCTAAGTGGATGGCTTTGATAACCCAACGAGCACGAATGGGTAATCTTCATCAACCTGGTCTAGTAGACGTGATCACCAACTGGCCAGAAGGCACTGACAGTACAAAACATCCTGAGGAGAAAATAACCCATGCAGAAAAGAAGCTCCTCCCTATGGTGATCTCTGATCATGAAAAGAACTTGTTCAGAGATGGTTCCTGTCATCTTGTTGGGAACAAGCGAAGATGGAAGTCAGCAGTCTGGAGTCCTGCCAGGACAGTTAGTGAAGAGATGGAGAGGGGGAATCCAGTCAATTTGCTGATGTAAAAGCTGTCCAACTTGCTCTTGACGTGGCTGAATGTGAAAACTGGCCTATCCTTTACCACTACACTGACTCATGGATGGTATCCAATGCTCTAAGGTGTTGGCTAAAGGTCTGGAAAAAGAATGGTTGGCAGAGGAAAAGTGTGGGAATGCCAAATGCAGAAGAGTTGTGGGGTGCAGGTGCAGGGATTCTGAGCTGGCAGGATCTCAGGTATAGGAGGAGAATATTGTGCAGTCCCAGCACGATCTTCACAGCTAGCAGGCCACGTGTTCAGACAATACAGAGTCTGCTTTCCTGGTTATCTTAGTGGCAGTGGCACACTTACCAGGCAGTAATAAGGCAGAGGGCATGCAGGATGTGCGTGGCTGCTGGGAGACTGAGCTCCATAGCAAAAAGCAATACAGGTTCTGGTCCTGATAACACAGTGGCATGCAGATGTGCACAGCTGGCTGGAGACTACAGGCTCCTTATATATATATAGGCAGGCTTACATGAACTCTGCAAGAAAGGTACGCAGGCAGGTGAGCTGTGAGTGAGGGACCGAGTGTGAGCAATGGCATCTGAACCTGGGGGTCTGAGTGGCTGAGCTATCAAGGTAGCAACTGAGCAGCTGAGCTATTCAGGTCTGAGCCTGAGAGTCTGAGCTGAGCGGCTGAGCTGCAAGTGAGGGTCAGAGCACTTTGTTTACCTGTCCACCCCTATTCATTGAATGTGGGCCAAGATTAATGGCTCCTTGGCCACTAGAATGACCAATCAGGTTGGCAGTCAGCCAAACCTTACCATAATAGGCAAAAGACACTTGCCTGGAATTTCCCAAATATCAGGATCACATGGGCTTACACCAGGCAGACACGAACTGGGTGTGTGGGGCTTACACAGCATGTTTACAACCAGGGGTCCTGGCAGAAAAACATGTCCAGGCAAGCAATGCATAAATAAGCCTCTTTTTGGGCCTACAGGCCCTCCACCACACCATCTAGGAGATGATGGGAAAAACCCTGAAAAGAGACGTGAATATTGTTTCTAAAGAATCTCAGATTTGCCTTAAAGTCAGACTGGGGAGCGTAATGGAAGCTGCAAGGGTATTTCAGGAATTTTGCCGCTATTCAGAGACTGGTGTTTGCAACTGTTTGCTGATAAGCTGAATCCCAGCTAAGTGATTAACTGCCAGCTGAAATGTCTCAAAGTCCATTCAAGTTAACTTTTCAGCTGCAAAGATGAAGTTCAAGAGAAAGAAGCGATTGCGTCTGCATCAGAGGACGCTTCATCCTCCTCCAGAGATCCACTCTTGCCATCCCCCACACTTTGTAGACTGCCCCAAGAAAGACACAACCCTACAGGTTGAAACATCTGAAAGATCTTCCTGAAACGTCTAATTCGTCCCGTTACTGACTGTGAGACCTGTGAGATGCTTCCATCCACCATTTCCTGTGGGGGTGGTGGGTTTGTTTTGGGGAGGTGCTGGGTCTCTGTTTGGGCTTCAGAGAGCTGGGCTGTTTGCATTCAACCAGTTGGATGACTGATCGAGATTTTTTTTTCACCTTCGAACTTTTGGCTGCAAGATGGAGGACGGGGTGGTGTCTCTTCACCAAATTCGCCAGCTGCGTGCCCTCTCCTCCTCCCCCTGCGCCTGCCAGAGCAGCACAGCTCACCCCCCCCGCCCCGTGGGATCACAGGCTGGCACTGGGAGCGCGCACCCCGCCTCCTTCTACCGGCTCCGCGGGACAGATACACCCCCTCTCTCCCTGCACTTTCTCAGTGGAGAAGAGCCGCTAAATGCTTAAAGTGACAGACTCACATTATGTATCTTGCTGACTCTATGATACTGATGTAAATCTTGATAATGTCTTTATCCTTTTGATTGTACTGGATCTTTGAGGTTACCAGATAAGATGTATTATAGTAGTATAAGATGTAATTATAGTAGTATATTCGAGTAAGAATGCTAAGTTTGTGACTGATCCTACCAGGGTAAAACTGGCAGGTTAACAATTTTTTTTTTTCCTTTTGGGGTTGACTGCCCTAAAGGTTTCTTTTTTTTTCCTACATGCCACGACTTTATAATTTTTTTTTTTTTACAGCATTACATAGTGTAACAATTCTTTTTCAATTTTTTCCTTTGGGTTTCTTATTTTTTCTGTATTTGGAATCAATTTCAGGGTTAATTTTTTTTCTTTATCAATTTTTAGCATTAATATAGTGTACGGATAAGAGTTTATCATAGGTATATTGTAGGATAATTTTTTCTTTCTTAGGATTTTTCTTTTAAAGGTAAGAATCATGTGGAAACACAACACAATACCGAAACAACACAGAGAGGTGTCATGGAGGGCCTGCAGGTCCGAAAATAGGCTTGTTTATGCCTTGCCTTGCCTGGTCATGTTTCTCTGCCCATAACCAGAGGTAAACACATAATGAGCACAAAGAGGGACAACAGACCTGGTGCCATAAATTCTGTCCTGCCCAGCACCTCTGATTGTGTAAACATGTTTGTGTAAGCCCATGTGCCCAGCTCATGCTTGCCGGATGCTAAGCCTGTTGTGTTTACCATATTTGGAAAGTCCAGGCCTGTGGTTTTTGCCTATTATGGTATTGTCTGGATGACTGTCAAAACCTGATTGGTTCATTCTAATGTCCAAAGGGCATGACTGGAGAGAATTCCAGTGAAGGTGCAGCACGTAGACGCACACATGCCCAAGAACAGAGCCACTGAGGAACACCAACACAACCAGCAGGCAGACCAAGCTGCTAAAATTTCTCAAGTTGATATAAACTCTGATCTTGACCTTGACTGGAAACACCGAGGTGAACTGTTCTTAGGTTGGCGGGCCCATGATTCATCTGGACATCAAGGCAGAGATGCAACCTACTGATGGGCATGCGACATGCCGGCACTGGATGGCTGGAAACCTATCCAGTTCCACATGCTACTGCACATAACACCATTCTTGGCTTGGAAAGACAAATCATGTGGAGACATGGAACTCCAGAGAGAACTGAATCAGACAAGATTCTTGTGAAAAATCTTGTGAAAAAGTGGGCCAAAGAGCATGGTATTGAGTGGATCTACCACATACCCTTACTATATTCCAGTTTCAAGGAAGATTGAGCGCTACAACTGTTTGCTGAAAACTATGCTGAAGGCCATGGAGGGGTGGAACTCTGAAAAACCGGGACAAGCATTTAGCACAATCAACCTGGTTGGTAAATCATAGCAGTTCAATAAACAGACCAGGACCTGCACAATCAGATTTGGTCCAAACAGTAGATGGTTATAAAGTTCCTGTTGTACGTGAAAATAATCTATTAGGAAAAACTGTTTGAGTATTTTCTCCTTTGAGCAAAGGGAAACCTGTCCAAGGGGTGGTCTCTGCTGAAGGTCCTGGTCACACCTACTGGGTAATGCAGGAGAATGGTGAAAACCAGTGTATTCCACAGAGAAATCTAACTTTAGCTGAGAGAGTTTAAATTCATAGTGCAAAATACAAGCTAGGTACTCTCAGTGTCCAATGAAATGATCTACAAGAGAATCTACAGTACGTAAGCACGAACCCAACGTCACCTGGGAGTCCCTATTCTTGCCTCATCTGTGAGGGGACAAACTGCTTGCTGTTTTCTGAGCTTTTGAATCACCTACATCTGAGCCGGAATGGAGTGTGAACTGAACTTGTAACATTCATTATTGTAAATATTGTTTTAGGTTAGATCAGATAGTTTTCAGCAATACTCTGAGTGAAGTAGACAGGGGAGGATTGTGCTAGTTTGAAGCTAGCTAGAATGTTTTGGTGAGAAGAATGAGATTACAGGCTGTGAAAGGGAAACAGTGGTGATGTCTACTTCACTCACAGGTTTGCTGAGACGTATAAGAACAAGAACACAAACACAGACAACAGAGTTGCTCTCTGTCCCTCTGGGGCTGAACTTCTCTCTCTAACCTAACCTGCCATCTGCCTGGCTAATCCATCTGCTTCCTAAGCCCCCTGGCCAACCCTCCAAACTTATCTTGAATATAAGGTAAGATCTTGGATAAGGTAGAGGGGTAGGAGGAAGGTGGAAGGGTGGTTGGGAGCCCCTCCTGGAGACTCAGCTTTGTGGGAGGGGTGTTGTGTTTCTGAATTATTTTTTAATTTGCACATTTCTGTATATATTGTAAATATATACTTGTATATTGTGATAAGTGGTAAATATAAAGTTTCATTCAATTTCCAGATCTTGCTGAGTCTAGTCTGGGTGATTTTACAAAGTGGGCAGATGGTGGGTAATACCCAAACCATCACAGTCCTGGTAACGTTATCCTGCCATGTGGATCTACTCACTTTCTACAAGAAGGTTTGTACTCTGCAGCAGAGAAGCAGCTACTTACCATAACTACCAGTCCACTCATACAGGCAGGCTTTTTTGTTTGATGAAGGTTAAATATATCATACTGTGTTGATGGGTCATGCACTATGTGATTCTACCTTTGTTCAAAGAGTAGTAGAGATATACCATCAAGCTGGGAGAGCAGTGAAGCTGTTGAAAGGATCTGGAACATCAAGACAATTCAGGCATTGTAAGATGAACTTTGCTTCATATTCTAAGATGAATCTGGCTTACAAATACTGACCATGAACAGAGCTGTCAATGTAAGGTATTATGAGGACAACTAGCCTCTAGGTTACAAAGCTATACATCACTCAAGGAGAAGAGTCTTAAGAGCAGAAATAGTAAGTCTGATCATCATTTTCACTGATCAGTGACATTTAGTCAATTCCAGTCTAGGAACTCTCAAGTTTAATATAGAGTTTATATTTGCACTGAGGACACCTTGCAATTTCTGAGAGAAATTTTATTCTAGATTATTATGATTTTACTACAGAGTATATAGAATATTAAATCCTGTATTTTCAGACTTAGCCTCTGGTTTCAAAACCAATTTCCAGTAGTCATGATTTTGTAATCAGAAGTTGCAAAATTATTTGCTTCATGCCTTACTACATGTATACAACAGTTCCTGAAGATATTGTTAATCTGATTCTACCTTTTCATTTCAGACACCTGATCACTCAATAGGCCAAACAGGTTATAGATTCAGGCATTCAGTGACTCTTCCATTTTCTAAGGCAAGCCAGACAGTTCCTCCCCTTTCCACCTCCATTTTGCTAAATATCCAGACTTCAGATTCTGAATGACTTCTGTGTTCCAAAAGCACTGTTACCAGAAAAACGGCCATTTTCCAGATTTTTTTGGTTAGTCTTTCATATGTGAGAACATATCAGAAAGAGTTGAAATTTTGAATATTTATTCCATTATTTAATGAAGAACACTATTGTGAAAAGATGTAGTAATTTCACAGCTTCTTACTAACTTCAATAATAATAATGACTGAATGAAGGGGGAAACATGCATAACTAACAAAAAAAAAAAAAAAAAACCAAAAAAAAAAACAACCCCCAAACAAACCAACAAAAGCAAAACATAACCACAACATCCACCAGATTTATATGCTTGAATCTGCATATGATGATATCTCCTGAGTTAAACAATGTTTATAAATCAACAGGAAACACAATTAACTCTTTGTTCACTAGTGAATACATACATGAGCCCTCAAAGACATGAAAAGCATGAAAGATCATAATTCAAGCTTGACTGCCAAGTATACTCTCTTAGCTTATTGTATTCATATTCTATGCAGTGTTTATATCACAGAAGTGCACTGCAGTGGTGTTTCCTTGATTCTTTACAAAATGATTCATAGAATCTTGAATAGTATTGCCACAATGTCTATATATTAGAACAAAATAAAGATCAGTTGTATTCTAAATTCTCATTACTATTATTTTCTTCCATTCTGTATTTTGTTTACATGGTGGAGCACTCCACATGCTCTCTGATCATTCACAAGTCTTAAGAATATGTAAGAGTTGAGGCAGAGCAAGTAACAACCCCATGAATTCCCTACAGATTTAAAAACATGGTGGAGTAAAATAGTCAGACTTCATCAGCATGCAGAAATAAATCAAGGCAAGAAATTCAAAGGTCTTCCAGACCTAACTCAGCCTGGAGGGAAAAAAAAGGGAAAATTAATTGAAGAAAAAAAAGTATAAAGAAACAAGAATTTGTTCACCAACTTTAAAAATGATTGTAAAATTAATGGAAAATAGAAAAAATAATAGAGAATGAATAGTATATATTAACAAATGTTAATCTTTGACTATTTTCTGGTAGCAATTAATAAGACTTCTTAGCAAGACACATTTTGAAACTGTTATACAGACCTTCCTTCAGTAAATCTAATGACCTTCTTTATTATTAAACTTCATAATTATGGGGCTGGTTTGTCTAAGAAAGAAGATTTAAAAATCTACATGGCCAGAAATCTGGTCAGTCAGGGAAACTTTTTACAGCACTCTGAGGGCAGAAGATTTGTTTTGCAGAAAAATACAACAGTGGCAGCATTGAGAAATAGCCAGCAGAGACTTAATCCAACAACAAAAAAAAAAGTGTGTGTGTGTATCTATCTATCTATCTATCTATCTATCTATCTATCTATCTATCTATCTATCTATCTATCTATCTATCTATATCTGCAGGGCACAACATTGGTTATGAAATGTTGCCTGATGCAGCTCCTGAAAAAATTCATGGGATGCAACTGCAGTTGAGTCCACGGACTATGAGGGTTCAGTCTAGACAGTGATAGGCAGAGAAACTACAGTTAGTCTCACAATTCAACAATATATATTGTTGAATAGAAGTATAAATGTGAAATCTTAACAACAAAATACTTTTATGACAAAATATGACTATGAAACAGTAGAAGAGAAGATGGAGAATAAACAGAACTATAAAACAAACTTGCTATGCTGAGAAGCCAAAAGAAAAGTCCAGTGAGCATGAGATGATGAGATGGTGGAGGAGAAGCAAGGTCAATTTAGAAAGCAAGAAGAAAAGGAATTTCCCAAGGATACAAAACACACAAGGAAAATGCCTGAGATGAGCAGTCAAAACCATGTAGTTATTACAACAAAACAATGTGGTAAATTCATGTCCTTCAGTTATAAGAAATAAACTACCCTCTGAACACAAAATCAAATCCCAAAACCAACACATGCCCATTTTTGTATTCTAAGGGTCTGTATAGAAGACAGGTGTGACTGGCAAGTAAGGCTCAGAAGGTGGCTCAGAGGGGGTGGACCTGGGTGATGTACCCATAAAGATCAGGGAATAAGGCAGTTTTACTGATCACAGCTGTTGCAAAGAACATGACTTGGTCTCAAGAATGAGCAGACCTTGTGCCGGAAGGGCAAATATCCAGCCAAACTAGTTTGGCCAGTGCCCCTTCTCCTCTCCTTGCAGGGTCCAGGAGTGATTCGAGGAAGCAGAACAGACAATGAAGGTTGGTTCCAGTAAGTCTGCCCTAAGAGGTGGTAATCCAGCACCATGTCTCAGGTGTTTCCTGCAACCCAAACACGTGCCTTACTGCCTTTTTGGGAATATATGTATGGCTTACGTGAAGCACAATGCTTTGAACTCATTAGCCAAACTCCTGATGCTTGTGCCTATTGGACAGTTCAATTAAAAAAAATGTAATTGACAAGGAGAATGGTTTGAAAAAGTGTGCAATTGCTAGTATGATATTTTCAGTGATTCCCTAAGTGATTCTTCAGGACTTCTTCCATTAGCGGCTCATTAATTGGGTTCCTGCCTGCATCAGCACACTCACAGCTTCCATAGCTTTCTTTTCACAGTGGCCACCTCTGCAGCAGTTCATCTTACAGCACCTCAGTTTTCCTCTCCTTTCCTCTGCCTTCAGAATATATTGTTTTACCCTCGAGATTACAATTGTCGGGTTTGGAAGATTCTTTGTACATTAAAACTCCCCCAGGATAACAGCGTGGTCCTTTGAGAGTAATTTGGGGCTAGTTTTCTATAAGTTCTAAGACTTGGATAGTTTGCACTCATTCAGCAAGCATGTTTGGTCCATCTTGTGACCAAAGCCTGTATTGCCTGTTTCGCGTACTCATTTTTTTTCCAGCCTCTGATTTCTAATATTTTCTGAGTTCTGACGGCCTTAGACTGTTTAATTATGTGATTATAAATACTCTTTGTGTAAATACTCGCTGCTGACCAAGAATCCAAACAAAATTAATGCTATCTGGTGATTTTTTAATATGAATACATAATAATTAATATTCCATAGGAAAATTACTTTTTAAATGTTGATACAAAATTATTATAGACCTGAGGGTGATTTTTGCTTTAGATAAACAGCTACAAACAATGGAGTGAATTGGTGATGTGCTCTCAACAAGTTCATTAAAAGAGTGTATCTCCAGGCCAACACAAGCGTGGTGTATATATAGCTCAGCACAACATAAAGACTATAGAAATGTTAACAACGAATACAATACTTTAAAAGAGAGCAAAAGGCTTGAGCTAGCTTCAATCCACATGTCTTCATGACAACTTGCCCAGTGTTGCGACGGTAAGCACATCAGGCACACTGAGAATGACATTGGTATTGGATGATGTTTTGCAATTGCTATATTCTGCTAGGTGCAAATTACATTTGTATTGTGTTTTCAGTATGTTTCTTATTATTATGCTAAACCAGAAATGTACAGACTGCTTCACTTACAACGGCACTCCAATGTATGACAAACTTATGTCAAAGCATATTCATAGAGCCCTTTAGCACAAATCCTGATGCCAGCAGAATTGGTAAAAATCCCATCCAGGGTTCATCTTTTTATTAAATTACACCAAAAAGACATTTAAAACTCATACCTACCTAAACTGTTACTGCTAGCTGGCCAGGAAGCCCTTAACTTTTTCTTTTTACAGGAATCACCCAATTTCAAAGAAAGTTCAACTTCCTTCTTCCTTATTTGTTGTATCAGTTCCATGTGGCACTGACTACAATCTCAGAAGGAGATTTTTCCATTTCCATCTGCTCCCAGATGGTACATGATCTCTGCAACAGACTCTTCCATATTCAGCTGGTGGTACATCATCAGCAAGTCATTCCTAAAGGTATTTTGAAGAGAAAATGGGGATAGAGGATGGCTGGAAGTGGAAGAAAGATTGCAGAAATGAGAACAGAGAAAAAAAACAAACAACAGTTTAGTTTAGAAGAAAATGAATGGAACTCTGTCTAATCTAGAAATGCATCAATGCACAGTCATTTAATACAATTAAGCAAGTATTGTTTTTCTTAATCCAACAATGAAATATAAGGTTGGCAAGATATTACAATGCATAAAGACTATGGAAAAGAAGGGAATATTTTTCTTTAGGTGTTATCTCTATTTTCATGTTGTTATCACTTCTACCAGCAGAGATGGACACAGCGGGAGATGAGTCATAGAATCATAGAATTAACCAGGTTGGAAGAGACCTCTAAGATCATCCAGTTCAACTAGCACCCAGCCCTATCTAATCAACTAGGCTACGGCACTAAGTGCTTCATCCAGTCTTTTCTTAAACACCTCCAGGGATGGCAAATCCACCACCTCCCTGGGCAGCCCATTGTGAAGAACTTCCTCCTAACATCCAGCCTAGACCTCCCCTGGCACAACTTGAGACTGTGTCCCCTTGTTCTGTTGCTGGTTGTCTGAGAGAAGAGACCGACCCCCACCTGGCTACATTTCCCTTCAGGTAGTTGTAGTCATGTCATGGAGGGTAGCAAAGCCCTCTTGAAAAGGCCCCATTTGTACATAGAGTCGTGGCTCACACGGGTACCTTCTATCGAAAAAGTCAAAACAATATTCCTATCTGCCTGCAATGACAGTAGCTGCTGTACCAGCAGACATACAGTCCCTGGGAGAATCTCTCCCTCAGGGGAGAAAAGACATAAACATGGCTATGTTTTGAAATAAAGGCCTTCGAATTTTCAGACATGGTGACCACCCGACGAACATCTGCTGGGGGCTGACCCCTGGGTGGTTCTATAGATTGTTTTGGTGAGAATTAGCCAATGTATAAGTTGATTATAACTTTGTACCAGTCTGTAAAGTTTACGCGTCTGCCTGAGTTGGCTGAACACACCTCTTCTAAAAATACTATAAAAAATGTCGCATTTGCTTTAACTGAGCCCCTCGCTCTTTACCCTGCTCTACTTGCACCCCTCTTTTGCTTGTTACCCTGCTCGCTGATTACACACGCACACACGCAGCATTCGCATCGCAACAACCAGCTTGGGACAGCACCATCCCAGGCAGCATCCCGATCCTTGCCAGCCTTCGGGAGCCAACGCACTGCTCGACCGGACCCGTGGAGACTTGGACAACGCGCCTTAAATTCATAATTCCCTGAGACTTCTCTGAACTGCATTTGGACAGTGAGTAACTGATAAGCATTATTTAGAGACTGAATAATCTCTCAAGACTTCAATGAACTCTCTTAAATCATAGACTCTCTTTATTTTAGTCATTCTGTATTTTAATTCACAACTGTGAACCAAGAATCTACGTGGGATAATTACAAACAAGTTTGGGGAAGGGGATTTCTAGTGCTTATAGTAATAAATCATTTAAACCTTTATAAAATCAGCCTCGCATATCATTCCCCAAACTCCCCCCAAACAAACTTTCCCGTTCTCAACAAGTCAGCAATGAGGTCACCCTGAGCCTCCTTTTCTCTAGGCTAAATAACTCCAGCTCCCTCAACCTCTGCTCATAGGGCTTGTGTTCCAGGCCTCTCATCAGCTTTGATGCCCTTCGGTGGACACATTCCAGTACCTCAACATCTCTCTTGACTTGAGGAGCCCAGAACTGGACACAGTACTCAAGATGTGGCCTGACCAGTGTTGAGTACAATGGAAGAATAACCTCCCTTGTCCAGCCGGCCACACTAGGATGCCACTGTCTCTCCTGCCCACCTTGGCACACTGCTGGCTCATGTTCAGCCTACTATCTACCAGCATCCCCAGGTATTGGGTGTGTATCAGGCATGAATACAAGTGGACTACTAGACAAACACCTGATGTTCCATGACAGTGGCAGGTATGCAGCTCAGTGAAATTTGTCATTTGTTTCATCAACCTATCAGGAAAGGGAGGGATTTTTTAAAGATATTGTCATACTGCCTTTTTGCAAAGTGTAAACCACTAAAAATTCATTACTCTGTTTAGGCAAATACAGTCCTTCAGCTGTGATCCTAGACAAAATCATCTTCCTGAGTGTAAGGAGAAAGCACCTCTGCTCCTGAACCTGAACCTAGGAGTCTTGACCCCTCCTGAGTGGCGGGTCTGAAGACCATCAGGTGATGGTTCACCCACTCCCTGCTTCCTGTCCCATAAAAGGAGGGGGACTTCCTGTTCTTCTCTCTCTCTCCCCGCACCTCTCACCCTGCACCTCACTCTCTGCATTTTCCCCTGCATACCACGTGGCAGACACGAGGCAGACACAGCCACCATCATAAAACTTGGGTTGTATTTATACATTTCTGTGTTTTGCTATTTTCCCTTCCCTATCCTTTGTAAACTTCCCTACCTCAGATACCTCTTCTAAGTTATTGTTAAACTTTTCCTTTTAACTTCCAAATCAAGTGAGATTGATTTATTCAGGTGTGCTTACCTCTCTCTCTCCCTATATCTAATCCCTTTCTTTGGGAAAGGAGAGGGAAGAGGGGAGGGCACTCTACAAATTGTTATTGGTTCTATCAAATTTATTAGAGTCTCTGGGAATTTGGATTGGAACCTAAGGGAATTTATTTGGCATCTCAAGTGGGGCTAGGTAGAAAGAATTATTTCAGACAAGATTTGGAAGTTAAAAAATGGATACTCTAAGAGTGTTAATAATTCAGGCTTTTGGATGGCTGTTTTGGTCTTGGATGCAGAAGTTTGTAAGTTAGCATGTCTTCTGGATAGTCATTGATATGGTCTGGGAATATTCTAAGAATGTGCCTGTGTGAGTGTATGCCTATATCCTGAATTCGAAACTGTGTTTAGAAATGTTTCTCAAACATGGAATCGCTCTGAGTAAGCGTGTTGGGACACAGAAGGTCCAGATATTTTGAGGGGAAAATGGTACTGGATAGCAGTTATTTCACTGTGTTTAAATGTGGTTTTGGGAGGGTATATTGCAATTCTGAGCTGGAACACATGGAAACTGTGTGTAGCCGTGACCATTAAAACTGCAGCTGCGGGGCGGGGGTGTGTGTGTGTGTGGAACTGGTCAGACCGGTCAGGCAGCCCTCGCCTTGAGCACGACTCCACCTCAGGCTCCACCCCGAACTCCCCCCCCCCCCCGGTCCCACCCAGAGCAGCTCCCTGGAACCTGCCCCCACAGCCCAGTTCTGTCCATCTTGCACCCCTAACTGTGCAGCAAGCTAGACCAAACCTGAGCCCTTCCACAGACACAGACCCAGGGCAAGGAACCTCGTCGGGAAGCAGTACCCCACAGCAACAGCAACCAGCTGGAAATGGATCTGATAACGGGCTTAGAGTTATCAGCTCTATGCCCAGAAAGGAAATCAGGCACACAAGGCAGGAATATGCAAGGGCAAATGGACAGTCCCTTTTAGCTTGGCTTTTGAGATGTAGGGATGCAGGAGCAGAAACCGTGGACCTAGATCAGAGGGAGGCTAAGAAGTTGGGGTCCTTGTCGAGGGATGGGGGTGTAGATAAAGAGCTGGGGAGGCTGGATAGCAACCACTCACTTTGGGCCAGACTCCTTACAGCTGTGAGATACAGATATCCCTCCAGGGATGACATGATCTTCCATCCCCTTAAGTGGATAAATATGGAACAGGGAATCACATACCTGAGGCAAATGGCCATACAGGAAATAATCTATGGAGACGGCCAGATGCCCCTGGACCCTGATGATGTCCACACGAAGCCAGCCCTCTTAAAGAAATTGACCCAGTGTGCCCCTTCCACATATGCCCCCACCCTGGGAGCACTGCTGCTGGGCAGAGACCCCAACAACCTTCCCATGATCAGAGAG
Source organism: Pogoniulus pusillus (assembly GCF_015220805.1). Lineage (NCBI taxonomy): Eukaryota > Metazoa > Chordata > Aves > Piciformes > Lybiidae > Pogoniulus > Pogoniulus pusillus. Next base: position 92,326,226 of record NC_087309.1, read on the forward strand.
TTTGTGAATGACCTGAGACAGTATGAAGATAGTGTGTCTAGGAAAACCTTAATAGCAGCTGTGGAAACCCTCACCCAGGAGATGAATGAGCTGAAAGCCTCTGTCTCTGAACTGCAGAAGGCAGAGGATGACTGCTCTTCACCTTCTGAATGGGTACAGGTCTCAGCCCTCAGGAAAACACACCACCGTACTCATCCTCCTCCCCGTAGGTGACCAGTCCAAAGCAGACAGGGAACACCCAGGGGTTCACTTTGGAGAACACTGTGTGAACATGGGGCAAACATGGACAAATGGCATGGCCAGCTCACCTCAGCTCTATAGGCCAGAGTGAGGGAACTGCAGGGGACAAATACAGGGAATAACTCCAGAAGAGGGGTTGCCCAGTGTCCCGCTGCAGCCCTCTCATCCAAGGGGTGGTCAGGCCAGAAACTCAGGTCCGTGTGCCTCATGTGGTCACACCACTCAAGCATTAGAGGTGCCCTGTCTCCAGCCAGGCGGAGGCTAGGGATAACAGAGTATATTGGGATGTGTTTGTGAAATGGCCTGGCACTTCTGAAGCCGAGAAGTACAGAGCTTTAGTAGACACTGGTGCCCAATGCACTCTGATACCGTCCAGCCATAGGGGGACAGAAGCTATTACAATTTCAGGAGTCACAGGGGGGTCTCAGGAATTGACTCCTGCAGGCTGAGATAAGCTTCACAGGGAATGTGTGGGAGAAGCACACAATAGTGACTAGCCCTGATGCACCTTGCATCATGGGGATTGACTTTCTCCAGGAAGGGTATTTTAAAGACTCGAAAGGGAACAAGTGGGCATTTGGCATAGCAGCTGTAGAGACTGCCGATAAAGAGCAGCTGGCTGTCAGATGACCCTTCTGTGGTTGGTACCCACAAGGTGGAGGATGTCAAGTTACCCATTGTTTCTCATATAGCTCACTGTAGGGAATACAGCACCAACAGAGACTCCCTGCTACCCATACAGCATCTGATTTGCCACCTGGAGCAGCAGCTTGTCATCAGGAAGAGCCACTCACCCTTCAACAGCCCAATATGGCCAGTGTGGAAGGAGAATGGGGAATGGAGACTGACTGTGGACTTCAGAGGCCCGAAGTGACTCCTCCAATCAGCACAGCCATGCCTGATATGTTGGAGCTCCAGTATGAACTGAAAACAAAGGAGGCCAAATGGTATGCCACAATTGACATTGCTAATGCTTTTTTCTCCATCCCCATTGCAGAGGAATGTAGGCCTCAGTTTGCTTTCACCTGGAGAGGAGTCCAGTACCACTCGAGCATACTGCCTCAAGGTTGGAAGCACAGCTCTACAATCTGCCATAGCAAAATCCACCCCTGTTGTGCTAGTTTGAAGCAAGATAGAATGTTTTGGTAAAAGAACTAGATAATGGGCAGTGAAATGAAAAACAATTGTGTCTCTTCGCTCACAGCCACGCTGAGAACTATGGGAAGAAGAAGTAAGATATTCTCCATTTTGTCTTTCATTCTGCTTTTGCCTTCAGACCTAGTCACATCTCATTAAGCTTGCTCCCACTAACCTTGCTCCCTAATCTCTTGGCTTCACCTCTTTTCTTCCTGAGAACTGGGGTAAGGTTGAGAGGGGTGATTGGTAGTGTTGTGAGAGGAATTGCAACTGTTGGAACAATTGCAGTTGCTCTCGGGAGCTGAAGAAGTGACAGCTACTTTTCTGGCATTGCTGCCTCTGTTTCTGCCACTCTGCAGATCCCTGACTCTCTTTGAAAGAGCTGAAGTAGGTTGACCATCCCATTTGTTCATGTTCTCACCATATGTGTCACACAGAATTATCCACAGTGACGCATGTGATTGCTGATGTCTAGGTGGAATTTGTCTCCTCCTGGGCTGGAATTGCCTTGCAGGAGGTGGGTGTCTGTTCCTGACTGCAGAAACATGCACCCATTCAGATGATGCAGGAATGGTATCCTTTACCAGATTGTAAATGGAGGTTTTAAGATCCTCCTTCAGTTTTTTCATGGTATCTTTAATCTCTGTGGTCATAGTTTGTACGGCAGAGATTAGGCCAGAATGTCACAAGCTGTCCTCTACCTGCCTCAGCTGGTCAGTGAATTCACCAACAGTGAAAGAACTTCCATTATCACTGCTTGATAGAAACTTGCTGGTCAAGATGTTAGCATACGATGAAGGAGCAAGCTTAATCAGCTTCTTCATGAGACCTTTTCCAAGAGGAATGTCATCAGGCTCATGTGTGCCATGATCTCCATAAAGCACTTCCTTCACAGCAAACTCCTTCAGAAGCTTAATTCCCTGTTCAATGGTGTTCCACTTCTTGGCATCCCATGGTAGATCATCTCGGGAAGGATATCTCATAGCCACAGCCAACAGAAGGCGTGTCCACAAGCTAACCTTACCAAGAGGACTTGCTAGGTATTTGTCCACTCCACTCTCCTTAAGTGAGTGGTCCCAGCTGCTTGGCAGACTTGTCTCCTACCTGCAGGGCATTAGCACCAACGCTACGGCATCTCACTTGCCAGCTTAGGATTGGTTCACCTGATTCCCTTGCATATTCCTATCTAATTTCCCTGACCTCTCTAAGTGGATCGTTGGAGCCTTGGATGTCATCTTCCTCCTCTTCCTCCTGTTGACCTGGTGGTCCCTGGCCTAACAGAACCTTCCTCATAGCACTCTTAAACTCATTGGAACCATCCTCATTCTTGGCAGCCAACCTCACAACGCTCTTCTCATTTGAGTATTGGGATCTCAGCACATTTGCGAGGTCTCACAGACTAAGTACCTCCTCTTCCTCCTCTTGCTGATCACCAGAGGTGCCCTCTCTTACATCCTCCTTTCAGCCACACTGTGTCTTGGCTTTTGCTTTAGCAGGTGCCAAAAACGCCTGCACAGCAATAGACTTTGATGTGTCTGCTGGAGGGTTTGAATCATTGGGGTCTGACTTGGAGTCTGTGAGTTCAGATCGGCCTTAGATCTAACAGCATTCTGGTCTGCTGGCTGGGAATTTGAACTGGCTGAGCTGGTGTTATTAGGACTTGGACTAATTGGGGTAGTGTTAAGAGCATTATCAGTGTTATTGTTTACATTCCCACCAGGAACATTGGCAGTGTTCCCAGAATCTGGAGAAGGAGGTGCAGAGGCTGGCAGGGGGGAAGGTATTTGAGTCACTTTCCTGGTTGCTTTCAAAACAGAAATTGTCTTAGCTTTTAATTTTTGCACTACATTTGAATTTTTCACAAATAGTGCAAAAATTAATATGAAAATTAAACCCATAAGACATAGATTAAAAATTGATAACAGAAACACAATTTTACATGAGCAGCTTCCTAGACAAATGTCTGGCATGCCAGTTCTTGGGTGTATTACTCGCATGAGAGCTGTGGCTGGCTTGATTGTAATATTATTGACAAGTGCTCCTGTAATGTTACTAGTAATATTTTCAGTGACATTAAAACCAGCATAACCAAGAATAAAATCATCCCAGGCCCAAAAAACATCAGAAGCTTTTGCTTTAGCCTTCTTATAAGCTAAATCAATAAAATAAGCAACAATTTGAGCTTTTATCCAACTAAATGCCAAAAAAAGGAAACCAGACCAGAGTAACGCTCCAACCAAATACAATAGCTGCTTAATTAGCTTCATCCTGATTCCCAGAGTTAATCAACAGTCACTCGAATTTAGCCCCACGTTGGGAAAGCCAAATAAAAGAGATGTGGTGGTTTAGGCTGTAACCTGCCCCCCCACACTTTTATAAATGCCCCAGCTAACTCAGACGGACTCGGGGAATATAAATGAAAGCTATTTATTTACAGCAGCACAATATACAAGCAGATATTTACAATATATACAGTTATATACAGAAATATACAAAGGATAAACAATACAGAAGCACAGCTCCCCTCCCAGAAACCTGAGTCCCCAGGAGGGGTTCTCAACCACCCCAGCACCTCCCCCTGCCCCTCTCAACCTTACCCCAATCTTGAGAAAGAATAGAGGTGCAGCCAAGAGGTTAAGAAGGAAGGTTAGTGGCAGTGAGGTTAAGGAGATGTGGCTCGGTCTGAAGCCAAAAGCAGAGTGAAGACAAAATGGAGAATGTTATCTAATGTTTACTTCTTGTTCCCATACTTCTCAGCGAAAACTGTGAGGGAAGGAGACATCACAATTGTTTTCGTTTCACAGCCTATTATCTAGTTCTTTTCACCAAAATATTCTAGCCTGCTTCAAACTAGAACAGGGGAGAATGTCTTTAATGCTTACAAATATCCAAAGAATGGGTGTCAGAAGAATAGAGACAGTGCTGTCTGGTGGCAGAATAAGTGACAATGGACACACTCTGGAATAGAGAAGGTTCCACATAAGCACTTTTGAGAGTGGCAAAGCCCAGAGAGGTTCTGGAGCCTCCATCTCTGGAGGCATTCAAAACCCACTTGGATATGCTCCTGGGTGATAGGTGATCCTACTCTAGTGAGAGACGGTTCGACTACATGATACTCAACCCCTACCATTCCATGATTCTGCAGTTCTGTGAAAAGCAAGGGGAAAGATCCTCCTTCAACAGCCATTAACTCCCACCACTCCGTGTATCGCTTGTCATTTCACACTAGATAGGGACAAGAATGTCAGTCTGTGCCAAGAATTTCCAGAATGCAAATGTGTGTTTTACAGACACCACAACAAATGCTCATTCTACTCATTAGAAATAACTTGTGTGCTCTGAACACCTATATCAAACTGCTATTACAAACTACATCTCACAAACTGTGAGAATACTGTGCTGTGACTGAAGCTGTCATCTGCAAAGACAGGATTGTTGCAGGCAAACAAAGGTCCATTTATCAACAGAGAAGCAGAGTTTCTCAGCAGAATCTCTGCCATTCTATGCTTTTCTTTGTGCTGCTTACTATTTCAAATTTTTTGCTGAAACCCAGTATCAATTCTACCATATGGAAGGAACCACCAGGAGCAGTTTACCTTCAGATGTATTTTGCCCTTCGCTACCTAACTTACCATTAAAACTTATATATGGGATTTCAGTAAATAAATGCTAACACTACATAAATACTAATTTCCTCTATTACATATATAAAAGCATTGCTGCAGGAAAAACTCTCAAAAGAAACATTAAATCTGCTGATTACAACTCATTATTACAGCACATCACAGCTTAATTAACATACAAGGTCACACATGCTAACAGTCACTGTGCTAGGAGGAATTTCACATATGTACCATTTATTATATGACATAGGTGAATATTCACAATAGAAACAAGGTGGATTTAAAAATCCATGTATCCACCAAGTAACTACATTTCTCCAGATGTGACTTGAAGGCCATCTGTTGAGCAACACACAATTAGGCAAAACACTAGCTACCTTAATCTCTTTACCAGCTGAGATACCACAAGTAGTTTTACACCTCTGAAAACAATGCCATTTTTATGGACATGAATTATCATTTAGAGATATTTCTTAGTTTTGAGCATTTGGAGCGAAGCGTATTTAAAAATCATGCAGACATAACAAGGAGGATCTCAACTAAAACTCCAGCTCAAGTTTCTTACCCTACTTTTTGTGCAAACATTAAAAGTCACTGATATGAGTTGCACCTGGACCCCAAAAAATTGGAATTTACCCCGGAGTAAACTACCAAACTCAGAACTTGGAAGAAGAATAAAAAGTTACATTTACAGAAGTGGGCGAAATATAAAAGTATAAAATGCAATTAACATGTACAAAGTATATTTGTATACATTTACAACTCAACAATACAATGACCCCCTTGTACAATAATTCAGCTTCTCCCAACCCCAGGCAGCCCAGAGAGAGTGCTAGCAGCCTCCCACCCTGCCCCTGCCCTTTCCCTTCACTGTATCTTGCAGACACAATGAGTCAGTTGAGACAGCAGAAGGTCAGAAGAGAGACAAGAGAGCCATGCAAACAAGCAAAGCCACAGAGAAGAAGTAAAAGAGGAGAGCAAGTCTGTGCAACCAAGTATAAACTATCCAGCAAATGGATGACACAAACCTATCAGTTATTATTACTCTTGTGTTCACAAGCTAGAACTGTGAACTGACCACGCTGGAAGGAACTATTTCTTAACGAGCTAGTTTTCAGCCAGGGCAGTTCTTTGGCTGAACAAACTCCAGCTCAGACACAGTGAAACTTCAGAACCAAACACAGTGAATCCAGCTCATTTGGTAGCACAAACACATGAAATCTCAACCTGCTTTCCCCAGTCCATTTCATAAGGGATACAGGCACCTAGGTTAGAGATATATATTTGCAAGAAAGGCCAGATGACCAAGCATCTTGTGACACTCCTTTCTCGAAACACACAAGATGTGTTGCTTGAATCAAACATTAATCACCCAACTCCAGCAATCTGAGACAAACATTTTTTAAAAACTGTTTTAGAATCCACCAACAGTGGTCAGCAAAATACTTGCATATGGCATCCTCAAACTAGACAAACAATGGGAGACAAAAAAATATAAAGACTCAGCATCCACTGGTAAAACTCTTTCTCACCCAAGGGCTTCCTGAAAGAGCCAACATATCCATCAATTTCAAGCTACATGTTTGGGCAAATTAATTCTGAAAACATATAGAAAGGTGTTCCTTCAAACATGAAATACACAACAGTGAATAGGGAGAATGCTAACTGCCTTGGCTGCCAGAAGAATATGCAATTGTGCTAGTTTGAAGCAGGCTAGAATATTTTGGTGAGAAAAAAACTAGATGATAGGCTGTGAAATGAAAACATTGGTGATGTCTACTCCCCTCACAGTCTTGCTGAGAGCTATGGGAACAAGAAGGGTAAACATTAGATAACTTTCACCATTTTCTCTCTCTGCTTTTGGCTTCAGACTGAGCCACATCTCCTTAACCTCGCTGCCACTAACCTTGCTTCTTAACCTCTTGGCTGCACCTCTTTTCTTCCTGAGAACTGGGGTAAGGTTGAGAGGGGTAGGGGGAGGTGCAGGGGTGGCTGAGAGCCCCTCCTGGGGACTCAGGTTTCTGGGAGGGGAGTTGTGCTTCTGTATTATTTTTACTTTGTATATTTCTATATATAACTGTATATATTGTAAATAGCTGCCTGTATATTGTGCTAGCTGTAAATAAATAGCTTCATTTATATTCCCAGAGCCCGTCTGAGTTAGCTGGGTGTTTCTAAAAAGTGTGTGTGTGGGCGGGATAGAAGCCAAACCACCACAGCAATTAAACATAAGACAAAATCAAATATTTACTGGAATCCCAGACATATTGCTACAATAGCTGTTTCCATGTAATAAACCTTGGGCTAGCAATTCGCCAGAAAAGCCAGATAGCAAAGCATCTTGTGAGGTCCCCTGCTTCCGATCTGCTTTGCAAAGAGAGTAATAGAGTATATCAGTGAACTTACAATTTTTCAAAATTGGCCATAAGAATCCAAGAAAACACAAGGCCAAACACCCCAGTTTATCACCTACTCTTTTTTCCCTGTCTCCAGGGTCACAAAAGGGAAACTGCTGACTCTTACAAAAACAAACTAAATAACATGGTATTGGCAGCAATCTTATTAAAAATTAATAAAGATCAATAAAGAAAAATAAAATCAGCACTCAAGTTAAGCAGATGGTGCCTTTCAAAGGGATAAAAAAAGTTGACAATTATATTCTGAAATTGCTCACTGTTCTCACATACTACAAGTTCCCAGGAAAAATAATACAGTAACACTAGGGAACACCAAATGCAAGATAAATATTTAAATCACTTTTCCCAGATTACTAACATCAATGAGGAAAAAAAAGTGCAACAAGTGGAGAAAAAGGCAGCAAATAACTTTAAAATATTAACAGCTCATCTTTAGATGTTTCATTATAGCCCCAATACATGAAAGGTTCAGAAAATTCAAGTTTTAATATATTCCTCAGACTACATGTTAATTGTAAGAAATACAAACTTTGAAACACATAAGCTTTGTTTTCAATGGAAAATATCACTAAGATTATAGAGTACAACCATCAAACTATCAGACACTGCAACAACATTTAACACTGGGGTATCTTTTTCTTCATCCCAAACAAAGCATGCAAGGTGCCTCTGGCTTTTCTTTTGTATCCATCAATTAGTCTTTCCCTGTAACTTTTCTCTGTGTGTGTTTTCTCATTTATTTTTGTTTGATTGTTGTTTTTTGGCTTGCTTTTACGCTCTGAGAAGACCTGTGGAAGACAAAGTTAAATTAAAACCTCATAAAATTCCGTAAAATTGTGGAACCACTGACTAAAGCAAGTCTGTAATGAAACAGTGAAAACAGACTACAGTTACGTGAAGAACAGCACTGAACTTCCACTCAACAATTAAACAGGCATACAGCAAGTATTGTGCCTATGCTTCTTCAGTTACATGGACTACAGATCCTGTGACAGCTTTCTAATGGAAACAGATGAAAAATGAAATTAAGTCTAGAAAGAGAACCTGAGAGCCAAACTGTTTCCAAGACACACTGAGAAAGTGGTGCAGGACTGTCATGGAGGGCCTGTAGCCCCAAAAATGGGTTTATTTATGCCTTGCCTTGACACATTTTTCTGCCCAAACCAGAGGTGAACACATCAAATGGATGAAAGGGGCACAACAGGCCTGGTGCCATAAAGTATGGTCTGCCCAGGACCCCTGGTTGTAAACATGTTGTGTAAGCCCCCACACACCCAGCTCGTGCCTGCCTAATGCTAGGCCCATGTGATTCCCATATTTGGAAAGTCCAGGCCTGTGGCATTTGCCTATTATTGTAAGATTTGGCTGACTGCCAACCTGATTGGACATTCTAGTGTTCAAAGGGTCATTAATCTTGGCCCACATTCAATAAATGGGGGGACTCAGGTAAACAACGTGCTCGGACTCCCCTGCTGACGCTCATTTGCTAGCACAGGCTGCCTTGCTCACTCACTCACTCATTATTAGGCTCAGACTCACCAGCATTGTATGCCTACTTGCTTTGATATTATTAAGGAGACAGTATCTCCCATAGCCTCCCAGCCAGTTGTGGCACACCTGCACACCACTGTGGTGAGTTATCAGGACCAGATCCTGTATGGCCTGCCTTCACCTACGGAGCTCAGACTCCTGTGCAGCCGTGTATACTATTGCAAGACCGTTGCCTTATTGCCTGGTAAGCGTGCCACTGCCACTGAGTTAACCAGGAAGCAGACCCTGGACTGTCTGCACATGATCAGCCTATGTAGCCAGCGTCTGTGCTCAGACTGCACAGCACGTACGCCCTCTGCACCTGAAGGTCCTGCCTAAGAATCCCTGGACATTCAGAAGAAGCCAGCAGCACAAGGTCAGAGACAGTCACAGTATCACAGTAACATAGTATCATCAGGGTTGGAAGAGACCTCACAGATCATCAAGTCCAACCCTTTACCACAGAGCTCAAGGCTAGATCATGGCACCAAGTGCCACGTCCAATCTTGCCTTGAACAGCTCCAGGGACGGTGACTCCACCACCTCCCCAGGCAGCCCATTCCAGTGTCCAATGACTCTCTCAGTGAAGAACTTTCTCCTCACCTCGAGCCTAAATTTCCCCTGGAGCAGCCTGAGGCTGTGTCCTCTAGTTCTGGTGCTGGCCACCTGAGAGAAGAGAGCAACCTCCTCCTGGCCACAACCACCCTTCAGGTAGTTGTAGACAGCAATAAGGTCACCCCTGAGCCTCCTCTTCTCCAGGCTAAACAATCCCAGCTCCCTCAGCCTCTCCTCGTAGAGCCTGTGCTCAAGGTCTCTCACCAGCCTCGTCGCCCTTCTCTGGACATGCTCAAGCATCTCAATGTCCCTCCTAAACTGGGGGGCCCAGAACTGAACGCAGTACTCAAGGTGTGGTGTAACCAGTGCAGAGTACAGGGGCAGAATGACCTCCCTGCTCCTGCTGGCCACACCATTCCCGATGCAGGCCAGGATGCCACTGGCTCTCTTGGCCACCTGGGCACACTGCTGGCTCATGTTCAGGCGGATATCAATCAGCACCCCCAGATCCCTCTCTGTTTGGCTGCTCTCCAGCCACTCCGACCCCAGCCTGTATCTCTGCATGGGGTTGTTGTGGCCAAAGTGCAGCACCCAGCACTTGGAGCTATTGAACGCAATCCCATTGGACTCTGCCCATCTGTCCAGGTGGTCAAGGTTCCGCTGCAGAGCCCTTCTGCCTTCCAACCCAGCCACATCTGCCCCCAGCTTAGTGTTATCTGCAAACTTGCTGATGACTGACTCGATGCCCTCATCCAGATCATCTATGAAGATGTTAAAGAGGATGGGGCCCAGCACTGATCCCTGAGGGACACCGCTAGTGAACGTCCGCCAGCTGGATGTGACACCATTCACCACCACTCTCTGGGCTCGGCCCTCCATCCAGTTTCTAACCCAGCCCAGAGTGTTGCCATCCAAGCCATGGGCCGACAGCTTAGCCAGCAGTTTGCTGTGGGGGACAGTGTCAAAGGCCTTGCTGAAGTCCAGATAGACCACATCCACAGGCCTCCCCACATCCACCAAGCAGGTCACCTGACCATAGAAGATCAGGTTGGAGAGGCAGGATCTGCCCTTCCTAAATCCATGTTGGCTGGACCCGAGCCCTTTGCCATCCCTCAGGTGCGCTCTTATCACCCCCAAGATAACCTGCTCCATCAGTTTCCCTGGCATTGAGGTCAGGCTGACGGGTCTATAGTTCCCAGGTTCCTCTGTCTGACCCTTCTTGTGGATGGGGATCACGTTGGCCATTTCCCAGTCTCCTCGGACCTCTCCGGTGAGCCAGAACTGCTGGAAAATGATGGACAGCAGCTTGGCCAGCTCATCTGCCAGCTCTCTCAGCACCCTAGGATGGATCCCATTTGGTCCCATGGACTTGTGGGTGTCCAGGTGGCTCAGCAGGTCCTCAACTAATTCTTCATGAATTTCCAGGGGAACACACTGCTCCCCGACCCCATCCCCCAGTTCAAGAGGCCACTTGCCTCCTCCTCCCTCCTTACTGTTGAAAACTGAGGTGAAGAAGGCGTTCAGGACCTCCGCCTTTTCTTCGTCATCAGTTACAGTGTTCCCCTCCTGGTCCAGTAAGGAGTGGAGGCTCTTCTTGCCCTTCCTTTTAGCGTTGATAAATTTATAAAAGTGCTTTTTATTATCTTTCACGGAAGTGGCCAGCCTAAGTTCTAGCTGGGCCTTAGCCTCTCTAATTTTTCTCCTGCATAATCTGGCTACCTCCTTAAACACATCAGGAGAAGCCTTCCCCTACTTCTAAAGGTGATACACCCTCTTTTTTTCCCCCAATTCCTTCAGGAGCTGTTTACTCATCCAGGCTGGTCACCTTCCCCGCTGGCTCATCTTTTGGCACATAAGAACTGCCAGCTCCTGAGCCTTCAAGAGCTCCTGTTTAAAGTAGGTCCAACCATCCTGGACCCCTTTGTTCTTAAGGACTGCTGCCCAGGGCACTTTGGAAATAAGTTTCTTAAGCAAATTGAAGTTTGCCCTCTGAAAGTCCAAGGTGTAGGTTTTGTTGTAGTGCCTCCGTATCTCCCTGCATATTGAAAACTCCACTATCTTGTGATCACTACACCCCAGGCAGCCTCCCGCTGTCACATCTCCCATCAGCCCTTCTCTGTTGGAGAGCAGTAGGTCAAGCTGAGCTTGACCCCTACTAGGCTCACTTAACTGCTGGGTCGTGAAGCTGTCCTCCATGCACTCCAGAAATCTCCTGGACTGCCTCCTCTCTGCTGAATTAAGTTCCCAGCAGATATCTGGCAGGTTAAAGTCACCCACAAGGACAAGATCTGATGATCTTGAGACAGCCTCCAACTGTTTGTAAAATATCTCATCTGTTTCCTCATCCTGGTTGGGTGGTCTATAACAGACTCCAACCAGGATGTCAGATTTGTTAGTCCTCCCTCTGATTTTAACCCACAAGCTTTCAATCCCTTCATCCCTCACCTCAAGCTCAGTGGCATGGAGTGACTCCCTAATATACAGGGCCACCCCTCCTCCTCTTCTCCTTTGCCTATCTCTCCTGAAGAGGTTATATCCCCCCAGTACAGCACTCCAGTCATGCCTGTCATCCCACCAAGTTTCTGAAACGGCGACTATATCATAGTCACCCTGGTGGACCAGGACTTCCAATTCCTCCTGCTTGTTACCCAAGCTGCGTGTATTGGTGTAGATGCACTTCAGCTGGGCTCTCGATTCCTCAACTGTCCCTAGTTTCCGTCCCACTCTGTCCTTCTCAGAGAGAGTAATTGCCTCACCCCCCGCCTTCAGACCTAGTTTAAAGCCTGCTCAATGAACCCCGCCAACTCCAGTGCCAGGACTCTCCTGCCCCTCCTAGACAACAGCACCCCATCACGATCAAGCAGGTCTGGCTCAGTAAAAGTTCCCCTGTGGTCAAAGAACACAAAATGCCACCGCTCGCACCATCCCTTGAGCCATTTGTTGATATCATAGGTTCTGCTGTTCCTCTCTGTGAACTCCCTTGCCACAGAGGGAACTGAGCAGAACACCACCTGTGCTCCCACCTTGTCTATCAATTTCCCCAGAGCCTTAAATTCCTTTTTAATTGCCCTGGTGCCCTTCTCAATTTCATCCCTGCCAGCCTGTATTACCAGCAAAGGGTAATAATCAGAGGGCCAGATTAGGTTAGGGATTCTCCTGGTGATGTCCCTAACCCGGGCACCAGGAAGGGAGCAGACCTCCCTGTGAGATGGGTTGGGACAACAAATGGGTCCCTCTGTCCCCCTCAAAACTGAGTCCCCAACAACTATAACCCTTCTCTTTTTCTTGTTTTTTGTGGAGCTAGTCACCACAGTTGGTGGGGACTGCTCCACCCTAGGCATCATCACAGTTGGATGCTCCTCAGTGCTCTCATCCTCTGTGCCCTCTGCATGCAGGGCCTCATACTTGTTGTGCAAGGGCAGAGGAAGATGAGAAGAGGGCCGGGGTAGATTTCCCTTACTACCCCTTGACAGGGAACTGTACCCATCCCTCACTGTTTCCAGGGGCAGTTTCCTTAGCAGGGGTTATCTGCAGTGCCTGTTCCCACAGATCCAGCTCCCTTTCTTTCTCCCTTATTGACCTGAGCCTGGATACTTTGTCCTTCAGCTCAGCCACTTCATCTTTCAATTCTGCCACCAAGGTGAGAAGGAAGTTCACCTGCTCACACCTGGTGCAATTGTTCTCCCCTTCCCCTTCTACAGCAAGTGAGAGGCTCCAGCACTCCCTGCAGCCAGTAGCCTGGACTCCTGTGTGTTGTTGGATCAAATCTGTCTGGGTGCGCACGCTTTTCCTGCCCTTCGTAGTGTGAGTGACAGGCATAGTGCACAGTGGCATTGACAGTCAGAAACAGAAAAAAAAAAAAACCCAGTCATTTCCCCAGAAACCGGGAAGATTCTCCTTTCCCCTAAGCCAGGAGGATTCCAGCCCCAAAGTCAACAGACTCCCCTGAAATCGGAACACTAGTTATAGGCTGTGAAGTAGCCCCGGAGGGTGATTGATAATTAGGAAGAATTGTAAGTGAATGCTTTAATGCCTCTGTAATTTCTATTGCCTCCTAGCATAGAGCAGAAAGAGCTTTCAGCCCACCTGCTGGGCAAATACCAAATAGACGCCAAGCAGCATTTGCCGCAGGGAAACCCCTCTCTCTTTATAGTTTGAACTGTTTGCTAGTTATTAACAAGTTACTGTTGACATTAATCCTAGAATGTCTTTCATAACCGTGTAGGATCCTTTTAATGTTAAATTACAGTGGTTGGGGGTGGCAAGAGTTCAGAACATTGACATTAATAAATATATATTTTTATAGAGTATTATCTCATGCCAATTAATTTCTCCCCTCTGCCAAAATCAGTGTAGGCAGCAGAATACTCCTCCGCGACAAGGACAAAGTCATCAGTTTTACTAAGGTTCAGGATTTTTTTTGTCTGGAATTCCTAACACTCAGTTACATTAAGGTTTCAGCTTTCATGTGGTTAAAGAAAAGCAGAGAGCAAAGAGTTTGCAGCTAAGTGAGAACAAAATCTTGAACTGGCAACTAACAACTTTTCCAACTTTATGGTAAAAGCAGTACAACAATGTGAAAAGCCAGACTGAATGCAAGAAGAAAGCAATGCCATGTCCGCACCCTAGTGACATTTTGCAGACCACTTCTATATGACATCCCTTTGTTAAACAGCTGGACTGAGGTCAGACTTAGGACTGTACAACAGTGGGACAAAATTGTTTTGAAATTTGAAATCTCAGTTCTGGCAAAACTAGCAGAATACTACTACTTCTCTCACAAGTCTTCACAGGCAGCTCTTTCTTACCACTTGTTCTACTACCCAAGCTTGGTTTCCTTAAACCTCTTGCTTGTAGGATCATTTCCTAGTCTGATGACATCTGATAATTCACAGCAGCTTCTACTTACACATTTTTTCCAACCAGTATTGAACACCCTGCAAGGACTAGAAAGCATGCAGAATATTAACACATGCCTAGATTTTCAGAAATGCTGGATGAATATATTTGCACCAACTCACAATCACAGAATGGTTTAGGTTGGAAGGGACCTCAAAGCTCATCCAGTTCCAACCTTCCACCATAGACAAGGACACCTCCCACTACAACAGGTCGCTCAAGGCCTCATTCAACCTGGCCTTGATCACCTCCAGGGAGGAAGCATCTACAGCCTCCCTGGGCAACCTGTTCCAGTGTCTCACCACCCTCACTGTAAAGAACTTTTTCCTAACATCTAGTTTAAACCTCCTCTCTGCCAGTTTAAACCCATTACTCCTTGTCCTGTCATTACAAGACCTTGTAAATAGTCCCACCTCAGCCTTCTCTTCTCCAGGATGAAAAGCCCCAACTCTTGTAGTCTGTCCTCATAGCAGAGGTGCTCCAGCCTTCTGATCATCTTTGTGGCACTCCTCTGGACACGCTCCAACAGTTCCATGTCCTACGTATGTTGGGGGCTCCAGAACTGCACACAGTACTCTATCATCCTATGTGTAAATCTCAACTTTTACCACCACAGGGCTGCAACACTGTATATAAATTATGTAAAACTTTATGCCCTCAACAGCAAGAGGCTGATAACAATCTCTGATGAACTTGTCTGCATTTCTTCTTATATTTACCAAATTTTAAATAATTTTAGAAGGAATTACAAAGTTAGAATATATTCTGTCTCCAGGATCTTATTAGTTTATTTAAGAACTAAAGAATAGAAAAGCTCCTGTTCAAACTCTTTTGCAAAGTCTGTGTATTTCGATTATTTACAAAGAGGCATCAATTTAACATTACACTCCAAATCATCATTATTATACACCCATGTAAGTACCTATGCTCATCCTTTCCTCTGTTATCCTGATACCATCCATGAAAAGACAGTTTAATCAGCACAATAAAACTAGAAGTTAAAGACAACAACATAGTGACAGAAAGGGCCTGCTCATATTTTCTTTTCCTACACATATTCTTTTAGCTATCATTGCCAAAACTGCTTTGGTAGGCACAGTTTAGGGAAAAAAAAAGGCCTTTTTCTCCTGTCAACAGAGCAGTTTGTGCTCTGCTTGCCAACTTCCACTAAAGCTTTTTAGTTATTAACAAATACTGTTAAACACAAAAAAAAAGTTGCAAAAAGAAGACTGAAAACCTCATGGTCATGCAGTGACTTTTTTTCTATACATGAAGTCTCTGACATTGCACAATCAGCTTCCTTGGTAGCAATGAGTATTTCACCTCACCATTTAACACAGTGTGCCTGTGCACACTGAAGAGTAGCAGAGAAAATAAGCTAGAAAGCACTATTAAACCTCTGTCTTATTTAATTCTTGCAGAAGTGTAACAGTTACTCTATTGGTGAATTTGATATCTATCCATTTATTGCTAAATAACTGTTAAAAAAATCTACACTCTTACTCCATTTACCTCATGTACAGAACCTTTCACAAGTACATCATGATTTACACCACACCAGTAGCCTCTTCATGGTTTCTTTTCCCCCTCATAACAACACACAGTGCAGTTCTGAGCTCATCATTTACTCATCTATGACATTCAGATTACTACTTTTAATTTTTTCTATACATTTTTAAAAATATGATGCTTGTAAAAGATCTGACAGTGCTTTGTATGAACTTGATTTGCAGTTATAGGGAGCCATAGCCTCATGTATACTGTCTTCCCTTTGAACAGCTGTAAGGATAAAAATCAGATTACTGTCTTAGGAAGCATCTATATTAATTCTAAAGACTGTATAATAATGACCTATTTCTAAAGAGTAAAAAAAAAAAAAAAAGCAAAAGATTGTTGTAGGGCAAAAGTAACTTTTATATTACTTTTTAAACACAAAAATCATGGACACTTCTAGCACTTTATGGTTCTGTTTCATATATGTTCTCTGCTGAAGAACCATCAGGTCAAACTCAAGAGGACAAATTCTGTGCTACTATACTAGAATCAGCTAAAAGTCTAGCCCACATACAGGCACGAAAGAGTAAAACACCTCAGGTTTTACAAAGGGATTATGTGCTTTATATAGCTAAAAAATCATTTTTATCTGAAAATTCTCCAACTAAGGACCATTCAGTCATTTAAGAAGATTCCAAGGCAGCCAGGTTGGTCATCTGCACTAGTTAGCAGTATTTAATTTACTCACTGCAAGTAAGTAAATTAAATTTCCTTTTCTTTAAAACAAGAATTATGTAAATGGATCAACTTCCACAAACTTACCAAATGAATTCACATTAATTTGGATTAAGGCAAGAAATGCTTTCACAATTTCTTCACAGCTACAAAATCCCAGCTTATTCAATTATACACCAAAAATTGTAACTGAATGTCAGAGTCACAAAACTTCTGTGACACAGGAATATGTGTGGTGCATTTTTTATAACCGAAATACACACACAACAGCCAAGGAGCTAACTTGACAGGTCACAAACAATTCACATTGGTTGTGTTCCTTTCATCTAGTAAGATTTTTTGTGATTCAACATGACCTCTTTAAATGCTAAGCACAGAAGCTGCAACTCATTAGCAAAAGCAACCACCTGAAAAAAAGAAGTATAATGATAATGGCTGTTGGCTGTGATGGAAAGTAACAGAATTGAAGCAGTGTCTCTTCCTTTAAAAACACAATGCACAAATGAATATCTTCTGGAAAGGATTTTTTTTTCTTCCCTTCTTCAATGGCAGGTGGCCACTAAACTAGAAACAGTGAAGAAGGTGCCCAAATACACCCACAATGAAGGTCTGGCTATTACCATCTGTGGTGAAGGGGCAGCAGCCCCAAACAGAGGCCTCTCTATGCCTCTACATGCCTGCACATGTTTTTCTGCCAGGGACCTATGGCAGTAAACAGGTTGTGTAACACACACATGCCCAGTCTGTGTACCCCTGGGGTCTGCTCAGGTAATCCCCTATATCGGGAGGGTCCAGGCAAACAGCTACTGCCTATTAAGGTAAGGTTTGAGCTTACTGCCAACCTGATTGGTCACTTTAGATGCCCAAATGAGCTACAAATGTCGGCTCAGAGTCTATAAAGAGGAGTGCAAAGGTACACCACGTGTTCAGAAAGTTCAGAGGTTCAGACTTAGAGGTTCAGACTCAGCTCTCTGATCCACATAGCAGCACCCTGCTGCCCTGACCTGCTTGCACAGCCTAGACACAGAGTCAGGCCCTTACTCTCTTGCAAACATTACTGAGGCTCAGCCCTCTTGCATTGAACTCAAGGTGCAGTTAAGCTGCCTGCGAACCCTTTGAGAAGCAGAGCGCATGCATGCTTGCATTTGATACATATATGGGGAGCCGAAGGCCCCCTGCCTAAGCCTAGAGCAGCCGTACATACTGGCTTGCTATCTTGCATTTATCTACGGAGCTCAAGCCTCCCTGCAGCCCGGTAGACCCTGCTTGCCAGCTGTCCTGTAAGCCTGGAAAAATCTAGGCTCAACAGACCCTTCCAGACTGTCTGCGAACACAAATACAGCCTGCTAGCTGTACAGACAACTGTGCTAGAAGCTGCACGGACAAATCCTCCTCCTGCACCTGGAAATCCTGCCAGCTGATCATCCCTGGACACACACGGCATCCAGAAGCAGCAGCAGCACCACCGAGGCAGAGACCACTTCACCAAGAGAGAAGGTCAAAGAAATCTTGTTTACCTCAGAGACTGGGAACACTTATCATTCACCTGCAAGCCGGGACAGATTCCAGCTTCACCAAGACCCGAATACTGGGCACATGCTGTGACACAATCCTGTGAGGGTGATTAACAATTAATACTTAAGAGCAACACATCTAAGCAAGCTTTAATTCCTTTGTAATATAAGTTACCCCTGTCTTAAGAGTACACAGAGTTTCAGCCCTTGCTTGGCAAACAGTATAGTTGTTAAGAGGCATTAAGCCTAAGGGAATCTTTCTCTCTGTCTATAGTTGTTGATAATTTGATATTTCCATTTAATAATCTAATCCCTGTAAATATATCCCAACTGTTTCCATAACTTTGCACAACGAACTTGATTACATAGTGGTTGGGGGTGGTACAAATTTGTAAATATTAAGTTTAATAATTGTATAAAAAATTAATATCGCCTCAAATTAATTTCTCACCTTCCCCTAATAAGGAAGGAATAAGAGAAACCCCTCCATAACACCATCCATGCCCATTATAAAGTGAAGTATCAGCTTGTCCTGAAATCACTTAGGTAACAGATCAAATTCAACAAGTTCCTTTGAACTTTCTGTGGTGGCTAGCAAATAGGGCAGTATTTCTTCACGACTTTTTAATGGGTTGTATAAGATCAATTAAAAAAATCTGTAGGTTTATGATTTTTAAACATCCTATTCTACATTTACGAGAGATTTTCCATTAAAACATTGAGCCCACAGTAAAAATACCAATCCGCATACACAGAAGAAAATAGTTGCAAACAAATTCTATAAGCAGAATTTTGTACCATTACTGTTGATATGATGACAATTCTTTGTCTAAAGCACTACTCTACCATTCTACTTGCTATTCCTAAAAATTATCCACTCATGCTTAAAAGTTAAAATGAGAAAACTACTACATTTGTAACTTAATAACTGGGTTTTTTTTCTCTCACTCATAATTTCCACAGCTCATAGCTCCATTTTTTAAGCAAAAGTATTTCCTGCAAATTCAAAGATACCAATTTAGAATAATCTAGGAACCCATTCAGCATCTTCTGTAATAAAGTTTAAATTAATTGTATATTAAGTAGAACTGCAGTTCAATGCACATACAGTAGAGCCACAAAGCAGTTAAATTTCCAAAGATGACATTAATCTAGCCTGGCACTTGTGAAAACCCAGCATGCTCTCATCAATAAGGCCACATATGCTGACATGTGAGTGGGAAGAGGGAAAAGGGGGAAGCAAGTGTCCTCCCTAATACACTAACCCTCAAAAGTGAAATACATTTTTAGCTGCCCCATATGATTCTGAATCTTTTCAAAGCAAATACAATAAAAAGCAAACTAACACAGCGGGTTTTTTTCCATCTGACATCTTTTTGTTAATAAGGATACAATCCAGCTACAGCTGAAAAAACAAAGTTCTGCAGTAAACAATATTCAAGACTGCCTTTTGATCCCAGCAAGGCTCATGCAGCTGACCTCAAGCATTCAGAATCCAGCCTTAATCGGGATTGCTCTGCAGCTGGTTGAGGTTTTTTGGTAGAGTTAATTCTCATTGTTGAAGTATCAGAAAAGTGCCAGGCACTTTAAAAATGTTTAAGTAATTCACTAGTATTAATATTCCCAAACGACAGAAGTAATTTCAGTATAAAGCAACAAATTAAAACTCCAATCTGCTTAGTTTTTACTAGCGAGATGTCAAAAAAAAAAAAAATTCAGTATACATATATCAAATGCAATGATCAGAGAAACAGGCTTATTATTTCATACCCCATTACTCAGATTCTTTTGGATTATAACCACCAACAGTATATAGCTTAATTACGCTTTAACATTCTAATAACATTCTAACTGTTCAGAGCTTGAAAATTAGTCAGTCTCTCAGGATATACTGCTTCTCTCCATCTGTGCCTTCCCTTCCCTGCTATTATTTGAAGAGGTTTACAATAAATTCAATGCACAACAAAGCATTTTCAGAGCTGAAACACTAAGTTACTTCATTAGGGATGCAAACAGCTCTTGTTCCCCATGTAATATGAACTTGACAAACATGCATACAAAATACCTATCCTTCCTGCAAGATTGAAGATCTTCTCTTCCATAGTTCTGGAGCTGGAAAGAAAAAAAATCTTATAAGCCTATGCACACAGTTTAATGTTCCAGAGCAAAATAAAAGGTATTAAGGGTAAAGAAATGTACAGAGAAATTAAGGAAGGGGACATATACAAATATTTACAAAGTCCAATTGTGGATTGCAATGGATTCTCCAGACATAGGCCTGACCATGTGGAGGAGGCCTGATCACACAGTGAGACCACAGCTCTCATAGAGGTCAGAAGCAAAAGAACAAGCTGGTAATTCCTCCCTCTGAAGTAGAGACAAGAAAAGGGGAAGGAATAAGATGACCCGAGAACTCCTCCCCTGGGGATGGGTGTGTCAGCTTCCCGCCTGATAGCTCATAAATCACAACCACCAACTGCTGAAAGTGTTACCTTAGACGCAGAAATGAAGGAACAATTAATTTTGAAAGACATGACAAGTTATGCTAAGTAACAGCTGCAAAACTTCAAGTTTCAACCCCACTATACTGAAAATAAGTAAGCTCTGGGAGAAAAAAAAATAGGCTAGTAAAAGGTTATAGATCAGTTCTAGACCACAAGAAAGCAGCCACTTTTACAATGCTGACTTCTCCATTTTCACCTCTTTGTGCAGATGCCCTGGTATTTATTCCAATGTTTAACCTGCTGTAAGTGGCACAGTTATGTGTAGAAGCTAGGCTACCATCTCCATGGGGGCTACAAGCAAGGCAACAAAGAAACAATTGCTCTTGAGGATGGGAGAAGTTCACAGAAAGAGCAAAGAGGAAAACCAAGCAACTGGCCTATATGCAAAAAGAAAATGCAGAAACAAGATAAAAAGTATGCAGAGGATGGCAAGATTAAGTTTAGTGTATCACAGAGGTAACTTTTTTGTCTTTAGTTCATTACAATAAAAAAAAGATACCATAACCTAAGTACTAAGACCATGAACAACAACAAAACTCCAGTTACAATACTTTGTACAAGGATACTGTGTGTCCCTGAACCAGAAAGAGCTCCCTATAAGATTATGGCGGTGCATATTACAAGTATATGCAATGGCAGGTCTGTTCCTGTGTAACTCATTGCAGTGAAATAGATGACACTCTACACAAAGCAAGGAATGCATTCCACTCGGAAGACTGATTATTGAGGCTAGCTAATGAAGTCAATAAAAGGAAATTACTCTCTTTCATGTCAAAGACCATTTGTTAAATACTTCCTCATAAATATGAAAATTTAAGGGACAACAGCAGTTTATAGAACTATGTTCTCTGATCAAGGCCATACTAGTTCTGCAATGAAGACACAACTTCCTTCTGAAGCAGAACATTATCAACCTGCAACACTGGATCTGCCATATCTGGGATTTATCAAAATCCAGTGTCCCTCCTCAGACATGTTCTATAATTTTCAAACCTTTCAACAGCGTAGTTCAAGCAACATTCAGAAATACCCTTTTTGAAATTCAGAGACTACAAACTTGGAACAAAACTTAGTCAACGTAGAAAAGTCAATCAATGATGAGTAGCTTGTGTTTTAGTGGCACTTCTCAACTCTCCATATGACATCACTTAATGTTCCTTTAATAAGTCTCCAAATTATAAATATACAGAAGTCCACTGAGTTTACACTGCAGAAAAGCATCACACTACATGATTGGCAAGTGTGCTCTGAGGACTTTAAAGCATGCTTTAGGTGAAAATCCTAGGTTTTGAGACACTAGAGTAATTTATATGAAGACAGTAAACAAATGGAAAAGTAATCATTTTAGCATTCTGTACATTTTCAAAGTTTACATTTCAGAACAACTGTTAATCATGACTGGGAAAAAGGTTTTGGGGAGATGTTTAGAAAAGACAAATTACTCTTAAATTTTAACGTGACTGTCAGATGTTAAGAGATTTTTAAAAACTTTCTGGGTCCAAAGAGATGACAGTGGGGTTTCAAATTTAGTCTTTTTGCAGAGTCATATTCTTAGGTTTCGGGTAAGTCATAGGAATTCCCTCACTCTTGACTCAGCTCTCGAGAGGTACATAGTAAGCCCTACTAGTACTGATCACATTTTGAAGATCCAAGCTGCCATGATCTTTGGCAAACCTCCTATTTAGAAGTTCACTATCTTTTAAATTACGGTTTTAGAGCAGATGACTACCTCAAAAAATACACTGCCAACAAACTCCTATCCTAAGTGAAACACACTGCCAGTACTTCCAGATATGTGAACAATCCATTACACCTTATTTACAATTACCTGCTGCAAATGAGCAAAAGTGCTCAACACTTCACTGTCAGAATCTATTAACCAGGGTCACAATCCCAAAACTGACTGGGGACTGGCAGAGGAAGTTAAACGAGATTGTGCATCAGAGACACTGACAAAAACATATCGAAAAATAAAATCATATTATCTGCGAGATCAGTACTAATTTCTTCTCACATTACTTCTGACCAGCTTGCTTTGTTCCTTTGCAATAATTACCCGCCTAGTGCACTGGGACAAGAAAGCCTCTACGTTAGCCTCAGGCCGTGTAACTTGGTAAACCTGGTGGAAGTTCTGCCGGGGGCATTTCTCCACCCTTCTTTCCGTTCCCTGGAAGCTTTAAGTCCGGCGCTTGAATACCTCGCTTCGGGAGCCAACGGCCGTCCGAGAGCCGGGAGACAGGTAGGCAGCGGGGACAGGTTGGCAGGGAAGGAGGCGGTTGTGCCTGGATTTTGCCAGCTGCCAGCCTGGCACCCCGCTCGGTGAGGTGCCTGACCCGTTGCATTGAGGCAGGATGCACTGCGCTGCTAGGGGCATTAGCTGCGAGGCGGCTACCCCATCGGTGCTGCAGAGGATCCGGTCTGGCGGCGCTGGTGATTAAACTCTGCAAACTGCTGAATTCGCCAAAAAGCTGAGATGCCGCTTCGAGGGCGGTCGGGAATGGGAGATGTGGGTAAGGACAGGACGGCTCTGTAGCGGCGGCAGCGCAAAGAACCTCCTCCCGCTGTCGCTACCTGCTGATAAATCCATCCCCATCGCCGTCGCAGGTCTGGAAGAGGCGCCTCATACTCTCCTCCTCGCCCGTGCTTGAAGTATCGCTGCTGTTCCGCCCGGCGCTGCTCACCTTCGCTACAGCGACTGCTGCCATCATGAGCCCAGCTCTGGAGGAGGCAGCGGCGGCGAGACTGCCTTAGGCGCCAGAATTCCCGATCCTGCCGCGCCTTTAAACTGCCAGCGGCTGCACAATACCGTGGCTAGCAGCCCCAGCCTCCACCCACCCGCGGCTCCGGGCGGCGGTGGCCTGGCCGGGAGCTCCGGAACTTGGGTTGGCTCCACCAAGCGCCTGACCTTGTATCAGGGAGAAGGTGGCGGGCGCTCCCCACTCCCTTCATCGCTTGCCATCCGTCTACCTCCCCCTTGCCCCGTCTGTTCGCCTGCGTCTTCCCCTGTCCCAGCAACAGCGGCGGCACTGTGGCCTAGCTACTGTGGCTGCGCCAGCGGCATAGCCAAATCTGGGCTAGCTGCCCTTCTCATCATGGTTAGTGCCCCATTACAGTCCAGGCACCAAGTGCTGGGCAAACCTCACTCAGTCTGGTGGTCTGGGCGTGCCACTGGTCTTTTATAACTGCCTTCCCTGTGGCAGCCAGAAAAGCTAGAGCAAACCCCAACATTCTCAGTGTTAAAATTGAGTCACCAACAACTTAGAGATAAGTTTAAGGAGTTATATTTTGGCAAGCAAGAAGCAGCGCTGGGTGCAGGGGAGTTTGACACCACAGCTGCGCACTGTATACACGTGGTTGCAGGATTTTTGTTTCCTGCTCAGATACATATTCATAAAGCAGTTTAATACATAGTCAAACACTTCCCAAGGAGTTTGTGTTTTTTTCTGGAACTGTTGCGCATGTGTGCTAATCCTCCTGGGGGTCTCTCTGGTGTTTGTGAGGCTGAAGTAACGAGTCTTCCTCAGGTGTTACTGTGACTCAGCTATTTGCGTCTTTACAGTCGCGTGCTTTACGGTCTTTTATCTACCATGTTCATGGTGTTTTCTGTTATCGTTCATCCCTAGCCTTGTTCAGTTAGCTCTGGCACACCCCTGTTTTGTTCACGTCCCACACTGACCGGGGCTATCTCTTCACAGTGCTTTCTGTTATCACTCGTATGTTTCATTGTTCCTACTTAGTTAGCTCTGACATGCCCTGCTCTGCCATTCTCATATTGACATATTCTCATTTTCTCATATTCTTAGATTCTGCTCTGCCATTCTCATATTGACGCGGTACCATTTTTGACAATCCCCCATTTTCTTTTTGATCATATTTACCCGTGTCAATGCTTCCATCCTTCTAAGTACTCTTTCCACTCAACCTTGACTCCCTTCTTCCTTTTTCTTGAGGACATACATCTTTACACCTGACCCTCCCCAGTCTCCCTGTGGTATAGTCACCTGCATTTCTTGTACTGTTGACTGAATCAAGCGAACAAAGCAAGGAATCATGCATATCAATCCTCCAAAAACACATGAAAGACTAAACCCCACTCATTTCCACCAAGCTTTTGATAACAGAAAGAAGGCTGGTTGTATTATTCCAATAGTACAGACCCCCTTCCTCTTTCCACAATTCTGCATAGGCCCTCTTTCCACAAACCCAGAATAACCCATCTGGTGCTTGCCATGCACAATCTCTCCTTTGAGGGTTTTCCCAAAAATCCTTTTGTCCAATTATCTCCATAAAAGGGTTACTGTTATTTTGCAAATGATAACACACAGTTTCATTAGTACAATTCTTGCTCCAATATCCCTCAGGGCTATGTGGCCACCAATGTGAGACAGAACTACCATTAGTTGTCAACAGGTCCCTACAACCTATTTCTCCTACCCTTTTTTGGAATACATTTCCTTTTCTCTTAATATAGTAATGCCCAATTACCTTACTGTTTAACATCCATCCTTCAGGACGTGTGATTCCGTAACTGCAGTTCCGTTATGGGCTAGGGTTAATGACTCTCCTTTCCATGGCCATTGTTCCATCATTTGGGTACCCCCTATTGCTAGGTTGTGGCCTACCCAAAAGCTGTGTCCCCCTAAGGAACAAGTTTCTAGTTGTTGTATATTATAACAAGGTGCATTAATATGGGTGTGGGAGGTAAAAGCAACAAGAGTTTGTCTTCCGTACTTCACCATTTGGTGGCATTTTAGGCAGGGACTTGTAGTCCCAAACTTGAGGAGGCCCAGCATTAGTCCAACCATTCCCCACACTTTTACGCCTCTGTCTCCTCCGTCTACTCGGTTGCTTCAAGCAACAGCGTGTATCATCTTCTCAACAGCAAGGGTATTCTTCAGGGGACTTGAGAGGCTCTCTCTTCACTCTTGGGTTGCACAGTACCTCCACATTCCTGTTCTTCTACCTGAGTATCTAGTTGATATTATTCCTAGCTTTTCAAATTGTCCAGTGTAATATCAGTTAATTCCCCTTCCAATTTTACTTAAACCCCAGTACCCTTGGTGGAGGCAGTTATGCCTACAATGGTGACACCTATTTTCATTGCAACTCACATATATATAAAGAACTTACATGACTGGCATATACAAAAAAACCCGATCGCACCCCTTTTCTATACACGAGATCAGCAAGTTGGGGATGTCTTTTCTGTGGGAGGTGTGTGTCCACCTTTTCTCAGCTGTCAAGATGACAAGTTCTGTGATAGGTGAAATAAAAAATACCCTCCCCAACATGGAGTTAAAGAAGTTTCCTTTCAATTCCCTATTAATCAAGTTATTTTTTTGTCATAGTCTGATGTATAACTATATTCTAGCTTTACTCCTTTCTGTACCTTTACTCCTTTCTATACAGGCTTTTTTCCCCATATCGGGGGAATGGTTTCCCCATATTGGGGAAACTTACATGCTTGGGTTATAACAATAGTTTTTACTGGTACTTCTTAATTTACATTATAGTCTTTGTAGAGTGCAACATATGATTGCTTCCCTTAGTCCTTCGATATCTTCGAACATTTGATCTGGGGATGATGTAGTACCTTGCTGAAGTGAAATGCCAAGAATATAATAAAGTTCCTTCTCCACTCCTAAGTTTCTCTAAATGCCATTTGCAAGCCATGCATACTCCTTCCCTCAGGAGTCGTTCTTTAGGTTCCCATCAGTGTCTTGCACACAGTCCACACCGTATATAACACCATTGTGATGGTTTGGGCTTTGTATTTGCCCCAGCTAACTCAGAAGGGACTCCAGGAATATAAATGAAGCTATTCATTTTACAACAGCAAATATACAAGCAGCTATTTACAGTATATACAGTTATATGCAGAAATATACAAAGGATAAACAATACAGAAGCACAACTCCCCTCCCAGAAACCTGAGTCTCCAGGAGGGGCTCTCAAACCACCCCAGCACCTCCCCTTGCCCTCTCAACCTTACCCCAGTTCTCAGAAAGAAGAGAGGTGCAGCCAAGAGGGTAGGGAGCAAGGTTAGTGGCAGCAAGGTTAATGAGATGCAGCTTCGTCAAAGCCCAGAAGCAAAGTGAGAGACAAAATGGAGAATGTTTACTTCTTCTTCCCAGAACTCTCAGCGAGACAGTGAGAGGAGACACAATTGTTTTCCCTCTTCATAGCTTCTTGTCTACTTTTTCTCACCAAAACATTCTAGCTTGCTTCAAACTAGCACAATCCACCCCTGTTTACTTCGCTCAGAGTATCACTGAGAATTATCCGATCTAATCCAAACCAATATTTACAATAAAACAATATATACAAGTTCAGTTCACACTTCAATCAGATGTAGGTGATTCAAAAGCTCAGAACAGGGACTCCCAGGTGATGTTGGGTTCATGCTCGTGTACTGCAGATTGTCTCATAGATTCTTCCAGTGTTGGGCGACGAAGGTACCTGGAACAGAAAACTCCTAACAACTTATATTAGACACTCTGAATTTAAACTCTCTCAGCTAAGGTTAAATTTCTCTGTGGAATACACTGAATTTCACCATTCTCCTGCATTACCCAGTATGTATGACCAGGACCTTCAGCAGATACCACCCCTCGGACAGGTTTCCCTTCACCCGAAGGTGAAAATACCAAAACAGTTTTCTCTAACAGATTCCTTTCACGTACAACAGGAACTTTATCACCGTCTACTGTTTGGACCAAATCTGATTGTGCAGGTCCTGCTCTGTTTACTGAACCTCTACTATTTACCAACCAGATAGCTTCTGCTAAATGTTTGACCCAGTTTTTCAGAGTTCCACCCCCCCATGGCTTTTAGGGTGGTTTTCAGCAAACCGTTGTAGCGTTCAATCTTCCCTGAAGCTGGTGCATAGTAGGGTATATGATAGATCCATTCAATACCACGCTCTTTGGCCCAGTTTTTCACAAGATTGTTCTTGAAATGAGTGCCATTGTCTGACTCAATTCTCTCTGGAGTTCCATGTCTCCACATGATCTGTCTCTCCAAACCGAGAATGGTGTTATGTGCAGTTGCATGTGGAACCGGATAGGTTTCCAGCCATCAGGTACTGGCCTCTACCATTGTCAGCACATACTGCTTGCCAGAACGAGATCGAGGCAAAGTGATGTAGTCAATTTGCCAGGCTTCACCACACTTGTACTTTGACCATCTCTCTCCATACCATAAGGGCTTGATTCGCTTAGCCTGCTTAATAGCAGCACAAATGTCACAGTCATAGATGACTTGGGTGATAGCGTCCATGGATAAGTCAATTGACCTATCACGAGCCCATCGGTATGTTCCATCTCTGCCTTGATGTCCAGATGAGTCATGGGCCCACCGAGCTAAGAACAGTTCACCTCGGTGTTTCCAATCAAGGTCAATGTCAAGATCAGAGTTGGTATCAACTTGAGCAATCTTAGCAGCTTGATCTGCCTTCTGGTTATGTTGATGTTCCTCAGTAGCTCTGCTCTTAGCCATGTGTGCGTCTACGTGCCGCACCTTCACTGGAATTCTCTTCAGCCGTGAATCAATGTCCTGCCATAGATCAGCACACCAAAGAGGCTTTCCTTTCCTCTGCCAACTATTCTTCTTCCAGTCCTTCAGCCAACCCCATAGAGCATTGGCTACCATCCACGAGTCGGTGTAGAGGTAAAGGATAGGCCAATTCTCATGTTCAGCCACATCAAGAGCAAGTTGAACAGCTTTTACCTCAGCGAACTGACTGGATTCTCCTTCTCCATCTCTCGCTTCAGTAACTCTCCTGGTTGGACTCCAAACTGCTGACTTCCATATTTGCTTGTTCCCAACAAGACGACAGGAACCATCTGTGAACAAAGCATAGTTCTTTTCCTGATCAGAGAGATCACCATAGGGAGGAGCTTCCTCAGCACGAGTTATTTTCTCCTCTGGAGGTTTGGAACAGTCTGTGCATTCTGGCCAGTTGGTGATCACCTCCACCAGACCAGGTCGATCAAGATTACCCATTCATGTTCGTTGGGTTATCAAAGCCATCCATTTAGACCAGGTTGCATCTGTGGCATGATGTGGTGATGAACCTTTGCCTTTGAACATCCAATTTAGAACTGGCAGTCTAGGAGCTAAAAGCAATTGTGACTCAGTTCCAATCACTTCAGAAGCTGCTTTCACTCCCTCATAGGCTGCTAGTATCTCTTTCTCTCTTGCGGTGTAATTTGTCTCTGAACCTCTGTAACAACGTCCCCAGAAACCAAGTGGATGACCACGTGTCTCATTTGGAGCTCTCTGCCAAAGGCTCCATGTTGGACCATTGCCACTGGCAGCCGTGTACAGAATGTTTTTAATGTCTGGACCATATTGCACAGGTCCCAAGCCCACTGCATGGACTACTTCTCATTTGATCTGATCAAAGGCTGCTTGTTGTTCAGGTCCCCACTTGAAATTGTTTCTCTTACGAGTCACATCATGCAGAGGTTTGACAATCTGACTGAAACCAGGAATGTGTAGTCTCCAAAATCCCACCACACCAATAAAAGAAAGTGTGTCTTTCTTACTGGTGGGAACTGCCATGGTGGAGACTTTGTTGATCACATCCTGAGGAATGTAACGGCGATCATATTGCCACCGCACTCCCAGAAACTGAATCTCTCTGGCAGGTCTTTTGACCTTGTCTCTCGTTATGGCAAAACCTGCTTGCAACAGAAAGTCTTTCTCGAAGACTTCTTCAGCAGTTTGGCCCCACACAATGATGTCGTCGATGAACTGGATGTGCTCTGGAGCTTTACCTTTCTCCAGTGCATCGTGGATGACTGAGTGACAGATGGTTGAGCTGTGTTTCCACCCCTGAGGCAAACGATTGAACTGGTACTGGATTCCTCTCCAGGTGAATGGAAACTGAGGCCTGCACTCCTTTGCTATGGGAATAGAGAAGAAAGCATTAGCAATGTCTGTGGTAGCATACCATTTAGCCTCCTTCGATTCCAGCTTGTACTAGAGTTCCAGCATGTCCAGCACAGCTGCGCTCATGGGTGGAGTCACCTCGTTGAGGGCATGAAAATCAACTGTGAGCCTCCAGTCGCCATTAGCTTTGCGCACAGGCCAGATGGGACTGTTGAAAGGTGAATGAGCTTTCTCTATGACA
Organism: Pogoniulus pusillus; assembly: GCF_015220805.1. NCBI lineage: Eukaryota > Metazoa > Chordata > Aves > Piciformes > Lybiidae > Pogoniulus > Pogoniulus pusillus. The sequence goes on from NC_087309.1 coordinate 92,356,010, forward strand.
TCCTGACTCTCCAGTTGACGAATCAGCTGATGAATGGGCAAGAAAGAGTCACGGTTGGCTCTGTACTGCCTGTGATGAACAGTTTGAGTTGCAATTGGCACTTCCAGATCCTCTATGTCATGATGTCCCACAACTGCAGATTCATCAGAAAGTTCAGGTCTAATGGACAATTTCAATTTACCATCCTCAATCTCTACAGATGCTATTCCAAAAGCCCATTTGTGACCCTTAAGATCTTTGAAACAGCCTTGTCTCAAACAGTCAATTCCCAAAATGCAAGGCGCATCAGGACCAGTTACAATAGTATGTGTCTTCCACTCTTTACCAGTTAAACTGATCTCAGCCTGTATCTTAGTTAACTCTTGAGATCCACCAGTGATTCCAAAAATAGATATGGACTCTGTCCCTTTAGAATTTGATGGCAATAAAGTACACTGAGCACCTGTGTCAACTAAAGCCCTGTATTTCCGAACTTTTGAACTGCCAGGCCACCTAATGAATACATTCCAATAGATTCGGTTCTCTCCACTATCCCTTTCCTCCTGCTGGCTGGAGGCAGGGCACCCCTAATGCTGAACATGGCATGTGGGGTGTACACAGTGATTGGTGGTGTTGTGAGAGGAATTGCAACTGTTGGAACAATTGCAGTTGCTCTGGGGAGCTGAAGAAGTGACAGCTACTTTTCTGGCAGTATTGCCTCTGTTTCTGCCACTCTGCAGTTCCCTGACTCTCTTTGAAAGAGCTGAAGTAGGTTTACCATCCCACTTGTTCATGTTCTCACCGTATGTGTCACGCAGAAGTATCCACAGTGATGCACGTGATTGCTGATGTCTGGGTGGAATTTGTCTCCTCCTGGGCTGGAATTGCCTTGCAGGAGGTGGGTGTCTGTTCCTGACTGCAGAAACATGCACCCATTCAGATGATGCAGGAATGGTATCCTTTACCAGATTGGTAATGTTTTTAAGATCCTCCTTCAGTTCTTTCATGCTCTCCTTAATGCCATCCCTTATCTCTGTACCTAGAGTTTTTATGGCAAAGACTAGACCAGAATGGGACAAGCTGTCCTCTATCTGCCTGAGCTGATCAGTGAATTCACCAACAGTGAAAGACCTTCCATTATCCCTCCTTGATAGAAACTTACTGGCCAAGATGTTAGCAATGGATGAAGGAGCAAGCTTAATCAGCTTCTTCATGAGACCTGTTCCAAGAGGAAATTCATCAGGCTCATGTGTGCCATGATCTCCATAAACACTCCCTTCACAGGAAACTCCTTCAGAAGCTTAATTCCCTGCTCAACGGTGTTCCACTTCTTGGCAGCCCATGGCAAATCATCTTGGGAAGGATATCTCATAGCCACAGCCAACAGAAGGCGTATCCACAAGCTAACCCTACCAAGAGGACTTGTTAGGTATTTGTCCACTCCACTCTCCTTGGTGAGTGGTCCGAACTGCTTGGCAGACTTGTCTCCTACCTGAAGGGCATTAGCACCAATGCCATGGCATCTCACTAACCAGCGTAGGATTGGCTCACCTGATTCCCTTGAGTATTCCTTTCTAACTTCCCTGACTTCTCTGAGTGGATCCTTGGAACCCTGGATGTCATCTTCCTCCTCTTCCTCCTGTTGATCTGGTGGTACTGGGCCTAACAGAACCTTCCTCATAGCATTCCTAAACTCATTGGAACCATCCTCTCTCTTGGCAGCCAACCTCACAACAGTCCTCTCGTTTGAGTATTGATGTCCCAGCACATTTGCGAGGTCTCGCAGACTAACTGCCTCCTCTTCCTTCTCTTGCTGATCACCAGAGGTGCCCTCTCTTACATCCTCCTGTGAACCACACTTTGTCTTATGCTGTGTCTTGGCTTTTGCCTTAGCAGGTGCCAGGAGGGCCTGAGCAGCAACAGACTTGGACGTGTCTGCTGGAGGGTTTGAATCATTAGGGGTCTGACCTGGAGCTTGTGAGTTCAAATCTGCCTTACTTTTAGCAGCAGGATTTTGGTTCTGGTCTGCTGGCTGGGGCTTTGAACTGGCTGAGCTGGTGTTATTAGCATTAGTGGGATTATTTGCCTGTCCTCCTGGGATGCCTGCCAATCCTGACGTGTTGTCATTGTTGCTAGGAACATTCTGATTTTGGTCCTGAACTCCTGGGACTCCTGCCAAACTCTGCCCGTTGTTATTATTTACATTCCCTCCAGGAACATTAGCCATGTTCCCAGAATCTGGAGAGGAGGGTGGAGAGGCTGGTGGGGGGAAGCAGAGAATTGTGTTCCCTTTTTTTGCTGTGAAAGAGACTGCATTTGAGACACAGAATTTTTCCTAGTTCTTACAGAAGCTGGTTTTGAATTTTTCACACATAATGCCAAAATTAATATGAAAATTAAAATCATGAGCGCCAGGATAATGCCAATCCTGCTACAGTTTGTTTTGTGTAAAAATCCTTGCATGGATTTGGCATTTCAGTTTGGGGCTGGATGACCCTCATGAGAGCAGTAGATAAAGCAGAATTTCGATTGATTGTAACGTTTTTGATACGTGCTCCTGTAATGTTACTAGTAAGGTTTATAGTGACATTAAAACCAGCATAACCAAGGATAAAATCACCCCAGGCCCAGAACATATCTGAAACCTTGGCTTTAGCCTTCTTATAAGCTAAATCAATAAAATAAGCAACAATTTGAGCCTTTATCCAACTAAATGCCAAGAAAACGAAACCAGACCAGAGTAACGCCCCACATAAGTACAATAGCTGCCTTATTAGCTCCATTTTAATTCCCAGAGCCAATGAACAGTCACTCAAATAAATTTAGCCCCACATTGGGCGCCAATTAAAAAATGTGATGGTTTGGGCTCTTTCCCACCCCCCACACTTTGTGTTTGCCCCAGCTAACTCAGAAGGGACTCCAGGAATATAAATGAAGCTATTCATTTTACAACAGCAAATATACAAGCAGCTATTTACAGTATATACAGTTATATACAGAAATATACAAAGGATAAACAATACAGAAGCACAACTCCCCTCCCAGAAACCTGAGTCCCCAGGAGGGGCTCTCAAACCACCCCAACACCTCCCCTTGCCCTCTCAACTTTACCCCAGTTCTCAGAAAGAAGAGAGGTGCAGCCAAGAGGGTAGGGAGCAAGGTTAGTGGCAGCAAGGTTAATGAGATGCAGCTTCGTCAAAGCCCAGAAGCAAAGTGAGAGACAAAATGGAGAATGTTTACTTCTTCCCAGAACTCTCAGCGAGACTGTGAGAGAAGGAGACACAATTGTTTTCCCTCTTCATAGCCTCTTATCTACTTTTTCTCACCAAAACATTCTAGCTTGCTTCAAACTAGCACAACCATTTAAATTTGTGTTCATAATGCTTATATGACTTTTGTTCCAATTCAAGTTAAATTTTGGTTTTATATTTCTTCCCCTCCTTAACCATCTCAGTGCATTTCTATAAAGATCTTCAAGATCTTCCACACCCATGAATTCTTAATAATTTCCTCAGGAGGGGTTGAATTTTCCTTCACAGTCTGTCATAACTCATTCGGTCTTCCTATTTAATTTAATGGTTGTCTTCCCTGGTGTCGCAGTTACCTGCCATCCATAACTAGATTTACTCCTTTTGACCTGGGAGATATGGGTCCATCCCTTTCCTGCAGTCCTTACTGCTGTGTCAGTGGTTAGTAAGACTTCAAAGGGTCCTTCCCATTGAGGGACTAGTGGTCCAGTTTTCCAAGTTTTTATCAGCACCTTTTCTCCCGTTTAATGTCGTGCACTGGGAAACCCAGGGGTGATGTTTGAATTGAAGCACCAATATCTCCGAGCTCCTTTTTCTGCTAAAGCTTTAACACATTTAGAGATACTGAAGTCTCTGACTAGCTTTTCATCCATAGGCATCTCCTGAGTATATGGCATTCCAAACATCATCTCACTTCCCACTTTTCCTTCTAGAAGTTCCAATGCTCTATATAAAGCATACAGTTCACAAGCCTGAGCCAACCACCCAGGGCTCAGAGGTCCTGATTCCTTAACCTCTAAGTCCATTCCCACAATCGCATATCCCAATTTTTGTTGTCCTTCTATCACTCTTGAAGATCCACCTATAAATAATTTTTCCCCTTCTCTGAGCTCATAATCCTTTTAATCAGGCCTCACCTTTACCTCCAGTTCTATCACTTTAAGACAATCATGCTCTAACTTTGAACTTGGTTCCCCAAATAAAATTGAGCTGGGTTTTGGACCCCCATAATGCCCAATTCTAAATGAGGGGAATCTATGAGTATTGCCTCATATTTAAGCATCCTGCTATCTGTTAACCACTTTTCCACTTTTTGTTGTATAATTCCCCTTACATTATGCAGGGTAAATACCTTGAGAGGGGAATTAAAAGTTATCTTTCTAGCCTCTTCTACTAACAAAGCCATGGCCACTATAGATTGTACACAGGCAGGCCATCCTCTACTGACAGGATCTAATAATTTGGAACAGTATGCTACTGGGTTCTCCATTCCAGCCCATTCCTGGACCAACACTCCATATGCCCTTTTGTTCACTTACATTTACAAATAGGACGAAAGGTTTCTAACCTTTTTTCTCCTTTCATCAGCCAGTGTCCCAAGTATTTCACTTCCTGCTTTGCATGCTGGAGTTTTCCTTTAGATACTTTGAGTCCATTCTGGGCCAAACAGTTCAACAATTTAATTGTGTTTTTGTTAACTAGTGATTAATATTTCCCAGAAAGCAATAGAGCATCCACATAGTGCAATAATTTTACCTCTGGATCTAAATCTACCTTTTCCAGAGCTTGTCCAAATAAGTTAGGTGACTCTGTGAACCCTTGGAGTAGCACTGTCCACCTCCACTGCTACTTCCTCCCGGTTTCTGGATCCTCCCAGCAAAAGCAAAATAATCTCGGGATGCTTCATCTAATGGGCAGGCCCAAAATGCATTCTTCCAATCTATAACACTATACCACTGGTATTCTGGAGACAAGCGGCTCATCAGAGTATATGGATTAGGGACTACAGGGAACTTCATCTGTGTTCTCTGGTTCACTGCTCTCAGGTCTTGTACACGCCTTTATGTCCCGTCTGGCTTCTTCACAGGTAAAATGGGGGAATTATGGGGAGACATACAGGGTTCCAGTAAGCTCTGTTTCAGGAGCCGGTCTATCGCTGGCTTTAATCCCTTTCTACCTTCTAAAGATATGGGATACTGCTTCACACAGACCGGACTTTGAGGGCCTGGTAACTCCACCCATATAGGCTCCATATCTCTTCCCAAGAGGTTATGTTCTATTTCAGGTAGCCATAACAGGTCATTCAACTCTTTTATCAGTTTCAATTTCTACATTTTCTAATATGAGGACCTTAAAGGATTCCCCTTTCCGCCCCTGTTATGGTTAAGGTTTTCTTTCCCCTCTCAATTCCCTTAGCAATGCTCTTAACAGTTGTTCTTTCTGCTTCTGTGTCAATTAAAAATGGAACTTTTTCCCTCTGGGGATCTACTAATAATGTTATCAAGGTCTCTCAATGACACTCCTATTCTTCCTTGAATAATTTTTCATCCTGTGTCTTTTTGTGGCAATATTTAACAATAACACACAGGAGGTTCTTTTTCTTTTGAACCCTGATTCTCCAGAGGCCTCTTGGACCCCATCCCTTTTAACTCTTTAGTTCCATCTTGCACTTCCTTACTGCTGTAACGAAGATCTTAGCCTTTGCTTTCTGCTTTTCTGCATCCCTTTGGGCATATATCCTCTGGGCTTCTCTCAAAAGATCCTCCAGACCCCTGTCTTGACAGTCTTCTAGTTCCTCTAAATTCCTTCTAATGTCCCCCCCAAGAATTGGCCACAAATTGTGTTCTCAGGAGGGCCATTCCAGCAGGTGAAATTGGATCTATGCTAGAGTACATCTGTAAACTTTTCCTTAATCTTTCTGGCCCATCTGTGAGGCATTCCTCTTTGCCTTGTTGTTCCCCAAAGGCTTTTTCTATCCTCTGGGGACTGCGTCCTTTACGGCGAGTGCCGCGGCCAGGGGTGAGGGCGGGGGCCTGAGGCAGCTGCCGCCAGAGCGGGGTGCTGAGGCAGGCACCGCAGCAAAGAGGGGGAACTATACACGAGGGTGGTAAGTTGTCTAAGGGCTCCCATTCCTCCTCTTTCTCCCCTCTGTACCCTTACCTTTTCTTTCCACTGATTGCTTCCAGAGATCAGCATATCCAGCCTCCTTCGGGCTAAATAGGTCCTTGTTGCTCACATACACTGCCAGGGCTTGACAAGCCCAGTCCTCAAAGTACCCAAACATATTAGTTCCTTTGGCCCTATTATCATACAATAATAGACTACCTTCTTTTTTATCTTCTTGGGACCCACAGTTATTCCAATTTATAATTCTTCTCCCTAACGGGCTCTCTGGGGGAATGTCTGGTAATCTCTTCTTTGAATTCTTGGGTCCTATCTTCCTCCCACCCCTTGGAAGCCATTTGTCTCATGGCTGTCCAGTCACGTGTGCACTCGCTTTGGTTCTTCACCGGCCAAGCCTCTCGTGAGGGATTGGAACCACGGTTAGAAAACCTTCCGCACTCACCTCGGAACTATGTTCCATCTCACTCACACACTTTCAGACAGCTGAATCCCACTCAACCGAATGGTAAACATTTTATACTCACACTCCAAGGCTCCTTCGTGTGGATCTACGCACGCAGAATTATGGGTCTCAACGTATCTCTTGCTGGTGAACTCACAAATTTATCTTTTTTTTGTTTGTTTTGATTTGGGTTTTTTTTTTTTTCCTTGCTTGCCTTTCTGTGTCTAAAATATCACTGTCAGTTCGCAGCCTAAGTGCAGTAGGAGGGTCTGCAAAAAAGGCAGAGGTGCACCTTTTCGTCCTAGGTTCTTAGTCTGTGGAGTTTTGGTGATCCCAGACAAGCCCCCAAATTGTTAAAATTGAGTCACCAAAAACTTAGAGAAAAGTTTAAGGAGTTTTATTTTGGCAAGCAAGAAGCAGTGCTGGGTGCAGGGGAGTTTAACTCCGCAGCTGCGCACTGTATACATGCGGTTGCAGGATTTTTGTTTCCTGCTCAGATACATATTCATAAAGCAGTTTAATACATAGTCAAACACTTCCCAAGGAGTTTGTGTTTTTTCCTGGAACTGTTGCGCATGTGTGCTAATCCTCCTGGGGATCTCTCTGGTGGTTGTGAGGCTGAAGTAACGAGTCTTCCTCAGGTGTTACTGTGACTCAGCTATTTGCGTGTTTATAGACGCGTGCTTTACAGTCTCTTATCTACCATGTTCATGGTGTTTTCTGTTATCGTTCATCCCTAGTTTTGTTCAGTTAGCTCTGGTACACCCCTGTTTTGTTCATGTCCCACACTGACGGGGGCTATCTTTTCACAGTGCTTTCTGTTATCACTCGTATGTTTCATCGTTCCTACTTAGTTAGCTCTGACACACCCTGCTCTGCCATTCTCATATTGACATATTCTCATTTTCTCATATTCTTAGATTCTGCTCTGCCATTCTCATATTGACGCGGTACCATTTTTCACACTCAGTAGCCGTATGTTAGTACTTAAAGTTGTCTGATGATGGATTGCACGGAGTAGGAGTATTCTGCATCACAGAGCTCTGAATACATCCAGGTACTTTTCCACTGATCAGATTTTACCTGAAAACCTAATGACTATCACTCTGTTTTAACTTCTGATCAAACACATACCAACTCTTCCCTCTTTCACCTTCCCAGTTCTCATTCATTAAATTACTAAGTATGCAGGATTTGTGCAGAATTGCAGGCAGTTGTGGGGTATTCAAGACAAAGTAAAAAAGCCTCAATAAAGTCAGACAATATGTATACTTTGAATCAGCCACAGTGAAATAGATTATGATGAAACTAAGCCTCATGTAGCTTATATCCTTTACATAAAGTTAAATCCTAAATATAGTAAACTGTACTATGTAGCAGGTGATCATAATATGGATAGCTAAACCAAAGACAAAGATATGATTATTACTAGAAGGAGATTATTTATAGCTAATGATGATGGATTTACAGATTTGCTCTGAGGACTGATGCTGAAGGAAGAAACATCAGATAAATCATCAATAAGAAAACAGTTACACAAGTTCTACTTTGTGTCAAAAGACAGTGCAGTTGACAGTGGAAAATATATAAAAAGAAATATAAAAAATGAACTAATGAAACATAGTCAAAACTCCTTCTTTAAGGCCCAGCAAGAAGTGCATACTCATTATTAGATTTCATATTGTGAAATGCTTGACAAATATGTTATCATAGAAGATGGGAAATTGTACAAGATGATGCAATTTTAGAACCTTTTCCCCAACCAACAAAACATATATAGAAATAAAATCTAAACGTTTTCTCCTCTCCAAAACAGAGGATATAAATTTCTTTCTAAATTTAACAGGAGGCAGTGATAAACAGTTCAGTGTATTCATTGAAGACAAAAGGCTTTTGTGGGGGGAATATATAGCTCAGAGTGAAATAAAATAAATAGTAAGCCTTTTGTTTGTTTTCGTGTTAAGTACAAAAATTCATTTCCGTGTCTTTCTTGTGAGCTTGTTTTTTGTCACATAACACCTTCAGGAAACTGAGTGTTAGCTCTGGGCATGGAAGCTGTCACTGTAGCTCTTATTCTCATCTTGGCCTCACTGGTGTGGTGGAGGGCCACGTAGGCCCAAATAGGCTTATTCACAGGCCTGTGCTTGCCTGGACATGTTTTCCCACCAAAGTATCTTTTTCTGTCTAAACCAGGGGAAAACACATTAAGCGGACAAAAGGAGCACAATGAGCCTGGCGCCTTAGACTCTGGCCTGCCCTGGTTATATAAGGTTGATGTAAACAGGTTGCATAAGCCCACGCACTTAGCGTGTGGCCCACCTGTGCTCTTCCCATGTTTGGGGGTACCAGACCTATGGACTCTTCCTTATTTGGCATGTTTTGGCCTGCTGCCAGATGCTTATTGGACAGTATTGTGGCCAAAGGACCTGGTTCGGCAAGAGAGCAGGACCCAGGCTAGCTCAGCTGAAACGCGCTTTCTCGCAGCCTTTTCTCTCCTCTTTTCTTGAGGCTCTCTCGCTCTGAGGAGCCCAGAGGGAGGGAGGGAGCGGCAAGCAGGCGCTAAGTGCTTGCAATAAGGTGAGTCAGAGGGCGGTGCCTGGCGAGCGGCAGATTTAAACGAGGAGCTAGGTGTCTCTGCTGAGCACAGCGCAGCACGCGCCGCTGGAAAAAAAAAAAAAGCCACCACACCTAACAACTCACATCGGACCTTCAGGATAGCAGACATGGTTCGAACTAGGTCCCAGCTGTATAATACTTGTAAAACTGTGGGCACCCAAACAGAGCCCACCTGTAGGAGTGCAGGCGTCCAGACGTCTGGATGTGATGAGTGCTGGAGCCTGGCACTCGACACAGGCAACGGCTGCATTAGGTGTGAGCAGATTGATTGTCTGCTTAACCTGGTGGCTGAACTCAAGGGAGAGGTGGAACGACTGAAGGCTGAAAAGGAAGGTACAAAAGAGCAACATGCTCTGCAGTCCCCCTTGCCAGAGGGAGACGAACAGAGCAACCAAGAAGAATGGATGCAGGTGCCTGCCAGAAGGGGCAAGGGAAAACCCTTCCAGCCATCTTCACATCCCCAGCTGCCCTTACATAACAGATATAGGGCACTAGAGGTTGAGGATGAGGTGATCCTGGAGCAGGCAGAAGCATCACCGGCTGGGAGGGCAACTGAGACAAATCAGTTGCCCCCTCGCATCAGAACAAGTACCCAGAAGAAAAAGAGGAGGGTAATTGTTATTGGTGATTCCCTTCTGCAGGGAACAGAGGGCCCCATATGCCGGCCAGACCCCTTCCACAGGGAGCTCTGCTGCCTCCCTGGAGCCCAGGTCAGGGATGTTACCAGGAGGCTGCCTACTGTAGTGCAGCCCTCTGATTACTATCCCTTATTAGTTATACAGGCAGGGAATGATGAGATTAATAACAGAGGGCTAAAAGCTATCAAAAGGGACTTTAAGACACTGGGGAAAGCAGTTGAGGGAGCAGGGGCACAGGTCATCTTTTCATCTATACCCTTAGTCACAGGCTGGAATACAGAGAAGAATAGGAAAGCATATTTGATGAACAAGTGGCTCAGAGGTTGGTGCATCCAACATAACTTTGGATTCTTTGATATTGGGGAACTTCATCTTGCCACAGGTCTGCAATCAGCAGATGGGACACAACTATCATAGAAGGGGAGAAGGACCCTGGCACATAAGCTGGCTGGGCTTGTTGAGAGGGCTTTAAACTAGAATGGAAGGGGGAGGGGGTTAAACATGACAGCACCAGAGATAAATCAAAGGAAACTGAGGATGGTAGGCTAGAGCTAGGAGTAAAAGCAGCAGACCAGCTGAAGTGCATGTACACTAATGCACGCAGTATGGGTAACAAACAAGAGGAGCTGGAAGCTCTGGTGCTGGAGGAAAACTATGATATTGTTGCCATCACTGAAACGTGGTGGGATAGCTCACATGATTGGTGTGCTGTAATCAATGGCTACAGACTCTTCAGGAGAGACAGGCAAGGGAGAAAGGGCGGGGGAGTGGCTCTGTATATTAGGGATGCTCTGGATGTCGTGGAGGTAGAAATCAAAGATGTTCAAGTTGAGTCATTATGGGTGAGACTTAAGGCGAAGGCCAACAAGGCTGATGTCCTGGTTGGAGTCTGTTACAGACCACCCAACCAGGAAGAAGAGGTTGATTTATTACTCTTTAAGCAACTGGAGGCTGCCTCAAGATCACCTGCCCTTGTTCTGGTGGGCGACTTTAACCTACCAGACATCTGCTGGGACTTAAACACTGCAGAGAAGAAGCAGTCTAGAAGGTTTCTGCAATGTGTGGAAGACAACTTCCTATCCCAGCTGTTACATGAGCCTACCAGGGGGGCAGCCGTGCTTGACCTGCTGCTCACAAATAGAGAGGGGCTGGTAGGGGATGTGGTGGTTGGAGGCTGCCTGGGGTCCAGTGACCATGCAATTATAGAGTTTTCAATACATGGAGAAACCAGGAGGGGCATCAACAGAACCTCCACACTGGACTTCCGAAGGGCAGACTTCAGCCTATTTAAGGAACTAATTCAGAAAGTTCCTTGGGAAATAGCCCTTAGAAACAAAGGGGTCCAGGAAGGTTGGACCTGCTTCAAGAAAGAACTCCTGAAGGCACAGGAGCAGGCAGTGCCACTGAGCCGGAAGATGAGCCGACGAGGGAGGCAGCCAGGCTGGATGGGCAGGGAGCTGCTGAAGGAATTAAAGATTAAAAAGAGAGTGTATCACCTTTGGAAAAGAGGGGAGGTGTCCCAGGAGAAGTTCAAGGAGGTTGCTAGGTCTTGTAGAGGAAAAATTAGAGAGGCAAAAGCCCACTTGGAGCTCAGGCTGGCCACGGCTGCCAAGGAAAATAAAAAGTGTTTCTTTAAATATATGAATGGCAAGAGAAGGGCCAAGGACAACCTCCAGTCCTTACTAGATAGAGATGGGAACATAGTGACAAAGGATGAGGAAAAGGCAGAGGTGCTTAACACCTTCTTTGCCTCAATCTTCACTAGTGGGACAGGTTGTCTCCAGGACAGCTGGACTCCTGAAGTGGTGGATGGAATCAGGGACCAGTACAGTCCCCCTCTAATCCATGAGGAAGCAGTAAGGGATCTGCTGAGTCACTTGGATCCTCACAAGTCCATGGGATGCCTGGATGAGCAAAGAGCTCCTGAAGGAAGTGGGGGAGAAAAAGAGGGTGTATCGCCTCTGGAAGGAGGGGAAGGCTTCTCCTGATGTGTTTAAGGAGGTAGCCAGACTATGTAGGAGAAAAATTAGAGAGGCTAAGGCCCAGCTAGAACTTAGGCTGGCCACTTCCGTGAAATTTAACAAAAAACACTTTTATAAATTTATCAATGCTAAAAGGAAGGGCAAGAAGACCCTCCACTCCTTACTGGACCAGGAGGGGAACACTATAACTGATGATGAAGCAAAGGCAGAGGTCCTGAATGCCTTTTTCGCCTCAGTTTTCAACAGTAAGGAGAGAGGAGGAGGAGGCAAATGGCCTCTTAAACTGGGGGATGAGGTCGGGGAGCAGTGTGTTCCCCTGGAAATTCATGAGGAATTAGTTCAGGACCTGCTGAGCCATCTGGACACCCACAAGTCCATGGGACCAGATGGGATCCATCCCAGGGTGCTGAGAGAGCTGGCAGCTGAGCTGGCCAAGCCACTCTCCATCATTTTCCAGCAGTCCTGGCTCACCGGAGAGGTTCCAGGAGACTGGAAAATGGCCAACGTGGTCCCCATCCACAAAAAGGGTCGGATGGAGGAACCTGGGAACTACAGACCCGTCAGCCTGACCTCAGTGCCAGGGAAACTGATGGAGCAGGTTCTCTTGGGGCCAATAACTGCGCACCTGAGGGATGGCAAAGATCTCAGGTCCAGCCAGCATGGGTTTAGGAAGGGCAGATCCTGCCTTTCTAACCTGATCTCCTTCTATGATCAGGTGACCCGCTTGGTGGATGTGGGGAGGCCTGTGGATGTGGTCTATCTGGACTTCAGCAAGGCCTTTGACACTGTCCCCCACAGCAAACTGCTGGCTAAGCTGTCAGCCCGCGGCTTGGATGGTAACACTCTGTGCTGGGTTAGGAACTGGCTGGAGGGCCGGACCCAGAGAGTGGTGGTGAATGGTGCCACATCCAGCTGGCGGCCAGTCACTAGTGGTGTCCCTCAGGGATCAGTGCTGGGCCCCATCCTCTTTAACATCTTCATAGATGATCTGGATGAGGGCATCGAGTCAGTCATCAGCAAGTTTGCAGATGACACTAAGCTGGGGGCAGATGTGACTGAGCTGGAGGGCAGAAGGGCTCTGCAGCGGGACCTTGACCGCCTGCACAGATGGGCAGAGGCCAATGGGATGGGGTTCAATAGCTCAAAGTGCAGGGTGCTGCACTTTGGCCACAACAACCCCATGCAGAGATACAGGCTGGGGTCGGAGTGGCTGGAGAGCAGCCAGACAGAGAGGGATCTGGGGGTACTGATTGATACCCGCCTGAACATGAGCCAGCAGTGTGCCCAGGTGGCCAAGAGAGCCAGTGGCATCCTGGCTTGTATCAGGAGTGGTGTGGTCAGCAGGAGCAGGGAGGTCATTCTGCCCCTGTACTCTGCACTGGTCAGACCACACCTCGAGTACTGCGTTCAGTTCTGGGCCCCCCAGTTTAGGAAGGACACTGAGATGCTTGAGCGTGTCCAGAGAAGGGCGACGAGGCTGGTGAGAGGCCTTGAGCACAAGCCCTACGAGGAGAGGCTTAGGGAGCTGGGGTTGTTTAGCCTGGAGAAGAGGAGGCTCAGGGGTGACCTTATTGCTGTCTACAACTACCTGAGGGGTGGTTGTGGCCAGGAGGAGGTTGCTCTCTTCTCTCAGGTGGCCAGCTCCAGAACAAGAGGACACAGCCTCAGGCTGCGCCAGGGGAAATTTCGGCTCGAGGTGAGGAGAAAGTTCTTCACTGAGAGAGTCATTAGGCACTGGAATGGGCTGCCTGGGGAGGTGGTGGAGTCGTCGTCCCTGGGGCAGTTCAAGGCAAGGTTGGATGTGGCACTTGGTGCCATGGTCTAGCCTTGGGCACTGTGGTAAAGGGTTGGACTTGATGATCTGTGAGGTCTCTTCCAACCTTGGTGATACTGTGATACTGTGATACTGTGATACTGTGACCGGATGGGATCCACCCTAGGGTGCTGAGAGAGCTGGCAGATGAGCTGGCCAAGCCACTCTCCATCATTTATCAGCAGTCCTGGCTCACTGGAGAGGTCCCTGAAGACTGGAAGCTGGCCAATGTGATACCCATCCACAAGAAGGGTCATAAGGAGGAGCCAGAAAACTACAGACCTGTGAGCCTGACCTCCGTGCCAGGCAAGGTCATGGAACAGGTCATCTTGGGTGCCATCACAACGCACCTACAGGATAGCCAAGGGATCAGGCCCAGCCAGCATGGGTTTAGGAAGGGCAGGTCCTGCCTCACCAACCTGATCTCCTTTTATGATCAGGTTACCCGCCTGGTGAATGTGGGGAAGGCTGTGGATGTAGTCTACTTGGACTTCAGCAAAGCCTTTGACACTGTCTGCCACAAGAAGCTCCTAGCCAAGCTGGCAGCTCATGGTTTGGACAGATTCACTCTGTGCTGGATCAAGAACTGGCTGGGTGGCAGAGCCCAGAGAGTGGTGGTGAATGGTGCCACATCCAGTTGGCAGCCAGTCACAAGTGGTGTTCCCCAAGGATCAGTGCTGGGCCCAGTCCTGTTCAATATCTTTATTGATGATCTGGACGAGGGCATTGAGTCCAGCATCAGTAAGTTTGCAGATGACACCAAGCTAGGAGCAGGTGTTGATCTGTTGGAAGGTAGGAGAGCCCTGCAGAGGGACCTGGACAGGCTGGATGGGTGGGCAGAGGCCAATGGGATGAGATTTAACAAGGCCAAGTGCAGGGTTCTGCACTTTGGCCACAATAACCCCAAGCAGCACTATAGGCTGGGGACTGAGTGGCTGGAGAGCAGCCAGGAGGAAAGGGACCTGGGGGTACTGATAGATAGTAAGCTGAAGATGAGCCAGCAGTGTGCCCAGGTGGCCAAGAGAGCCAATGGCATCCTGGCCTGCATCAGGAACAGTGTGGCCAGTAGGACAAGGGAGGTTATTCTTCCCCTGTACTCAGCACTGGTCAGGCCACACCTTGAGTACTGTGTCCAGTTCTGGGCCCCTCAATTCAAGAAAGATGTTGAGGTGCTGGAACATGTCCAGAGAAGGGCAACAAAGCTGGTGAGGGGCCTGGAGCACAAATCCTATGAGGAGAGGTTGAGGGAGCTGGGCCTGTTTAGTCTGGAGAAGAGGAGGCTCAGGGGTGATCTTATTACTGTCTACAACTACCTGAAGGGGCATTGTAGCCAGGTGGGGGGTGGCCTCTTCTCCCAGGCAACCAGCAACAGAACAAGGGGACACAGTCTCAAGTTGTGCCAGGGTAGGTATAGGCTGGATGTTAGGAAGAAGTTCTTCACAGAAAGAGTGATTTCCCATTGGAATGGGCTGCCCAGGGAGGTGGTGGAGGCACCATCCCTGGGGGTCTTCAAGAAAAGACTGGATGAGGCACTTAGTGCCATGGTCTAGTTGACTGGCTGGGGCTGGGTGATAGGTTGGACTCGGTGATCTTGGAGGTCTCTTCCAACCTGGTTGATTCTATGATTCTATGATTCAATCTCAGCCCACATCTTATAAATAGGGCAATTCAGGTATACAAAGTGCTCCTGCCACCATCCTCCACTCACCTCTCCTAGCCTCTTTGTCGCCTGGGGCCACTACCTTTATCCAATATATATGACTCTTTGTCCCATGGTACTTTGCACCAACCCTTGAGTGATCGATCAAGGCCTTCCTGTCCGGCCGCCGCTCCAGCCCACCGCATAGCCCAATTGGGCCTGTGGAATCTTCACAGCGCCCCAAAATCCACATTGAACTATTTAGATCCACAAGGATCAACTACGTAGCTTTCGCTACACACATTTGGGACCACAGAGACTGTGACTTCTAATTAGTGAGTAATTGAACTCTCTCAATTTGAGTAGCTAAGAAATTTCATTGACTTTACCAGTGGCACTTTATGCCACAAGACTCTCTAACCAGAATCTTTCCAAACTTCTACCAAATTGCTTAATCCTGCTGTAAATAGACATTCTGTAAAATAATTTCACTAACCGTACACAAAGAATCTGTGTGGGTTAACTGTATATAAATTTGGGGGAAATTCTCTTTGTATATATTATTATTTAAAACCCTTTCAAAATTCGGCCTCGTGTCTTACCCCAAACGCAGACAAAACCCCTCCATAACACATGGCTGAAGCATGGCACCATGACAGTGCACTCCACTCCTTTCTATGATGAGATTAATACTTTTGTATTGTGTGTCCAGTATGATGTAGGTGTACCAGCCAAGACTGATGCTAACTCCTGCTCTCATCAGTTCTCTCTGCTGAACACAAAGGTGTGACTTAACCTCATAGACTTATATAATTATTTTGAATGTTTTATTAAGGAAAAAAAAATAAAATAAACTTCTATATTGGAACTTAAATGAAATGAAACCTAAATGAACCAAATGATTCAAAAGTAAGTGTTGAGCTGGGAGTGTGTAGGGATGGTTCACTGAATTCTTTTGGTCACCAAGTCTTGGCTCAGAATAGGACTAATTTGTGCCGCTGCTACATAATAAAAGTGTATCTGAGAGGAGTAAAATAAGAATTCATAATTATATTTGAACATGTATTTTAGCAAAACTCCTTGCTGCCTCTCAATAATTCTCACTTAGAATATGTCTTATTTATAGGACTTTAGATACATGATGATAGAAAGAAATGATTCTTAATCCAGGAGTTACTTGTTTTGTGTAAGCTTTAGCCAAGTTTTCCTGAGGTCAACCATGAAAAAGTATTTTTAAAAGTCTTACAAGGTGTTAATTCTATTAAGAAAATCCACAGCTAGTGTTTTTTATTAACAGAACGTGTGTAAAGAATATATGTTATCTACTATGTCTAAGAACTTGGGTAGAAACAAAGACATCTGTATTTTTCAGAATGATCTGGTTTATGTTCCTGTTGTACTTCTACATCTAACATGGAGCTAAGCTGGAGCTAGAATGTGTGACTGGTTGAAGGTCTGGTGGAATGCAGAAGTGTACTTCCTTTACTCATAGGCATGCATGTATCTGTAAAGGTCTTTTCTCAAAAGCCTGAGAGAAGACATAATTCATGGGAAGTTGGAGCTGTGCTACACCTCCATGAGGCATGCCCTGTGCCATGACAATATGGGCATGTTTGGATCCTATGTGCTCCAGAGAATATGTTGCTGTTCTTTCCAAAGCTATCACCTGTACATGGGCCACCTAGAGGTGAAGGGCTACCTCAGAGGTGGCCCAGAATCACCCTTAATAGTTTTTGGAAGTACATTTAAGTAGAAGACCCGTTTGCACACCTGCTCTAAGACATGGGCTTACGGCACAATTCTGTCTTCACTTTTTTCCTTTTGCTCAGTGCAGATTGCAATCAAATAGACAGCAAGGCTCAGCAGTATATGAGTGACAACTTCTTATCAACAAAACCTTCCTCACTGTAGCATTGAAGTACCTGTGTTCAGTAGCTTTTGTTACCTAAATGTTGATTCCTCTAGTTTGTATCAGCAGTTTTGGAAGAATGACTTATTGGTTGTTTGAGATAGGGTTTAGGGGCATTTATAGTGAAAATCAGTACCTAGAAAAAGTTTAAATTATGCTCAATGTCTCAGCACTCCACTCATCTTTACAGTTAAGTTCAAACACTATTAGTTTACTGTGTCAAGCTTCTTTTTATTTCAGTAGTATTTATGAGTTCCTATATTAACCTTCTGGAGACATGGTAATCTCTAGTGCAGTGCTACCAACAGAGATTAGATGAGAATTCAGACTGCAGCTTTATTTCCTTATAGATGTATATAAAAATTACTCTTTCTTTCTCCATGAGTAGCCTCACCGTGTGCTTTGAGTCCCGTCCTTTTATTCGTATGACTACACTTTCCTGGTGGTGTGGGCGTGGGGCTTGGTGGCTGGTTTCGTTTGTTTGTTTTCACTTAGTTGCCCTGGAAAATGAACATAGAAATGAAAGAAGCAAATTCTGTATTAGGAATAGGCTTCATTGTGCACCTTAACTATATAGATGCGACCTAACTGATAGTATTAATTCTGTCATCTGTTGTATGCACAAGGTCAGAATAAAACTGAATATAAACTGAGATCAGAATAGGGCCCAATGACCTTTATACTGTTAAAACACAAGAGCTGGCAAGGGATCTGGGTTCGTAATTATAGACTTTTGACGTGACTTTTTCAAATAAGTTACATCATTTATTACTGCAGATAGTACGAAAGAATATTTTTTATCTTTTCAAGCTAATGTTTAATATTTTATAGTAATTGTGATGTGCACTTAATAGGACAGTACTGAATATCACAGACACGGCTATAAGGAAGTAGCATTAACGCTGAAAATATGTAGCAAAGTACCTGGCTTAACCGAGCCAACTTTAAAAGTGGGCGCAAACCTTCAGCTCCAGTGCCACTTCTCAATGCATTATGCTGAAGCGATCTTCAAATACAGCTTTTCTAGAAGTATCTTAGGTAATCTTCAGGCAGCCTCCGAACTCTGAAGAAGAACCGCTCCTCAGCCCCCTGTAGGCCCCGAGCCCCGCTGCCGAGCCCAGGGCCCAGAAGGGGCTGCTCAAGATGAGTCGCAAACGACGCAACTAAGCACAACCGCAGCCAACATAGTATCCCAGAAGCCCCACTAAGCTCTGCCACATCCCACAACGCCTTGCGAGCAGACCCTCCTCTGAGAAGGGCTTGCCCCACCCGCCCTGCGCACTAACGTGGTGACGCTGCGCCCGCCGGTGTCGTTCCGCTGGCGCTACGTAAGCAGCGGAGCGTGGGGTTCCGTTGCTCGTTGAAACGCGCCACGTAGTGTCGCTGTTCCCCGTACTGTCTTCTCTGCTGCAATTCCCCCAGTGTCGGAGCCATGTCGCGGCCCAGTAGCATGTACCCGCGGCAGCCAGGTGGGGATTCAGGTACCCCTGTCTCGGCCGCCTCATCCGGTCGCGCGGCGGGCCGTGGCCGAGGCAAGGGTCTGAAGGATGTCCGCGTCGACGAGGAGGTGGAGATCGCGGTGAACCTCGCTCTGGAGCGGTTCCGGTATGGAGAGGAGAAAGGTGCGTAGAAGGAGCCCGGCCGTCGAGGAATGTTGGGGGCCCGGCTGCCAAGTGCGCCCGGGCGGGCCCGGCTCCGCGGGCCGGCAGCGGGGCAGGCGCTGGGCTGCAGAGAGCCGGGGTGCCTGTGGGCGCCTAGCATGGGACGACGCCGGGAGGCCGGGGAGACTTCTTTGATTCAGTGGTTGAAGCCTCAGCTTTTTCCGCCCTAGTGATATGGCTTGTTCGCGAGCACTGCAGGTGTGACGATTCACCACACTGCTGTTTGTTCTGTTTACTCGCAGGTTTGACGGTTGAAAGCTTATAGCATAGAGATGAAATGTTGTATGTTGTGCTGTTATGTTTGCTTTTTCATTATTTTTCTAGAAATGGAATTTCCATCTTCTTTCACTAGTACTGAAAGAGCATTTGTTCACCGCCTGTGTCAGTCTCTTGGACTGATATCTAAAAGTAAAGGGTAAGTTAGACTGATGATTTTTTTTAAAAATTTTTTTTGGTAATTATATGAAATACTGTGACTAGTGTGAAAACAGGTTATGTGCCTAACATATCCTGCACTGTTGCAAAGAACAGTACTAGAGAAAAGACTTAAAAAGTGACATAAAAAAAATATCTTTGTACTTTGTTGTGTTTACTTTAAAAGCTTGCAATGTGCTTACAATTTGCTTGTCCTTACATTTTTGTGAACGTTCTGCGTCTATGAAAGAGACTCGTTATCAAGATCTGTTGTTTCCATGCTCTGTTGTGTCACAAGGTTTTGCATAGAATCTCATACCTTGACAGATGAAATGTAGCTTAAAATAGCATGTCCAAAGAGTGTGCTTAAGAAGTACAGGAGATTAGAATTTATGTATAGATCTGATGTTTCTTTCTCTTGCTCTGCTCTGATCCTTTCAATAGAAACCCACCTTTGTGGACCTAATGAGCTTGCATGAAAGCTGAGAATCTTGGGGAATTCAGGTGGCAAAGTAATAAGAAAGGGACAGTTACAGGGAAACATACAGATGAAGTGTATAATGTGTGTGCTTGGACTATGGTGAAACTGTAGCAGCGTTTCCTGTTCCTTATTTCTTACGATACTTCATAATTATTGTAAAAATAGTGTAAAATGCAAATTTTGTGATCTATATGAGAATAAGTGCTCTTCAGCACTGGTTGTATTGAATGTATAGCTTTGTTTCAGAATGTTTTATTCAAGCACAGTGGTAGTTATAGTATGCTTCTAGTGTACTTAAAGTCTCAGAAGTGGTATAGCTGATTTTTGTCACAGATGCCAGGGACAATACATTTAGCTAAACTTGCCTATATTTTCATCTTAGTCTGGGGACATGGAGAATTGAAAGGCCTTGTCATGTGTGTGCAAATGGTTGAGTTTTATAGTGCCTGTAGTTGGTAAACCCTGCTTGAATATTTGTTGATTCGCCGTAGTGATTTGTAATGGTCTTAGAGTGTCTCACTCATAGATTCTGTGGTACTTTTTGTGGTAATTTTGATGGAATCGTAGAATATCTCAAGCTGGAAGAGGCCATTGAAGTTCATCAAATCTAACTCCCTGCTTCTTGTAGAGCTACGTAAAACTAAACAATGTGACTAATAGCCCTTAAAAACAAAGGGGTCCAGGAAGGCTGATCCTCCTTCAAGAAAGATCTCTTGAAGGCACAGGAACAGGCTGTCCCATTGTGCCAGAAGATGAGCTGATGAGAGAGAGAGACAGACAGACCTTGACAGGCTGGATGAGTGGGCAGAGCCCAGCAGGGTGACATTTAATAAGTTAAAGTGCAGGGTTCTACACTTTGTCCACAACAGCCCCAGGCAGTGCTATAGGCTGGGGACAGGGTGGCTGGAGAGCAGCCAGGCAGAAAGGGACCTGGAGGTACTGGTAGGTAGTAGGCTGAACATGAGCTAGCAGTGTGCCTAGGTGGCCAGGACAGCCATAAAAAGGTGAGGTACATGAAAATACAGAGCATATGAATCCTTAACACCTCATACATACACAGAACACGTGAAAACCCCCTTAAACCTTCCCCCAACCTGACTAAATATCAATCCCCAGTGCTCCTCTTCTGCTACCCTTCAGCCTAAACAGGCCAAAATTGCATGGGCCAACTTTGTCAGACCTCTTCAGGCTGTAAACAGGCCTGCTCTCCCATGTTACCAAATAAGTGCGGTGAGGCAGATCTCGCAGAGAAGGGCTAATCTCAAATATGTAAGGACACTGCACAATCCAATGTGGATCAAAAGCGAGTGACAACTTTATTTAGTAGACGCACGCTTATATGTGTTACAGATAATATATGCATACATGTAAGAAGCTAAATGGCTGAATCTCTAAATACCCCATTTGCATGGTGCACCTACTTGCTACGTGCAGCTGCAAGCAGCAAACTACTTCTTACCTTATTCAGAGTTAGCTGTATCCTGCTCTGCTTGAGTTGTCCGCCGACTCATCAAGGAGCTTGAAGTGAGGGATGAAGGGGTAGAGACCTTGTGGATTAAAATCAGAGGTAGGACTAATAAATCTGACATCCTGGTTGGAGTCTGTTACAGACCACCCAACCAGGATGAGGGAACAGATGAGATATTTTACAAACAGTTGGAGGCTGTCTCAAGATCTTCAGATCTTGTCCTTGTGGGTGACTTTAACCTGCCAGATATCTGCTGGGAACTTAATTCATCAGAGAGGAGGCAGTCCAGGAGATTTCTGGAGTGCGTGGAGGACAGCTTCATGACCCAACTGTTAAACGAGCCTACTAGGGGTCAAGCTCAGCTTGACCTGCTGCTCTCCAACAGAGAAGGGCTGGTAGGAGATGTGATAGTGGGAGGCTGCCTGGGGTGTAGCGATCACGAGTTAGTGGAGTTTTCAATATACAGGGAGGTAGGGAGGCACTTCAACAAAACCTACACCTTGGACTTTAGGAGGGCAAACTTCAATTTGCTCAAGGAACTTATTTCCAATGTCCCCTGGGCAGCAGTTCTTGAGAACAAAGGGGTCCAGGATGGTTGGACTTACTTTAAACAGGAGCTCTTGAAGGCACAGGAACTGGCAGTTCCCACGTGCCGAAAGATGAGCCGCAGGGGGAGGCGACCAGCCTGGATGAGCAAAGAGCTCCTGAAGGAAGTGGGGGAAAAAAAGAGGGTGTATCGCCTCTGGAAGGAGGGGAAGGCTTCTCCTGATGTGTTTAAGGAGGTAGCCAGACTATGTAGGAGAAAAATTAGAGAGGCTAAGGCTCAGCTAGAACTTAGGCTGGCCACTTCCGTGAAAGTTAACAAAAAACACTTTTATAAATTTATCAATGCTAAAAGGAAGGGCAAGAAGACCCTCCACTCCTTACTGGACCAGGAGGGGAACACTATAACTGATGATGAAGCAAAGGCAGAAGTCCTGAATGCCTTCTTCGCCTCAGTTTTCAACAGTAAGGAGGGAGGAGTTCAGGGCAAGTGGCCTCTTGAACTGGGGGATGGGGTCGGGGAGCAGTGTGTTCCCCTGGAAATTCATGAGGAATTAGTTCAGGACCTGCTGAGCCATCTGGACACCCACAAGTCCATGGGACCAGATGGGATCCATCCCAGGGTGCTGAGAGAGCTGGCAGCTGAGCTGGCCAAGCCACTCTCCATCATTTTCCAGCAGTCCTGGCTCACCGGAGAGGTCCGAGGAGACTGGAAAATGGCCAACGTGGTCCCCATCCACGAAAAGGGTCGGATGGAGAAACCTGGGAACTACAGACCCGTCAGCCTGACCTCAGTGCCAGGGAAACTGATGGAGCAGGTTCTCTTGGGGCCAATAACTGCGCACCTGAGGGATGGCAAAGAGCTCAGGTCCAGCCAGCATGGGTTTAGGAAGGGCAGATCCTGCCTTTCTAACCTGATCTCCTTCTATGATCATGTGACCCGCTTGGTGGATGTGGGGAGGCCTGTGGATGTGGTCTATCTGGACTTCAGCAAAGCCTTTGACACTGTCCCCCACAGCAAACTGCTGGCTAAGCTGTCAACCCGCGGCTTGGATGGTAACACTCTGTGCTGGGTTAGGAACTGGCTGGAGGGCCGGACCCAGAGAGTGGTGGTGAATGGTGCCACATCCAGCTGGCGGCCAGTCACTAGTGGTGTCCCTCAGGGATCAGTGCTGGGCCCCATCCTCTTTAACATCTTCATAGATGATCTGGATGAGGGCATCGAGTCAGTCATCAGCAAGTTTGCAGATGACACTAAGCTGGGGGCAGATGTGACTGAGTTGGAGGGCAGAAGGGCTCTGCAGCGGGACCTTGACCGCCTGGACAGATGGGCACAGGCCAATGGGATGGGGTTCAATAGCTCAAAGTGCAGGGTGCTGCACTTTGGCCACAACAACCCCATGCAGAGATACAGGCTGGGGTCGGAGTGGCTGGAGAGCAGCCAGACAGAGAGGGATCTGGGGGTACTGATTGATACCCGCCTAAACACGAGCCAGCAGTGTGGCCAGGTGGCCAAGAGAGCCAGTGGCATCCTGGCCTGCATCAGGAATGGTGTGGTCAGCAGGAGCAGGGAGGTCATTCTGCCCCTGTACTCTGCACTGGTCAGACCACACCTCGAGTACTGCGTTCAGTTCTGGGCCCCCCAGTTTAGGAAGGACACTGAGATGCTTGAGCGTGTCCAGAGAAGGGCGACGAGGCTGGTGAGAGGCCTCGAGCACAAGCCCTACGAGGAGAGGCTTAGGGAGCTGGGGTTGTTTAGCCTGGAGAAGAGGAGGCTCAGGGGTGACCTTATTGCTGTCTACAACTACCTGAAGGGTGGTTGTGGCCAGGAGGAGGTTGCTCTCTTCTCTCAGGTGGCCAGCTCCAGAACAAGAGGACACAGCCTCAGGCTGCGCCAGGGGAAATTTCGTCTCGAGGTGAGGAGAAAGTTCTTCACTGAGAGAGTCATTGGGCACTGGAATGGGCTGCCTGGGGAGGTGGTGGAGTCGTCGTTCCTGGGGCAGTTCAAGGCAAGGTTGGATGTGGCACTTGGTGCCATGGTCTAGCCTTGGGCACTGTGGTAAAGGGTTGGACTTGATGATCTGTGAGGTCTCTTCCAACCTTGGTGATACTGTGATACTGTGACAGCGCCTCCCTAGCTAGCTATATTAAATGCTGCCTTTGTTTATTCAATATGTCTTTGTTTCCTCAATGTGCCTTTGTTTCAGTGTGGCCTAGCACAGCCTTAATTTAGTTCCATATACTCATCCTGCTTGCCCACCTCTAAGTCATGTCCATTTTCCTCTAGCCATTCTGCAACAATTCCCCTCTTCTCTTTTTGGGCAAGCAGGGCTGTACCTCTGGTAACTCGATCCACACCCCTCAGAATGCATCCATACCCTATCCGTAGTAATATAAGCATAAGCAGTACTATTCCCAGCAGGCGGAGGCCCTCCTTGATAAGCTGTAGTATCCAGGGAGACAAACCTCCAAAAGTTGATCTCAGCCACTGGTCAAAGGGATTTTCATTAACAATAATGTGGTTAGTATGATTTTTCAGCCAAGCAAGCTGTTTATGGATAGACTCCCCATGGTCCGAGAGGTTAAAGCAACACATTCCCTCAAAATCGCTACAACCATGGCTTTGTGCTAATAACAAGAAATCTGTTGCTGCTCTGTTCTGCAGTAGTGCATGCCTTAAGCTGTTCTGATCTAGTAGTAATTGCTCTAAAACCTGAGTAGTAGCATTTGCTTCTTTGACTGACCAGCATGTCAGTCGTTCTAACTGCTTCACTGCTTGTGCTACAGCAAGATGTGGAATAAATGCAGTAACAAAAACATTTGCAGTTACTGACCATAATTGTACATTGTCATTGCAGTCTGCTTTCAGATTGTGCCACTTTGTAGCTCGTTTTTGGGGTGATCCCCCTCCTGGAGAAGCAGCTTGTATCATGTTCAACCAATCTCTTTTATGTGGTGCGAATAGAGTGAGTTTCCCCAGATAGCAAGGACCCCCTATAACATTTTTTGGGATCCCTTGCCAGGCACGATCACCACAGATAAGGAAGGTGTTGTTAGGAAGTGCTCTGGCTGATCCTTTATTCCACAAAGTTTGCCCTACGCCCGCACCATACACAGCATCCAGTGCCGGCCTCTTTTTCTCCTTTTCACTCATCCATGGTGTCACGCCACAATATTCCCTACCATTACCCCAAGTGTAAGGTTTTCCTGGTGATACGTCTGTCCACTGCTGTGACATTTTCCGATAAACCAAATATCCTAAATTTCCCTGATATTTTGTCCCAAAAGCAAAGCAAGTTTGGGTCCAATTAGTTGTGGACAGATTCCCTATCTTTTGACTCCCTAATAACTCTAGTTCTTGTGGGTCCCAGGGCAAGATTACATTCAGCCCTCTTATCAGTAATGCAACACAATCTGAAGCATTTTGGATCCCATCACAATCATAATTGTCCACATAGCCCTTAAAGTC
The DNA here is from genome assembly GCF_015220805.1 of Pogoniulus pusillus. Classification (NCBI taxonomy): domain Eukaryota; kingdom Metazoa; phylum Chordata; class Aves; order Piciformes; family Lybiidae; genus Pogoniulus; species Pogoniulus pusillus. The sequence continues at coordinate 92,381,216 of NC_087309.1, forward strand.
TTCTGGGTCTAATCCTGGTAGTCCTACCAGACATGTTTTAAAAGGCTCAGTAGCTGATTGCAGGCTCAGACAGAAGTCCATATTACCCGTCTGGTTCGCCCATGTCACCCACATGTTCGCTCGAGGATTCACTCGATCGATCGCATTGGCCACCACTCCCAGAAGTAGCGACAGGATCAGTGGAAGGAGCAGTCTTTGTCCATCGCGCTGGAACCCAAAGCGGACCTGTTGATGTAGAGACAGAAACGTATCCTCTGCCCCAATAGAGTACCTCTGCAGGCCCCTCCCATATACCTGTCTTAGGATTTCTATACATCACCCAGACCTTTTTGTGTGGCTGTTTTTCTACTGTACCACCATGCACCTTTGCTGGAGGCATATCCTGATCAGAAAAGATGCATAGATGATTAAGGGTAAAGAGGGTCATTGCTAAACGCTCAACTGGATCAGCAATTTCTGTGTACTTCTGAAGGCACCTTTTCAGGGTGTGATTTGCTCTTTCTACTATTGCTTGTCCCGTAGGTGAATTCGGGATTCCTCTAGTATGCTTAACACCCCATGCTTGCAACATTTGCCTAATCCTTTCACTGGCATATGATGGCCCGTTGTCAGTCTTAATCTCCTTTGGTACTCCCATCACTGCAAAGCAAACAGTCAAATGTCTTTGAACATGCAATGCCTTCTCACCCGTCTGAGCTGTGGCCCAGATGAACTTACTATAAGTATCAATCGTAACATGGACGTACTTCAGCCTTCCAAATTCTGGAACATGTGTGACATCCATTTGCCACAACTGCAACACTTCCATTCCCCTAGGGTTCACCCCAATACCCAAACCCGGACCATGATGGCTGCACTCAGGGCAAGCCTGAACTATACCCTTAGCTTCATTCATCGTGATTTTGAACTGGTTGTGCAAACCCTTTGCATTTTGGTGAAACCTCTGGTGTGCTTCTCGTGCAAGTGTGAACTCACTCAGGGGAACAACCGTAGAAACTAACTCATCTGCTCTTGCATTCCCTTCTCCCAAACCTGTGTCCCATTTATGACTATGTACATGGATCACGCAATACTGTTCTGTTCTCTGCTGCACTGCACTTTGCATAGCTCTCAAAAGCTGCCCTAAACGAACATTTGATATGTCCTTCACAAAAGCACTTTCTATGCGCTCCAAGATTCCTGCTACATACAAAGAATCAGTCACTATGTTCAGTGGTTCTTGCATCCATCGCGAAAGAGCCCAAACTACTGCTGCTAATTCCAGTGTTTGTAAAGAGTCCCCAGATTGGCCTTTTAATAGTTGGTGCTTCCAGGTTTCTTTCTCACACCACATAGCTGTGGCTGTTTTCGATTTCTTCCCGGCGTCGGTGTACACAGTGATGGCATCTGGCAGTGGTCGTAGTGATCTCTTCCCCTGGCATAACCATTCACCCTGGCTCATCCATTTTAGCGTGGGAGATGAAATTTGTTGTGTGGATAAATGTGCAGGACAGGATAGTAGACTCAATTGTAGTGCAGGAGTTTGCCAGAGCATTTGCTCCAAGTCAGTCCTTTTGATAGGGAGGAATATGGTGTTCGGTTCTGTGCCACTAATCTGCAGTATACGACGTCTTCCTCGAATTATCAACTCTGCCAAATTCTCAACTTTTTGTTGAATCGTTGTCTTTGGTTGTAAGGGCATAAAAATCCATTCCAGGATCCTTAGACTCTCCCCCTTTTTGTTTTTGCTCTGGCAAACTGCGCCCATGAGGGTATGGGTTGATGGTAGAATAAGCAGGTCTATAGGTTCTTGTGGGTCTAGGCGACTGACCCATCTTTGGGCAATTTGATCTGATAGTTTATCAATGATGGCTTTCTGGTCTGAGGACAGATGCACTGTAGCTGCAGGGTCACGGCCCTGAAGCAAAGGCCTAAGTTTTTCCAAGTCTTCTGAAGAAAATCCAATAACTGGTCGGAGCCATTGTAAGTCACCCATTAGTTTTTGTGCATCTGTAAGTGTCGTAATGTTCGTGTGTAGAGTGAGCTTTTGTGGCCGGATTTGTGAATCTGAAATCTTCCATCCGAGGTACAAATAAGGCGATATTCTTTGAACTTTATTCGGGGCAATTTGTAATCCATGTTTGCTCATTGCTGCTGCAATTTGTGATAATTGTCTTTCACTAAATGGAGCTTCTTGACAAAAGAGAATGTCATCCATATAATGATAAATAGAAGTAGTCGGCCACTGTACTCGCAGTGGTCGCAATGCATTGTCCACATAAAGCTGGCAGATCGTGGGGCTGTTCTTCATGTCTTGAGGTAACACAGTCCATTGGTAATGGTTTGCTGGTGCCTGCCTATTCAGTGATGGCAGGGTAAAGGCAAAACGTTGACAATCATCTGGGTGTAGTGGAATAGTAAAAAAATAGTCCTTTAGGTCTATGATCAATAAGTGCCATTTTTCAGGCAGCATAGCAGGAGTTGGCAAGCCAGGCTGTAGTGCTCCCATCGCTTGCATCTGGTCGTTGATTGCTCGAAGATCATGGAGCAGTCGAAACTTGCCTGATTTCTTTGGAATGACAAAAATAGGTGTATTCCATGGGCTAGTGGAAGGAATCAAATGTCCAAGTTGTTCTTGGACCAATTCGTGTGCCTTTTGCAGCCTCTCTGCTTTAAGCGGCCACTGCTCCACCCATATCGGTTTGTCTGTTAGCCAATTTAGTCGAATGGGGAAAGGCTGCTTCTCAGTGGCCGCTAATAAAAACAACGCTCGTTTGTAATGACCAGTCCAAGCTGAGAGAGAGCATCTCTCCCTATTAGTCCGTTGACACCACTGGGTAGAGGCATTACAGTCACATAGAGGTTGGCAGTTCAGTTATCAACGGTGAGCTGCAGACGTTGAGTGGATCGTCGTACTTCGGCTGTACCACCCACCCCTTCAACCCCTTTTACGCAGGGTTGAGTGGTCCAGTGTGTAGGCCATTGATTTCTGTCAACAATGGTAATGTCTGCACCTGTATCCACAAGCATCGGCAATTGTAATCCATCAGGTCCATTTGATAAGTTCGCTGTCACCACAGGTCTTTGTCCCAGTTGTAGAGTTAATAGTGCCATACCTCCGGTCGATCCAAATCCCCTTTCTCCTCGATGTTGTGGTGAGAGAGGAGTTACTGATTGTAGCAGGCATGGAATTGGGACGAGCTGATCAATCTTGCTTTCTTTAGGAATATGTATTGGTGGAAAGTCCGTTTGAACCATAATTTGGATAGTTCCTTCAAAGTCCGAATCAATAACTCCAGGCAAAACAAACAGTCCTCTTATAGATGCTGATGATCTCCCCAGAAGTATACCCCCGCAGGCTTGGCCGTTAATAGTCACTGGCCCCTTTAAGGTGGACGGAATCTTTTGGGGCGTGTTGTCGATTAAGGTGGTTTCTACTGCTGTTGCCAGGTCCACGCCGAGGCTTCCCCTGGTGGCTGGCTGTAGGTTACGGGAGCAGCCATTTGTGTCGGCGCGCGGTTGCTCCTCGCGCTCCTCCCCCCGTTTCCCGATCGCCGGCAGGCAGCCGCGGAGTGGTTTTTCACGCCGCATTTGCTACAGTGTACGCTGGATACTGGGCATTGAGAGCGAAGGTGACCCATCTTCCCGCAGCGGAAACATTTCATTCGGCTCACAGAATAGTGTGCTCCTCCTGCCCATCCAATCGGGGCTAAAGCTGCTAATGCCTGTGCCTGTTGTTCAACAATCTTTTCTAGCGGGTGCCTAGTGCTGTCCGGTGCGGGAGAGGCTGCAACATAAGCCCTAGGTTCTAGGGGTGTGGTTTCCGCTCGCTGCGCTCTTTCTAACATTTGTGCTACTGTGGCATCCCGAGGCAGAGTTACTAATATACCCCGGGTTTTAGCATTTGCATTATCAAAGGCAAGTTGTTGTAGAAGGGTGTATTTCATGTATTCTGGCAAATCAGAATTGCTCAACGCCTCATGAAGCCGGTCGTAAAAGGAGCCAAAAGGCTCATTCTCCTTTTGTTTAACCGACGTATAAGACGGAGCAATCGGGGCTGCTTTTACTTCCCCCAGCGCTACCTGAGCTAACCTCATGCTCTCTCTTAGTATCTCCGGGGCCATATTAAGCTGAGCATCCACCCCAGCCCATTGACCTTCGCCTCTCAGCTGGCTAACGCTGACTCCCAGCAGAGGGTCACCTTCCGCCCGCGGCAGTGAAGCAGAGCCCTGACACAATGCTTCCATTTCAGTGTTAAACTGCATCTGTTGCGAGGGGGTTAGTATCATTCTCAGCACCTGTTTCCAATCCTCTTGTGCTAGCGTCCCTGAGGCAGAGAAAATGTACTGTAGCATTTGCCGAGCAGGGTCACTGTGGAGTCCATATTTAGATACTGTCTGTCTAAGCTGGGCTAACAGTTTCCAATCAAATGCCTGATGCTCCCCAATAATCGTTTCATCTGCTCGGTTATCATAAACTACTGGACATACTTTAGATAACATACTTGCAGCCTCTGTGTCCCCATCTGATAAAGCCTCCCTAGCTGTCTTTCTCCACGGCTGCCGCCTGGGAGGTGGTAGTCGCGAGCCGGACCTCTCAGCTTTCTTGCCTGCATTGTTAACTCCTTCCTTGCTCGGGGCACTCCTTTCAGCCTCCTGCTGACTGACTGCAAAGGCTCGCTGTCTCGAACTTTTTCTCTTAGCTAAACGCTCTATTATTCGCTGTACTGCCTCATACAAGGTATCATCATCGCTATCAGCCTCAGGTTCGCTCGATTCTGAACTGGAGGACTCGGATGGTGGCACAGAGGTCTGTACCGCGGTCTCAGTAACGGCTGGATTCTCAGAAGCAGAGCGCGGCAGAGTGGGCTCGCTCTCTCCCTCGTCTTTGCTGGATTCTGACGAAACCTTCCCCAAGTCCCCCATGTCCTTTACTGGTAATGCTGCCGGAGATGAGGAGAACTTGGGAAACTTTATAGACCAAGAGCGTCCCCTACTGGTCTTTTCCAAGCGCCGCTGTGCATCAGTGACTGTGGGACTGACTACGACAGGAAGACCGAGCCCTGGCGGTCCAGGTGCGAGAGCATTAAACACAGAGGATGCCTTTTGTCCCCCATCTTGCTTCTCGCCAGAGAGTTTAGTGGTAGCCACTGCCGCCACATCCTTCTCCATTTTATACTTTTTTATAGCATTAACAGTCTCTCGCCAAGGCACTTGAAGCTTCTTAGCTGCTGGATCCCCGTCTATTGCTGCATCCCACAGTTCACTGCCGAACGCCCTCCATTCTGCTTCATCAAAATATGACTCAGGGGTTTTAAAAAAACCCTTAGCATAGCCATATGCACAAAGTCCTGGCAAATACTTGGTATTAAAATTCACTTTGCGCTTTTCTAAGAAGCAAGACAGCAAGGAAAGGGCTACCTCTTTATCCATGCCGTGGCGTCTCGCTTGCCCCCCTTGCAGCGATGAAGGCTGGCCCTCTTTTCGTCAGCCTCGGGCCCCCCTAATTGGTCCGCCACCCCGTCCTAGCTTCGTCCTGCTAGCGGGCGTCGCTCTCCTCCGACGGCCCGTTCCGCCGGCCTGTCCTCCTCCGTGTCTCCTAGGGTCCCCCAAATCGGGGTCCCTGTTTCGGGCACCAATCTGCGGTGAGGCAGATCTCGCGGAGAAGGGCTAATCTCAAATATGTAAGGACACTGCACAATCCAATGTGGATCAAAAGCGAGTGACAACTTTATTTAGTAGACGCGTGCTTATACGTGTTACAGATAATATATGCATACATGTAAGAAGCTAAATGGCTGAATCTCTAAATACCTCATTTGCATGGTGCACCTACTTGCTACGTGCAGCTGCAAGCAGCAAACTACTTCTTATCTTATTCAGAGTTAGCTGTATCCTGCTCTGCTTGAGTTGTCCGCCGACTCATCAAGGACAGCGCCTCCCTAGCTAGCTATATTAAATGCTGCCTTTGTTTATTCAATATGTCTTTGTTTCTTCAATGTGGCCTTTGTTTCAGTGTGGCCTAGCACAGCCTTAACTTAGTTCCATATACTCATCCTGCTTGCCCACCTCTAAGTCATGTCCATTTTCCTCTAGCCATTCTGCAACAAATAAGTAGCTCCCAACGGAGAGAGCAGACAGTAGGGAGAAAAGGAGTTGCCCTTTCTGCTATCTTAGACAGCAAAATTACAGGATTGAAGCTGGTGAGAAGCCTGGAACACAAGCCCTCTGATCAGAGGTTGAGGGAGCTGGGGTTGTTTAGCCTGGAGAAGAGGAGGCTCAGGGGTGACCTCATTGCTGTATACAGCAACCTGAAGGAAGATTGTAGCCATGTGGCGATTATTCTCTTCTCCCAGGCAACCAGCAACAGGACAAGTGGACACAGTCTCAGGTTGTGTCAGGGGAGGTATAGGCTTGATATTAGGAGGAAATTGTTCACAGAGAGAGTGATTTGCCATTGGAATGGGCTGCCCAGGGAGGTGGTGGAGTCACTGTCTTTGGAGGTGTTCAGGATAAGACTAGATGGGGCACTTAGTGCCATGGTCTACTTGATTGGATCAGGCTGGATGATAGGTTGGACTGGATGATCTTGGAAGTCTCTTCCAGCCTGGTTGATTCTGTGAAGGTGCTCTAGCCATCTGATCATTTTCATGGCTGTCCTCTATACCTGCTCCATCAGTTCAATGCACTTGTGTTGCAACTCAGGAACTGGATGCAGCACTTAGAATGTCATAGAATGTCATAGAATCAACCAGGTTGGAAGAGACCTCGAAGATCATCCAGTCCAACCTGTTCCCCATCCCTAGCCAGTCAACTAGACCATGGCACTAAGTGCCTTATCCAGTCTTTTCTTGAACACCTCCAGGGATGGTGCCTCCACCACCTCCCTGAGCAGCCCATTCCAATGGGAAATCACTCTCTCTGTGAAGAACTTCCTCCTAACATCCAGCCTATGCTTCCCCCAGCACAACTTGATACTGTGTCCCCTTGTTCTATTGCTGGTTGCCTGGGAGAAGAGGCCACCCCCCACTTGGCTACAGCGTCCCTTCAGGTAGTTGTAGACAGCAACAAGATCACCCCTGAGCGTCTTCTTCTCTAGGCTAAACAATCCCAGCTCCCTCAGCCTCTCCTCATTGGGTTTGTGTTCCAGGCCTTTCACCAGCTTTGTCGCCCTTCTCTGGACACATTCCAGCACCTCAACATCTTTCTTGAATTGAGGGGCCCAGAACTGGGCACAGTACTCAAGGTGTGGCCTGACCAGTGTTGAGTACAGGGGAAGAATAACCTCCCTTGTCCTACTGGCCACACTGTTCCTAATACAGGCCAGGATGCCATTGGCTCTCTTGGCCACCTGGGCACACTGCTGGCTCATCTTCAGCCTATTATCTATCAGTACCCCCAGGTCCCTTTCTTCCTGTCTGCTTTCCAGCCACTCAGTCCCCAGCCTGTAGTGCTGCTTGGGGTTGTTGTGGCCAAAATGCAGAACCCTGCAATTGGCCTTGTTAAATCTCATCCCGTTGGCCTCTGCCCACCACCTATCCGGCCTGTCCAGGTCCCTCTGCAGGGCTCTCCTGCCCTCCAACAGATCAACACCTGCTCCTAGCTTGGTGTCATCTGCAAACTTACTGATGCTGGACTCAATGCCCTCGTCCAGATCATCAATAAAGATATTGAACAGGACTGGGCCCAGCACTGATCCCTGGGGAACACCTCTAGTGACTGGCTGCCAACTGGGTGTGGCACCATTCACCACCACTCTCTGGGCTCTGCCACCCAGCCAGTTCTTGACCCAGCACAGAGTGAATCTGTCCAAGCCATGAGCTGCCAGCTTGGCTAGGAGCTTTTTGTGGCAGACAGTGTCAAAGGCTTTGCTGAAGTCCAGGTAGACTACGCCCACAGCCTTCCCCCCATTCACCAGGCGGGTAACCTGATCATAAAAGGAGATCAGGTTGGTGAGACAGGACCTGCCCTTCCTAAACCCATGCTGGCTGGGCCTGATCCCTTGGCTATCCTGTAGGTGCTTTGTGATGACACTCAAGATGACCTGTTCCATGACCTTGCCTGGCACTGAGGTCAGGCTAATAGGTCTGTAGTTTTCTGGCTCCTCCTTATGACCCTTCTTGTGGATGGGTATCACATTGGCCAGCTTCCAGTCTTCGGGGACCTCTCCAGTGAGCCAGGACTGCTGATAAATGATGGAGAGTGGCTTGGCCAGCTCATCTGCCAGCTCTCTCAGCACCCTAGGGTGGATCCCATCCGGTCCCATGGACTTGTGAGGATCCAAGTGACTCAGCAGATCCCTTACTGCTTCCTCATGGATTAGAGGGGGACTATAGTGGTCCTTGGAGCCTCATGAGAGCAGAGTACAGGAAGAGAATCACCTCTCTCAACTACACACTGCTTTTGATTCAACAGGGTATGTCTGGCCTTCTGGGCTGTGTTTCATTAACTGGCACTTCTAAGTCCTTCTCAAGACTACTCTCTAGCCATTCTCCAGTCAGCCTGTATTTGTGCATAGGGTTGCCCTGATGCAGGTGCAGGACCTTGCATTTTGCCTTGTTGAACTTGAATATTGGGCATGAGCCCGTATTTAAGCCTGTCTGGGTCCCTCTGGATGCCGTTTCTTTCCTCCAGTGTGTCAACCTGACCATGCAGCTTCATGTCCTCTGCTTCCTGAACTCTGGCAGGTTTGGTACTCTGACTTCATTGGGAAACTTTTCCAATGATGAACCACAATCTCAGTGAAGAGCATTTTCCCAACGTCCAATTTGAAGTTTCCCTGACAAAGCTTCATTTCATTTCCTTGTGCTCTCTGGTCAACAGAAAGAAGAGGTCAGCACCTCTGCTTTGCACCAGCACATGACTGTGATGAGGTCCCGCTTGAGCCTTTCTCCAAAATGAGCAAGTGATCTCAGCTGCTCCTCTTTGGTCTTGAACTCAAGGCCTTTCACCACCTTGGTTGCATTTCTGGACACACTCTCGTTTTTACATGGAAGTGCACCAAACCTCATATATTGAGGTGCAGCTGCCCTAGTGTGGTATAGAGTGTGTCCTGGGTTATGGTGGATCCCTCCCCCAGTAGAATAAACTCACCACAACATGAATTTTTTTTGGAAAGGTCAGAGAAAGATGAAGTTGTATTTTTTATAGTTTAAATATAACAGTATAAGCTAAAAATAAACTACCAGAGAAATATAATAACCTTAGCAAGGATGGGAAAGGGGTCAAGCAGAGGCAAAGCATCAAAAGCAGCAGCAGCCAAAACAGCAGTGGGGGAAGGTAGCAACAGGCACAGCTGAGGCAGCAGAAGCAGCAAGGGGAAGGTACAAGCTGTACTTCTAGACATAAAGCTCTTAACGCTCCAGTGAAATTATATTAATTTATTCATTGTTGCCACTCTGTAGCCTATCCCTAGCATGTTCACCTCTCTCCTATGTCTGAGCTAGAAATCTAGCTCAAATGGCCACAGAGTGGAATATTTTTGTGTGTATATGGGTTTGTTTTTTTTTTTTTAGTGGAGTGTTCGGGGTGACATGAAGTGTGATGAGTAGTTGAGATTCACCTTGGAAAACTTAACCTTTTTTTTTTTTGCTGTAATTATTATACATTTCAGAAACAAATTTTGTTTTAAAAGAAATTAAAGTGTTACTCATATTCAGTCTGTTTAGATTATCTCAGCATTTATGCTTACGATAACTTTTTAGATGATCAGTCTTTAAAAGCTTGATTGTGATTTGCTTTCATGATTTAATTTCTGGACAGGGTACATTTTTAATGTTACTGTTCATTAGTGTATCTGCACTTGTTGCACAGCGTAGATAAGAGAGGCTAGTGCTTGGGAACTATAGAACAGTGTTTTGTGTCCTTAGGTTTTTCCTTTGAGCTAAGCAAGCGTATGCTGGATACTTAAAGAAAACGTACTGTAACTTCTTCATAGCTAGCATATGTTTCTTCAGACATTGTTAGCAGTCTGCTGTGTTGGATCTAGCAGCAGTGGAATTGACATTCCCCATAGCGTCTCTGTATTTGTAATTAGAACAGTGTAGCTGATTCTAAGTTGCTAAAATACAAACTACTGAAGACTGAAATTATTATATGAAGAATTTGTTTGTTTTCCCAGCTTTTCCGTGGACATGCATGTTCCAGATTATTCCAACTTCGGTATTTTTCCTGATCTGAAATACTTGTGTTAAGTGGGAGCTGACTCCAACCTGGCAACTTGGAAAGTGGCCATGTTGTGGTTTAACCTTGCCCAATGGCCAGTTGCCCACCTAGTTTGTCTTGTCATTCTCCCCCCTCAACAGGATGTGGGGAGAAATAGTGTGAGGTCTTTCACACAGGCTGAAGTTCTTCAGGATAAATCCACTCTGTATTTTTTTGATGTTCTTCAGAGTAATCTCTCCTCACAGCACATGGAGCACCTCCCCCTACTCCTTCTAACTTCAGTATATTCGGGCCTGTCTCTTTCATGTTATTTTTAATCACAGAATTAACCAGGTTGGAAGAGACCTCTAGGGTCATCGAGTCCAACCTGTCACCTAACCCTTCCAATTAACTAAACTGTGGTACTAAATGTCTCATCTGGCCTCCTCTTAAACACTTCCAGGGATGATAACTCCACTATCTCCTTGGGCAGCTCATTCCCATGGGCAATCACTCTTCCTAACGTCCAGCCTAAACCTGCCCTGATGCAGTTTGAGACTGTGTTCTTGTCCTATTGTTCTGTCATTATCTTTGCAGCTTTTTGCCATTTCTTAAATACGTTATTACACAGTGCCAAGTGTCCTGTGGTTGGAGCCAGCTGTGTTGGGCACAGGGCATCTCTGGCCTTTCCTCACAGAAGCCACCTCTGCCAGCACCTGTGTGCCTGCACCCTATAAACATGTACCATTATACTGCCCCTAGCAGGAATGGGGCACGGGGCTTTTAGTGTAACGTTCTGTTCTTATCCTGAGAAGCTTTTTTCAAAACGTTCTGCTTCCAGCATTTTCAACATTTATTTGCATTTCAGTGTCAGAGTTTAGCCTGAGAACAAAAGCAGTGTTGTGATCATATGTTTTGGTGCTAATTCTGTGTTGCAAGTCTTTGGTAATGAACATTCTGGCATTAGAAGGCTGTTTATTTGTTATGTCTATTTGTTGATTTTTAATTTTGTTTTTAGCTTTTAAATCTCTCAGTCTAGAATTAGTTTTTTGTAATAGTGCTGGTTGATAGAGTGATGGAGCCGGTGGTCTTTTGGGAAGCAGATGCAGTGATAGACGTTTGGGCAGAACAGCTACATTGTGGAGGCTGAACTGTAAGATTGTGTTAGGCATAATGCAGACTTTGGATGACTATCTGTTGTACTACCTTGTGTGAATAGAGGGTGATTTTGATGGTGGATATTATCGATGCTTCAGTAATTTTGTTGCACGTTATGCTACATAGGACATTACTTGGAAGTTTCTAGTTGTGACCTATTGAAAATAGTTTAACAGCCACCTTAAGAGAATTGTGATCAAAGATCATTACATAGAGATAAATAGGCCACCGAGTCTAGTTGAGAGGTGTCCCTGCCCCTGTGAGAAAGTTGTAGTAGATGATCTCTAAGGCCTCTTCTGACCTAAGCGATTCTATAACATTTTGAAAATACATTTTTTTCTTTCCCTCCCAGAAAAGGAACAAGTCGGTATCTGACAGTAAGGAAGAAAGATGAATCAGAGCTAACATGCGCAGTAATGACTTGTTGCTTGGCTCCCAGTTCAAAAAATACTCTTTGGAGTTTCATTCAGAGATTTCCTGTCACAAGTAAAGACCGAACAGAACTTCTACCAAGGCTGGAGCGAGGAAATACATGTGCTGTTGAAGCTGGTACGTTCAGTGCATATTCGGATCAACAGTACTTGACAATCAGTGTTGCTTAAAAAAAATAATCCACAACTTGGATGGAAAACAAAAACTTTTCTTTTACATCTCTTCTCCCATTTCAGCTGATACTCTTTCCTCCAAACTAAACCCATTAATTTCTTGACCTTTAATTGCTAATAGTAATGGCATTTGGTAATATTAATAATAATTGCTAGAATTAAGTCTTTTAAAACTGGTGTCATGAGGAACTTAGGCAGTTGTGAGATATGAGGCTGGCTATTCTGCTTATTTGAAATTTATGTTCTTGATTTAAAATAAAAAGCTTCCATGTTGGGGGGAGGTTATAGGATTTTTTTGTCACTTTCTAAAATAGATTTGATTCTTGAGAGACTACTGCCTAGACTGCTTGATTTCCACAGTACAAAAGAATTTACTGGAAGACAAACTTCTAATATATTGTGTTTTGTTTTCAGCAGCTGTGGTGGGCTGAAATTATACTCAAAATAAAATCACCAGACTAGCTCAGAAGGTTTGGAAGCAAAATGAAGCTATATTTTACAAGCAAGCTAAACATCTAAAAGCATAGAATACAATACATATGTACAAAATATGTTTACATGTATTTACAAGTCAGAAATGACACAAAGACCCCCTTGAGTTGTTTTCCCACCCCTCTGGACAAGGGAACAAGGGAATAGCTTTCCCCCTAGACAGAAATCAGGCCCCACTGCTGCTATCTGCTTAGCCATAACAAGAATTTCAGCCAAGATCAGCAAAGCCAGCAGGCAAATCAAGGAATAGAAAAGAAAGAGAGTTTGTGCAGCAAATTATATACTAAACCAGCAAGCAAATGGAATGATACAGACTTACTATTTTTCCTTTAAATCCAATCTCCTATTTACTTTTTTTTTTTCCTTCTATTCAATGTCTTTGGAATTTTGTTTATAATTTAGAATAGGGCGAGAGGATTAGCTTTAAACCACTACAGCAATGCTTTTAACCAAATTGCTGCTTGAACAGTTATGTTAAAACATAACTGCTTCTGGAAAGTCTTGGTGAACAAGTTAAAACATAACTGCTGCTCTCGGAGTCCTGTTGAACAAGTTAACCATTATCCAGCAATGTGCTGTTACAGGCAAGAAGGCCAAGAGTGTGATCAAGTGGGGGAAGGATTTCTCCCTCTCTGTTCTGCCCTATTGAGGCCATGCCTGGAGTATTGTGTCCAGGTCAAAACATACGGGCAGCTAATGAAGAGAGTCAAATGGAGGGCTGTGGAGAGATTTTTGCTAACAGGACATGAAATGATAAACATGAGCAACTCGTGCTGGGAAGTGTCCTTGAGTCCATTTTGGGAGTTAAGATATCAGGCATTGGGTAGCACCCCTCACATGCAGCTGCAGGGGGTGGAGTGCCAGCTGTATTTGGGCAGAGTTAGCCAGCTCAAGGGGGCTGACTTAGCCAGCCCTGGGGCTGACCTCTCAGAATGTTGTTGTGTATCATCACCCTATCTGTACCATGCTTGTAACCCTGGACCAACTGGAACTATTCACATGTGCCAATCCTAAACTAAGTTAGTTGTGCATGCCTCTTGCAAGAAAGCATATAAGACTCTGTAACACGGAAATAAACGGAAAATGACCATCTAACCATATTGCTGAACAGAGAGTCATTTTACCCAGGTGCTCCACCGACAGAGGGCCAAAAAGGTGATTAAGGGACTGCAGCGTCTCTTTTCAGAGGGGAGGCTGAAAGATGTTGGTCTTTTTAGCCTTGAGAAGGGAAGGCTGCGAGACAGTCTTAAAAGTGCATGTAAGTACCTAAAGGGTGGAGGTCAAGAGGATGAGGCTCGGTTCTCCTCTGTGGTGCCCAGTGATAGGATAAGGGGCAGTGGTTACAAACTTGTAGCACAGGAAGTTTCATTTGATCTTAAGGCAAAGTTGTTTTACTTCGAGGGTGCTGAAGCACTGAAACAGGCTGCCCAGAGAGGTTGTGGAGTCCCTTCTATGGATGCTTTCAAAGCCTGCCTAGACGTACTCTCGTACAACCTGATCTCTGCTTGTGTTGTCAGAGGGACTGCATCAGATATCTCTGAAGGTCCATTCCGGTCCCTACCATTCTGTGATCCTGCAAACTGTTACAATGTAACTCCTTACACTTTTATTTCTCTGCACAAAACAGTGTAATCCCTATTCTGTTTTTATTTTCTCATCTGTTTCAGTTATTTAACATCATTTTTTAACAGGGGGAAACTGTAGTAAAAGCATTCAAAAGCAATTCCTTGGGAATGTAAGGCCTAAAGCAATGAATAGTTTAGTCTTCTTTTTACTTCTGTGGAGAGCATTTTGGCTCTTAGTCTGTTATCCTATGTCTGTCTTGGTAAGATAGTGCTTGTAGTTAAATATATATTACTCTGTTAATCATACTAAATACGTATAATTTGCAGCAAGTTTTTAGTTATTCTGGAAAATAAGAAATGACAGAATTGCATTTACAGTACTGAATTTGAAGTAGTCTCATCTTAAGGCCTGTAGACTCTTTGGCTTCGCATTACTTTTTAAGATGTCATCATACTGTGCTGTGTGGGTGTAGGAGGTCTGAATACAGTATGGACAAGTCTTACTTACTAGGGCATGATGTTATGTACAACTTGACTAAAAGGAGGTCATGAAAGACCAGGGAGGATGAGAAAGAGGGGACTCACAGTGAAGTTGTAATTTTCTTAGAAGACATGCCTGTCAGTTTAGAATAATTTAGAGGTTTAACTGTATATTGTGTGTTTCTAGGCAAAACAAAAATGTGAATGTGTAGACATGACAGGCTAAGAAAAAGTGCTAGGCTGTTTTTCTGATATTTTCGCGATCATCTCATGTGTCATAGTAAGTTGTTAACTTCGATTCACAGAAAGCAGAGAAGTAAGCAAGATAAGCGGACGGCTTAACAACGGTATCCCCCAGGTTCCAGTGAAAAGAGGGGAATCAGAGTTTGATTCCTTCAGGCAATCACTGCCAGTTTTTGAAAAACAGGAAGAAATCATCCAAGTAATAAAGGACAATAAAGTTGTTTTGATTGTAGGAGAGACTGGATCAGGAAAAACTACTCAGGTATGTTGATACAATAATACAGAAATAATATTTTTAAAAAACTAATATGAATTTTGCAATATTTATGTAATAAAGGATTTTATGATAGTTTTAAGGCTTTTGTGTTCCTATATAGTTAAAAGTCTTGTGTTTTCATTCACTTTGTTGCTTTTGAACTAATAAACCAACAGATGTGTACTATAAGTATGAAATAAATTATTTTCAGATGGATTCCAGTTTTCATTAAAATAATGTAAAACATTGAAGAGAAGCTAGCTATAGTTATTGTAAAGCCTTTTGCCCTTTGTAGCTAGTTTCAGTTTTGCTATCTCGTGTAGAATATTGTTGTGTTAAAAAGAGAGATTGCTTACAGGAATTTTTTAAATCAATTTCAATGGAGCAGGCCAGAGAAACTGCAGTGGATTAAACTTGAAATCAGAAATTTGTTGCCTTTCTGTCTGTTCAAGTGCATTTGCAATGGTAATCTTCCTATGAATCCTTTTGCAACCTGTACAGTAGTGACACTACTAAATTGCTTCACTGTAGTGAAAATGATACTACTTTATCAAAATGAAAATTAAAATTCAACCACTTCTTTACAGATCCCTCAGTTCCTTCTTGATGACTGCTACAAAAATGGAACTCCCTGTCGCATATTTTGCACTCAGCCAAGACGTTTGGCAGCTATTGCTGTGGCTGAAAGAGTGGCAGCAGAAAGAAGAGAAAAGATTGGCCAGACAGTTGGTTATCAGATTCGACTAGAAAGCAGGTACTAATAGTATTTCTTAATGGGTCGATGTTTGAATCTTTAGTCTTGTGTACATTGAAAGTATATTTGGGATACAGTTTATTTGAAGCTCAGTATGTACAGTTTAGGTACGATATGTTATTTTGGATTATGGACATTTTAGGAGTGAAAAGGACAGTTTTCCTCCCAGTTTTGCAGCTTCATGTGGTAAGTTGTCTTGTAAGTGAACTGCACATGATTTCTGCAATTTCTTTTAATTTCTTCTTTGGGGTTCATGTGGAATTCCTTGATTTATTTTTACATTAGGCCTGCACATTTCTTTTTTTCTCTCTGCTTTTAATATATGTAGATCCGAAGTCCTGCATGTTTTGAAGAGAGGCAGAGAGAACAGTGCTCTGTAACAAATGCACGAATGAATAAAAGTCTGAAGATTGCGTACAGTTTCTAAGTTCTTTTGAACTTTGTAGATAGTGAACTTTCCAGGAATGGGCAGTAGTTAGAATGTGAATGAGAAGAAGATGAGTAAAGGTATAGCTAGTTGCATTGCTTATATGAATGAAGATATCGCACTTGAACAACAAAACCAAGTTAAAGTTGAATATGTATACAAAAGCTCTGAAGGCTATTAAAGGAGTCTAATTTTTTAGGTGTTATTAACTAGTGTACAGCAATGATTTCTAGAAGGCTGCTGAAGAAGAGAGGAGAGATAGGTGAAGTAAAGCATTTTCATCTTGGATGTGTTCCTGGGGTTGAATATATAGGGGGATTTTTGAAAGGAATAATAGATTCCAAACATGGAAAGAAATGCAGATGGTAACTGGTCAGCATACGTCTTCCAGAAAAGAACTGTAAAGTATGATACAAAGAAACTGTTCAGTACTTAAGGTGACAGTGCAAGAGAAAGTAGGAACGATCACTGTTTTCATTTGCACAGGTAACTACTAACTTGTAAAGATTTTGGAATTTTTAAGGAGAAAAAGCTGGTAAAAAGGGTCAGCTGATTTGATTTTTCTTTTTTTTTTTTTTTTTTCTTTGATGATTCAGTCAGGTATTGTCTATTGAGTTTTCATGGCAAGTTTTTTTGGTAACAGGGTGGCTACAGGGGTTGGCTTTTGTGAGAAGCTACTGTAAGGTTTTCCCATGTCTGATAGAGTCAGTGCTAGCTTGCTGCAAGATGGACCTGCCTGTGGCCAAGGCCAAGTATGTCAATGATGGTGTTAGCACCTCTGAGATGATATATTTAAGGAGAAGAAAAAAAACTTGCAGCAGCCACTGCAGCTGGAGAGAGGAGGCTGTGTGAGACTGCAGAAAGTTGCAGGTCAGTGAAAAGGAGACAGAATTGGTGCTTCAGGTGCTGCAGAGGTTCCCCTTAAGCCGTTTTTGAAAACCACAGTGGGGCAGTCTGTACCCCTGCAGCCAGTGTTGGTTAATGGTGGAGCAGATATACATCTGCAGTGTATGGAGGACCCCACACCAGGGCATCTGGATGCACTTGAGGGAGCCTGTGAGTTTGTGAAAGGCCTGCTCTGGAGCAGGCTCATGACAGGACCTGTGGATTCATGGAGAGAGAAGAGCTCATGCAGTCTGTTCCTGAAGGACTGCGTGCTATAGAAGGGTTGTATGCTGAAACAGTTTGTGAAGAGCTGCAATGTGTGGGAAGTACTCACATTGGAGAAGTTCATGGAGGATTGTTTCCTGTGAAAGGAGCTCTTCAGCCGGGAAAGAGTGTGAGGAGTCCTTCTCCATTAAAAAAGCAGTAGCACCAGATACAGTGCGATGAACTGACTGCAGCTCCCTGTGCTGCACGGGGGGAGAAGGTGGAGAAAACCAGGAGTGATGCTCAAGAAGAAGTCAGGGATGGGGAAAAGGTCTTTTAATATTTAGGTTTTATTTCTCATTATCCTACTCATATGGGCAAAGGAGGTTAATTGATTACCAAAGTTGGGTCTGTTTTGCCCATGATAGTAATTGGTGATTATTCATGTCCTTACCTTGACCCATAAGCCTTTCATCATATTTTCTCTTCACTGTCCAACTGAGGAGGGAAGTGACAGAGCAGCCTTAGTGGGCACCCAGTGTGCAGCTGTGGTCAACCCACCACATATAGGCTGGAATAAAGACTCTATCCAAATGTGCTGAAGCATTGGATCATGTTTTTGCAAAGCAGTCTGTACTGAATTCACAAGTAAATTAAACAATATGGAGAGGTTCCCAAGATTCTGTTTCACTTGCTTATTTAGCTATCTAAATTTGTATTCTATTTTAATAATCCATTGCCTGAAGTGCATAAGCACCAAGATTTTTTACGAACTCTGGGAATAGACGTAGTTTAAATCTGAACAGTATGCATGAATTCTTTGGTGAGAAAAATCAATCCAGTTCCATTTCTGGTAAGCACCTGTTAAGTCCTTTAATTTTCAGTAAGTAGCAGAAGGGTAGCAGCATGTAAATGTTACAAAAACCTTAAGTATCTTTATGAATTGTTCAATAGAGTTTCTCCAAAGACACTGTTGACGTTCTGCACTAATGGCATACTGCTTCGCACACTAATGGCGGGAGATGGCACTCTATCAACTGTGACACACATTATTGTGGTAAGAATCATGTAGTCTTTCATGTGAGCTGGAGCAGTCTTTGTTACTTGTTAATTGGAATATGAGATCCTAGCTTTCTTGATTAATTTGCTAAGCATTCAAGATGGTTTTGTTTAGAATCTGAATTAATATTAGAGGCTTACCAAGTCTTTATTGTAGCATGTCCATTTTTGAAGTCATGATGCAGTTGTGAAGGACAAAGGTGTAAATTTTTCTGAGTTTTCTCTGTTAGAAAGCAGAAAAGCCTTAGGTAGGCCTATGAAGATAAGATTTCATGTATGTATGCATGAGATTTTCTTGTGAATCATGTACTTGTTTTGGTAGCAACAGGTTTGTAATGAATTTATTTGTCTTGAAAATACTTGAGGCAATAAATACTCTAGTTTTCACAAGATTCAGGCCAGGCCTGAAGAGTAGTGGTGAATATAGTTAAGTCCAGTTGGCAGATGATCATAAGCAGTGTTCCGTTGTACTCAATATTTGAGGTACTTCTGTTTAACATCTTTATCAATTATGTGGATGAGGAAATTGAGTCACAATAGAGGCCAAGGAGACCAGAAGCACCCTGGGCCTATCAGGAATAGTGTTGACAGAAAGAGTAGGGAAGTAATCATGCACCTGTGCACAGCATTGGTGAGATTGCACCTAGAATATTTTGTTCACTTTTGGGCCTGTCACTACAAGAAGAACATTTTGTTCTGGAGAGGGGTGCCAAGAACTGGAGATACACAGCAAAGCTGGTGAAGGGTCTGAAGAGCAAAGGCTTATGTGGGGCAGCTGAAGGAGCTAGGTTTGTTTTAGTCTACAAAAGAGGGGACTGAGGGAAGATCTTCTTGCTCACTATAACTGTCTTAAAGGAAGTTGTGATGAGGTGGGGTTTGTCAATTCTCTCTAATGTTGAATGATAGGACAAGAGGAAATGTTCTGAAATTGTGCTAGGGAAGGTCTAGATTGGGTATTAGGAAAAATTTCTTTACTGAAAGAGTGATCAGGTGTTGGAACAAGCTGCCCAGGGAAGTGGTGCAAGTCACAGTCCCTGGATATGTTCAAAAAACATGTAGACATGGTGCTTTGGGACATGGTTTATTTGCCGTGGTGGTGTTAGGTTGATGGCGGGACTTGATCTTAAGGGTCTTTTCAAATCAAAACAGTACTGTGATTCTGTAAGTGTATTTGTTCATGATTACCTGAGTATTGCTACTGTGGAGTATGAGTCAGTGGAACCAATATACATAATGGAAGATTACGTTCTCCACTGCTGAAGACAGAAAACATGGTAATTTTAAGTGCATTTATCAAAATAGAAAAGTGTTTTTATATGTTCTTGATTTCAGCCTAAGAGTGTTGTATTTGGGTACTGCTTCATAAATTCATAATATGAGACAAAATAGAACATGGCATGAGCAGATTATTTAGTCATGTGCCTTAATTGATCATAGGCTTTATGCATTAATGTATCTAAGCAGTATAACTGATTATGTGGTATCTTACATTTCTTCAGATGTTAATCAGTTGTGTATTAAAAATAAGATTGGTGAGATTTGTAGTTTGTGTCATCTTGAAGATGAGATTCAAATAGAATAATTAATAAAAGTTCAGTTAACTTGAACTTCTGAAATCAGTGCATATGTGGCTTACGTTTTACCAGTACAATCTGTTCTGGTATCTTTATAAAAATTCTTGAATTTTTTGTGGACTTGTTTAATTTTTTTTTTTTAATTTGCTTAAACTAGAGTTACTAATATTAATCTGCAGTGTACCAAGATTTTTTTTTTCAAAAAGTCTATTTCTTAAACATCACAGGTCCAAGGCTGTAATTTTTATCTGTTGGGTTTTGTTTCCCTTTTGTTACAGGATGAAGTACATGAGAGGGATAGATTCAGTGACTTCTTGTTAATAAAACTGAGAGATGTGTTGCAGAACCAGATAAATTTAAAACTAATTATTTCTAGTGCTGCTCTAGATGCAGATCTCTTCATGAGATATTTTGGAAATTGCCCACTAATACACAGTAAGTATTGATGTAAATTCTTACACCTAAGTATACCTGCCCTAGGACTTGCAGATCTTTGTAAATATGTAGCAAACCATTCTGAGTAAAGAAACATCATTAATAACATTGAGAGTTAGTGGTGTTTGTTCTTCGTTAATTTCTATTGTTTCTCTACTTCAGACAGAAATGTTTTTGTCACAGCGAATTCTCTAAGTGCAGGGTTCCTGCCATGTTCAATTTAAGAAGAGTGAAAAGGCTCATGAAGTGCTGACCTCCATAGTGATACAGGGTTTGTAAGAGTGATAGATATTACTTAATTTCAGTAGAATCTTCAGACCTCACAGAGATTATTTCTGGGATACTTCCTGGTCACTTCATAAATGCAATCCTAGGCAAATGAGGTTTTAATGATGTGATTTGTTATTATAAAGGGAATTACTGACTGTTGATCTAGGTAAAGTCTAAGAGAAACCATGGTAATTTTTTGTTAATGTATGTTCAAAATCAGTCTGCATTTCTGGAAAAGATTAGATCTTCCTTCAACCATATATTTTGTTAGGAGGTGAGATCTTTCACTACACAGAGTTTGTGATTAGTGTTTGAAGACTTCTTCCATAACAGCTTCTAAAAGTACCTGAATTCTAGTTTGCTCTTTCTCAAAAAGGGGGAGGTCTTAGGTAATTTAAACTTAGCTATGGCAAATGTCTGCTAAGAGACCAGAAATTAAAATCTGGAGATTTTAATTCTTCTTCTGAAAAATGAGTCATTTACTGCCCATAAATAAGGTCTAGAAAACAGTCATACTATAAAAGAAATCAGGGGAAGTTTTTAGGAGATAGACATGGGAATGTCTCATTTATCAGGAGGTATTCACTGAAGAGAAAGTTGAGACATGTCTATCTCCATGTATACTTCTTAATAAAATGATTCATTACAAATGTGGCAATCTGCTTTTGGGATCTTGCACTAAACCTGTATTAATTATTGTTGTATTTAATAATCCAAGTTTCAGTCTTAACAATAATTTTAAGTTTTTGTAACCCTGAACAAAAATGTCTGTTTTCTTCATTTTGATAGCATTGCAGTTAATAACTGTTATGAATATCTCTTGCTTAATACTATAGAGTTGAAGAGGTTAAGGAGAAACAAGATATCCAGCTGGCATTTCCCTTTTGAAATCTTAAAGTAAACTCAGTATTTTCACAAGACTTTAAGTAATAATTCCTTAAATATGGCCCTTGCAATGTTTAATTAACTTTTTGTGTCTACAAAACTCTTTGTAAATTGTTTTAATTATGAATTAAAGTAAGGAATATCTAATGCTTTGTGAATTATTTATGCTTTTAGTACAAGGAAGACCTTTTGAAGTTAAAGAGATGTTTTTGGAGGACATTTTACGAAGCACTGGGTATACAAACAAAGAGATGGTGAAGTATCAAAAAGAGAAGCAGCAAGGTTGGTGGACTTAGTAGTTAGGATTGGCAGTGAGTCATATTTGATTAATTGAACAACTAAATAGGATGATTCTGTGTTAAAATTCCAGTCTGAATATAAAAAGAGGCATGATTAGGTGTCAGCTAGTGTCTCTCATTTAAGCTCTCAGTGTCTCTACATTATTGAGGTAACTTCTGAAAAAAAGTATTTTTGCTTTTTTTTCAGTGGGTGCATTCTTCTTGCTTTCAGTTGATTATTGATGCACAATTCTACTCCATAAAATTTACAAAACAATCATGATTGGGGGCTTTGCCCACTTGCTGACATCTGGGTGTGAATTGAAGTGCAGCCATTTAGAGAGGGCAGAATTTTGTACATCTTGCACAAAAGTGATTAGTGTTAGTAATATTTTTCAGTGCATTCTTCAGACATATGGGAATTTAATATATGTAGCCCAAATGCTTTAACACACTTGGAAATTACTACAGTAATTACTACAGCCAATTACTGACAACTGCAAGTAATTGTCCTAGTATGTATTCCAGAACAAAATAAAAACCAAAAAAGATAAACTCAAAGCTGTAATGTAGCACTCTTAACTATATATTTGTTGTAATGCTCAGCTTGGATAACTGAGGACAGAAGAGTTCTATTAAGGCATTGGTATCTTCTGCTGTTTCTTCTACAAATAAGCAATTAGATGTTTATGTGCGGAGGCTATATCACTTCAATATTTCACTTCTGGAGAGAGACCTGAACTAAACATTGTGTAGAAAATATTACTTAGAAAACCCATTTTAATGTAGTAATTTGGAACACTGGAAACCTAGGGGGTTAAGCACCCAAAGGGTATTTTACCTTGCTCTTAAGCAGATGTTTGCAATGTGAACCTTGGGTGCCCTTAATCTTGGCATTTATGTTTGACTGGTAACCATGTTGTAAATTAAATAAAAGACATTGAATAGATAAAAAGTTTGTGACTTTGTGTAACTTTTTTTGTGTAACTGAAAGCAATGGGCAATTAAGACAAGTGTAAAATGATTTTTGAAAATACTTTATGCATTCTAGAAGAAAAACAGCAAAGCAGTCTTAGTGAGTGGTATTCTGTTCAAGAAAATGGTAGCAAACTTGTATCTCGGAGACAAAAATCTGTCCCAGGTGCAACTGATGAGTGTAATCTGTTGGATGATGGTGGTGACACAGTATTTAATCAACTGGTAAGTTATTTTGTTTTATTGGAAGAGATGTTTAAGTGTATATTATTATTACTAAATTAAACACTATTTTCTAAAGATACTACTACTGTAAAGTGTTTAGGAGGATATAAACATCTTTTAAAGTGTTTTTTTTATTAGTGTAACCTAGTCTAGCTGAAGTGTACTTTTCAGATACGATAATAGTACATAAAGAGTTTAGATTAAATAGCTATACCTGCCATTGTTTGCGTTGTTTGAAGTACTTTCATATAATACAACAAATGCTTTGACTCATATTTGCATTGCATATTTCTGGTTGTTACCTGGAAAACAGTTATCATGTCACATTCTTCCCGTTGAATATTTGAGAATAAAACCAAGTATTTGAAGAGATTTGTCTTTCAATACTATTTTTTCTTTTCAGACTGAAAAAGATGCAAATTGCCTTGAACCATGGCTAATAAAAGAAATGGATTCTTGTCTTTCTGACATTTGGTTGCATAAAGATACTGATTCCTTCGCTCAGGTGTTCCATTTCATTTTAACAGAAAATGTCAGTGGTAAGTTTTCCCGTTATATAAAAAAAACCACAACCACGAATTTTCTTGGATTTCCATGGCCACTTCATGCTTCAAATGCTGTTACCTTTGAATTTTGATACCTGTAGAAAAAACTTAATAGGGTTAGCAGAATTGGTTGAGTTTTTTAGTGGTTTGGTTTATTTGTTTTAGAAGTATTAACATTTGTTTATAAAGTTCATAGGAACTGACTATTAGAAGTAAACTAGGAAGCATTTTCTTTGGCCTGAATTTTGGTGTTCATATACTACATTTAGATGACAAAATATCTCTTTATATTGCTTTTTGCTTTTTATTTTTTTTAACTCCTTCCCCTCGTCTTTTTTTAATTTTAGTCGATTACAGGCACAGTGAAACCAGTGCAACTGCATTAATGATTGCTTCAGGGAGAGGCTTTCTGAGTCAAGTAGAACAACTGATCAGTATGGGAGCAAATATTCACTGCAAATCATCCAATGGCTGGTAAAAACACAGATAAACTGAAAGATATATGTGTGAACATATAAGCAAGACTAATTTCTGTAACAGCTTATTTGCTAATTTACCAGACTACTGTAGGCACAAATAGATTTTGACAGTACACAATTTCTAACTTCTTATTGCATCATTTGCTGTAAATTCTAAATTCTTAATTAAACAGTCTCTAATATGGGATAAAAGCTCTTGTTTTTACTGAATCTGATTTAACACAGTGGTTGATAAAAAATTTGGAATCATTCTCCCTGAGTTTATAGAATTAGACCTAGAATTTTTGGCCATTCTTTAAGAGTAACCTTTATTGTGTTTTAAAGTAGTGTAGTACAAGTTCAGAGATATTTGCTGTATTATACCCATAAATACATTGTCATGTAAAAATATAAAAAAATTCACACTTCCATGACCCTTAATTGTGTTTTACATAATGAGGAAACTAGTAAATAATTGTAATATGGAAATAAGCAAGAAGGGTTCTAAGGGTCTAATATTTGGTACAACCATGTGAAAAGCTAGGAAAGGAACAGAGTTTAAAAGTAAAACAATGGACTGCATTGTGAGGAGGACAGCTTCTGTATGACATTTTCACATATTTTGAGGAAAAATGTCCAAGCTTAGTTTTTCAGGATAGTGTAAAGGAGCTAGTAAAAGGTGCTACAAAAACGTCTGACTTATCAGACACAATGGTCTGTGTTTTTTTTAATTTTTTTTTTTTAAAGGAATGGCATGTTTTTATTTTCTGTGTGTTTGTGTGTACTTCTATATAAAACTTCCTTGGTTAGTAATGGCAATTACCTAAAAATTGAATCACTGTTAGCCTGTTTATACTGGAAGGTGCAAATACAGCAATAACGGTGCTATTTAAACAATAATGCAGAAACTGGAAGAAAAGCATGCTATTTGTATGTATCTTCTAAAGTGTGAGACATTAGTGAAGACTTCAATGAAACTCTTTCAGGATGGCTTTGGACTGGGCTAAGCACTTTGGACAGACAGAGATTGTTGACCTGTTGGAGTCCTACAGGTAAGCAACTACTTTGCAGAAACAATTATATGATGTGGTGAAGGGATTTATGTTTATCTTCCTTTAATCAGAACCAATTTCAGATTTTTAAGCTTCAGAACTCGGCCTAAATAGCAGGATTTACCAGAGAAAGGGAATATTTGGAAAACGTGGTTATTTAAGAAATAAGATGATTATATTTGCATGACTTCTGGGCTAACTGTGATTATAGTGGAGAAGGACCTATTTTATGTTAACGTTTGTCATCTTGTTATAAACATTATTTTATCTAGACAGGATGTGATGATAGAATTGACATCTCCTCTGCATATTTATAGTATGTATGATTTTAATTTCAGATACTTATTTTGGAAACAAATCTGTTAGGTGTTCTTATCTGTATATTATTGATACATGATAGCCATATTAAAGAAACTAGATAATGAGCATGTACACTAGGCCATTCAAGAATAGTTTCTTCCCTAACCTAAAGTCATCATAGTTGAATTACAGTTTTTTAGAGTCATGTCATAATTTTGTTTAGTGTACACAGTTTCCTGCTTATGGTTATGGCAAGGCATGTTCTTGGAACATATGTTTATTTTGAGTATTTTTCGAATTGCGTCATGGAATGAGTAGTTGTGTTTCAATTAAGTGTGATATAATTAAACAATGCTAGAAATCGAAATTGCATGCTTTGCTGAGATAGTACTTAACTCAGTGAGGAGTAATAGCATTGTGGAGATACTGTTTTGCTGTACTTTAAACTTTGAGATGAGTAGTCCTGTTGGCCTTGATCTAAATTTAAATTAATGGTTGAACACAAATTCGGTGCAAACAACCTTGACTCTGAGCTGCATATTTGTATCTTTCAGTGCTTCAGCAGAATTTGGAAATCTGGATGAAAGTTCCCTGGTCCAAACAAGTGGTAGTGGCCTTAGTATGGAGGACAGAGAACTCTTGAAAGCTTATCATCACAGCTTCGATGATGAAAAAGTGGATCTGGACCTGGTTATGCACTTGCTTTATAATATCTGTCAGAGTTATGATGCTGGTAGGTATATATGTACACTCCCAATAAATTGTTTCTGATGAGTTGTGTTGTCTTTTTTTTTTTTCAGTAATATTTACTGGGTCAAACCTTCTGAATGCTAGTATATGCAGTACTGGCAAATAGTTGGAGGGAAATAGCTGTTTAATTCTGCAAACTAACTTCTTTTTTTAGGAGCAATTTTAATATTTCTTCCTGGATATGATGAGATAGTTAGCTTGAGAGACCGTATTCTTTTTGATGACAAAAGATTTGCTGATAACGCTCACAGGTAAAATCTCTAGTTTTTCAGATTGTCTTGATTTTTTTTTTTTAATTTTATTTTAAAGGTCTTAAAATACGCTCTTTGTCTTGCATTAGATACCAAGTTTTCATGCTTCATTCAAATATGCAGACTTTGGATCAGAAGAAGGTGCTTAAAAGTCCACCTTCTGGCATCCGCAAAATAGCAAGTATCAGAGGATTTTGTTACACATTATTGATCTATATTGTCTTTGCTTTTGCAGTTACTAAATTATTTTTTTAATTGCAGATTCTTTCTACTAATATTGCAGAAACCAGCATAACAGTCAATGATGTTGTATTTGTTATTGACTCAGGCAAGATGAAAGAGGTATGATTCACTTAAAATTTCTTTGGGAAGTTAACATGCTAGTGAAATAATAAAATAACATAAAAATTTTTGAGGACTTAATAGTAGGCAAAAGAGCTAGTGCTTGTCAAGCAGAAAAACTCAGAGCGCTTTTGACATGCATTTGTTTTGTAACAAATACTGTAGCCAGCTGTCTAAAAACCCAGTAAACTTGTTGCAGACTGATACATTGACATAGCTGTATCTTTATTCATTTGTTTGGTATTGATATTTGATTTCAAAAAACAATTCATCTCAGTTTTCCTGAGACTTAAAACTTTAGTACTACTATGGTATTTAGCGCAAATCTAATCCATTAAAATCTGAAGTATTTGCAGAATGGTAAAGGTTAGAAAGGGACCTCTGGAGATTGTCTAATCCAGTCTCTTTACTAAAGCAGGTTCAGCTAAAGTACAGTGCACAAGATCTCATCCAGGTGAATTTTTAATATCTCCAGAGAAGCAGATTCCATAATCTCTCTCAGCAGCCTGTTCCAGTCTTCTGTCGTCCTCACAATAACGAAGTTTTTTCACATGTTCAGAGAGATTTTACTGTGTTCCATTTTGTGTCTATTGCCCCCTGACCTGTTGCTAGTTTGACTGAAGAGTCAAGTCCCATCCTCTTAATCCACCCTTAAGATATTTGTAGGCATTGGTGAGTTTCCCCCTCAGTCTTTTCTAGTCTCAAGAGCTTCAGGTCTCTCATTTCCTCATAAGAGAGATGCTCTGGCCCCTAATCATCTTCCCATTTGTTTGCTGGACTCTACAGTAGTTCCTTTAGTCTCTAGAGATGGGGAGTCTGGAACTGGACACAATACGCTAGATGTCGCCTCACTGGGGCAGAGTAGTGGAGCAGGAGAGCATCCCTTAACCTAGCAACACTCTTCTACATGTACCACAGAATATCACTGGCCTTCTTGGCCACAAGAGTGTATTGCCTGCTCATGGTGCACTTGTTGTGCATGATGAGTCTCAGGTCCTTTTCCTGGCTCACCAGGTGGTCAACAGCTAACCTGTACTGGTGCATGGGATTATTATTCCCAAGGTGCAGGACCCTACATTTGTCCTTGTTGAACTTCATTAAAATAAGCTGCACCCATCCTGTCCAGGTATCACTGAATGGCAGCACGGCTGCTCCAGGAGGCAGTCCTGATTTTGTTCGCTGTCAAACTTCTCGAGAGTACATTCAGTCCCTTTATCCAGATCACTGGTGGATACATTGAAGAGTGGACACACTACTGACCCCTGGGTAGCACCACTAGCTACAGGCTTCCAACTAGACTTACTCGGTATCACAACCCTCAGTGCTCTGTCGTTCAGCCAGTTCTCAGACCAAGTCACATTGTTTTTGATGTCTGTTCTCTAGTTACGTGTTCAAAGAAAGTTATTGTAATGGGGCAGTTTAAAACCTACTGTATGGCTTAGAAAATAAAACCGGATTTCTTAGAAGATACACACCATATTTGTGAATTTCTCGTGTTAATACAATATTCTTGTAACTTTATATCAATTATAGGAAAAGGGCAAAATTTCCCAGTAAGACAAAGTGGAAAACATATTCAAATAATAACATATTTTTGCTTGGTTTGTGATAGCAGAAAGCAAAGTCCATGTATTTGTTACAAGTTTAAGAACCATAGAGTTGGAAAATCCTTTGGGGACTAAACAGTTCAGGAGGTAGACTCAGGAAATCAATCCCATAATTCTTCTGCCTCTTCATAAACTGTCAGCAAGGACAACTCGTTGTCCTTTTCTCCCTCCTGACTGCTGTTTCTGACAGGAGCTAATTACCTGGTAAACATGTAGGGAGTAGGCCTGTTTATGGCCTGCAGAGGCTTGTTTAGGATAGACATTGTGGCAGATCAGAGGAGCATTGGGGATTATGGTTTAGATGGATTGGGTGAAGATTTAAGAGGTTTTTCTTGTACTCTGTATATGTATTAGCTGTTAAGGATTTATGTGCTCTGTATTCTCTGTATCTTTTTGAAATATTGTATTTCTGTCCAGTTCATCAAGAGAGTTTTATCCTTATGGGAGAGTAAAATTATGCTCTGTCCATTCTTTAAAACCACAACAGGATTTTGAAAACTGTATGGCATGAAGATACTGCAAATGAGGTAGCATACATTCATATGGAACTAAGTATTTAGGGCATACTTTTGTGCCAGAAGATCCTGGTGCTTATTAATTTTTTTTAGCTAACTTCTGTGATTAATCTAAATTGTTAGTAATTACTTCATGTACCCTATTTAGTCTTGCTTTTTTTGTCCTTTACTTTGCTTTTATAGAAGTCTTTTGATGCACTGAGTTGTGTTACAATGCTAAAAATGGTGTGGATTTCAAAAGCAAGTGCTATCCAGAGAAAAGGCAGGTAATAAATGCTTTGTACTGAATTTTATTTGGAAATATCTACAGTCCTGTATGTTAAGGGTGAAGTACCAAATGTAATAGCAGGCACACTGCATAATGATGCTAGCCTAGCTCAGTATAGTGTTAGACAAGGACCAATACTTGTTCTCTGCAAGAAGAGTAAGAGTCAGCATGTATTTTCATGGAGTCATTTTCCAAGTAGAAAAACAGTACTCAGGAATTTCCCAAAGCTAACACAAGTTCTAGGTTCTTTACCCATGTGAACTGGTTGTTCTTCTTTCTTGTAGCACCAGCAGCTGTAGTGTCCAATTAGGGGTTTCACAGCTTAGCAAAGGGCTGCATACTGCTAGTTTTTAACTGATAGGCTTTCATCCTCATTAGAAGAGGCATTGAGCAGTGATTCCTTATTCACCTCTAAACTATTTGCGACTTTACAGGCATTCATCACATTCTTCTCAGTGCTGAGTGAGGGCTAAAAGGATATGTAGCAACAAATACTTGTGTTTTATATGATGCTGGCTTAACCTGCAAGAATTTGAACATGAATGAGAGCATTTGCTGTTTCTGCCCCTTCACTCAGAAATTGTTTGATCTTCATTGTACCTTTTACTCTCAGAGTAACTTCCAGGTGTTTGGGGGATAGAGAAAGGAGTTAAGTTTGTGACTTATATTCCTTAGTCAAAGGACAGCTGAGAATTGGATTGATACTAGGTTAGCAAAAAAGCCCACATCACTTTATTTTTAGATAGACTTTACTTTTGCTTCTCTGAATCTTTCGGTGCTGGAATAAAATGATAAATTTCCACAGTATCAAAAATAATCTGTATGCTTGAAAACTCTCACCTCATGTGTGGGATTTACGCTTGACTTAGACCTGCTTCTGCATTTCCAGTCTAAATTTGTGTATAAGTAGGTTTAACTTTTTTTAATTTTTTTTTTTTAAATTCAGATTTTCAACAGCTTCTCATATTCTGTTTTCAAGGGCTGGGCGCTGTCAGGCTGGAATATGTTTTCGTCTCTTCAGCAGGCTCCGATTTCAGAATATGTTGGAATTTCAGACTCCAGAACTTCTAAGAATGCCACTTCAGGTGCACATTCAATTAGAAATTGACTTATAAAAATATTATCAAACCATACTACTAGCTCCAGGAGAGTGTTTGGTTGTTTGGGGGTGTGTTTTGTTGTTTGTTTCTTAACAGTCTTTTTTTGCTTTTTGACTTGTAGGAGCTTTGTTTACACACAAAACTTCTGGCTCCAGTTAATTGTCCAATTGTTGACTTTCTTATGAAAGCTCCTGATCCTCCACCAGCTTTAATTGTGAGAAATGCTGTGCAAATGCTTAAGGTCAGCAGAAGAAATAGATTTACATGGGAATTATATTTGATTCTGTATTTATGGTATGGCTTTGGTTTTGTTGTGTGTAGACTGCTTTAATTTTCTCTGTGTGTATGTATTTTACATGGTAGGCAGAGTAAAAAAAAAATCATGTCTCACACTGCTAGGAGTTTGACTTGCCTTCGTAGTGTCTGGAAACAAATCTAGTTAATGTTCAGTATTCACATCCTTTTCTGCTTTTATTGTAAATGAATTTTGTCTAATCCCACACCTTCTCTCTCTGTTTGTTTTAACTAATGTTTTTCCAGCAGACCATAGATGCCATGGACCCTTGGGAAGATCTCACTGAGCTTGGTTATCACCTCACTGAATTACCAGTAGAGCCACACCTTGGTAAAATGGTCTTGTGTGGTGTTGTTTTGAAGTGCTTGGATCCTATTCTCACTATTGCTTGCACTCTTGCGTATCGAGACCCTTTTATCCTACCTGCGTTGGCCTCTCAAAAGCGTGCAGCCATGCTGTGTAGAAAACGTTTTACTGCAGGAACGTTTAGTGACCATATGGCACTTCTCAGGGCTTTCCAGGTATTATTTCATCTTCCGTCAACTCAGAGTGCTAATCACAATAAAACACATATCAAGATAAATGATGTAGTGCTCAAGTTGGATGGAGAATTGTAGACTGTGATTAAGTCCTTAGAAAAGGAACTTCATTTTACCTAGTAGCTTTCATGTATTTTGAACTCATCCATTTGTGAGGGAACAATTTTTGTCAGCTCTTTTGTTTGTATTTTCAAACCTGGTTAAATTTTGAATGTATCTAGTACTTAACCCAGGAAAAAGAATCTGGTTTAATGCAACCTTTCTTTCAGAATGGTTATGCCTTTGTTTAATGTGAATTTAAGTGGAGGTTTTTTTTCAATTTTGTGGGTATTTTAAAGTACATTTTAAAATTTTAGGTAGATTAAGAGGCAAATGTAAAAGAATATTTTTTTACAGGCATGGCAGAAGGCACGCAGTGATGGCTGGGAAAGAGCCTTCTGTGAAAAGAACTTTCTGTCTCAAGCCACAATGGAAATCATCATAGGAATGAGAACACAGTTGCTTGGCCAGCTTAGAGCCTCAGGTAAATAGCTTGGAAATAATTTTGGAGTCAAGCGTATATCAAGAACAAATGTATACAGGTTGTGATAACAATAGTGTTTTCTTTCCTTAATTTGAAACAGACCAGTGCAGTTCATGCTGTGTGTGGTGCAGATGCTAGAGTGCAAAAGCTTGGTAGGGAGACAACTGATCTAACTGAAAGTGTCCTGATTGTTCCATGTGCTTTCACTCTGAAATGCATTTCTTCGGATTTTTACATTCTAATATATTATTTACACAGGAAATATCTTTGTGTTGTTGAGCTGAGACAGAAGGTATTTTACATCAAAGGAGTGAAAAAACAGACAGAATTGAAGGTTAAACAGAAAAACTATTTACAAAAGAAAAAAAAATACAGAAGTTATCAAGGCACAAAGGATATATATACACTCAAAATAAGCTTTGGCCCAGCTCCTCAACTAGGCCTTAACCCCAGGCCTTAAGCAGCCAAGCCTCCCCTCCAGCTCTAGACCCAATAGGCTGGTCTTAGACTTCTGTCCCCACCCCCTCTCAAGATAGGGCCTTGCCAGCCAGGCCTCACTTCCACAGCAGCAGCCACATGCTCAGAGCAGAGGGATGAGAGAGAGAGCTATGGCTGGGACATCTGCCTCATGTATGGGGAGATGCAGAATATGGGATGGAATAATAAATTATGATACACTGTGTCCTTGTTCTGGGACAGACTGTCAGTCCCCTTGAGTCTGTCTAGTTATCTAGAGGAAATTAAGTCTGTGACAGGACAATTAGTCCCTAACATACAACAGTCATAAAAAGTAATTCTGTGTTAGTACTGGGAATTATTTCAGTATAATACTTTCTTCTTGGTGCTATTAAAGTTGGTAGTGGTTAAAAAAGCGACAGATTTCTAGTTCATATACATTTTTTTTTAGTTCAAATTTCTGTTGAGAATCTTGAAAAAGTAGATCTTAAATTGAAGACATTTTTGTCCTCTTCTTTTTTCAGGTTTTGTTAGAGCCAGAGGAGGAGCTGACATTAAAGATGTTAATACTAACTCTGAAAACTGGGCTGTAGTTAAAGCTGCCTTAGTGGCTGGGATGTACCCCAATCTAGTGCATGTAGATAGAGAAAACTTGATGTTGACTGGACCGAAGGAGAAAAAAATACGATTTCATCCTACCTCTGTGCTTAGTCAACCTCAGTATAAGAAGGTAAAATCACTTTGAATTTGCATTTCAGAAAAATGAGTACTATATTCTAACAAATGTTTTAGAAATGTCTCTTCATATTTGTCAGTACTTTCAAAGCAGCATGTGCATTAAACACAGCATTTTTTAGATTTTTTTCCTAGCAGTTCTTAAAATAAAGAATTTGAGTTGCATTATTTTTCCCGTATTTAATCAAAACTGATTTCAGTTAGTCATTCTTCTAGATGGAATGGGACAACATGTAAAAACCTCTATTTAGGAACTGTTTTCAAGGCCTGACAAAACCTGTTTGTAATATCAGGAAGAAGCTGTGCTATGGAATTGATTTTTAAATTTAAAAAAATAGATCTCTTTAAAGCAAAATATTTTATTTAGAGATAGTAGGATAATTTGTGAGTCTGAATTCTTTCTGGCTTTTTCCTTTGTGTGTATATAAATACATATGTATTTAAATATATATGTATTTCTACATGCATCAAATAAGAAATATTGGCATTTAATTACATATAGAAGGTAAAATACCCTGGTCTTTATTTACTCTTGCACAGATTCCCCCAGCAAATGGGCAAGCTGCAGCCATTCAAGCACTCCCTACAGACTGGCTTATATACGATGAAATGATGAGATCTCACAGAATAGCAAATATCAGATGCTGTTCTGTTGTAACACCTGTCACTGTGTCAATCTTCTGTGGACCAGCTAGATTACCAAGTAATGCTTTGCAGGAACCTTCATGCCTCCGAGGTATAGTGGAGTTTGTTGTTCAGATGTTTCCATTGGTGTATACCAGTCTTATTTTTGCAGAGTATTTAATACATGTATTGGCTAATTCTTAAAATGTAGTTTCCATGGTTGTGTTCAACAATAGTTTACGGGCTCTGTAATAAATTCCTCAGCATTGTGAATCCTTGCATGTTCATATCCACAAATTATACTGGCAGAATTCTGAAGTCTTAGAACTTCATAATGAAATAAAAAATGCAAATAAAATTCTGATTACAATACTACTGATGAAAAGTGTAATATATGTAATTTTCCCTACAGACTAGTTTATTTGATGCTTTGAAACGGATTATTCAAATTGACTAATATTTTAGAAACTAACAATATGGCAAAATCATATTGCTTCCAGTAGAAACATGCATTTTAAAGATTTTTTTCTACTGATAACTTTTAATTGCAATTAACTGTGCTATTAGTTTGAGGTAATAGGAAATGATATAAAAAATATTTTTTTTTAAGTGGAGTACTGTAGGAATAGAAAGAAAAGTAATGTATCCTGCTGCCAGTTCTCTAGAAGTATTTTAATTTGAATTGAAGTAAGGTCCATTATTTTTGAAGCTTTTCTTTCTTGCTTTTATATTGCTTAGAATAGTGTTTATGCTTATTGAATTGCCCTTTAAAAAGTCCTGGTTAATAGCCACATGTATATATATTTTTTTCCTAATGGGTGTTCAAATCTGATGGTTTACTAGGAAATAAAGCATAGAGCAATGTATGATGATTTTTTCTTTTCCAAACAATTTCAGGCAGAAGTTTAATAATGGTTTGTTTTCACATGAGTGACTCAGATCATTCAATACAGATGGTTATGTGGCAGGGTCCAGCAGGTCTGAATACTTGAGTTCTGTTAACTGAATAAACTGAAGTATATTTGCAGAAAATCATAATTGTTTACATGGTAAAATAAAGTTTAAAAGGAAAATTGTTTTATTGCTGATAACACAACAATATTCTTTTTTTATATGTAAGTGGAAATTACACAGAAATGTTAATGTACATTTTATATTTAACTTAGGGGATGAGGTATCTAATGATAACAGTGATAGTGAGATGGAGGACCAAACAACTGCTAATTTGGCCCTGCTGAAGCTAGACGAATGGCTCCATCTCAAACTAGACCCTGAAGTAAGTAATGTACCACTCAATGCTTGTTTCTTGTAGGACGATGTTGATGATCTTCCTAAAAATACCTCTGAAATACTTTCTGTCAGAGCTGCTGTCATGGTCTATTTGGGTCTCTCGAGTTTACAGAACAAATCAGTCTGTGTTTTAACCTCTAGCTTATGAGTTCATTAAGAAATACAACAAGGATAGAGAGGTGTTGTGTTTTGTTTTTGAAGAAAAGAACTATTTCTGGTAAGTTGGGAATTAGACTTCTAAATTGAATTGAAGTCTGTGTAAGAATATATCACTAGAACTCTTTTACTTCAGGTATGAATGAAGAGTGCCTGAGTACAGGCTGAATTGAGAGAAAGCATAAAAAGCATAAAAACTTTTTTCTGAAAAAGCTAATATCCTGAAGTGAGAAAATAAATTGTGTGAGTTTACAATTTAAAGTATTATGCAGAAGTAAACGAAGTATTTTAATAATTAAAATTATTTTGCATCTGAGAAAAGAAAAGGTAACATAACAGTTTAAGTGTGGTCTTTTAATCTCCTTTCCAGCACTTCAGTTTGCCTTTCAGTTTGGATCCTGTTCATTCTAGAAGTCCAGATGCTGCCTGATAGAGCACTCTTAGCTGTCTGAACTAATTTTTTTGTGTTTAATAGAACTGAATTTTTTTACAGGCTGCTGGTTTGCTGTTTCAACTCAGACAGAAGTGGCATAGCTTATTTCTGCGTCGTATGCGAGCTCCTTCTAAACCATGGTCTCAAGTTGATGAAACAACTGTACGAGCAATTATAGCTGTTTTAACTAGTGAAGAACAGTCTACAGGTTTGCAGCAGCCTTCAGGAATTGGTCAGAGACCAAGACCTATGGCTTCTGAAGAACTTCCTTTAGCAGCACCTACATGGAGGTCAATCAACAGTAGAAAAAGCTCAGCAGAAACTGAATTCTCTGACTCCTTTAATGCTGAAAAGTAAGGCTTTGAGATCTTGTAGAGACTGTAAGTTGCAATTTATATACTTGAACTTCTGCTAATAATAAAAAGGAAGAAACAGAAGGAATACTGTTGAAAGAGTTGTCTGTCCTGTGCTTTGTTGTACTTGTGATTTTGTTACAAAGTATTTAATGTGTGTGCTTGCTGTTTGTCCATGAATTGTGACCTTTGTGAAGAAGTAACAGTAAAGATTCAATCATAACATGCAAATACAGTTAGTATTTAACATGTTTTGGAATTACTGTAATGTATACTCATGCAATAGGGTGATATGTAGACACAAGTTGCTCTATGAGTGTTTTCGAGAATCCTGGCATGTCATCTGTCTACCTTTATTTTACAGAGTTTTAGTGAAATGTACACCTCCCACAATTCACCAGCCAAAGAGATACAAAGAAAAAAACATTTTGCGCTCCAAACGAACTTCAGATGACAGGTCAGATCAATCATCAGTGAAGTCTACGGACAGCAGTAGCTATCCTAGCCCCTGTGCTAGTCCTTCTTCTTCAATATCTGGAAAGGTAGAGTTCCTGTAAATAAATTAACCTGCTCTTCAAAACTATATCTTTCAGCAGCTATCAGGCACATTTTGAATTTAAGAATAAGCTTAAATGTTTGTAATACTTGTTTCTTTCTGGAATCTAAAATATGTGCTAAGTACCCTCATTAAGATTGCTCAATATGGTAAAAGTGGAGGTGTTTGCACACTGTTGAGATAAATGTATCCAAAGCGGGGGGGGAAAAAAAATTAAAAACTCGATATAATAAGCAACGAAGGTGTATTTTGTTTTTCTAAACTAGTTTACAGTGCATGCACACAGGAATTCTTTGGAATCTACTTGCTTTTTTTTCTGTAATAGCATATGTTGATACTTTCTGGTTTGTGTTACCTGGCTTAATATGACTGTTTGCTTTTTAAATTACTGTTATTCTAACAACATGCACATTTATAATGTGGTTATTGGCCTATTCTCACTAAGTATTTGAATAGTAAACTGAAATAGTATAGAACAGATCATTGATAGGAAACCCCATTGTTCCTCTAGGCGTACAGTCCATGGAGAATTTAATTCCTGTTAAGTTTTAAATTTCAGCCAATGTAAAGTGCTGAAACCTGTTTCCTAAGGGTGGTGACTAGTGTGCTTCAGGCTGTAGCTAGAATGATCATTTTGGCACATGTCAAAAACCTGTAATTAATGTGTCTAACTTCAAAACACTGTAGTCGCTGTACTATTTATAGCACGTTCTGCTATACTTGTTTGCTGCCCCTTATGAATGAATTGTTTGAAAATACTTAAACGTAAAGTAGATGTGAAGTACATTTTGAAGCAAATTCAAACAGTGCTAGCTGGTAGATACTGTGTTTCTTGTAGAAGACAAAGGTAGCACAGTCAAAGGATTTCTCTTTTCATGTATATAAAACTTTAGACCAAAAGTATGGTTTATTTTATCATAGTTTAATTTAGTGTAATTTTTCCAGGGTTCTAAATCTCCTATGCGAAGACCATATACGCCAGTTCGATACTTCATAATGAAAAGTAGCAATTTGCAAAACATTGACATTTCTCAACAGAAGGGTGTATGGTCTACTACACCGAGTAACGAACGAAAACTAAATAGAGCCTTTTGGGCAAGCAGTATGGTTTACTTAATATTTTCCGTTCAGGGATCTGGACACTTTCAGGTGAGTCCCCACTTAATGTTAAATACTAGGTTTGGTTGACGGTTTAGGAAGACACAGTAAATGACTGTGTTGTGTTTTGCTTCTAACTTAGTAAGTAGAGTAGCAAGCAAACGTGTCTGGTTGCTGAGGATCTTTTCTCTGGAGTAACTTTTCTCTTGAAGCATGCTTTTAGGTAACTTAGTTTGTCACTCAAAGCCAAAGACTGAATTGTGTCCAAATACGTTGAGTTGGAATGGTGCATATAGCCTGCATTAATCCCTTACAACAACCAAACCACCCCCCCAAAAAAAAAAGGGCAGAGTGTTGCTACCGTACTTAATTTGTCATGCAGAAAAAGAGTAAATGAGCAAGCATTTGTATTCAAGTTACAGCTTTCCAAGGCCAAGAAACTCACATCCTTTTTTACAAATTTTAATAGAATCTATCTGCCTGAACAGTACTTTTAATTTAAAAGTGTGAACACTAGGAAGTCATGGTAACGATTCTTAAAGAGCTGTCTCTTGACTTCCAAGTTCAGCAAGGTATTTGTCTACAAATAGTTCACAGATTTATTGCAAATTTAACAATAAAGGCTTGATCCATCATTGCAAAGTTGCAGATTAGCTAAAGTGAATGGATTTCTGCAAAAAATATGTACAACTAACAAGAAATAACTAATGGACTATTGTCAGGTAGAACGTTACTTTGATTCCTTATGCATCACATGTTTTTTAGAACATGTTTTCGGCCTTTGTTACAAGTCTAAAATATCTTTTAATAGTAATTTTGAGAAATTAACTGAGAGATATACTCTGTGGTCAAATCTAGAAGGAACATCTAAAGTGGAAGAACAAATGATACTATGTTTAACTTTCCAGCTTCATGTGGGAGACTGTGTGAAACACTTTGAAACTAATTTGAACGTTTCACATGAAGCCCAGTCATCTATGTATTTCCAACATTATTTCATATGTCATATTTCAATTTTTGCTCCAGGGTTTTGCTAGAATGGCTTCAGAGATAGGTTCTGAGAAAAGTCAAGACTGGGGCTCTGCTGGTTTTGGAGGTATATTTAAGGTGGAGTGGATCCGAAAAGAAAGCATTCCTTTTCAGTTTGCTCACCACTTGCTGAACCCTTGGAATGACAATAAGAAAGTACAAATAAGCAGAGATGGACAGGTAATGTAATTCTCTTCTGAAGTTGTCTTTACTTGGTAGAACTGTGTTACTTTTAATTAGCTTGTTTAGCCCTGAGATTTATCTCAGCTGTCCTCATGTATCTGTTAAATCTGAATCACAATGCATTGATGCACATAGTATGTTCTTCTAATGCATTACTGTTGAAGTAGTGGGGGCATTTTGATAAAATCAAAGCAATTTCTTGTTTAATATGCATGTAAAAGACTTCTAAAATTTAAATCTGGAAGGCTCTAAAAACGTTTTAGAGTTTTAAATTTTGATTCTGAGTGTTCATTCCCTCTTATTCAGATTTGTTCCCCAAGATCACATCCAAAGAACTATTTGTCATTGTAGCCTTGGAATTCTTATAAAGAGTGAAGAGTATCTTAAGATTTGAGGTAGAATAAAGCTTAGGACAGTTTTTTGATCTACTAAAGCAAGTACAAAAAGAATTGGCACACGAGCACTCTGTGGTAGTTTCTATGTTCTCCCCAGTCCCATTCCAAAGTATCTTCTTGATAGGAGATTAGAAAGCTAATCAGGACTCACCTGCTCAACTCATGGCTTTGAGACAGTGCCTCCAGCAGGACTTTGGCTTTTTTGACTGTGGGTCACTCCACATGATGCCAGGTCTGCTAGCAGCAAATGGGGTGCATCTCTCTCAAAGTGGAAGAAGGTTTAGATTGCAGGGGTTGGTTGGGCTCATTAACTGTGCTTTAAACTAGGTTGGGAGGGGGAGAGAGAGAAATCCAGGCTTACTGTAGGCAAGCGTGAGGCAAATGTGGGGCGATGTGTTAGCTCCACTGCTATCTCAGGGGAGGTACATAACAATGAATTGTATGTTGGAGAAGATAAAAAGGCTAGCAATGAGTATAAGCTGACAGACGACACACCAGGGTGGGAGGCTAATAAGAACCATCAGCCTGTTACTTTGCAGCGTGCTAGGAACACACAAGAACTTGTACCACAGGAGGCAAGTAATAAGGAATCAGCACATGCAGAGCTTGCTGCTAGGTTGGTGGCCATGGAAGTGGCTGTGAACGGTCAGACTGCAAGAGTGAAAGCCAGCAGATTAACTCCTTTCCTGAAATACTTATATACCAACGCACAGAGCATGGGAAATAAGCATGAGGAGGCTGAATAACTATGATATAATTGCCATCACTGAAACATGGTAGTACAGCTTCCACGACTGGAATGTTGTCATGGATGGCTATGTACTGTTCAGGAAGGATAGACCAGCAAGATGAGGTGAGGGAGTTGCTCTGTATGTGTGAGAGCAACTGAAATATGCTGAGTTCTATCCAAGAGGGGAGGCAGAGCAGGTTGAAAGCTTGTGGTTAAGAATTAAAGAATGTGGGAAAGGAGGTGAAATTGTTGTAGGTGTCTACTATACACCACCAAACCAAGAGGAAGATGTTGATGAGGCCTTCTACAGTCAATTGGAGGTAGCCTCTAGAGCTAACTCCTTGGTACACATGGGTGACTTCAGTCACCCTGATATTTGCTGGGAAGATCACACAGCCAGGCACAGTCAGTCCAAAAGGCTTTTGTAGTGTATCAGTGATAACTTCTTGGTGCAGGTAGTGGAGGAACCAACAAGGAGAGAGTGCACTGCTGGACCTTGTATTAACTAATGAAGAGGGACTGGCTGAGGACACTGTCGGGAACAGTCTTAGGGACAGTGATCATGACATGGTGGAGTTTAGTATTCTACAGGGTAGAGTCAGACCAACAAGTAGAATTACAAACCTGGACTTCTACAGAGCTAACTTTGTACTCTTCAGAGACATGCTTGTAGAAATCCCATGGGCTAAGGCTCTGGAGGGTAAAGAAGTGCAAGAAAGTTGATTAGTGTTTGAAGACCACCTAAAGCCCAAGCTAGGTGTGTTCCCTTGAGTAGAAGATTGGGTAGACATGCTAGGAGACCTGCATGGCTGGGCAGGGAGCTCCTGAAGGAAATCTCAGGGAAGAAAGAAACTTACAATTCATGGAAGAAGGGATTTGTCACTTGGGAGAACTATAGAGAAGTTGTCAAGGCGTGCAGGAAGGCAACAAGGAAGGCCAAAGCCCTCTTGGAACTGAAGCTGGCAAAGGAAGTAAAAGAGAACAAGAAGGGCTTCTTCAAATATATCAGTAGGAAAAGGAAGAATCGGGAACGTGTGGGGCCACTGCTGAGCGAGGAGGCAGCCCTGATAACTGAGGATGCAGAGAAGGCAGAGTTGCTGAATGCCTTCTTTGCTTCAGTCTTTACACCTAAGGCGGAACTCTCTTATGTACTCCAGATCCTGGAAGGAGAGGGAGCCTGGAGGAGGGAATACTCGTCACTGATCGATGCAGACTGGGTTAAGGGTCAGTTGCACAAATTACCACCCACAAGTCCATGGGCCCTGATGAGATGCACCCAAGGGTATTGAGAGAACTGGCTGATGTTATTACTTTGCCAGTCTCCATCATTTTTGCCAAATCGTGGCAGACAGCAGAGGTGCCTGAGGAGTGGAGGAGAGCCAATGTCACTCTAGTCTTCAGAAAGGGCAAGAAAGAAGTTCCAAGGAACTATTGACTTGCCTCACCTCCCTCCCTGGAAAAATGATGGAGCGTCTCCTTCTCGAGGGCATCTCAAGACACTTGGAAGAGAACAAGGTTATCAGGAGTAGTCAGCATGGATTTACCAAGGGGAAATGATGCTTGACTAACCTGGTAGCATTCTATGATGACATAACTGAATGGGTAGATTCAGGGAGACCAGTGGATGTAGTCTACCTTGACCTTAGCAAGGCCTTTGATGCCATCTCCCACAACATCCTAGTGAGCAAGCTCAGGAAGTGTGGGATTTAAGAGCAGACAGTGAGGTGGATTAGGAACTGATTGCAAGATAGAGTTCAGAGGGTGGTGGTCAATGGTGCCAGGTCCAGCTGGATTGCTGTAACTAGTGGAGTCCCCCAGGGTTCAGTGCTGGGTCAACATCTTCATCAGTGACATTGATGAGGGAACAAAGACTGCTCAGCAAGTTTGCTGATGACACCAAATTGGGAGGCTTGGCTGATACAGCTGAAGGCTTTGTGGCCATCCAGCAAGACTTGGTCAGACTGGAGGCCTGGGCAATGAGGAGCCAAATGAAGTTCAATAAGGACAAGTGCAGAGTCCTGCATCTGGGGATGAATAATAATCTGCACCAGTACAGGCTGGGAGGTGATCTGCTGGAGAGCAGCCCTATGGAGAGGGATCTGGGAGTCCTGGTGGATAAGTTGTCCATGGGACAACAATGTACCCTAGTGGCCAAGAAGGCCAATGGGATCCTGGGGTGTATTAGGAGGATTGTGTCCAGCAGGTCAAGGGAGGTTCTTCTCGCCCTTTACTCTGCCCTGCTGAGACCTCTTCTTGAATACTATGTTCAGTTTTGGGCTCCCCAGTTTAAGAGGGACAGGTATCTGCTGGAGACGGTCCAGCAGAGGGCTACTAGGGTGCTTAGGGGACTGGAGGGCATGCTTTATGAGAAGAGGCTGAGATACTTGGGGCTTTTTAGTCTGAAGAAGAGAAGACTGAGAGGGGATTTAATAAACGCTTATAAACAGTTGAGGGATGGGTTTCAGGTTTGAGTACAGGCACTTCTCACTTGCTCCCTGTGATTGGATAAGGAGCAATGGGTGTATGTTGCAGCACAGGAGGTTCCAGCTCAACACAAGGGGGAACTGCTTTACTGTAAGGGTCACAGAGTACTGAAACAGTCTCCCCAGAGAGGTTGCGGAGTGTCCTTTTCTGGAGACTTTCAAGGCCCGTCTGAGCTAATGGTCCTGCTCTGGCAGTAGGGCTGGATTCGATGATCTTCTTACATACCTTTTAACCTCCGACATCCTGTGACATCCTTTGACAAAAGGTAAACCAGACTTTTAATGCTTAACAGTGCTTCATTAGCTGCACAACTTCACTCCTTTTCTCCATCAGTTTCAGTACAGTAAAATAGTTAGAAAGTTACAACTTTAATATTTTTGTCAGGAGGCTAGAAAGAGCCCACAAGCATCTTCCCCCTCCCCTGTACATGCAGTAGGAGTAGGTAGGAGGAAACCACTCGCCACTTTTCACATCCCTTTTCTCTCCTTGCCTCATCCTCATGAATAAGGTGAAAAAAAACCCATGTGTTGCAATTGTCTTTCTGAGATCTCTTAATAGTGACCAAGCAAATAGTTCATTTTGTGGAATTCCTTGTGCATTTTGGATCATTTCCTCCTTCCTGCTGTGCCTGTT
Source organism: Pogoniulus pusillus (assembly GCF_015220805.1). Taxonomy (NCBI): domain Eukaryota; kingdom Metazoa; phylum Chordata; class Aves; order Piciformes; family Lybiidae; genus Pogoniulus; species Pogoniulus pusillus. The sequence continues at coordinate 92,423,807 of NC_087309.1, forward strand.
GTGACTGATTTTTTTAATTTTTATTTTTTTTTTACCAAGTCGCCACAGGATCATGGCATAGATGAGTAAATGCACAGTCACTGCCCTCAGGCCACAGCAGTACAGAGGGTTAAGGGGGTAAAAGAGTTGGAGCCCCAGAGGTAAAACAGGGGTATGAAGTAAACATAGATTAACTGCAGACACTTTTGAGTTCTGAGAACCAGCCTCAAGACATTCAAAAGAGGTTTGGGAGGATGCCAAAGGCTGTGGCCTAATTTTTTTTTTCCCACTTCTACCTTGGGACTGGTAGGATGCAGTATATAGGATGCTGCAGTAGCAGCATCAGAAGCCTTACAATTCTGCTTTAGTTGTTCTAACGAGTCTTTTAATAGCCACCACATTGTGAGCAAAGGCGTTGCAGTGAAGTTGCCAAGCATGGCCTCGTCTATAAGGCCATCCTCCCCTTTTTGCCAAGTCTCCAAAGAGAAGGTGTTTTCTGCTGTACAACCTCCTGCATTCTCACATGGCCATACTATGATAGCAGAGAAATCTTTTGCTCATCATATTTAACACCTCTTCTTTTCAAAATATATTTAAAAATATTAATCCAAGATAGAATTGTCTTCTTTGGTCATATGCTGACCCACAATATTACAAACTCCAGGTGTTTACCTCTCTCCAAATGTATCATAGAGGCATTGAAAATGTCACAATGCACAGCATTCTGGTCTGCCATGTTGATAATAGCTTAGCTGGGCTTGCCACTGGCTGTTCTTCATCTGCAGTTTGTAGAACCCTATCATGTCAGGGTCCCCATTTGTGGCAATGAGGGACACGAACTCCAAGGATACTCAAAGACATTTATTTGTATAACATGTATCTCTTTCAGTCTTGTCCACATGACAATCATCTGACTATGATTGGTTACTTACACTGTGTCACGCACCATATTTTACATGTGGAATGTGACATGTGGAAGGTATAAAGTATATGGTGCATATATTCTTATATGAGCTCTTTCAGTGAGACCTGAAAACAATCACCAGAAAATCTGGAGATTTTGTTATAAATAAATAGCTTTCATGTGTTTAATAGTAGGACTGCAAATAAAGTCTCTATTTTCCCACTAATTTTTCACTGTTCATTTCTAGGAGCTGGAACCACAGGTTGGAGAGCATTTGTTACAGCTTTGGGACTGTATTCCATTGGCAGGAAAGCACTTAACTGATTGAGCATGTCAAGGAATGTGATACAGGTAGTTAGTTCATGGCTTACTTGCCTGCTTTGTATTAGAGGAAACTATCTGTATACAACTAGCATTACAGTACTGCTTTGCTTTTGTAATATGTGGAAGAACAGGAAGCCTTAGTACTAAATATTCTCTTCCTTTTGATTTTTTTTAGCTGTGGTTGAAACATCAGCTATAACCACTAGAACCAGCAACGTGCCTACAGTATGAAGATGATGATGGCACAGCAAGCTCTCAAAGTTGTTAGTCACACTCTGTAGCTATCAATGGAAAAATATGAGGGAATTGCATGGGTTTCAGTATTTCCTTGACTTAATGAATGTCACAACATTATTCACCAGGCTTTTTTTTAACTGAATTTTTTTTTACAGTAGTGTGCAGTTGATACTTAAAAACATGGTTAAGTTCAAAACTAAGTTTGAATCAGTAGACCACATGTAAATTGTTTGTGGGTTTAAAATAGCACACTAGACAGTTTAAATATACAGTTTACATTTAAAGCTTTCTAAATCTATGAAATGAACCAGTGTATTATCAATTAAGCAATCTTGCAGTTTGTATAAAATAAATAGTTTGAGAATAGATACTTAAAACACATTGGAAGATTTTGTAAGTACTTGCTGAACTTCTGTATGCATGATGTGAGAGAGCCAGATGTATTCATACAAGCAATTGGGACACTGGAGAATGTGAAAGGAGCATGAGATCTTTGAGATCCACCAGTGTTTACAGTTTAGTTTATTTGCTTTTTAAAGGTATTCACACACATTGCAACCTTGTAACAGTCTTTCTGAGGCCTGCTTCAAAATGGTACTTGTAATAGTTCACTAACGAGTATTATTAGAAGATTTTTCGTTCTTTAAAAAAAAATCTAAAATACCAGTACAACATCTTTCAATGCAGTCTTTGTGCTTTCTTTGTATTCCTCTTCATTCAATTTCTTTCTTCGTATTTTACACTCCTATTGCTTTGTTTTGTTGGGCTTTCCCTGAGTCTTAATGCTGTGAGGATGTTATCAGCTCACTTTTCTCACTGTCAGCATGTTTGTTGTCATTCTTACATTAAATGAAGAGCTTCTAGTACTTATGTTCTTATTCTTTTCTTGTCTAGTAAGAGTCTCCACACAGTTCAAGTTACCATCTGCTCTTTTTTGCTTTCTCTGTTATGACTTTGCGTTCTGTGTTGGTCTTTGCAAGACCAAGCATGTACTTCTAAGGCTTATGTTGCCTAATATAATGTTTCTGGAGATGGTGTGTACAACAGAGCTGTAGGGCTTGCATTGCATGATATGATGATTCCAGGTCTGTACCGACAAAGGAATATGTGGCAGTATTGCCTTGTACAGGATTTCTGGTCCCTGTGCATACCAAGGATGAAGCTGTCAAAATCAGGAGCAGAGAAGGGGTGTAATGTTTGGTTAGCAAACCCAGTGGCTCAGTGTTAAAAAAAAGACAGTCCAATCAAGGAATGTGCAGTCCTCATTAACAGGATTGGGTCAGCCGAAGAGTTACGCCCTGTTGCCTGCCTGACAGCCATGGTCAAGTAAGTCTTTACCTGCCTAGGTGGGGTCTGTACTACTGATAGGTATTTTTTTTTTACTGTTTCTCAGGGATAAACTGATACTGGTCATGTAGTGTCTGTGACCATATCCTGGACCTTTAATTTGCCAGGGCTACCTTAAGTCCTTACACACTCATGTAGAAGTGAGATACGGTACTGCATCATGACTAGCCTTGGCCCTCTGTATTGTATGCCTTTATTGATTATTTTGTGACCTTGCAATACCCGTGGATATCAGATTCTACCTTAGTCAAAAAGACAGAGAAATAAAGGGAGGACTTTCGTGCTTTTATGTTTTAGCACAAAGGCTCAGAGAATACTGAGCAACATTTGAAAGCAGCCCAAACTTAATTTGACTGCCTGTGGAGCACATGGGGGCTGCAACAGAGAAAACTAACTGCTCTCTCTGTTAAAGGCTTGGTCCCCCATGTAGCAGTATCTGGGAAAAACTTGGCTATTGTTTTGGCAAAGTGGCTATGGAAAAAGCTGTGGAAAAGGGGTTTTCTTCACATAGATATCCAGAAGACAGAACTGATACCTGATAAGATGCAGACAATACTGTGTGAAATTCCTTTACTCAGTTGTTAAAATGGAGTATGATTATCCTACAGGTATGACACATAGCTCTTCCATGAGCACAAACATTGCCAAGCCAAGTGGATGCTGTCAGAAATCACAGAATCACAGCAACATTGCACTTGGAAAAGACCCCCAGGATCGTCAAGTCCAAACGTTAACCCTACTCTACAAAGTTCATCCTTAAATCATATCCTCAAGTACTGCATCCAAACGACTTCTAAACATATCTAGGGTTGGTGACTCAACCACCTCCCTGGATAGCCGCTCCCACCGCCTGACCACTTTTTTTTCTTCGAAAAAAAACTTTTTTTTTTGGCATTGCCTTTCTTCACTGCTTCAGCATGCTGCTTGCTCATTTTCACTTGTTTGTCTATTACAACCTCCAGGCCTACTTCTGCCACACAGATTTCCAGCCACACTTCCCCAAGCCTGTAGGGTTGGTTGGGGTTGTTGTGGCCCAAGTGGAGGACCTGGCATTTGGCCTTGTTGAAGCTCATGCCATTGACAGCCCATTGATCCAGTCTATCCACGGCTCTCCTGCAGATCAGCACTGCCACCCAGCTTGGTGTCATCTGCAAACTTACTGATGACACACTCCATGTGTTTATCAAGGTCATCAATAAAGATATTAAACATTGAGCCCTAGGTGACACCACTCGTGACCAGCTCCCAGCTGGATTTAACTCCACTGACCACCACCCTTTGGGCCCTTTCATCCAGTCAGTGCTTTGTCCAACAGAACTGCTCATTCAAGGCATGAGCAGTCACAGATCACCGGATCACAGGATATTAGGGGTTGGAAGGGAACCAAGGAGATCATAGAGTCCAACCCTGTGTCAGAGCAAGGCCACACAATTAGCACAGATCACAGAGGAACACATCCAGATAGGCTTTGAAAGTCTCCAGAGAAGACTCCTCAACTTCTCTGAGAAACCTGTTCCAATACTCTGTGACCCTTACAGTAAAGAAGTTTCCTGCTTGTGTTGAACTGGAGCCTCTTGTGCTGCAACTTATACCCATTACTCCTTGTCCTATCACAGGGAGTAAGTGAGAAGAGCCTGACCAGCCCTCAGGTATTTATGCACATTTATTAAATCCCCTCTCAGCCTTCGGCAGACTAAAAAGCCCCAAGTGTCTCAGCCTCTCCTCATAAGGCATGCCCTCCAGTCCCCTAATCATCCTTGTAGCTCTCTGTTGGTCTCTCACCAGCAGGTCTCTGTGCCTGTTACACTGGGGAGGCCAAAACTTAATGCAGTATTCAAGATGAGGTCTCACCAAGGCAGAGTAGAGGGGAAGGAAAACCACTGTCAAAGGCTTTTTAAAAGTCTAAGTAGACAATATCCACTGCATTTCCCTCATCCAACAGTTAAGTCACAGAAGGAGATCAGGTTTGTCAGGCAGGACCTGCCCTTCATGAACCCATGCTGACTGGACCTGATCCCCTGGTTGCTCTCTATATGGTATGTAATAGCCCTTGAGCTGACCTGCTCCATGACTGTCCCTGGTACTAAGGTCAGACTGACAGGTCTATAGTTTCCCAGATCCTCCTTTCGTCCTTTCTTGAAGGTGTCACATTTCCTACGCTCCAGTACATAGGGACCTCCTCAAGTCTTCAGGTCCATTATTTAATGGAGAGCAGCTTGGTGAGCACATCTGCCAACAACTTCAGCACCCTTAGCTGTAGCCTATCTGACGCCATAGACTTGTGTGGGTCTAATTGACTTAGCAGGTCACCGACCACTTCCTGTGTGAAAGACTGGGGCAAACTAGGCATTAAGCACTTCAGCCTTTTCCTCATCCTTAGTCGCTATATTTCCCTCTATGTCCAGTAAAGGATGGAGTTTTTCCCTAGTTAATGAATTTATAGAAACATTTCTTATTATCCTTAATGGCTGTAGCTAGGTTGAGCTTTAGCTGTGCTTTGGTTCTCCTCGTCTCCCTGCATAGCTTCACTACAGTTTTATAGTCCTCATGAGATGCCTGTCCCCTTTTCTAAAGGTCATAGACTCTCCTTTTGCTCTTGAGGTCCAGCCAAAGGTCCATATTCAGCCAGGCCACATGCCTTCCCTGACTCATTTTTCAGCACACAGGGACAGCCTGCTCTTGTGCCTTTAAGACTTCCCTTTTGAAATATGTTCAGCCTTCCTGGACTCCTACATTATTCAAGGTGTCCTCCTAAGGGACTTTGTCTATTAGTCTCCTGAACAGGCCAAAGTTTGCCCTCTGGAATTTCAAGGTGACAGTTTTCTAGCCCCTCTTCTTGTTTCTCCAAGGATAGAGAACTTAATTATCTCATGATCACTGAGCTACAGATGGTCACCAACCTTTACTTCCTCCACAAATTCTTCCCTGTTTACAAGAAGCAGATCCAGGAGGGCCCCTTTCCTGGTTGGCTTCCTCACCAGTTTTGTCAGGAGGTTATTCTCCACACACTCCAGGAACCTCTGGGACTGTTTTATCCCTGGTGTATTATATTTCCAGCAGATACCTAGGAAGTTGAAGTCTCCCATAAGAACAAGCGGGAATGATTGTGTGACCTCTGTCAACTGCTTACAAAAACTTTCATCAACCTCTACATCCTGGTTGGGTGTTCTACAACAGATTCCCAATATGATAGCATTCTTGCTGGCTTTACTCCTGATTCTTACCCATAGGGACTCAACATCATTTTCATTAATTTGTATAGTTTCACATGAGTCCTTAACATAGAGGGCCACTCCACCACCTCTTCTTCCTTGCCTTCACCTTCTGAAAAGTTGGTATTCGTCAACTATAGCACTCCAGCTGTGGGAGTCATCCCACCTGGTTTCTGGATGGCTGTTAGGTTATAGTTTCCCTGTTGCACAATGGCCTCCAAGTCCTGCTGTTTATTACCCATGCTTGTTGCGGAGGGGAAAATTAATTGATGCAATACAATATTTTTTCCAAAATTAATATTGTTTATTAATTTTTATATTCAGAACTTTCACCACCCCCAAACACTAATATTTCGATTCTTACACAGTCATGGAAACATTCTACGGGTAATATCTAGATCTAGTAATAACCAGCAAAATACATGAACATTAATTGAACTGGAAGAGAAGATTCACAGTAATCAAAGTCACAGTATCAACAAGGTTGGAAGAGACCTCATAGATCATCAAGTCCAACCCTTTACCACAATTCTCAAGGCTAGACCATGGCACCAAGTGGCACGTCCAATCTTGCCTTGAACAGCTCCAGTGACGGCGACTCCACCACCTCCCTGGGCAGCGCATTCCAGTGTCCAATGACTCTCTCAGTGAAGAACTTTCTCCTCACCCTGAGCCTAAATTTCCCATGGCGTAGCTTGAGGCTCTGTCCTCTCGTTCTGGTGCTGGCCACCTGAGAGAAGAGAGCAACCTCCTCCTGGCCACAACCACCCCTCAGGTAGTTGTAGACAACAATAAGGTCACCCCTGAGCCTCCTCCTCTCCAGGCTAAACAATCCCAGTTCCCTCAGCCTCTCCTCGTAGGGCCTGTGCTCAAGGCCTCTCACCAGCCTCATCGCCCTTCTCTGGACATGCTCAAGCATCTCGATGTCCCTCCTAAACTGGGGGGCCCAGAACTGAACACAGTACTCAGTGTGGTCTAACCAGTGCAGAGTACAGGGGCAGAATGACCTCCCTGCTCCTGCTGACCACACCATTCCTGATGCAGGCCAGGATGCCACTGGCTCTCTTGGTCACCTGGGCACACTGCTGGCTCATGTTCAGGCGGGTGTCAATCAGCACCCCCAGATCTCTTTCCGTTTGGCTGCTCTCCAGCCACTCCGACCCCAGCCTGTATCTCTGCATGGGGTTGTTGTGGCCAAAGTGCAGCACCCTGCACTTGGAGCTATCAAACGCCATCCCATTGGACTCTGCCCATCTGTCCAGATGGTCAAGGTTCCGCTGCAGAGGACCCAACCAGGATGTCAGATTTGTTAGTCCTCCCTCTGATTTTAACCCACAAGCTTTCAATCCCTTCATCCCTCACCTCAAGTTCAGTGGCAAGGAGTGACTCCCTAATATACAGAGCCACTCCTCCTCCTCTTCTCCCTTGCCTATCTCTCCTGAAGAGGCTGTATCCCCCCAGTATAGCACTCCAGTCGTGCCTGTCATCCCACCAAGTTTCTGAAATGGCGACTATATCAGAGTCACTCTGGTGGACCAGGACTTCTAGTTCCTCCTGCTTGTTACCCAAGCTGCGTGCATTGGTGTATATGCACTTCAGCTGGGCTCTCGATTCCCCAGTTGACTCTAGTTTCCTTCCCACTCTCTCCTTCTCAGAGTTATTGCCTCACCCACCCCCTTCATATCTAGTTTAAAGCCCGCCTAATGAGCCCTGCCAACTCCAGTGCCAGGACTCTCCTGCCCCTCCTAGACAACTGCACCCCATCACGATCAAGCAGGTCCAGCTCAGTAAAAGTTCCCCCAAGGTCGAAGAAGCCAACGTGCTGCTGCTCACACCATCCCTTGAGCCAGCTGTTGATGTCACAGGTTCTGCTGTTCCTCTCTGTGAGCTCTCTTGCCACAGAGAGGACTGAGCAGAACACCACTTGTGCTCCTGCCCCATCTATCAATTTCCCCAGGGCCTTGAATTCCTTTTTAATTGCCCTGGTTCCCTTTTTCTCGATTTCATCGAGACTAGTTTAATGCCTTGTCAGTAAGCCCAGCCAACTCTTATGAAAGAATTCTTTTCCCCTTGTAGGACAGATGAACTCCATCTGTAGCCACTACACCCAGTGCTGAGAAAACTTCCCCATGGTCAACATGAAGTTCTGTTGGTGGCATCAACCTCTAAGCCATGTGTTAAGGATTTTTTTCCTTCCTTCAATATCTCTTACTATCAATAGAGGGACTGAAGAAAACACCACTTGTGCTTCTGAGCCCTCAAGTAATATCCACAAAGCCTGGAAGTTATTTTTAATTGTTTTTGTGCTCCATTGCCTCATGACTCCCAGTCTGTATAAGCAGTAGTGGGTAATAGCCTGATGGCCACACTAGCCTGTGAAGTCTCTTACAAATGTCCCTAATCCTTGCCCCAGGCAAGCAGCAAACCTTGCTGTGGGATTGATCTGGCCTGTAAATTTGACCCTCAGTTACCCTAAGAAGGGAATCCCCTACTACTACCACCACTTTTCTTTTTTTCCTGCTTACACTGGTCCTGTGTCATGAGACTGGCTGACAAGTCTTCAGTAGCTGTGTGGATGGGCATTCATCTATATCCTTACTCATCTGGCCCTCTGTTACAAGAGCCTCATACCCTCTTGCGTGTGAGCATTGGGAAGATTTGGGGGATTGGGAGGGGACTTGCCTGCCTCTCCTGCCTTGCTGGAGAGGGACCTGCCACCATTCTTCCCCTTCTCTTATGTCCCTTTCTCTAGGTGACAAGAGAGTGTGGGATCACCTGCTTCTTGTGCCGCCCACACTTGTTGCCCCTTGCTCATGGATGGGTGTCCCTGACTCTTCATCAGGGTAGGCAGAGCCTGGCTCCACCAATCTCCTCTTCAGATTCTCTCATATTCCTAAATCTTTCAACTAAATCTTGTAATTTTTGTAAATCCATTGCTGTAGGTATTTAATTTATCTTGCAAATATGTTACGTAACAGGGAAGGATGGTAATCCAAGTTACAGAGTAGAAAACATAGAGACTCACTTAGGAGTCTGAGACCAAACCATGGCTTCCAGCAGGAAGTATAGACTGTGTCTTCCATGCAACAGTAGCTTAGTATTCAGTGAAGTACCTTTAAATGACTGAGGACTCTGTTATAGAGAGGTTTGAGTCTGAGTTTGGGGTGAGATATGAGTCCGATTTGAAGGTTATTGAATAATACATACAAAGAAAATTTCCCCCAAACTTATGTACAGCTAACCCACACAAATTCTTTGTATATGGTTGGTGAAACTATTTTACAGAATGTCTATTTACAGACAAATTACGCAACTTGGTAGAGGTTTTAGAAATGTTCTGGTCAGAGTCTTGTGGCATGAAGTGCCGCTGGTAAAGTTAATAAAATTCCTTAGCAACTTGAATCAAGAGAGTTCAAATACTCACTATTTGGAAGTCTCAGTATCTGTGGTCCCAAAATATATATAGCGAAAGCCACGTGGTTGATTTCACGTGACGCTGATAGTTTAATTTGAATTGGGGCACACTCTGAGAAAATTCCACGGACACAATCGGGCTGATATGGCGGACTGGAGAGGCGGCCGGATGGGAACTCATTATTCAATCATCCACTGGATTGGTGCGAAGTGTCGTGGAACAAAGAAGCACGTAAAGTGAACAAAGGTAGCAGCCCCAGGCAGCAGGCAGACAGGGAGAGATGAGCGGAGAGAGTGGCAAGAGCATCTTGTTTACCTGGATTGCTCTGTTTATCAGATGTGGGCCGTGATTAATAGTCCTTTGGCCACAATATTATCCAATAGGCTTCTGTCAGTCAGCCAAAACACACCAAATTAAGAAGGGTCCACAGGTCTAGTTCCCTCAAATATGGGGATAGCATGGGCCTTGCACCTGGTGGGCCATACACTAAGAGTGTGGACTTACGCAACTGCGTTATACAACTTGGACACTGGGCAGGCCAGACTTTTATAGTCACAGGCCTATTGTGCCCCTTTTGTCCGTTTAATGTGTTTACCTCTGGTTTGGGCAGAAAAACATGTTTGGGCAGGAAAACATGTCCAGGCAAGGCAAGGCATATGTAAGCCTATTTGGGCCTATGTGGCCCTCCACTACAGACTCCTAGCTGTTCCCTGGGATAGTCCCACAGATTTGGGATTGGATGGCTATCAATCATGCTTTAGAATTGTCTTGGGTTCTAATGAAAATTCCCAGAGACTCTGATAAATTTGATAGAACCAATAAGAATTTGTAGAGTGCCCTCCCCTCTTCCCCCTTCTTTCCCAAAGGAAGGGATTAGATATAGGGAGAGAGAGAGGTAAGCACACCCAACTAAATGAATCTCACTTGATTTGGAAGTTAATAGGAAAAAAGTTTAACAATAACTTAGAAGAGGTATCTGAGGTAGGGAAGTTTACAAAGGATAGGGAAGGGGAAAATAGCAAAATACAAAATGTATAAATACAACCTGAGTTGTGTGATGGTGGCTTTGTCTGCTTCATGTCTGCCACGAGGTATAAACAGCTGGTAATGGGGGTATGATTGATGCAGGGAAGTGCAGGAAGAGATGTGTGGAGGTGCAGAGAGAGAGAGTGTGAGATGAACAGGAAGTCCCCCTCCTTTTACGGAACAGGAAGGGGGGAGTGGGCAAACCATCACCTGGTGGTGTTCAGACTCACCCTTGGGGAGGGGTCAAGGCCCTTAGGGACAGGTTCAGGGTTACTGCCCCTGGAAGGTTAACCCTATACATTTCACCCCTTGGTTAGACCATTTCCACCTTCCTATGAACAGTCTTCTTTTCCAAAGATAGGAAAAAGTGTCCATGGATTAAGAGTTCTTAAAGTCCTTCTTGGTCCCCGGCTGTATCCCAAGGTTATGTGCCCTCCAGTCCGGTGCAGGTTGGTGAGGTGTGAGCAGGACAGGAACATGGAGGAAGAGTCAGTGAAACAGGAACAGTTCTTGTGGAAACTCAGGGCTAAGTCTTTTCCCTCTGTGAAGAAAACATCAGGAACAGTCTCTTGCTGTACGGCATCAGGAAAACAGGTGTAAATGACATGGCTGTAGATGTCCTCTGGAGGGAAATTGGGAACAGTCTCTCACTGCAGGGCATCAGTGAAGAATCAGGTGCAGGGTTCTGTTGGACACCATGTTGTGATGTGATACTGTAGAACTTCTCTGGATAGCTGCTTATGTGGTGTGGATTCTGTTGCACGTGTTATGGTGGGGATGTAACTAGGAAAAACAACTTATAACCCCTTATGAACTATAATACAAGTATTACACAACTATGATACGAGTATTATACAACTATAATACAAGATAGCATGGAATACATGGAATACATGGAATCAACTCTGAGATTTTAAACCTTTTAAGCCAAAGTGAGATTTCTCTGTGGGACACACTCAATAGTGCCTGTTTCAAGCATTACCCAGTATGTGTGACCAGGACCCTCTGCAGATACCACCCCTTTGATAGGTTTTCCCCCACCAGAGGCAGGAGCAACCCACACAGTTCTCCCCAGTAGATTTCTTTCACAGACTACAGGAACTCCATCTCCCCCAACTATGGGCAATAGGGCAGACTGAACAGGATCAGCTGATGACTGACCCCCTGCTGTTCACCAGCCAGGTGGCTTCTGCTAGGTGCTTCTCCCAGTTTTTGAGAGTCCCACCTCCCCTAGCCTTCAGAGTGGTTTTCAGCAGGCCATTGTGATGCTCGATCTTTCCTGCAGCTTGTGGGTAGTATGGGATGTGGTAAACCCATTCTATCCCATGCTCTTTTGCCCAGTTGCTTACAAGGTTATTCTTGAAATGGGTCCCATTGTCTGACTCAATTCTCTCTGGGGTACCATATCTCCAGAGGATGTGGCTCTGCAGACCCAGAATGGTGTTACGGGCAGTAGCATGAGGTACTGGGTAGGTTTCCAGCCACCCCATGCTTTCCTCTACCATGGTTAACACATACTGCTTGCCACTGTGAGATTGAGGCAGAGTGATGTAATCAATCTGCCAAGCCTCACCATACTTGTATTTTGACCACTGTCCCACATACCACAGAGGCTTCATGCACTTAGCTTGCTCTATGGCAGCACAGATGTCACAGTCATGGATAACCTGAGCTATGGCATCCATGGATATGTCCACGGACCTGTCACGGGCCCATTGGTATGTGGCATCTCTTCCTTGGTGTCCAGAAGAGTCATGTGCCCACAGAGCTAAGAACAGTTCACCTTTGTGTTTCCAGTCCAGGTCTATCTGGGAGATGTGGGCAGCCAACTCATCTTGATGGTTATGTTGTTGCTCTTCAGTGGCTCTGCTCTTTGGGATGTGAGCACTGATGTGTCTACCAGCTAACTGGTAGCTTGTCCAGACGTGCAGAAATATCTTGCCAGAGGTCAGCAGCCCAAATAGGCTTCCCTCTTCTCTGCCAGTCATTTCACTTCTGCTCCTTCAGCCACCCCCGTAAGGCATTTGCTACCACCCATGAGTCGGTGTAGATGTAGAGCATTGTCCACTGTTCTTGCTCTGCAGTGTCCAGGGACAGCTGGATGGCTTTTACCTCAGCATATTGGATGGATTCACCTTCTCCGTCTTTTGCCTCTGCAACTCTGCGTGTAGGGTTCTGGCAGCCTTCCATCTCCGCTTGCTGCCTACCAGACAGCAGGATCTGTCTGTGAAGAGAGCATATGCCTTTTCCTCCTCAGGAAGGTCACTGTATGGGGGTGCTTCCTCGGCATGGGTCACTGTCTTCTCTTCTGATGGCTTTCCAAAGTCAGTGCCCTCTGGCCAGTTGGTGATGATCTCCACAATGCCTGGGCACTCGAGGGTCCCCATACGAGCTCTCTGAGTTGTCAGAGCCATCCACTTACTCCAAGTGGCATCTGTGGCATGGTGCGAAGTTGAACCCTTCCCTTTAAACATCCAAGTTAGGATTGGAAGCCTTGGAGCTAAAAGGAGTGGTGACTCCGTCCCAATCACCTCAGAGGTAGCTCTAACTCCCTCATAGGCAGCTAGGATTTCCTTCTCTGTGGGGGTATAATTGGCCTCTGAGCCTTTGTACACCTTGCTCCAGAACCTGAGTGGGCGGCCTAGTGTTTCATCAGGAGCTTTCTGCCATAGGCTCCAGCTAGGACCATTCTCACCAGCTGCTGTGTAGAGAATGTTCTTAATCTCTGGGCCGGTTCGAACTGGTCCCAAGGCCATGGCATGGACCACCTCTCATTTGATCTGGTCAAATGCCACCTGCTGCTCAGGTCCCCACACAAAGTTATTTCTCTTTCTTGTAACATCAAAGAGAGGTTTCACAATTTGACTGTATCCGGGAATGTGCATCTCCCAAAAGCCCACAAACCCCAGGAAGGATTGTGTCTCCTTCTGGTTAGTGGGTTCCACCATAGTAACCACTTTATTCACCACATCCATAGGGATGTGGCATCGGCCATCCTGCCATTGAACTCCCAGGAACTGTATTCCTCTGACAAACCCTTTCACTTTGCTTCTCTTAATGGCAAAACCAGCATCCAACAGGATATAATTGATCTTCTCACCCTTCTCGAAGACGTCCTCTGCTGCCTCACTCCATAAAATGATGTCATCGATGAATTGCAGGTGTTCTGGAGCTCCACCCTTCTCCAGTGTGGTCTGGATGATGCTATGACAGATTGTAGGGCTGTATTTCCATCCTTGAGGCAGCCTGTTCCAGTGGTACTGGACTCCTCTCCATGTGAAAGCAGTAGTATAGACCCTCCTCCACTTTCTTGGCAATTCTGTATAGGCCCTCTTTCCACAAATACAGAATAACCCATCTGGTGCTTGTCATGAAGAATCACTCCTTTGCGGGTTTTCCCAAAAATCCTTTAGTCCAATTATCTCCATAAAAGGGTTACTGTTATTTTGCAAATGATAACACACAGTTTCATTAGTACAATTCTTGCTCCAATATCCCTCAGGACTATGTGGCCACCAATGTGAGGCAGAACTACCATTAATTGTTAACAGGTTCCTACAACTCAATTCTCCTACTCTTTTTTTGGGAATACCTTTCCTTTTTGCTTATTACAGTAATGCCCAATTACCTCGTTGTTTAAAATCCACCCCTCGGGTTGTGTGATTTGCATAACCTCAGTCCGATTCCATTCAAGCAACTGGACTGGGATTAATGACTCTCCTTTCCACTGCCATTGTTCCATCATTTGGGTACCCCCACAAATCCAACACGAGGTTCTAGTTAATTCTCTTGCTTTTTTCCCCCTTGGGACAACTTCTGCCCACTACATATGCCTCCTATTACTAGGTTGTGGACTACCCAGAAGTTGCATCCTTGTACAGTGCAAGTTTTTAGTTGTTGCATATCGTAATAAGCTGCATTAATATGGGTGTGGAAGGTAAAAGTGACAAGAGCTCATCTACCATACTTCACTGTTTGGTGGCATTTCAGGCAAGTCCCAAACTTGAGGAGGCCAAGCATTAGTCCAATCATTCCCCTCATTTTTACCCCTCTGTCTCCTCTCCTCCGTCTACTCAGTTGCTTTGAGAACAGGGTATATCATCTGTTCGACAGCAAGGGGATTATTCAAGGGACTTAAAACCTCTCCTCTCCATGTATCCTCTTCACTTTTGAGTTGCACAGTACCTCCACACTCCTGCTCTTCTATCTTTTGTTTTCCACTACCCTGAGTATCTAGTTGATATTATTCCTGTCTCTTCAAATTGTCCAGTGTAATATCAGTTAATTCCCCTTCCAATTTTACTTAAACCCCAGTACCCTTGTGGGAAGCAGTTATGTCTACAATGGTGCCACCTATTTTCATTGCAACTCACATATCTATAAAGACCTTACATGATTGGCATATACAAAAAAACCTGATCACACCCTTTTTCTATACATGAAATCAGTGAGTTGGGGATGTCTTTTCTGCAGGAGGTGTGTGTCCACCTTTTCTCATCCATCCAGATGACGATTTCTGTGATAGGTGAAACAAAAAATTCCCTCCCCAACAGGGAGTTAAAGAAGTTTCCTTTCAATTCCCTATAAATCAAGTTATTTCCAGTCATAGTCTGATGTATAATTATATTCTATCTTTACTCCTTACTATACAGGCTTTTCTCTCTCTTTTCCCCATATTGGGGAAACTTACATGCTTGGGTTACAACAATAGTTTTTACTGGTACTTCTTAATTTACATTATAGTCTTTGTAGAGTGCAACATATGATTGCTTCCATTAGTCCTTCGGTATCTTTGAACATTTGATCTGGGGACAATGTAGTACCTTGCTGAAGTGAAACGCCAAGAAAATAATAAAATTCCTCCTCTACTCACAAGTTTCTCTAAATGCCATTTACAAGCCATACAGACTCCTTCCCTCAGGAGTAGATCTTTAGGTTCCCATCAGTGTCTTGCACACAATCCACACTGTATATAGCACCATT
This sequence comes from Pogoniulus pusillus, assembly GCF_015220805.1. Lineage (NCBI taxonomy): Eukaryota > Metazoa > Chordata > Aves > Piciformes > Lybiidae > Pogoniulus > Pogoniulus pusillus. The sequence continues at coordinate 92,439,234 of NC_087309.1, forward strand.
CAAGCTCGTGTTCACAATGCTTACATGACTTTCATTCCAATTTAAGTTAAATTTTGGTTTTATATTTCCTCCCCTCCTTAACCATCTCCATGGATTTCTATAAAGGTCATCAAGATATTCCACATCCATGAATTCTTAATAGTTTCCTCAGGAAGAGTTGAATTTTCCTTGGCAGTCTGTCATAACTCATTCTGTCTTCCTCTTTAATTTAATGGTTGTCCCCCCTGGTGTCAAAGTTACCTGCCATCCATAACTAGATTTACTTCTTTTGAGCCGTGAGATACGGGTCCATCCCTTTCCTGCAGTCCTTACTGCTGTGTCAGTGGTTAGTAAGACTTCAAAGGGTTCTTCCCATTGAGGGACTAGTGGTTCAGTTTTCCAAGTTTTTATCAGCACCTTTTCTCCCAGTTTAATGTTGTGTACTGGGTGTTTGAATTAAAACACCAATATCTCTGATCTCCTTTACTCTTTCTGCCAAGGCTTTAACATATTTACAGATACTGAAGTCTCCGACCAGCTTTTCATCCATAGGCATCTCCTGAGTATTTAGCATTCCAAACATCATCTCATATGCTGACAATTCTGTCTCACTTTGGCGTTGTGTTCATACAATTATTAATGCTAAGGGAAGGCACTTGACCCAAGAAAGCTGAGTTTCTATCATCAATTTAGTTAACTGTTGTTTCAGATTTTGGTTCATTCTTTCAACTTTGCCTGAAATCTGGGGATGCCATGGTGTGTGTTATTCCCAGCAGATCCCCAGTGAATCACTTAAAAGTCTGGAGGCAAAATGTGAACCTTGGTCCGAATCTGTTACTTGTATTACTCCATATCTGGAAATCACTTGTTCCAACAGAAACTTTGCTACCACTGCTGCAGTTACCTGAGCTGATGGAAAGGCTTCTATGTATCCTGTCAGCTGGTCTACTATGACCAATAGATAATTGATTCTTCCTACTTTTGATAATTCAGTAAAATTGATTTGAACCTTTTCAAAGGGTCGATAAGTGATTGTCCTTCCCCCTTTTGCTACCTGTCTAAAATGATTATGATTAATTTTCCTGCAGATTAGTCACCTCTCTGTGACTTGTCTTGCTGTTTCAAAAATCCCCACACACCCATATCGTTTAAGTATGTGGTCACCCAAGGCCTTCACACCCCAATGTGTTTTTTCATTAATTCTTTCTAAAATCTGCCGAGCTAAGGCCTTCAGAATCACTTCTCATCCATCTGGTATCTTTCATTTTCCTCCATCTAAAGTACAATAGTGTCTATCTTCTTTAGCTCTTCTTTAGTAAACCTTAAGTCTTCCATGTTTCCTACCTCTGTTTCCAATGGACTGATCATTATTTGTGATTCCCTTCAGGAGGCCTGTTTTGCTGCCTCATCAGCCAAATTATTTGCTCAAATTTGGTAACTAGTCCCTTTTTGATGTCCCTTAATGTGAACCACAGCAATCTCTAAGGGTTTCCGTAAGGCTTTCAATTCTCTCATTACCAGTTCTTGATGGATTGACCCTTTTCCTTGTGTGTAAACTAGTCCCCTTTCTTCCCAGATTTTTCCAAAGGTATGTACTACTCCAAAGGCATAATTGTATTATGTTCCTTGTTTCAGCCTGCTATCCTGTCACCCTGGTCTCCAAAGAGACATTTACCCATGTAGCCCTACTTGTGATGATATTACAGAACAGAACCTTTGAGGTTGGATTAGACTTCCAGAGATCATCAAGTTCAATCCTCCTTCCAAGGCAGGATCACCTAAGGTAGTTTGCTGTGCTAGTTTGAAGCAAACTAGATTGTTTTGGTGAGAAGGGCTAGATTACAGGCTGTGGAAGGAAAACAATGGTGATGTCTAAGTCGCTCATAGACTTGCTGAGATATATAAGAATAAGAATCAAAATATAGATAAGGTAGTTCTCACTGCTGCTGGGGAACTGGGTGAGCTGCATCTTACTCTCTAACCTCACCCTCCATTTTGGACTAATCCACTTTGCTTCCTAACCCCGTGGTCAAACCTCTATTCTTCCTTAGGATTGGGTAAGGTTGAGAGGGGCAGGGGGAAGGTGCAGGGGCTTACGCTTTTACTAAATTTGACTAGATGCCATGCTGTGGGTTAATTACACTGCATATTTATTTTCTCATTGGCCAAACATTGTGCTTGAACATTATTAAACACAAGCTAACAACTCACCTTGTCTACCTGGAAACTTTGTGATGCTTTGTTTACCTGAAAATGCACAAGTGCCCATTGTGCCATAGGCAAAAAGCTGATAGCTGCCTGAAATTATGTCCAGCCTTATGTGAGATATGGAGATTTGGCTTTTGCACAATGAAGTAGTGTCGCAGAGGGGAGTTTGTTTGGGTTTGGGGGAATGAAATGTGAGGCCGAATTTGAAAAGAATTTAAGAGATTTATTATTATAAACACTAAAAATCCCCTTCCCCAAACTTATCTATAACTGTCCCACGTAAGTTCTTTGTCTGCGGTTTCGAATTAAAATACAGAATGACTAAAATGGAGAGAGTCTGTGATTTGAGAGAGTTCACTGGAAACTTGAGAGATTATTCAGTTTTTGGATTAAGTTTTGTCAGTTACTCACTGTCCGGATTCCCTTCTGAGAAGTTCTAAATATTGTGGATCAGAGCGCGCTGTCCAAACCCCCACGGGTCCAGGCCAATCTGGGCGTTGGCCTCAGAGGGCTGACGAGGATCGGAGCGCTGTTTGTAACCGTGCCGTCTCGAGCTGGTTGTAGCTTGATTGCTGCGAATGCTGAGCGAGTGCCGAGCTGTGCCGTGCCGTGCGTGTGTGTGTGCGAGCAAGGGTACCAGTCAGAAGGAGAGCGAGAGCGTACCCCAAAAGGGTGCTAGCAAGGCAGGGTAACAAGCAAAAAGGGTGCTCAATTGAGGCAAATGCAGCATTTTTATAGTGTCCAGAAGAGGTATATTCATCCAAACTCGGACGAATATATGAGAATAATACAGATTGGTTCAAAGTTATAATTAATTCACACATTAGCTAATTTTTACCAAAAACAACCTGTGGAACCACCCAAGGGTCAGCCCCCAGCAGGTGTGTGTAGGGCGCTCACAATGTGTGATGGTTTGGGGGTTACCCCACCCCCCCACACTTTTGTATTTGCCCCAGCTAACTCAGACGGACCCTGGGAATATAGATGAAGCAATTTATTTACAGCTAGCAGAATTTACAAGCAGCTATTTACAATATATACAGTTATATACAATTATATACAGAAATATACAAAGGATAAACAATACAGAAGCACAACTCCCCTCCCAGAAACCTGAGTCCCCAGGAGGGGCTCTCAAACCACCCCAACACCTCCCCCCGGCCCTCTCAACCTTACCCCAGTTCTCAGGAAGAAGAGAGGTGCGGCCAAGAGGTTAGGGAGCAAGGTTAGTGGGAGCAGGGTTAATGAGATGTGACCAGGTCTAAGGCAAAAGCAAGAGTGAGTAACAAAATGGAAAAAAAAAGTCTTTCTTCTTCCCAGAGTTCTCAGCGAGACTGTGAGAGAAGTTGACATCAATTGTTTTCATTTCACTACCCGTTATCTAGTTCTGTTACCAAAACATCCCAGCTTGCTTCAAACTAGCACAATCCACCCCTTGTCTACTTCGCTCAGAGTATCGCTGAGAATTATCCAATCTAATCTAAACCAATATTTACACTAAAACAATATATATACAATTCAGTTCACACTTCAATCAGATGTAGGTGATTCAAAAGCTCAGAACAGGGACTCCCAGGTGACATTGGGTTCGTGCTCACGTACTGTAGATTCTATCGTAGATTCTCTCAGTGTTGGGCGCAGATGTTACCTAGAATAGAAAACTCCTAACAGCTTGAATTTAAACTCTTTCAGCTAAAGTTAGATTTCTCTGTGGAATACACTGAATTTCACCATTCTCCTGCATTACCCAATATGTATGACCAGGACCTTCAGCAGAAACCACCCCTCGGACAGGTTTCCCTTCGCCCGAAGGAGAAAATACCCAAACAGTTTTCCCTAACAGATTCTTTTCATGTACAACAGGAACTTTATCACCGTCTACTGTTTGGACCAAATCTGATTGTGCAGGTCCTGCTCTGTTTACTGAACCTCTACTATTTACCAACCAAGTAGCTTCTGCTAAATGTTTGTCCCAGTTTTTCAGAGTTCCACCCCCCATGGCTTTTAGGGTGGTTTTCAGCAAACCGTTGTAGCGTTCAGTCTTCCCTGAAGCTGGTGCATAGTAGGGTATGTGATAGATCCATTCAATACCATGCTCTTTGGCCCAGTTTTTCACAAGATTGTTCTTGAAATGAGTGCCATTGTCTGACTCGATTCTCTCTGGAGTTCCATGTCTCCACATGATCTGTCTCTCCAAACCAACAATGGTGTTACGTGCAGTAGCATGTGGAACTGGATAGGTTTCCAACCATCCAGTGCTGGCTTCTACCATCGTTAGCACATACTGCTTGCCAGAACGTGATCGAGGTAAAGTGATGTAGTCAATCTGCCAGGCTTCTCCATACTTGTACTTTGACCATCTCTCACCATACCATAAGGGCTTGATTCGCTTAGCCTGCTTAATAGCAGCACAAATGTCACAGTCATAGATGACTTGGGTGATAGCGTCCATGGATAAGTCAAATGACCTATCACGAGCCCGTCGGTATGTTCCATCTCTGTCTTGATGTCCAGAGAAATCATGGGCCCACCGAGCTAAGAACAGCTCACCTTGGTGTTTCCAAACAAGGTCAATGTCAAGTTCAGAGTTGGTATCAACTTGAGCAATCTTAGCAGCTTGGTCTGCCTTCTGGTTATGTTGATGTTCCTCAGTGGCTCTGCTCTTAGGCATGTGTGCGTCTACGTGCCGCACCTTCAATGGAGTTCTCTCCAGACGTGCATCAATGTCCTGCCATAGATCAGCACACCAAATAGGCTTTCCTTTCCTCTGCCAACCATTCTTCTTCCAGTCCTTTAGCCAACCCCATAGAGCATTGGCTACCATCCACGAGTTGGTGTAGAGGTAAAGGATAGGCCAATTCTCACGTTCAGCCACATCAAGAGCAAGTTGAACAGCTTTTACCTCAGCGAACTGACTGGATTCTCCTTCTCCATCTTTTGTTTCGGTAACTCTCCTGGTTGGACTCCAAACTGCTGACTTCCATATTCGCTTGTTCCCAACAAGACGACAGGAACCATCTGTGAACAAAGCATAATTCTTTTCCTGATCAGAGAGATCACCATAGGGAGGAGCTTCCTCAGCACGAGTTATTTTCTCCTCTGGAGGTTTGGAACAGTCTGTGCCTTCCGGCCAGTTGGTGATCACCTCCACCAGACCAGGTCGGTCAAGATTACCCATTCGTGCTCGTTGGGTTATCAAAGCCATCCATTTAGACCAGGTTGCATCTGTGGCATGATGTGGTGATGAACCTTTGCCCTTGAACATCCAGTTTAGAACTGGCAGTCTAGGAGCTAAAAGCAATTGTGACTCAGTTCCAATCACTTCAGAAGCTGCTTTCACTCCCTCATAGGCTGTTAGAATCTCTTTCTCAGTTGCAGTGTAATTTGTCTCTGAACCTCTGTAGCAACGTCCCCAGAAACCAAGTGGACGACCACGTGTCTCATTTGGAGCTCTCTGCCAAAGACTCCAAGTTGGACCATTGTCACTGGCAGCTGTGTACAGAATGTTTTTAATGTCTGGACCATATTGCACAGGTCCCAAGCCCACTGCGTGGACTACTTCTCGCTTAATTTGATCAAAGGCTGCTTGTTGTTCAGGTCCCCACTCGAAATTGTTTCTCTTACGAGTCACATCATGCAGAGGTTTGACAATCTGACTGAAACCAGGAATGTGCAGTCTCCAAAATCCCACCACACCAAGAAAAGAAAGTGTGTCCTTCTTACTGGTGGGAACAGCCATGGTAGAGACTTTGTTGATCACATCCTGAGGAACGTAACGGCGACCATCCTGCCACCGCACTCCCAGAAACTGAATTTCTTTGTCAGGTCCTTTGACCTTGTCTCTCTTAATGGCAAAACCTGCTTGCAACAGAATGTCAATGATTTTGTTACCTTTCTCGAAGACTTCCTCAGCAGTTTGGCCGCACACAATGATGTCGTCGATGTACTGGATGTGCTCTGGAGCTTTGCCTTTCTCCAGTGCATTGTGGATGACTGAGTGACAGATGGTTGAGCTGTGTTTCCACCCCTGAGGCAAATGGTTGAACTGGTACTGGATTCCTCTCCAGGTGAATGCAAACTGAGGCCTGCACTCCTTTGCTATGGGAATAGAGAAGAAAGCATTAGCAATGTCTATGGTTGCATACCACTTAGCCTCCTTCAATTCCAGCTCGTACTGGAGTTCCAGCATGTCCGGCACAGCTGCACTCATGGGTGGCGTCACCTCGTTGAGGGCATGAAAGTCAACTCTCAGTCTCCAGTCGCCCGTAGGTTTGCGCACAGGCCAGATGGGACTGTTGAAAGGTGAATGAGCTTTCTCGATGACAGCCTGACTCTCTAATTGACGAATCAGCTGATGAATGGGCAACAAAGAGTCACGGTTAGTTCTGTATTGCCTATGATGAACAGTTTGAGTTGCAATTGGCACTTCCAGGTCCTCTATGTCATGATGTCCCACAACTGCAGATTCATCAGAAAGTTCAGGTCTAATAGACAGTTTCAATTTATCATCCTCAATCTCTACCGATGCTATTCCAAAAGCCCATTTGTGACCCTTAGGATCTTTGAAACAACCTTGTCTCAAAAAGTCAATTCCCAAAATGCAAGGCGCATCAGGACCAGTTACAATAGTATGTGTCTTCCACTCTTTACCAGTTAAACTGATCTCAGCCTGAACCTTAGTTAACTCTTGAGATCCACCAGTGATTCCAAAAATAGAAATGGACTCTGTCCCTTTGCAATTTGATGGCAATAAAGTACACTGAGCACCTGTGTCAACTAAAGCCCTGTATTTCCGAACTCTTGAACTGCCAGGCCACCTAATGAATACATTCCAATAGATTCGGTTCTCTCCACTATCCCTTTCCTCCTCCTGGCTGGAGGCAGGGCACCCCTAATGCTGAACATGGCATGTGGGGTGTACACAATGGTTGGTGTTGTTGTGAGAGGAACTGCAACTGTTGGAACAATTGCAGTTGCTCTGGGGAGCTGAAGAAGTGACAGCTACTTTTCGGGCATTGTTGCCTCTGTTTCTGCCACTCTGCAGTTCCCTGACTCTCTTTGAAAGAGCTGAAGTAGGTTTACCATCCCATTTGTTCATGTTCTCCCCGTATGTGTCACGCAGAAGTATCCACAGTGATGCACGTGATTGCTGATGTCTGGGTGGAATTTGTCTCCTCCTGGGCTGGAATTGCCTTGCAGGAGGTGGGCGTCTGTTCCTGACTGCAGAAACATGCACCCATTCAGATGATGCAGGAATGGTATCCTTTACCAGATTAGTAATGTTTTTGAGATCCTCCTTCAGTTCTTTCATGGTATCTTTAATCTCTGTGGTCATAGTTTGTATGGCAGAGACTAAACCAGAATGTGACAAGCTGTCCTCAATCTGCCTGAGCTGGTCAGTGAATTCACCAACAGTGAAAGATCTTCCATTATCACTCCTTGCTAGAAATTTACTGGCCAAGATGTTAGCATAGGATGAAGGAACAAGCTTAATAAGCTTCTTCATGAGACCTGTTCCCAAAGGAATATCATCAGGCTCATGAGTGCCATGATCTCCATAAAGCACTTCCTTCACAGCAAACTCCTTCAGAAGCTTAATTCCCTGCTCAACGGTGTTCCACTTCTTGGCAGCCCATGGCAAATCATCTCGGGAAGGATATCTCATAGCCACAGCCAACAGAAGGCGTATCCACAAGCTAACCCTACCAAGAGGACTTGCCAGGTGTTTGTCCACTCCACTCTCCTTAGTGAGTGGTCCCAACTGCTTGGCAGACTTGTCTCCTACCTGCAGAGCATTAGCACCAATGCCACGGCATCTCACTAGCCAGCTTAGGATTGGCTCGCCTGATTCCCTTGTGTATTCCTTCCTAACTTCCCTGACCTCTCTTAGTGGATCCTTGGAGCCTTGGATGTCATCTTCCTCCTCCTCTTCCTGTTGTTGATCTGGTGGTACCTGGCCTAACACAATCTTCCTCATAGCACTCCTAAACTCATGGAACCATCCTCTCTCTTGGCAGCTAACCTCACAGTGCTCCTCTCACTTGAGTATTGTTGTCTCAGCACATCTACAAGGTCTCGCAGGCTAACTGCCTCCTCTTCCTCCTCTTGCTGCTGATCACCAGAGGTCCCATCTCTTTCATCCTCCTGTGAACCACTCTTTGTCTTAGCTTTTGCCTTAGCAGGTGCCAGAAGGGCCTGAGCAGCAACAGACTTGGATGTGTCTGCTGGAGGATTTGAATCTTTAGGAGTCTGACCTGAAGGGTTTGAATCATTGGGAGTCTGACTTGGAGGGTTTGAATTATTAGAGGTCTGACTTGGAGCTTGTGAGTTCAAATCTGCCTTGCTTTTAACAGGAGGATTTTGGTTCTGGTCTGCTGGCTGGGGGTTTGAATTAGCTGAGCTGGTGTCATTAGGATTTGGACTGACTGGGCTAGCGTTACCAGCATTAGTGTTATTATTTGCCTGTCCTCCTGGGATGCCTGCCAAACTCTGTGGATTGTTGTCATTTTTGCTAGGAACATTCTGATTTTGGGTACCTGTCTGTGCTCCTAGGGCTCCTGCCGAACTCTGCCCGTTATTGTTTTTGTTTTTGTTATCATTGTTTATGTTAGTGGTGGGAGCATTGGCTGTGTTCCCAGAACCTACAGAGGAGGGTGGAGAGGCTGGCAAGGGGGAAGCCGATAACTGTGTTCCCTTGTTTTGCTGTGAAAGAGACTGCTTCTGAGACACAGAATTTTTCCTAGTTCTTACAGAAGCTGGTTTTGAATTTTTCACACATAATGCCAAAATTAATATGAAATTTAAAACTACAAGAGCCAGTATAATGCCCAGCAACCCTGCCATGCTCTGTTTCGAGTAGATATCCTTGCAGGGATTTGGCATTTCAGTTTGGGGCTGGATGACCCTCATGAGAGCAGTAGATAAAGCAGACTCTCGATTGATTGTAACATTATTGACAAAAACTCTTGTAATATCACTAGTAATATTCTCAGTGACACTAAAACCAGCATAACCAAGGATAAAATCACCCCAGCTCCAGAACATGCTTGAAAGCTTAGCTTTGACCTTCTTAAAAACTACATGAAGCAAGAAATAACCAATTTGATCTTTGATCCAATTGTACACAAAAAAACAGAAAACAGGCCACACAGCAATCCCCACCAAATACAATAGCTGCTTGATTAGCTTCATCTTAATTCCCAGAGCTAATTTCCAATCACTCCCATATATCTCTAGCCCCACGTTGGGCGCCAATTAAAAATGTGATGGTTTGGGGGTTACCCCACCCCCCCACACTTTTGTATTTGCCCCAGCTAACTCAGACGGACCCTGGGAATATAGATGAAGCAATTTATTTACAGCTAGCAGAATTTACAAGCAGCTATTTACAATATATACAGTTATATACAATTATATGCAGAAATATACAAAGGATAAACAATACAGAAGCACAACTCCCCTCCCAGAAACCTGAGTCCCCAGGAGGGGCTCTCAAACCACCCCAACACCTCCCCCCGGCCCTCTCAACCTTACCCCAGTTCTCAGGAAGAAGAGAGGTGCAGCCAAGAGGTTAGGGAGCAAGGTTAGTAGGAGCAGGGTTAATGAGATGTGACCAGGTCTAAGGCAAAAGCAAGAGTGAGTAACAAAATGGAAAAAAAAAGTCTTTCTTCTTCCCAGAGTTCTCAGCGAGACTGTGAGAGAAGTTGACATCAATTGTTTTCATTTCACTGCCCATTATCTAGTTCTGTTACCAAAACATCCCAGCTTGCTTCAAACTAGCACACAATGCCTGGGAACCCAAGGTCTTCTTCCCAAAACAATAGCCTATGTTTACAGTTTCTGCCTTTCTGGGGGAGAAATCTTCCCAGAGGCTGTAACAGCTGCTGGGACAGCAACTATCATCATGTAGGCAAACGAAAGCACTGTTTTGACTTCTCGATGGAAGGTCTTGAGCCGCAATTCTGTCCAAATGAGGGTTTTGCAAGAGGGCTCTGCAACCCTCCACTACAAGTAGTCATAGGACTTAATCAGTAAAATAACAAGGTAGTCGGTGGTGTTAGGAGTTGACCGGGGTGTCCTTGACTGAAGATAATGGTGCTGCAGCAAAGTTGGGAGGATCCAGGAGGCACCTCTGGTTGATGTTCAAAGAAAAGAGAAGAGGGCAAGTTCATCTTGTAAAGAAGACCAGCTGTTGCTTTGATCAAATGGACTCAGAGGTAGGGGTTAAGGGGATTAGGAGTAGTGCTTAGAAAATATAAAAGAATATTCATGTATATGTATAAAGCTAACACAATGTGATCTATTCCTTATCCTATATAAGCAGTATTAACTTTTGTTAGGATGTGCCTCTAGCAATTGTGTTATTTGCTATTCACCCAGTGCTGTTTGCCTTTATTTTATAAACAAACCTATTACATTTAAATTTTAGAGTGAGTTTGTTTCTCATAATCTGGGGGCTTGTCTGGGATAACCTTGACTCTGAGGACTCCCCAGACATCTGGACAGGGGCTGCTCCTCCAATTTTGGTGGCCCAAAGGAGGACTTGGGAGGACCCACAGGAAGCAGGTTCCAATCTACAAGAATTATAGAATAAAGGCAAGGGAACAGGAGTTCCCTATCACTGCAGCTGCCCATAATTCTTGTGCACAAAGACCTGCATAAGAAAAGAACTGTGAGTATTATCAAGTTTCTAGGTTGGTGAGTGTGTGTGACTGAGAAATTAACTGGAGAGCCCAGATTTGCAAAGTGAGTGCGGTATCCTTCAAACCGCTTTTCCATGAGAAAATTGGCTGGTGAAGGGATGAAACAGTTGGTGATGGATGAGTGGACCTCAGGAAATGTTGCAAGGGTTAGGTAAAGAGACTAGCCTGAGAAGAAAGAGAGCCAGAGGGTACCCATGGACATGGGGTCAAGTTAGCATAGTGAGAATATTATCCAGAAATGCAGGATGAGGACAAGTTTTAAATGGTCAAATTTTGTATGAGTGGACAAAGGAAAAGATTATATCTGACAATTCATGGTGGCCACAGTTTGGCTCTTATGAAACCAGAACAGAGAAGAACTAGAAGGAGGAAAAGCATCCTTACCATAAACCAGGAATCAGCAGAATCAGAGGCAGAAGGGTATGAAGATATTCAATTATATCCATTAAGAGAGGTTCTATTAGGAGGGTCTAATGGAGAAATTTGGTATGTTAATGCTCCCCTCACTTCTATGGAAGTATGAATTTTCAAGAGGGAATTAAAGAGGCTGTTAGAAGACCCTCTAGGGTTAGCATAACAATTTGACCAATTTCTGGGACCTAATATTTACACATGGAAAGAGATGCAGTTGATCATGGGAATAATATTTACCCTCTGGGAAAGGCAGATGATTAGGACAGCAGGGACAAATCTGGGAAAGAAAAAATCATCAGGCAATGCCAGGGGATCAGAAATTACCCCTTGCGGCACCAAACTGGAATCATAACAATGACAAGGGAGACAAAATATGATTGACTATAGAAACTTCATCATCAGTGGAATTTGGAGGCACCCCCAAGGGGGAAAAATACAAATGAAACATTTGATGGGTGTTCCAGTGAGTTCCTGGGGCCAAGGAAGGCTCTCACACATGGGTACCCCCTCTGAGTACAGTTTCAATACTTTATTATAACTTAAAACACTAAAACCATATGGGAAAGGTATACTGGAAGTCACAATACCTATGGCTCACATGCTACAGCCATAGAAACTACAATGCTGAATAAGATACGACAAATAATCTCAGGTGGCCTTATTGATCAAAGGGCAGGCTACACTCACCCTATCCCTCTGGCCAGCAAAGCTCCTGAGACACGTAGATGGCAGAGCTGGTCAGCTGCTATCTTGAAAGGTAGGTGTCCCCACCTGTGGACCAGCATCTGTTAGGGCAGTGAGATGGGTGCTGTGCAGCTGTGCCACCTATGCTCTCAGTTTATATGTATTCAGAATTCTGTGATGTGTGCTGACATGCTCCAGGAGGCTGAACCAAGGAGAACCAAGCTCCTCCCTTATTTTGCAATTTGTTACGTAACAAGTTTCCCTACTGCCCATGTACATTTTTGGCATTGGTGGTCACGCGAACCCCTAGAGAGGGGAGCCTTCCTCATCTCTGGCTTCCTTTGCGACTCCTTGTCCTTCCTGGAGCCTTCCAAAGTCATTGCTGTCTCTACAGACTGTTTTTAGCTAACACCGTATTCTGGCCTCTGATTACAGGGATGGTACTGTAGGCTCTGCTTATCATTTGAAGGCTCCAAGATCTTCTAGTAAACTGCCAACTATTTGGCCTTTTGCCCTATTCCAATCAGTTGCATAACAATCCTTCCCTCCTAAAATGAGCAGCAAGGGAAAGAAGAAACCCCTACCAATTGGCTAGAGACTCGGAAAGAATATGCAACAGTATTCTAGGATTGATTCTCTTAGTCCAGAAGGACAAACTTTATTAAAGGTAAACTTTGTCATCTGTGGTGAGGCAGATCTCATGGAGAAGGGCTGAACTCAATATGCAAGGACACTGCACAATCCAATGTGGATCAAAAGCGAGTGACAACTTTATTTAGTAGACGCGTGCTTATATGTGTTACAGATAATATATGCATACATGTAAGAAGCTAAATGGCTGAATCCCTAAATACCCCATTTGCATGGTGCACCTACTTGCTACGTGCAGCTGCAAGCAGCAAACTACTTCTTATCTTATTCAGAGTTAGCTGTATCCTGCTCTGCTTGAGTTGTCCGCCGGCTCATCAAGGACAGCGCCTCCCTAGCTGACTATATTAAATGCTGCCTTTGTTTATTCAATATGTCTTTGTTTCTTCAATGTGGCCTTTGTTTCAGTGTGGCCTAGCACAGCCTTAATTTAGTTCCATATACTCATCCTGCTTGCCCACCTCTAAGTCATGTCCATTTTCCTCTAGCCATTCTGCAACAATTCCCCTTTTTTCCTTTTGTGCAAGCAGGGCTGTACCCCCGGTAACTCGATCCACACCCCTCAGAATGCATCCATACCCTATGCATAGTAATATAAGCATAAGCAGTACTATTCCCAGCAGGCGGAGGCCCTCCTTGATAAGCTGTAGTATCCAGGGAGACAAACCTCCAAAAGTTGATCTTAGCCACTGGTCCAAGGGATTTTCATTAACAACAATGCGGTTAGTATGATTTTTCAGCCAAGCAAGCTGTTTATGGATAGACTCCCCATGGTCCGAGAGATTAAAGCAGCATATTCCCTCAAAATCGCTACAACTATGGTGCTAAAATCAGAAAGAGAATAAACCTGTTAGAGCTTTTACTAGTAGCATTAGTTTGGCAAGCTAACAACCCAAGCTTAGCTAACAATCCCAAAAGCTTTTTCTGCTAGCAACAGTAAGTCATTTGTTCAAAAGACCAAAAGTCCAGACGAATGTCACAGTCACAGGAGAGTGCAGGTGTGCCACATCTTCATTGGTTCTGTGTGGCAATTGATGTTGTAGAGTCGCAGATGTATCCACTGTCCAATATTCTTCCTCAGACTCCCATAGTTCTGTATTCACTCTATAATTCTCAGAAACCTTGATGCTTTCATCACACTCCTAAGCTATGAGCTGCGTCTGTCTATTGTGCTTAAAAACTACTAATTTCTAAATACGATACAAAGATACGACCTAGATGTTGCTTTCAGGATACTCTATTAGGCCTTTTCCCCACAGTTCTTCATCTGTTTTAAAAATTTAAGGCAGTGTTTGTCATCTTTCTGCAGGGCCCTTGCAAAAATATGACAAGCACATTGCCATCTGTGCCAGTTAAGTGGGTTTTGGTCCTTACAAAAGGAACTAAACGGAATCTATTCCATTAAACCACAATCACTGAAAACTCATGAAAATATCCAAATTCGTTAACCATGATCAAAACCTTATGATCCATACACATGCAATCATCCTGTCAGTACTCCTTTCAAGTCCTTTCACAATTCTGCCATCTGAGCAAGACTTCTGCTCACTTTAGGAAAAACAAGTTGGTCATAATCAGGTTGGTCTTCATCTTAAGGCCTGTGAAGATAAATGATCGAACACAAGCAAATACAAGAACAAATGCAGACATATTCATTGCCCAGGCTAACAGATCCACTGGCCTAGTCTGTATGACACAACCACAGAAATTTCAACATTCTCTTTTCCTTCTCCTACTTTCCTTTCCTTCCTTTCTCTATTCTCTATTCTTCCCCCTCTTTTTTTTTTTGAGTTATACATAATCCCAGTGCTATCTAAATATACAGAAAAATCTTTTAAAATATTCTACAATATCCTTATATCCTAAAATTCTACAATTATATTTACAAACTCTTATCCTTAATTATATTATCTGTCAACTTAAAACATACATCAACTAAAGGAAATGAAGCCATTAACTCGGTACTGAGAAAAAAACAAAGAAAATCAGGAAGATATTACATTCATGGAGCTCCTTTGAAAATACTCTGGTACCAGAAAAGGAAAAGAATCTTAAATTAGAAGTTATACACTTACAAACAACTCTTACTATAATATTCTATTATATTAACTATTAAACATGTGCAGCTGTCACAATTTTAATTGCTTAAGTCTTATCCCAATTACCCTTCTAAAATGATTCTAAAACTTATCTTATTAAAATAAACATCTTATCAAGTCACGAAATAGCTATCACAAATTCAGCTTGTTTCTTTAAGAAACGAAATAGTTTTGATCACAGCAACTGCAAGGGAAAGAAAAACACAGGAGAGAGGGAGGGCAGCGGTGGAAGGTGATAACGCCGGGGGATGGGGGGGGGGGGAGGGAGGCTCGCATTGCTCGTCTGAGCCGTCCGGTCTCTCAGCCCCCATCCCTTACTGTCCCCGTTGCTTCTACTTCTTTTTCTTCTCTGTTGATCGTCCCTCTGTCTCTCTGGGTTTTTTTTCTCTTTTTCCTGTGTTACTGTCAGTAGAGACGCGGGGGGGGGGGGTGGGGGGGGGCGGGGGGGGGGGGGGGTGGTCTGCGTTGTCAGGTGCTTAGCAAAGTCCTGTGGGCAGGTCACCAGCGACACTCAGCAAAGTTGGTACACACGGCTGCAGGAGTGCTGAGAAACTTTTTAACCTGAGAAATCTTTGATGCTGTTGCCGGAGATGAGGAGAACTTGGGAAACTTTATAGACCAAGAGCGTCCCGTACTGGTCTTTTCCAAGCGCCGCTGTGCATCAGTGACTGTGGGACTGACTACGACGGGAAGACCGAGCCCTGGCGGTCTGGGTGCAAGAGCATTAAACACAGAGGACGCCTTTTGTCCCCCATCTTGCTACTCGCTGGAGAGTTTAGTGGTAGCCACTGCCGCCACATCCTTCTCCATTTTATACTTTTTTATAGCATTAACAGTCTCTCACCAAGGCACTTGAAGCTTCTTAGCTGCTGGATCCCCGTCTATTGCTGCATCCCACAGTTCACTGCCGAATGCCCTCCATTCTGCTTCATCAAAATATGACTCGGGGGTTTTAAAGAAACCCTTAGCATAGCCATATGCACAAAGTCCTGGCAAATACTTGGTATTAAAATTCACTTTGGCTTTTCAAGAAAGCAAGATAGCAAGGAAAGGGCTACCTCTTTATCCATGCCGTGGCGTCTCGCTTGCCCCCCTTGCAGCGACGAAGGCTGGCTCTCTTGTCGTCAGCCTCAGGCCCCCCTAATTGGTCCACCACCCCGTCCTAGCTTCGTCTTGCTAGCGGGCGTTGCTCTCCTCCGGCGGCCCGCTCTGCCGGCCTGTCCTCCTCCGTGTTTCCTAGGGTCCCCCAAATCGGGGTCCCTGTTCTGGGTGCCAATCTGCGGTGAGGCAGATCTTGTGAAGAAGGGCTGAACTCAATATGCAAGGACACTGCACAATCCAATGTGGATCAAAAGCGAGTGACAACTTTATTTAGTAGACGCGCGCTTATATGTGTTACAGATAATATATGCATACATGTAAGAAGCTAAATGGCTGAATCCCTAAATACCCCATTTGCATGGTGCACCTACTTGCTACGTGCAGCTGCAAGCAGCAAACTACTTCTTATCTTATTCAGAGTTAGCTGTATCCTGCTCTGCTTGAGTTGTCCGCCGACTCATCAAGGACAGCGCCTCCCTAGCTGACTATATTAAATGCTGCCTTTGTTTATTCAATATGTCTTTGTTTCTTCAATGTGGCCTTTGTTTCAGTGTGGCCTAGCACAGCCTTAATTTAGTTCCATATACTCATCCTGCTTGCCCACCTCTAAGTCATGTCCATTTTCCGTTAGCCATTCTGCAACAGTCACCCATTCATGGTCAGGCATAAGGAAGAAACTGGAGGAAATAGAAGACTGGAAGGATTGAGGGTTGCAGGAATTACTGAGGGAAACTCAGAAGGTGTATGTGAGAAGAGATCAAGAAAAAAGGAGGGTAAAATTTAGAATTATGGTAGTCAGCATGAGAGAAGTGGGACAAATTAAAAGGAATTATAGTATTAAAGAAAAAATAATTAAAAGTGGGACCCCAGGAGGAGGGTGGATATAGGGGCAGAATGCACTTGTGTTACCTGAGCTCCCTCAGAATGTATAGAGAGTAAAGATTTCGTAAGAGTAACAGGGGCTAGAGGAGAAGGGTTCAAAGCCTTTCTCATTAAAAATGTAAAAGTCAAAAATGAAGAGAGAATAGGGGTAGGGGATATTTTGGTTGTCCGTAGTGCAGGATGTAATTTATTAGGCATTTTCAATTGCAATTAGGAATGGGGGTAGTTCCTAAAGAGGGATGGATGACAGCAACCATTTTAAAATTGAATTTGGAAGACAAAGCAGAAATTCATCCAGAAATATGGGTAAATGAGAACAATTTAGGGGGACTAAATACTGAGTCCATAAAAGTAACCATAGACCATCTACAGTTGCCCATTTGAATAGAACAATACCCAATATCTAAGGAGGGTAGGGAGAGATTGAAGCCAGTCATAGATAAATTGACTAAAAATGGAATTTTGGAATCCTGTATGTCTCCTCACAATACTCGTATTCTACCTGTAAAGAAAAGTGATGAGACTTACAGGCTGGTACCGGATCTTAAAGAGGTTAATAGAATAACCTTGACTCAGTTTCCATCAAATCCATACATAAAGTAATATCCCTCCTGATCATAAATGGTATAGTGTTATTGATTTAAAAGATGCCTTTTGGGCTTGTCCTTTGGCTGAGGATCATCGGCATATTTTTTGCATTTGAATGGTGTGCTAGTTTGAAGCTAGCTAGAGTGTTTTGGAGAGAAGAACTAGATTACAGGCTGTGAAAGAGAAACGATGGTGATGTCTACTTCACTCATAGGCTTGCTGAGATGTATAAGAACAAGAATCCTAACATAGATAAGGGAGTTGCTCTCTGTTCGGACTGTGGGCTGCATCTCTCTTTAACCTTACCTGCTGTCTCTCTGATCAATCCATCTGCTTCCTAACTCCCCTGGCCAGCCCTCCAATCTTCCTTGGGCACAAAGCAACATCTTGAGTAAGATAGAGAGGGGTGGGAGAAGGTGGAAGGGTGGTTGAGAGCCCCTTTTGGGGACTCAGGTTTCTGGGAGGGGTGTTGTGTTTCTGTATTACCTTTTAACGTGTATATTTCTGTATATAAGGTAAAAATCTTTTTGTATATTGTGCTAAGCTGTAAATACAAAGCTTCATTCAATTTTCCAGAACCAGCTGAGTCTAGCTGTGTGATTTTCCAAAGTGTGTGTGTGGGGGGGGGGGGGGGGGCGGTGGGTAACACCCGAACCATCACAAATGGGAAGACCCAATGACC